>NC_133330.1:69872813-71072813 GCF_042186555.1 Aquarana catesbeiana
AGGAAAATTCCCTGAAAGCATTGTCATCTGGACCTCTGTTGATACCTTCACTTCAGGTACTTTTTGTTGTCTTTCTCTATAGCTTATGAAAATGATGCACATGGAAAATGTGAAATAACTAGCAGCAGTCCTATAGATTGCTATAATAACATTGTCTACACTTGCTCCATCAATGAAAGTGAACTAAGGTTTGTGTGGTGCTAGCTATGGCATTCTGGTAGGACGTTTACATAAAATTAGGACAGACTGGGTTATTAAAGCGGAGGTCCACCCACCGCTGCAAAAATTAAAAGCCAGCAGCTACACATACTGCAGCTGCTGGCTTTTAATAATAGAACACTTACCTGTCCTGGAGTCCAGCAATGTCGGTACCGGAGCCGATTTTTCCATCAGCTGTCGGGTGCTGCCGCTGCCATTGCGGGTAAGGTAACCCAGCAGTGTAGCCTTTCAGCTTCATGCTGGGAAGCCTACTGCACATGCGTGAGGCTTCGCTCCTCTCTCCTAGTGACCCGACGGCAGGGGGAGGAGGAGGAAGCCCGGGCAGTGATGTCAACACCGTGGCTGTGGCGCTCGGAAGTGGAAGCAGGATACCTGTCAAAGACAGGTATCTGCTCCCCCCTCTCCACTGAAAGGTGCCAACTGTGGCACCGGATGAAGGGAGGAGACAAATGTGGTGGAACTCCGCTTCAAGCCGGTTTTGAGATTTTTAGTGCCAAGAAGCGTTTAAAGTACAACTAAAGACAAAACCTTTTTTTAGTTTTTGTATAGAGTGGAGAGGGATTGGAACACCTGTCAGCTTTTATTACAGTCCATTCCCCCATTAGGGAGATTGACTCTTTCTATTAGCCATGTTTATCATTATCATTGGAAGTGAAAGTAAAAGTAAATCCCAAATTTTGGGCTGTCCCCAGAAGAGTAATAGAGGGGAAATCTTCCAGTGGGGACACTAGTTCTGGTAACCTGGGGTTCCCCAAGGAATTTCCTTAATTTGCAGGGATTTCCTCTCACTTCTTGTTTTGGTTATGGGACAGGAAGTGAAGAGAACAATCAGATGTTCCACAGGCATAGACCTTGAAAAAACATTTTTGCAATTCTCAAATTTTCCTGTAACACTTGAGTTTTCTTTCAGTCCAGTGCTGTGTCCAGCTGCAAGTCTCCATTCTCTTCCTGGTCTCGTGAGCTTTGCTGATAGCAGCAGGAGCCATTGGCTCCTGCTGCTGTTAATAAAATCCAGTGAGGAGTGAGTGGGGGCAGGGCTGCTCTGCTGCACTGTGTGTGTTTGTCTGGACACAGAGTCCATCTCGGGAGCGAGCCTGCACGTCTGCTTCCATAGAAAGCAGCTTTCTGTGGAGACAAACACTGAAGAGGAGGACCCCAGAAGAGGAGGTTTTTTTAAGGCGATCTGTGCAATACCTTTGCACAGAGCAGGTAAGTGTACAATGTTTATCATTTATAAAGAGAAAAAAAAATACTTGGCAATCACTTTATTGCAGGGAGTCAGAGCAGCATCCTGATCATGACTGCTGTGATTGGCTTTCACAGCAGTCATTTGATCAGGAGCCTGTTCTACTGGTTCTCGATCAGAAGCTGTGACTGAGAGCGGACTGTGACAGCACAGTCAGTGCTTTGGGAGTGCAATTTCCACACACAACCTCAGACTTCCATATACGCACATATTATTTGGATCTACTTGAACTTGGATCACAATAATGGCGGTTGTAAGAGAACTGACAATCGCCGCCATCATCATCATCACTATATTTCTTTGGAAATCTGACCAAAAAAAGACACGTTTTCTCCCTTCCTTCCTTAGCATATGTATAATATAATGTCTGTTTTGTTTAGTGGATTATCTTATAGACAGGTTTACTTGCCTTACTCCACAGTCCCACAGCAGCCAGCATTCGATCCCCCACTCTCCAGCATTAAAATGTGGCCAAGTCCTCTACATCATCATCATGTACAATGTAGGACCAGTGGTAGCTGCTGGTTCTCCATTGTGTATGATGAAGCAATGACAGGACCGTTGGAGACTAGCATTAAAAGCAGCTTCAGGGGGGCTGGTCCTCACAACCTGAACTGTCCGAAAAAAAACTGCAGTACTGTACATATTCTATCTGATAAATCCTCACCTGCGAAAATGAGCATTGTATTCTGCAAGCGCAAAGTTCTGCTTCAAATAAGACATTTAACCGTGTTCATAAGCCACAAGTCAAGTTACTGCTTGTCATGAATGATTCAGGTATACACCGCATAGTCCTTTATCATCTCACTTTATCTTTTTGTTTTTCTATAGAATGCTCATGAAAAGAGGGAACCTGAACAATTTGCCCAGCCTTTGGGTGTATCTAAGGTGGTAGCTGTAAGTAATGTATTCAAACTGATAACAAAGCTTGAGCATTGGCACTGATGCCAACTGTTCTGCATGCTGCTGGCAAGCATTGAACATTGGCTTTGTAATGAAAAAGAGATAACATTGAGCCTACAGGGAATAATCAGCTCTATAAATGCAGAGCCACAGTCCAGGAATAGAAGAACGGCTCGTACAGATATAGACAATGATCTGTTTTTCTGATATTTCAGTGTGAAGTTCTCGCTTCAACAAAATATATTTTTTATTCTGTATTTCCCTTGATGGATGGTTGTTAATCTTAGAAGATGAAAAATTACTTTTACTTCCTTCTAGTCAAACATCAGTTGAGTGTCTTAATATACAGAAGCAGCTTTTTAAATACCGGTATTTATGAAATCCTATTTGGTGAGCAGCTTCTTCATGTTGATTTAACCCTTTCTTGTTTCTTAGGCTGGGCATACATTAGTAGAATTTTGTATAAAAAATTTTATTTTAGGAACGTTTTTTGATTTTTTTTTTTTTTTTAAATGGTTGGTTTGTTTGCTTTTGACCAGTGATGAAAAAGTTTGAAGTATGATGCAGATTTTTTTTCTTCAACTAAAGAAATTTTAACTTTTTGTTCAGAAAAAAAATACACAAAAAAAATCATACATATTGTAATCTATTTAACCACTTCAGCCCCGGAAGATTTTACCCACTAAGGCCCTTTTCACACTGGGGCGGTGGGGGCGTCGGCGGTACAACAGCGCTATTTTTAGCGCTGCTGTACCGTCCTTGTAGCTGTATTCGGCCGCTAGCGGTGCGGTTTTAACCCCCGCTGGCGGCCGAAAAAGGGTTAAAATCACTCAAACAGCACGGCTATAGCGGCGGTATTGCCGCGGTATAGCCGCGCTGTCCCATTGATTTCAATGGGCAGGAGCGGTTTAGGAGCGGTGAATACACCGCTCCTTCACCGCTCCAAAGAAGCGGTTTGCAGGACTTTTTTCACCATCCTGCCAGCGCACCGCTTCAGTGTGAAAGCCCTCGGGCTTTCACACTGAACAAACAGCGGAGGCTGTTTAGGGGCGGCTTGCAGGCGGTATTTTTAGCGCAATACCGCCTGCAAACCGCCTCAGTGTGAAAGGGGCCTTAATGACCAGAGCTTTTTTTGCGATACGGCACTGCGTCGCTATAACTGACCATTGCATGGTCGTGTGATGCTGTACCCAAACAAAACTGACGTCCTTTTTTTCCCCACAAATAGAGCTTTCTTTTGGTGGTATTTGATCACCTCTGCGGTTTTTATTTTATATGCTATAAACAAAAAAATACCCGACAATTTTGAAAAAAAAAAAAAAAGCAAAATTTTTTTTACTTTTTACTATAATAAATATCCCCCAAAAATATATAAAAAAAAAAACAAATTTCTTCCTCAGTTTAGGCCGGCATGTATTCTTCTACATATTTTTGGTAAACAAAAACGCAATAAGTGTATATTGATTGGTTTGCGCAAAAGTTATAGCGTCTACAAAATAGGGGATTGATTTTTGGCCTTTTTACCATATATTTTTTTTTTTTTTATTAGTAATGGTGGTGATCTGCGATTGTTATCAGGACTGTGACACTTTGCTGGCGGACTGATCGGACACTTTTGACACTATTTTGGGACCATTGACATTTATACAGTGATCAGAGCTAAAAATAGCCACTGATTACTGTTTAAATGTCACTGGCAGGGAAGGGGTTTAACACTAGGGGGCAATCAAGGGGTTAAGTGCGTTCCCTCAGGGTGTTCTAACTGTAGGGGGAATGGGCTACCACTGACATGACAGAGATCACTGTTCCCGATGACAGGGAACAGAAAATCTGTCATGTTACTAGGCAGAACAGGAATATGCATTTCCCCATTCTGCCTCTCCTCGCCAACATCGCAGGCCGCCGGCGGACAGAGTCCTCAGGACCCGCGGGCAAACTCTCGCAGCGCGCGCTCTCTATCTTGCTTTTGCAGACTGACGTACAGGTACTTCAGTTTGCGCAGGAGTGCCATTCTGCTGACGTATTATGGCGTGAGCCGGTCGGCAAGCGGTTAATACGTCTAAGGGCTCATTCAGATGGCAGATTAGTGTTGTCCTCCCTGCAGAGCCACTGGCAGAGGCTCTGCGTTCGGATCCATGCCCCCGCTCTTGCCCACATGTTAAATTTGACATGCAATTGTGTCTGTATCATTGCGTGTGCATCAATTTCTATGGGCTACCTTCGTGCACACATGTAGGCAGGTGCAGTCTATTTTATCCACTGTAGGTGGTGCTCAACCACAGCAGCATTGCAATTGGAGGACAAGTCAAGGGGAACATGGTTCCTCTAAGGTTTCCTGAGTCACCGGGGAGCTATCCGAATGGATCCTGCCACCCCATGTGATTTTGGCAGCCATCTTGGGTCAGGCCGAGCCTATTTAAGGCCCTGGCTCCCAGGCTTGGCAAGCATTTCACTGTGGGTAGTGTAGGGGACAGGAACAGTGATTAGCGGTAGGAAGATGTTTCAGATGCCTAGGGAAAGGATAAGCACACGCCATCCTTCTTGGAAACCTCCCCATTTGGGTGCGGACCGGCCAGGCCGCATTCCAGGCCGCTGTTGGCACATCCGAGACCTGCTCTGCTACACACTGCTGTTGCTTTCCCAATCGGCGCCTTCCCACCGGGCTTGTTGTGAATTACTAAACGTTAACATTATAACAAGTTCTGTTCTCTGCAACTGGACTCTTGAGTGTTTACTGCCGCTGCACTTCCCCCCCACACACACATACAACTGCCAGCGGCTCTGCACAGAGGATGGAACTAATCAGTTGTCAGAATGAGACCTAAGCTTTTATTTAAAAAGCAGGTCTGGATGAAATTTTAAGGGCATTTGAATAAAATTGTTTGACTCAGTGATGGCAAGAAAAAACTTTGTTAGAATGTTTAAATGAAAATTGTGGTAGAAATGTTCGTACAAAATTCTACTAGTGTATGGCCAGCTTTAGGATCCTTATTCCTTCCTACACTATCTGCAATATTGGTAAAGGACGTGAGGGGGAGGTGGTTGTTGTAGTGAAAAACCAAATTCTTTTTCTATTGATGAGCTGGAAAAGATACTGGTGGTGTTTCATTTTACTTGCTTTTGGCTCTTACAAAATGTGCGTTACAAATTCATATTTTCTCACACGTGTTTTTTAGCCATTTTTATTTAAAATATTATATTTATCTATCTTTTGTTTTTAGGCTCCCCAGTATGCTGCACATACAGGTACTGAAGCCACATCTGTCCTGTGGTCTCCCAGTGTATTCCAGCAACCACCTCCTAAGCACACTGGTCAGGCAGATCGGACAGGGACTCCACCCCTGATGCATCACAGTGTAGACCGCACGAGACCCGGCCCTGCCCTTAGCCGTGCTCAGCTCCAGGAAACCCTTCTACACCTTCTGAAGGTAAAACAGGACTTGTGTAAAGCCAAACCTTTTCTAGTTTTTGATAGAGTAGGGATGGTTAAGAACACCTGTCAACTTTTTGTATTGCTGTGTGCTAGTTAGATTTACCCTCTCCAGTTGTCCTGGTATCATCATCACCAGAACAGAAACTGATGGGAAATGCAATCCATAATGGCACCAGAACAAGTAGTGAGGGCAAATTTCACAGTAGGTACACCTGTTTTAAAATGTTAATTTTACTCTATTTTTTTTTTTTTTTTTTTTAAAGATATGTTTATTGAGTTTCATAGAACCCCCCCCCCCCCCCCCCCCCGAACACTCTAAGCTGTTTCCCAGTGCTTCACAAAACATATCTGAATAGTATTTAGATGATACACCAAAATATTGTGAGTCAGATGAAACAGTAGATCATAATACAAAGTATGGAGTTACATTCAGTGACTCTGGAGTAACAGAGGCAAGAGTAAGTGGGTTAGAAAGCCAGCGGTCCCAAACAGCATCAAATAAATGGGGCTTCTTCCGAAGCTCATAAGTGATTTTATAAAGTGGGAGGCTATTGTTAATTAACTGTAGCCACATGGATATAGTAGGGACAGTGACACCCTTCCATGTGAGTAGGATGACCTTTCTAGCATAAAAGTATATTATGCGCAATAAGCGCTTCTCATATTTGGAGACTGGCAGGTTCCCGAAAATACAGAGGAGACAGTTTTTAGGATGGGAAATATTGGGCAAGCCCAGGGTCGAGGAGATGAAAATGTTGACCTCTGACCAAAAGGCCTGAAGGACTGGGCAGGTCCAAAGGCAGTGGAGGAAGCCAGCCATTTCTCTGCAACCTCTAAAGCAAAAAGCATCCATTTTATGTACATGTACAGGGGTAAAGTGACTGATGGAACAGTTTAAGTTGGATAACCCTATTCTTAGAGGAGATGACAGTGGGATTTGTATGTCCCTTCAAATGCTGACCATTCCGGGTCTGTAATGTGGAGGTTGAGTGATAACCATTTCTGTTGAGCCACCAAATACTTATCATTTGTGTTACTTATAAGAGCAGAATAATATAAGGAGATCAATTCAGTGGTGTAAGAGCTACGTAGTAGTTTTTCAAAGGGAGTGACTTCTGAAGAGTTGGAAAAGGATCCAAATTTGGCTCTGATAGCATGGCAGAGTTGGTAATAAAAAATAAATAAATTAGCTGGGAGTTCAAAGTCTTGATCGAACAACTGATCGAAGGATTTGAGACCCAGTGGGGTATGTGTGTGTGTGTGTATGTATATGTATATATATATATATATATATATATATATATATATATATATATATATATATATATATATATATATATATATATATATATATATATATATATATATATATATATATGACACAAACATTTAATACCTTTGGAGGACCACCACTGTGCATCTGCAATAGTGTTGAGTTCCGGTAGGGAAGGATTCAACCATGGGAGAGTTAGGCGAGGTAAATTTTCCTCACTTTGAAGAGATTTCCTCCCACTTCTGGTTGCATTTCCAGAACGGGAAGTAAAGTGAAATCTCCACAAAAGGACTGAGAATATTGTGAACATTTGCAAAACCAGAGTTTCAAATTTTCATGCCAAACCATCAACAGATCCATAACCTAGGCTGCTAAAATAATATGCAAATTTTGACTTTAATTTCACATTTTTGAACCTGGCTTCACAATTTCACCTCTACATCCTGAGCTCTTCTATTGGTCCCTGACCCTGCCTCATAAACAATCCTGGCTTATGCTCCTGTTTGGAGACAGTATTTAAAAAAGAAAGGTGTGTGTGTGTTCTAAGATAGGAGCAAACAAAAATCCGTGATGTAGGCAATTGACATGGTGAGTATTAAATGTCTTCTCTGCAGGGTAACCTCATTTTGAAAGCAAGATGCAAAGGACATATAATTCACCAATCTAGTGTAGGCATTACTTTATTTATTTTGAGAGTGCGGAGCCTAACAGACGAGAGAAGGTAGATTTTGTTCACACAGTTCCCTGATATTTTCCCTGATTATCTTTAGCACACTATTATTATCCTATTCTTGTGACGACTGTTTTAAATAGTTTGTTTCCGATTATGTGTATATTGATTTCTGGATTCTAGAATTGTATAAGAGCATGAGAGTTAGTAGCTCATTAGTGCTGGTTCCTAGATTAAAACTTAATCGCTACTGCACCTTTTTTAAAGTGTTTCTAAATTAAACATTTTTTTCCCTTTAAAGTGGTTGTAAAGGTAAAAGGTTTTTTTACCTTAATGCATTATCTGAATTAAGGTAAAAAAACCTTTTATGTGCAGTTCCAGTTGCCCCTAAATACTCACCTGAGCCTGATTTCAGTCCAGCGCTATGCACATCTGCAGCAGCTCTTCTCTCCTCTCTCATAGGCTAGGCTGAGAGCAGTGGAAGCCATTGGCTCCTGTTGCTGTCAATCAAAACCTGTCAGCAGAGAGCCGGGGGGTGGGGCGGAGTCGGGCTGTGCATCTGAATAGATGCAAAAACACCCCAGCTTAGGATCAAGCACGTACGAATCTCCCCATAGGTAGTGGCTTCCTATGGGGGCACTTGGCGGGGGGAACGATGGCGGAGTACCCAAAAATAGGAGGACCAGGGCTGCTCTGTGCATAACCATTACACAGAGCAGGTAAGTATGATATGCGTTTTATTTTAACACACACACACACACACACCACCTTCTGCTGTAAGGCAAATCCTGTGAGAAGGGTGCGGGAGCATGGCCGAGCTGTGCTGTGTGTCTCTCTATGGATGCTGCTACTGCAGACACTACACTTTGCATAGTGTAACTGCCAATCCCAGCATTCCAGACACATTTAGCACTAACCCCTTCTGCTGAACATGAAATTGGGGATTACTGGACTGGATAACAGGGGAACATCTGAGTCACAGATAAGTGATCTTATACTATCCCCTTGTGAGTGCTTTTGATCGTTGATTTTCCTCTTGATTTAAACCAGCAGCAGAGTATTGTACCGTGTTAGCCATCAACAAAAGTAGAAATTCGGATTTAAATGGTGTGTGAACTGGTATCCAAACTTTTGTCTTGAATTAAATGAATTGCTACATTATATAACCGTACACTTATTGAACTTTGTATTTTGCTTTTACATTAATGGTGGTGGTTCTCTTGGCCGTTTTTTGTAGAGACCTGCATGTTGTGTGTTTGGCCCTAAACTGACTAATTGCAGCAATACTATCCTAAAATGATCACATTGAAGATGTCAAGTAATAAAAACTTTGATACTTGTTTACAGTGTGCCCATGTGACTTGTGGCAAAAATACGTGCTGTAAAACAAAATGATCCAGAATTCTAATAGATATAGAGACTGATTTATTATAATGTAGGGGTCAACCGATTTATCGGTGTGGCTGATATCATCTTTTTTGGAAGAATCTATCGGTAACAAACTTACCGATATTGCTTCAAGTGGTTGTACCGGGGTGATGCCTGCATCTGCAGGTATCACCCAGGTACCATTATTTAGAGCGGACATTTGGTTTCCTTTTAATATCAACTGATGCGGCTCAGCAGCCTCTTGGCTGTTATCACAAGTAGTGACAGGGGACGTCCCCCGCCTTTCCGCCGCTCAGCCGGGTCTCCCATCCCACTGGGAAGCCCGAGCGACCAGCTGGCACGTCCACCGGCTGGCCAGAGACCTGGACAAAGCCGATTGCTTTGTTCGTGTCTCGGATTTAGTAACCCGAAAGCAATGTCATGACATCACTTTCGGATTATTCTCATCCTAAAGGTGCCAGTTTTTAAAAATAGAAAGTAATCAAAAATGCTGATCCTGCCGTGTTAAATACTTTAAAGTGCAGTGGCGCGGTTTTTGGTCTTTTAGACCTCAGATCCCTCTATAAAGAGTACCTGTCACTGCCTATTACCGTCACAAAGGATATTTACATTCCTTGTGACAGCAATAAAAGTGATGATAAAAAATGTAAAAGGACAGTATAAAAACAATTAAATCTACAGAATATCGGCACCTGATATTGGCTATGGGCCTTAAAGGCAGCTGAAAAATTGGTATCGGTCGACCCCCTACTATAGTGGTTTGCTTGTGGTATGTTGAGATGCTGTAGTGTGATTTACTAATATGCTTCTATTTTATTTTTGCTCTAGAATGACTCCAGCTTTCTCAATACAGTTCACAAAGCTTATTTACAAGTGCTTACCAAAAGTATGGACAATGTCAAACTATAAGCTAAGAAAGCAATGGTAACTCCATGTTCACGACAACCCTACAACCAAAACAATACAAATCATCTGGTGAAAGAAGGATCATTTGATATATATGTTTATTATGTCAATTTGCATGGACTGGCTTTCCTACTGGCTTTAATATAAGCAGTTCCTGTAATCTGCAGATTTATAGATTATCTCATACTTGCACTACATGGCCAGTTTAGAAATACTGGAGCAAAAACAGTACAGCTGCTACTACATCTACCATTCCTATTCCATGTTACATTTTTGTAGATCAGGTTAGAAAATTAATTCTAACACCTGACTGGTTACAACAAGGAACAATTTTATTTAGACATCAGTTTTATACATCAGTCCCAGTATAAAATTAATTTGTGTTCTTTTTCTTTTTCTTTTTATATGAAATTCACCAAAAATTTCAGTTATATAGTGCCAGATGACCTTAGTAGCACAGAGTTTTACAGATCCTTCTTTCTTTTTTTTTTTTTTTTTTTTTTTATATAAACTCTTTAACAGACTTTTAGACAAATCTACAAATGGGAAGGGAAATTTATTTTAACAGGCATGGTCCAGTAAGAAATATGAAAAAAAGCATTAAGGTTAAATAACTGACAGACATACTGGAGCACAAAAAAAAATAACTTCCATTAGTAAGTAAACCTGTGGCTGTAGCAAACGGTTAAAATCTGAAGGCTTATTATTGTTTCTGTATAAGATCAACCAGTTTTGGGGGATCCTTGGGTGATCTTTAGAGAAGTAGACCCAATATACAAGCACCTGTAGCTACCCACTTCAATAGGAACAGTTGGTTTAAATGTTTGTTAGAGCCACGGCTACACTTTATTTGGGATAGAGTGAGCAAGAATTAGAACCCCTACCAATTTTATGTCTCACTTATGTCATTTTGAGGGAGATTTAAGCCCCTTGAACACAGCTGTACGTTGGCTGTACAGCGCCTGTATAATTGTGTACAGCAGTCTATTGAGATGAATTAGAAGATGTGGCTGTACATGGTTATGTGTTGAGGGTTGTGAAAAGCATGCACATGGACGTATACTCTAAACGCACACTATGTATTTGAAGCATAAGTCTGTGTCAGCGCTTTGCGCAACCTCTGACGCATAACCACGTACCGCCTTGATCTTCTAACTTATTTTAGTGGAAGGCTGTATGCCGCAGCAGCAGGTCCCAGGGAAGTGATTATGCATGGCCATGTGCATGAAGCCTTACCATTACTTCCTGTCCCTGAGACAAAGTGTCACCAAGGGAAAGTGGCCAAGAGGGCTGTAGTCAAAATTAAAAACACTAAATAAAATCTGGACTAAAGAGGAAAAAATTACATCTAATTTGCTCTTTATTTCTCTGTGTCCAACTAAAGATCCTGCCTCACTTCCTTTCTGGGTGGTGTTAGGCTTTGGGGAGAAACCTCCACAAGGAGCCATCTGATGGCAATAAATACTTGATGCAGATTCAGATCTTTCCCTATCTTATCAAAGGGAAAAAAAAGTTTTGTTTGGAGTTAAAGGAAACCTTTTCTTTTTTTTTTCTTTTAGGAATCTCCCTTATTCTGTTCTTAAAATCCCAAACCATCATATTTTTATAAAAGGCTTGATTTTTTCCCCCTCGCTTTAAAGTAACTTGATTTTAAAAATTTTAATTATTGGCTTTAAAATGATTCTATATTTCAGCCAGATTGCAACTGCAGATTTAAGAAAAAAAAGAGAATCTAGTTGATTTGGGTAGCACCTTTTAGTTCTATGTCCCTTCGCTGTCTTAGTAGCCTTACATATAGCACAGTTCAATAGTGCTGTTAAGCTGTGTATTAGGAGCATAACATGCAGTCACCCTACTCAGATACCTGCTATAAATGCAGCACTAGTTATTGTGGTAACAGTCGCTGGATGAGCTATCCTATGGACTATTGATTATTTAACATTTCACCATTTGACAACCAACGATCAGCTAAAAATGAAAGAATCAATTTGCTCCCTGGTGGATCACTGGAATTTGATCTTGAAGTACATTATCATCCTGGCAGCTGGACTGCTTGCTGCTCATTTCCTTTTTTGGTGCTTTTGCCAATAAGTCACATAATTATGGCAGTGAAGGAGGCGCAATATTCAATTTTTTCACATAGTGTTGCCCTGAATGGGAAATGTAACAGCGTCCCTTTGAAAGGGTCAGCCAACCAAAAATAGATGTTTTAGGTGTAACCTGCAAGGATTAGGTCACCATCTGGCTTTAGATTTCTTGAAGACTCCATCAGTGGCCAACATTGTTTTGTCTACTGGGAAGTGTTGGTGGTTTCCATCCTTGCCTAAGCATTCCCATTTCTCATTAATAATTCTCCGTAATAATATATTACAGATTGATCAAGGAGAGCCAGATCTGGTCATGGCCGTAGAAGGTGTGCAGAGACATGAAAACAGTAGTTCCTGAGAAACATGATAAACACAAGGGCTTTGTTTCTCCAGGAGAAATGTATGCCTATTGAAAAATGAGTTTTGGGTGGATTGACCTTTAAAGTTGCACTAAATGAAATTAACCATATTTGTGTCCCATGGCAAGCTTGTCCAAACACAATACAAGTTCTGTCTCTATGCAGTCCAATTACAACTGTGCACAGATCCTTGTTGAATCTATCAGTGTTTAATGAGCAAAGAACTGTTTGGTACAGTAAACTATATCCATCTGCATATTAGAAGGAACATTATAATGAATGATCATTTCTGATTTGGTTCCTGATGTTTACTGTTTGGTTGGTCTCTATTTTATTTTATTAGGTAGGTCAATTTAAAGAAAACTCCAGGCAAACAACTGAATGCACAGTTTAGGCATATACAGTATATGTGAACTGTCTTACCTGCCAAAGATTTGTAATTCGGTTTAGCCAATCTTGTTATACAGACACTGCTGCCAGACAGCATTAGAAGGTTCTGGACCCCCACTGCAGTTATGCAGGAGTGTTTGGTCCAGGACATACCCTCAGTATGCTTAATGGACAGTGAAGAAGCAGTCACAATGATGAGTGATCACTTTATGCTTTCCAATCAGTACACTTCCAGTGTTCTATTAAGACCACTGTGCTGCTGATTGACTTCTAGTGCTGGCCCTCTCTCTAGAAGAGTGAAGCCTGATGTTCAAGAGATTAAAGAAGGCTGACATTAAATATGCATACAAGTAGTAGTCACATGTATTAATACTTTATTATACTTTTTTTGGTATTGAATACCTGTGTTTTTAGTAGCTGCCTGGAGTTTAGCTTTAATAAGCGAATAGTCAACTGTTAAATGCACCTCCTGCTTATATGTCCCAAAATGTGTTGCTGTACCCAGGGACATCTGCAGTATTTCAGCCAGAGCTACCTGAAGTTGGTGATCTGTTGAAATAGTCTATGGTTCAATTTTTTTGTAAATAATGCACTATAAGGCCCTATACACACTGGGCGTTTATCCGGAGCTGGACAATGTACTAAGTACTATTAATGCTTATGGCAGTATGGGCACAGGGATGAATGCCCTCAATGCAAGAAGTCTGCGTTATGGGCATATGCCCCTGGCTACATACTACCCCAAACCTTAGTAGCACATTGTGCACCATCCAGCCACAGCAGCTGTGAGCCTCTCATAGACTGTTACAGGCTGCCGACAGCAGGGCTGTACTGTGCACCTGTAGCCTCTGCCCGCACCTAAATGCCCAGGGCCTAAAATGAGCTGTTGCTATACCAAAGTATTATACGCAAAGAATTTGGCAGAAAATATAAATGTTAACAGCACAGTCTGTCTAAAATATGGTAAGCAAGCAATATTTAATTATTATTTCTTGTGTCCGTAAAAAGCCAAATTCTTATTTTTATGTTAATGAAACTTATTTTAAGTGCCATGTTGATATTGCGTCAAAATTTGAAATTTTAGTTTTTGTGTACATTTGTGTGTAAATAAAAAGGCACATTTGGTTGGGAAATGGTGAAGTGTTTGAGTATCATTTATTTACTAAAGCCTTGGAGGACTAAAGGCATATTCCACCTTTTTATAAAAACATTAGGAAATGCACCCATAATGAACAAATATGCCTTTATTAAATTTTTTGATTGGAGCCTGCAACGCATTGCATCCATGATCAGTGCATCATGGGTACAATGTTCAGGCTCCTGCTGACTATTGCCCCAGCCCCAGGTCTGGTTTTTGAACTGGAGGAAGTAGACAGTGGACTAGAAGTGCGGTCATATCACAACAGCATGTGCGCTTCTTTGTGAACTATAAATCCCTCTGTTGCAGTGGCAGATGAGGCTTATGCTGAGCTTTTTTTCCGTTCACCCCACTTAGGAGCTCACGAGTAGGTCTCTGTACTAACTATAGCCTAGTACACACAGTGTGTAGTGCAGCCGGTTCGGCCGGCTTCTGCCGATTGGGCATGACCAAAAATGTCTGCCCAGTGGCTCCAGATCAGCACTCTCAGCCAATGGCTGAGAGTGCTGACCGGCGTGTTCTGGGGGGGGGGGATAGCACAACAGGGGAGATCGCTGTACTAACATTGCATGGTTAGTACAACGACTCCTCTGGAGCTGTCAGTTTTTTTTTTTTTCCATTCACCCATGCTGATTTCCCTGCTGAGCTATTGTGTTCTCATGGAGGAACTGCACTCTCCGCCACAACACACTGGTCAGAGCTTGCAGTCATTGGCTGCAAGCACTGATCGGATGCCGATAGGCAAATGTTTTTCTGGCATGCCCCTTCTATAGAAGCCGGACAGGCTGCCGTACACACAGGCTGAATGTTGGACGGTTTCTGTTGAACCGGCTTCGGCCTGTGTGTACCAGGCATTATAGTCTCCGTTCACAGGTCTGTGAATGGATGATGCACCTCTGTGGGCCCTATTCAAATACATGATGCTGCGGGAAAAAGAAATACACAATTCAGGTAAGGGGTAGAGCAGTTTGAGGGTGGGGGCTGTGGTTTGTGACCATGTGTCACGTTACATCCTAAAAATGTTTGTATTGTGAAACATGAACAGAAATGTGAGATTGGCTTTTACCATTTATATTGAATTGTAAAATTTAGGAGCATGTTTATCAAACAGTGAATCTGACTTTCATCCAACATGGTGGTGAATTAATCACTGTCATTTTAAAGCACATGCAACTGGAAGATTCATCTGCAGTGAATGTTTGTTCAGTATCATCCCCTTATTGTACATTGCATCTGCAGTCCAACTTAATAAGTGAGATTTGTTTATAGCTTGTTAACATTTCATGTAGGATTTGATTATTTTTTTGTGCAAGGTAAAAAAAAAAATCTACAGCTACAACCGAAAAAAGAAAAAGGAAAAAAAGAAAAGGTTTTAGACTAATACATGCATGTTAACATGCACCTGTACTCAGATTAAGACCCCTTTCACAGTAGGGGCGGTTTTCAGTCGCTTTAGCGCTGGAAATAACCTCTGCTAAGCGCCTGAAAACCGCCTCCCATTCTTTGAAGTGTGATTTTTCACACTTGGGCGGTGTGCTTGCGTGACTTTCCGAAAAGTCCTGAAAGCAGCATCTTTGGGGTGGGTTCGGAGCGCCTTTATTTAGCTCTCAAAAATGCCCTGCCCATTGGAATGAATGGGCAGCGCTTCGGAAGCACCGCAACACAGGAGTTTTTAACCCCTTCTTTGCGGTTAAAAGCGCCCCTCTAGCAACCGAAAAGCACCGCTTAAACCACAGTAAAGCATCGCTACAGCGAGCGGCGCTTTACCACGAACGAGGCCGTGGCCCCAGTGTAAAAGTGTCTAAAAGAGGATTACATTCAACATGTGCAACAACAGAAGCAGCCTCCTTAACCAGCATTATGGACAAAAGAAAGTGGCACTTTACAGCATTTATACCTGTGAAGGTTTTCATTTATCCAGGTCATATATAGACAGTAGTAGTCTGTCACATTCCACTGGAATATATTTTGTTGACGTTTCTTGCTTTTCCAAGCCAATTCCTCCATTCTAATGAGCAATACAAACATACCCCAGTATTTATATCCACAGATAGGTAATTCAGTCACCATGGAATGTGTCAAGGCAGCTGTGGATTGTTCAAGAACAGGATACGCGGTATGACCTTCACTGGTCCCACCAGGTTTGTGTTGGCATTCTAGTCAGTTGTGGAAAAGGGTGGTCCTAAACCAGTTTGGCTCCTCTTGCAACAAATGATCACTGTATTAGTGAGCTACTGTTAGTAGATTATGCTATTGCTTTATGTTATCAGAAAAGTGATCTGCTGCTGTGTTAATTCCTGATTCAGCTGTACTGTAAAAAACATTCATGAAACAAAATTTTTGTCCAACAAAAAGGTAGAATAAAGATATATTAAAAATATCCTCAACCCCACCTTTGCTCCCCCCCCCTTCTTAAATTCTCCTGGATTATCCACCAGTGGCAGCTGTTTTTTTTTTTTTTTTTTTTTTTTGGGGGGGGGGGGTCGCGGTTAAATACCCCCCCCCCCCCCCCAAATCTAGGTTGCGGATGGGTATGCGAGCCCCTATGGGCGCTGGGCAGCGGACGGGTTGTAGGCTCCTGTGTCCTCTTCCCTTTCTTCTGCATCACGGTGGCTTTGCCCCCTTCCTCCTGGGCGTCCAATAGGATTGCCTGTCCTTTCAGCCAATCGGGTGATGGGTCTCAAGCCCCCTCCTCTGGCTCTAATCACGTGCTTCAAAAAAACCCACCCCCGCCATTGGAATCCATGCGTCCAGCACCTTGTATGTAGATCAAAGGGCCGGACGCATGGATGGGCGGTGCCCATTCACCCTTAATGGACGGGCCGCCGCTGTTCTCCCCGATTTCAAATAGATCCCAAAAATCCAACAAGATAGTCATTGCCACTTAAAGCCTATTTACACCACTGCGCTGCAAAACTGCAACACATAGTAATGAACAGCCATTTGATGTGCCAGCTAAAATGCAACAGGTCTGACTTTTGACTTAGGCAGTACATGAAATTATTGGACTAAAATCTTGGCCTCGAGATTGCTGAAATACCTCCCATCAATGATAAACCCGGACCAGGCTTGATTTATCCCTGATAGAGAATGTAGGGACAATTCCTTTACAGGTTCTTAACGACATACATTATTCCCACACACTACATGTGCCCTTGGCGCTTTTCTCAGGGCCATGCTGGGCCATATGGGCAATGGAATGTTGCAGTGGATCTCGGCATTGCACTCTATCTGCACAAGTTAAGATTAATGAGGTGCTATGTGACACATTTCCCAAAACTGGTCTCGACAGGCATGTCCCCTATTGCCACTGGCTTTCATTTTAAGACAGGAACCCTTCCTTAAAACCATCAGAGCTCATCAAGATATTAGGGGCATCTCTATTAAGGATGCAGAACACAAGCTAGCCACCTACGTGGACGAGCTGATATTCTTTGTGACTTCTTCTGTGCTCTCCCTGCTATTCCTATTGCAAGAACTTCGCCATTATGAAACCCTTTTGAATCCTAAGATCAATTACTCTAAATCCGAAGCTCTACGTGTCGCCATCAACCATGCTTTGCAACAGCAGACAGCATCTTAGATTCATTTCAAGTGAACTTCTCACATAAGGTACCTAGGTAAAAATATTCTTGGTAACCCCTGAAGAACATTTAAACGTAACTTTGCCCCTTTGGCCCGGAAAATCAAATTAGATCTCCAACGATGGGCCAGAGGCATAATTACTTGGTTTTGCACATAAATATCGTAAAAATGTGTTATGCCCAGACTTAACTACCTACTCCGAGCCCTTCCTGTAAAACTCCTGTCTGTTTTTTTTTTTAAAGGGTCTGCGTTCCAGTTTTCTGCAATTCGTCTGGGTAGGCAAATCAGTGAGGCTCCAGAGATCCATTTTTTCCCTCCCCAAGGCAAGGTGGGAGGAATGGGTTTTCCCGATCCTGTTAAATATTACAAAAACTGCACACTTGGCAAGGGTGGTTGACTGGTGCATAACACAAAATACAAAGTTATGGGCCCACCTGGAGCAAGAGACCGCCGGTTTGCCCCTGGCAGGCCTCCCATGGCATGGGACCAGTTCGCTACCGACATTAATTAAGCAACACACGCTCGTGGGAGCTGCTCTTCAGCTGACAAGACTGTTTTTAAAAATACTACTATCTCCCCATACCCTAGCCCACTGTTTCTCAACTCTAGTCCTCAAGGCGCCCCAACAAGTCGTGTTTTCAGGCTCTCCATTATTTTGCACAGGTGATTTGATCAGTTTCACCACCTTAGTAATTCCCACAGCTGTTTCATCTGAGGGAAATCCTGAAAACATGACCTGTTGGGGTGCCTTGAGGACTGGACTTGAGAAACACTGCCCTAGTCCTATGACACTTATAGTAGGTACGACCGAGTTTCAACCTGGACTTCATGACCCACGCTTATCTTCACTTTTACAGAGAGGCAATTTCAGACTACTACACTTTTCCAAAAATCACCACCTGATGATGAATCAAGCTTTTTCACAAGATCTAGATTTTCTCAGGCGAGCACAACTGAGTACATATTTGCACTCCCTCCCTTCTGAGTTTGGTACAGTGAGGGAACCATCCTCATTTGAGCAAACATGTCTCACAGGAGAAACCCTCTGGTGTTCGTTATCTTATTTATACGCTCTGAATGCACCACAAGAGCCCCCCTTCCTACAGCATTGTAACATGTCTTTCTCAAAAACAGAAGGAAAAAAATCTTGCTCTTTGCCCACAAGGCCTTACTGGCTAGTAGTTACCAGGAGGGGAGGATATAGAGTCCTTACAAGATGTTACAGGATGTGAGAGGTGCTTCATCACGTTACCCCAGGTCCCAAATATCTGTTGGCAGTGCCTTAACTCAGAGGGGTCTTTACCCCATCTTTTCTGGGAGTACCCCAAACTAAGGGATTTCTGGACCATGGTGGAGCAGATGATAAAAACAATAACGAAAAGGGGTGTCCCTTGGAGAAAACCCTGCAGCTTTCCTGTTACATGATACACCACTTTCAAGCAAACAATACAAAAATTCATTACTGAAACATCTTAATGCAGACTTGTTCAATCAACTTGAACAGACTCGCATGCATGGCATTTCTCTTCAACCAGGTAAATGTTTTGTGGATACCCCATTGTTCTGCTTCCACGTGGATTTTCTCTGCCAGACCACTGATGGGTCATGGGAAACATTATTTTGAGCAGTAAACCATCCTTCAATAAAGTAGAAAGTGTACTAAAGCGCTGATATGAACTAGTAAATAAATAAGTGACAAATACTAGAAGGTGACCAAATAATATAGCTGCAATTATTGTGTATGTGAACTGATATCACACAAAAAGTGTTGTATATATTCAAAATGTAAAATGCGCTAATATTAACCTCCCAATATAACACGGTGTGATCTCTTAATGATTACCGTATTTATCGACGTATAACACGCACCCCAAGTTTAGGAGAGAATTTTAAGGAAAGAAACTTTTAGGATGGAAGTTTAAGGAAAAGAAACTTACATTAAAATGCCCATCAATGCAGCATTATCAGTGTCCATCTGCAGCCTTGTTAGTGTCAGTGCAGCCTTGACCCAGTGTCCATTGCAGTCTTGTCAGTGCAGCTTTGCCCCAGTGCAGCCTTGTCAGTGCAGCCTTGCCCCAGTGCAGCCTTGTCAGTGCAGCTTTGTCAGTGCAGCTTTGCCCCAGTGGTCAGTAATGTGTTCAATAATTTATTATCACATTGATATTTAGTTATAGGATTTTGTTATGGTGAAGGATGTTATGTTATTTATAATAGGTTCCATTTGATTATTTTGCACAATTCACTGATTAATCATTAAGAGATCACATCGTGTTATATTGGGAGGTTAATATTAGCGCATTATACATTTTGAATATATAAAACTATCCTTCAAGATGAGATGGTACAACTCACTCAGCAGTTTTTAAAAGCTTTGATCTTTCTCTTGCACTGGGCCACCCCAGAGAGGCAACCACTGAATCTTTTCCCTGTGTCTCTGCTCAGTTATTCTTTTTCAGTACATAGATAGGGTTCACCTGAGGCCTCTCTCTGGTCAAGTCAGGGATTTCAGCTTTTTTTTGGTGGGGGGGGGGGGTTGTTCTACTTTACTGCCCCACCGGTTGACTCCTGGCAGCTATGTGTTCTAATTTAACTGGTATGTTCGGAGAAGTCTCTCTGAGATGGCCCAACCTGACCGCTCCAGCACAGGGATTGTGTCCTTGCCTGCTTTTAAGACTGTCTGCCTTCTCTGCTTGCTTCGCGGAGTGTAATCCTGCTTCAAGATGGATTGCTCTGTCTGGAGCTGAGCCATACGTACTTTCTACCAGCCCCTTCCTATGGAGATGTAAGGGGGTCTATCAATTTCTCACCTGCAACGGCCATAGGTTTGTTCAAGCCTGCGTGCCTTTACTGACACACCATGCCCGTTTAAAACCATTCATAGAATTGTCTCTGCTTCTATTTATCTCTTTAAAGATTTCTCTGATCTTGTTAGATCGCAGTCCATCCACAAATGGTTTCTTCAGTCACCCATTCACATTATTTTAACAAAAAAAATGACCACAAAATTACTCGCTCTCTACTGATAATATGATGATTAATTACTCGCTGCCACTCCTCTAAATCAGAGGCTCTGGCCGTAGCCGATAGTTTTCTACCCATTCACATTACCCCAGCTGGGCCATCCTACTCAACCCCTTTTCCTGTGGTATATCTTCTGCTAAGTGAAAAATAGAAAAAAACTGCGCTTGCGAAATACACTTGAGTAATATACAAATAGCTGCATATAATCACATAAAGATAAATGAAAAACAAAAGTGTTGCGCTTGATATTTAAGTAATAAAATAAAATTAAAAAAACTAAACACAATCAGTCCATGTGTCTTCAGAATGACATAAGTGTAATGCCTTCAAATGGTGAAAAGTGCAGGGATACTTCCTCATTCAATTCCTCCACCTTGTGAATACACCACCACCATATATAAGGATGTACTCTTACCAGAGAGTATTATGTGGGCACTCTGCTACAGGACCACAGCTACATCCATAGGAATGAATAGGGCAAGTGCTGTGCAATCTCATGGTTGACTATTTACAAAGCAAAATCTGTACAGCGCCAGACAGTTAAAGTGGTTGTACTTCAGACATGAAATGTGAACAAAGCCTGTCTCTCTATAGTGTGTACTTGTCTCAATTAAGAGCACTAAGTGTCATTTCTGCCTGCTGCTTCATTCCTCTGCTATTAGCACGAGTCACTTCAAACAAGTTTTCCTGGCACCAAGAGAAAAATGGTGACAGGGGAGGGAGCTCCAGCAGGTTGACAGCCTCAGCACTCTTCCTGTGTGCTTTGTGAAGGGGGGTGTGTCCTTTCCCTCCAATCAGCAGTCAGAGCTCTCCTCATTGAGCTCTGCAGAGTGTAACTTCAGCTCTCCATCCCCCTTTTCTTGACAGCTCAGACAAGCTTTATAAATTCTGGACTGCTGTAGAGAAAAGCCAACTGCATATAATCAAGTACGACCTACAATGCCTTGAAAAAGTACTCATACCCCTTGAAATTGTCCACATTTTGTCATGTTCCAATTAATAACGTAAATGTATTTTATTGGGATTTTATTTGATAGACCAACACAAAGTGGCACATAATTGTGAAGTGGAAGGAAAATGATAAATGGTTTTCCAAATGTTTTACAAATAAATATGTGAAAAGTGTGGCATGCATTTGTATTCAGCTCCCCTAAGTCAATACTTTGTTGAACCACCTTTTGCTGCAATTACAGCTGCAAGTCTTTTTGGGGATGTCTCTACTAGTTTTGCACAACTAGAGAGTGACATTTTTGCCCATTCTTCTTTGCAAAATAGTTTAAGCTCTCTCAGATTGGATGGAGAACCTCCGTGAACAGCAATTTTTAAGTCTTGCCACAGATGCTCAGATTTAGGTCTGGACTTTGACTGGGCCATTCTAACACATGAATATGCTTTGATCTAAACCATTCCATTGTAGCTCTGGCTGTATGTTTAGGGTAGTTATCCTGCTGGAAGGTGAACCTCAGTCTCAAGTCTTTTGCAGACTTTAACAGGTTTTCTTCTAAGATTGCCCTGTATTTGGCTCCATCCATCTTCCCATTAACTCTGACCGGCTTCCCTGTCCCTGCTGAAGAAAAGTCTCCCCACCACATGATGCTGCCACCACCATGTTTCATGGTGGGGATGGTGTGTTCAAGGTGATGTGCAGTGTTCGTTTTCCACCACACTTTGCGTTTTGATTTTAGGTCAAAAAGTTCAATTTTGGTCTCATCTGACCAGAGCACCTTCTTCCACATGTTTGCTGTGTCATCACATGGCTTCTTGTAAACTGCAAACAGGACTTATTATGGCTTACTATCAACAATGGCTTTTTTCTTGCCACTCTTCCATAAAGGCCAGATTTTTGGAGTGCATGACTAATAGTTGTCCTGTGGACAGATTCTCCCACCTGAGCTGTGGATCTCTTGCCTACTTCTCTGATTGACCACTTCCCGCCCGTCGGCCGTCATATGATGTCCTTGACTTTAAGCGGGGATATCTGAATGATGCCTGCAGCTACAGGCCTCATTCAGATATTTTCTTTTAGAGCCGGCGATTCCATTCACCATAAGAACAATCATAGCGGCTGTTCAACCGCTTGATCATTCTTACGGGCGGCGAGAGGGGACGTTCCCCCCCCCCCCCCGCGCCTCCCTCCATGGCTTCTACCGCCATCGGTGAGTCGGAGAAGGGATCCTCCGGCCCCGAATGGTGACGGTAGAGATTTCCAGGGGACCAGACGGTCCCTGGAGTCTCTATGATCGTTCGGAAGCTGGGCGCGATGTTATGACATCATGTCCGACCTCTGCATTCGAAATAAAACATCGCCGGCTGGGAAGTTGAGATAATTTTTTTATTTTTTTTTATTTCAGGCACTGTATGTAGGAGGATTTGGCCAGTCGCAGAATGAGTGTAAAACGCACTACCATGTGTAAAAGAAAAAGCACATTAACCTTTTTTGGTGCACTTTAGTGTGTTATGCAGACAACTCAAAAGTATAGCCTGCCTTAATGCAATGCACATTACCGAGCATACGCTAATGTGCAGCCACAGTGTGAATATGGCTTAACATAACACAGGTGGGTTCATTTACTAAAGGAGTGCAGACTGTTAACTTGGCAAGGCTCCCAGAGAAAAGGGAAGAGTTAAAACCCCTATCAGGATTATATATTTGCTGCCTGTCTCCCAATAGTGTGGTTTCCCTTCATTTCCTGCCTTGAAGATGCAAATGAGAGGAAATATCATTTTGGCTGTTGCAACAACCACAAGCTTGCTTTTACGTAACAGGCTAAGGATGCCTCGGACAAACAGATACAAACGCATGTGTAGATGTATGGGTATTGCTTTACACGCTGGAGTGACATAAATAATTCTAGGTCCCTCATTTATGGTTAACGTGGCATTAAAGCCAAAACCAAAAATGTAATATATTGCAGCTTACAAATCATTAGATGTGGCGGCTGCATTTGTTTTCTTTTTTTAGGCTCCCCCCCTGTGTTTTCACCTGTTGATCTGGCCAGTAACACACCACCTGTATTAGAGTGCCTCCACTCTGGATGAGGGAGCACAGGGGCACAGAAGACAGAACCTTTATCAGTCTGGGGGGAGGGGAGTGTTCGATGCGTTTTTTTTTTTAACCACTTTACGAATGCCCCATAGCAGATTTACTGCTACAGGGCAGCTGCTCAGTGCAATATATATTTATTTATTTATATATATATGTATATATATATATATATATATATATATATATATATATATATATATATATATATATATATATATATGTATATATATAATATACACACACGATTATGCACTTCTGGGTTTTGGGAGCGAGCGTGCACCGCCAGCAGCTCGCTCCCACTGTGACAGTAATCACTCCCTAGGCACACGTTTAACCCTTTGAGCGCCCCTGATGTTAACCCCTTCCCTGCCAGTGTCATTAGTACAGTGACAGTGCATATTTTTAGCACTGATCACTGTAATAATGTCACTGGTCCCCAAAAAAGTTAGGTGTCCGATTTGTCCGCCGCAATATCGCAGTGCCGCTATAAGTCGCTGAACACCGACATTACTAGTAAAAAGAAAAAAAAATATCCCATAGTTTGTAGACGCTGTAACTTTTGCGCAAAACAATCAATGTACGCTTATTGGGATTTGTTTTACCAAAAATATGTAGCAGAATACATATTGGCCTAAACTGATGGAGAAATTCGATTTTTTTACATTTTTTTTATTGGATGTTTTTTAGAGCAGAAAGTAAAAAAAAATTTTTTTTTTTTTTTTTTTTGTCAAAATTGTCGGTCGTTCTTTATTTATAGCACAACAAAAACTGCAGAGGGGATCAAATACCACCAAAAGAAAGCTCGATTTTTCTTCTCTTTCTTTTTATTGTCTTTTGTTTTGCCTTTGGGTAGATTCTTGCCCAAATGAAATAATGGTTACTGAAGTATAGTTGTTTCTGTTGAACAGGTGATAAGATATATTTATATTGATCCTCGAAATATTAGAAAAGATTGCCCTTCTTAAGCTTCATCAATGTTGTGATATATGGGATTAAGGCGATCCAGACTAAGGGCTTTTTGAATGTAACCTTGCAAACTATTTAATAAAAATTTATATTTGATAAAAAAAAAAAAAGAAGAAGAAAGCTCTATTTGTGGGAAAAAAAGAACATACATTTTATTTGGGTACAGTGTTTCATGACCGCGCAATTGTTAGTTGAAGCAATGCAGTGCCGTATCGCAAAAAAATGGTCTGGTCAGGAAGGGGGGGTAAATCTTCTGGAGCTGAAGTGGGTAAAGTGCATGCACTAATTTTGGTGGGGCGCAGTGTGATTTCAAATGAATAGGCTGAAAATGCACGGCACTCAAGTCGCACAGGAACGTGAGCGTGTTCCTGGTGTGAAGCGGCTCTTAAAGTGTAAAACATTTCATCCCGATTTGAATAATGGGAAAGGATTCTCTTTTTGTAACTTTCACATCTACGTTAGTGCTTCAGTTACCTATATTTCTGTCTCTTCATGATGGATCCGTTGCGGGCTGCTAATCCCTGAAAAACCTGCAAGACAATTTTACTCAGCACTTCATTTTCTTGCAGGAAGCAGAGGACCAAAAAATAAATGAATAAAGTTGTCCTGGTATTAAAGATAAGCAGTGCTGACACAAATCTAGAGCACATTTCTCGGCAGGCCCTTGTCATGCTTGCATGTTCACTCCCTTTGTTACTATAAAGGATTGTGCCATCCAGCATGACTCTGCAGATTATTCCTCAGTAGACGGGCTTCCTGGTGTAATAACTGTCTGCAGTCAGGAATCAATCTCAGGTTTCTTTATATATTTTATTTCGAAACCGTTTGAAATTTTTGTCACCTGAAATCCTCTACCAAAACTGCATGAAGTTTGCTGACTGGTAGACTAAAGCTGGCCATAGATGGATTGAAATTTGGCTGGTTGAGCAGGGCCTGGACTAATTCAAATCCATCTATGGCCATTCCTGTTTGTGAGAAGCCGATCTCATGATTTGTTGGAAAATTTTTGTTTGATCAGCGTTGCAGGCAATCGGTTGCAGTGCTGATCAGTGTATTCTAACAGTGGAAGAGTCCCAGTTGTCAGAATACAATAACACAGTGGGGAGGATTCCTCTATCCACTTTGCTTGTGTGGATGGGGGAATCCGTTCAGTTTTATTCGATCAGTCTGCTGGCTGATTAAAAAAAAACCAAAAAACTGACGACCCAACTTAAAGTGTCTCTAAACCCACATCATTAAAAATGATCAATAAATGGTGTATTACATGCTGTTCATACACGCTCAGTCACTATGAGATTTGTTTTCTGTATTCTGAAAAAATCCTGGTTGATCCTGCTGTTCTCTATCTCCTCCTGTTCATATCCCCAATTCAGCCAGCAAATTTGCAGCTGTAGTGGCAACTCTGCACATGCTCAGTTTTCAGTGAGTTTCTATGCTGAGCATTTCCTCCCTATCACATCTGAGCGGCCCATGGGACTATAGAGTCACATATGTGGGCGTATACACAGTGGTAAATGACAGCCCACTCACTCCCTTCTCCTTCATGCCCACTAACCAGCTAAGCACAATGGGGGTGGAATATTACATGTAGAATAATGGTGGCTTCACCTCCCTGTTATTCTAAGACACAGGCTGGAGGGGCATGACAGAGCCTGTGACTGGCAGAGATCCACCATGTTTTTTTCCACAAATTAATAAAGAGTTGATTTCAAATATATATTTGTATGACAATTTACATCAGTTTATTGATATTAATTATTTATTTATACTCTGTATTCCAAAGTCCATTGACATGTGACCAGCAGGAGAGGACTAGAAGCTCCTCCTGCTTATCTTTCCCTGCAGACAGGATAGGAAGGACCTGGGTCATGTGACAGCCGTGTATCGATTAGAAAAAAGGTACTTAGATGTTTTTTTTTATTAAAATAATTACAGTGCCATTATCCACATACAGAAATAGAAGGGACAATGTAAATTAAACAGTGTGCGTTTCATATCACTTTCAGGCTCCACTTACACCATGCAGGTGCGTTTCACATATAGGTCAGCCAATTCATTTTAATGGGTTGCTGTACTTGCCAAGGAACTCCCTGACCCAGAATCACACCTCACTGAAACACACAGTGCTGCAGCACCATGCCAACACGTTAGGAGATGTGCGGGGGTGCCATTAAGAATGAACGGCACTGCCGCATGATTGCTAGAGGGCACCATGTTTCTGTGCGTGTTGGGGAAGCATATGATTTTCTGTTTCAATTGTTTTTATTAATGTTTTAAAAGAGTAAAAATAACAAAAGCACTGTGCAGAGCAGCCAACAATCTTCGCTAGCTCTGTATAGACAAAGGTACATAAGTGGGAGAAATATAACATCTAAAAATCCTGGCAGATAGGTGGGTATTCGCTAAGCTCATGAGTGAGCATTTGACCACCATTAGAGGTGGACCAGAATAACATATTTTGTGTTGTAACATGGGTATAAAACCACAAAACAATTGTGGTTACTAGGAAGTGGTCTTCCAAACAATCACCCCTTGGATCATAGTGTGGGACAGCAAGACCAAAAAATAACAAGGACAAGACCATCTTGAATCGTAATCCCTGGAAGCCAGCCCACCATTAGAAGAAGGAAAGAAATGGGTCCCTCCGGGGATCTAGCATCAACTTATTCTTACTATATGATTCAGTCATTTGGGACCTGTAAGTAAGCAAGCCAAGGGGACCATATTTTGTCTAAATTGGATTGTTTATCTCTAAGACACTCAATATTTTCATTCAACACGATCCATGTAAGTTTTCGTTTTACTATCGCAATGTCTATGATGGGGCTTTTCCATGCCGTCGCTATCACAATTTTGGCAGCTAGAAATATAAAGTAGATCAAGGTCTGAGTATGTCGTGGAACATCTTCAGCAGGCTTATTTAGTAGGGCGATGCTCTCATCTTTAGTGGTAGAGGGCGGCACAGTGGTGTAGTGGGTAGCACTCTCACCTAGCAGTAAGAAGGGTCACTGGTTCGAATCCTGACCACGACACTACCTGCCTGGAGTTTGCATGTTCTCCCTGTGTCTGCGTTGGTTTCCTCCGGGTACTCCGGTTTCCTCCCACACTCCAAAGACATGCTGGTAGGATAATTGGATCCTGTCTAAATTGGCCCTAGTATGTATGAATGTGAGTTAGGGACCTTAGATTGTAAGCTCCTTGAGGGTGTAGGGACTGATGTGAATGTATAATGTATATGTAAAGTGCTGCGTAAATTGATGGCGCTATATAAGTACCTGAAATAAATAAAAAATAAAAATAAAATGTTGACCATTGTGACTGAAAAAATAAATGAATGAACCCTCATCCAAAAACGACAGACCTTGGGACATGACCACCACACATGTAATGGTGAACCTATCGGACCACAGCCCCTGAAACAGGTAGCCGAGGTGTCTGGGTACATTTTTTGACAAGCACTCCGGCACTAAATACCATCTGGCGTGTACTTTGTAACTTGCCTCAATCAAGGCAACATTAAGGATCCCTTTATGGATTTGCGTACTCCATTTATGCCAGTCCTCCACCTCAGGGGTTATGGATAGATCCCTCTCCCATGCCACCTGGTAAGATAATCTAGCAGTGGATTCAACCAACAGTTTGTATAGCATGGAGATCTATTTTCGAACATGTTTCGGATTGCACATAAGTGTAAACAGAGCCTTACAGCTGTATTCCCCAAATACACTGAGAAAATTTTTTTTCCTTCTTTCCTTTTTTATTTCTTATTCCAGACATATAGTGCCAACATGTTCTACCACATTTGAGCTCATTCACACAGGGAGTCAGCCCCATAGTGTGTGAAGAGCTGTTTGTTCACTTTTCTGTACTAGAGCTGAATTGCATCCAGGCATCCCATATAAGGGCTCATTCACATGGGCGGTAAAAACAGGTGGTCGAGCTATGTTTTTACTGATCACCCACCTAAACTAGTTCATGCATTCATTCAGCGTTGTACACATGCCACAGCAGCAGATCTTTGCTTCATGACTACACCAAACACAATTATAACAAGTGAACTGGTCCCTGCTGCAGTCACGTGCAAAGATGTGCACGGTTTGCCGATGAACAGAGTGGCCATTAAGAATTAATGGCACTCCCGCACATCTACTAAAGAGCAATGTTTTCTCTCTGCAAAATCTTCTTGTGCCCCTAGCCTTACACTCTACAGAGCTTGGTTGTCTGTGTGAATGACGTATCAGAAATACCAGATATATCATAATCACATACATATTCTGCATAGGGAAGTTGAAAGCCCAGAGAAGATCTTGAAAATTCCGATTTTGCGTTGGGTAGTAGTTCATCCATTTTGTTAGCTATAAAGCAGAAATATGCCGGATGTATTGCAGGGAGTGCAACTCAAAATCCAATGTCTGCGTTTCATCAGCGTACGGTGTGCTTCCCCCAACATCTATTGCCTTTCCTCTAAGATCCATCCAGAGCTTCAGCTCCTCCAGTGAAGATCTTTGCAAAATAATCTTTGTGGGTGAAAACTGGCAGAAACATTTGTAATCATTGCAATGGTCAGAGCAGAGAGCCGGTGACTGACATTTACAATCTCTCTGCTCAGGGAGCTGTGAGAACAGAGCGACTCCCATCCCACCCACAGCTCCAGCACTCCAGTTAGCATGGGAGGGGCAGAGCATAGAGCCAGTGACTGACAGTCACGAGCAATCTGCTCAGGAAACTCTGAGAACTGAGGGATCTGCAGTGATTGATTGCTCGGTTCTCTGTGTTAGAGCCAGTGGGGAACAGATTCTGCATCAACATATGTAAGTATGATTCAAAACAAAAATGAAATTCCATACTTCTCTTTTAATTTTCAGGGATTTCCTCTCATTTCCTGTTTGGCTATGGGACAGGAAGTGAAGGGAAATCTTAATAGGACATAGATGGCGAAAAAAAAAATCTGACGGGTTATAACCCTCCCTTGCTCTAAAAAATGTTTTGTCTATAGTTCAACTTTAAGCCACGTTCACATCAGTGTTGATGCCAGTATAGCGGGGACGGGACCTTTTTTTTTGATGTCTCAACTTCCATGTGTTGCGTGCAGGGTAGCCAGCCCATTGAAGTCTACTAGGCTTCATGCACACTGGGCGTAAAAACTCCACTTTTTTTTGTTGCCTTTAACCGCCCCTCATTGTTAGTCTGTGTGTCCATGCACACATAAGCGTTATCTGGCAAAAAAGAAAACACTGCCAACACATTTAGGAGCAGTAGCAATTTGGCAGAAAAAAACATTAACATTAGGCACTTTAGCGCTTGAGTGTTAATTCATTGCAATGGCCAGAATAAATGACTATTCTGAACAATAAAATGATTTAATGCCCAAGCACTTAACGCGCCTAAACGCGTTTACAAAAACATGGGTTTAGGAGCCTTTTTGATGCTGCATTTCTCCTGCTCATTGTGCATAAGGCCACAGGATGAAGCGGCTACATGGACACGGTCACTGGTCATAATGTGACAGGTGTGCAGGTGAGCGGCCCCAAATGCACACTGTCTGTTTGGGACCGCTCGCTCGCACCCCATTAGGACCCGCTGCTGTGTTGGTGCAGCCCCTGCTACATCCTTAGAACCCTTTCACACTGTGGCCGCGCTGCGTTAGTGGTAGTGGCACTTTTAACCCCCTGTTAGCAGCCAAACAAAGGGTCAAAAATGCCCGTGTTGTGGCGCTACCAAAGAGCTTTGCAGGCGCTTGGGCAGTGCTGCCCATTCATTTCAATGGGCAGGGGAGTGGTGGAGTGGTGTATACAGCGCTCCTGCACTGCCCCAAAGATGCTGCTTGCACTTGGGCTTTCACACTGGGGAGACATGAGACACGCTTTTCAGGCACTTTTACAGGTACTATTTTTAGCAAGAAAACGCCTGAAAAGGGGTCTTATAGACTTCAATGGGCTGCCTGCATGCAGCGCTTGGAAGATAACACAGCCCATTCCCGCTACAATAGTTCTTCTTTGGTGTATTTGACTCAAAAATAAGAGCTTGAAATTGGACATACAAATAGAAAAAAACAAAACAACAAGGCAGCCATCCATGGTGTATGTGTGAACAAGGTAGACAGAGGATTAACCAAGAAATGGATGAGTAAAAACAGGGACAACTGGAGCAAAATACCATGTAATATGATAAAGAGAGAAGTGAGAATATAAGCTTTAAGTTGGCCATGCATTATACCAGCGGTTGCCAACCAGTGGTCCGTGGACCATTGATGATGCACAAGATAATTTTGGTGGTCCCCAGGGACTCTGCCACAAATCAACATTGTGGTGTGTGGTGGATGTATACCGTCCAATGTTGTTTCCAGTGTTGTTCTCAATGCACGCTGACAGTCAATACTGTCTGCACATATTGATACCTGATGCCTCTTCTGTAGTTCTGGCTCCTGTGAACTCAGAGGGAGGTGTCAGGAGTAGTGCAGAGAGCAGAAGAAGGAGGGGACTACCAGTGGCAATGCTGATCACAGACTGTGGGAGGGAGCACGGAGCTCAAGCACATGGATGAATAAAGAGGTGAGATCCAATGTCTGTGTAAAGCCGCAGTGTGATCCAGGGGGAGGGGGCAGAGAGCCAAAGCATTGCGTGTATAATGCATGTAAAATTCATGTTAGTGGTCAGTGGGTTTCAAAATCATGGTTGACACCTCCACCAGACGATAAAGTTCACATTAAGACTCCAGAATGTGACGCTCACAATGAGACTCCACCAGAATGTGACGCTGACATTGAGGCGCCACCAAAATGCCAGGAAAACCTTGAGAACATCTCCAGTGAAGAAGGGGGAAAGGTTACAGGAAAGAATAGGCAGATACTGGGGGTAGGGGATTCAGAGGGACAGACAAGGCAATCTGTCACAAAGACCGTTATCAATGAACAGTAAGTTGTTTACTGGGCGCTTGGGTCCGGGACATTGCAGATTGCATGGACAAATTGTTGGGTGGGGCTAGGGAGGATCCAGCTGTCATGGTACATATCAGTACCAATGATAAAGTTAGAGGAAGATGGAATGGTCTACAAAATGATTTCAGGGACTTGGGGACTATATTGAAGAATAGTACCTCCAAGGTTATATTTTCAGAGATAATGCCTGTACCTCGAGCCACACTAGAGAGGCAGCAGGAGCTTAGGGAACTTAACAAATGGCTCAAGAACTGGTACAGGGAGGAGAGGTTTGGGCTCATGGAGAACTGGTCTGACTTTTCAGTCAGTTACTGTCTCTATAGCAGGAATGGACTGCACTTAAATGGGAAGGGTGCAGCTCGGCTGGCAGAGAAGATGACCAAAAAGTTGGATGAAATTCACGTTGACATTCCACCAGAAGGTAAAGTTCACATTAAGACTCCACCTGAATGTGATGCTCACAATGAGACTCCACCAGAATGTGACACTGACGTTGAGACTCCACCAAAATGCCAGGGGAACATCTCCTCCAGTGAAGAAGGGGGAAGGGTTACATTCACGATTTGAATCAAGTTTTTTTTGGACACCGCGCCGGTCCTGAGGAGCTGCGGGCAGGAGTTTTTAGGCGAGGCCGTGCCTTCGGCCTAGTCCACGGCGTTTGGCCTCGTGGACTAGGCTGAAGCCGCGGCCTCACCTAAAAACTCCTGCCTGCAGCTCCTCAGGACCACCGCGATGAAAAAAAAATCGATTTGCTTAAATTTTGAATCAATTTGACCTCTCAACTCGATTCAAGATTTAAATCGATTTTTTCCCCAGCCCTACTATGAGGGGAGGTTGGAGGCCAGTTTTCTTTTTTTGAATATGTACATTGGACTGGCTTTGAGAAGAGGTTGGAGGCCAGTAGACTTTTTTTGCAGCCGTACATTGGACTAGCTATGAAGGGAAGCTAGAGGTTGGTAGTCTTTTTTGCAGGCATGCGTTGGTTGTAATTGTTTTGTGTGATGTCAGACAAAAGTGTGTGTTGAATGAAAGATAATGAATGCTAGAAGAGTGATTTGTTTTTGGTTTGTTTGTAGTCTGAATTGTGTGAGAAGTTGTAAGAGCTAAAAATGAGTTCTGTTCAGTTTAGAAACATTAGTATTAATAGAGTACTGCATTATGTGGATTGCATAGTTGTGAAATGAAACTTGTTATGGTTGTGAAATGGAACTTGTTTATACATATGTTTTTGTTTTGTTTGTTTGACTTGTGTGATCAGTTGTGAGAGCTAAAAGCAATTGAGTTCTGTTTAGTTTAGGAACATTAATACTAATAGAGTTGTGTATTGTGTGGATTGCATAGTTGTGAAATGAAACTTTTTTATTTATCTTAAAAAATATGTCTCTAGCAGTCAGTGGCAGCTGGTGCTCCCTTTTGGGGGGGTGGGGGTGGCAAACAAACCACCCAAAATCCACCCCCCCTCGTTCGGTCAGTCAGTCCATCAGTCAAACCCCTGACTCCTGTTCGGTTGGTCGGTCCATCCGTCAGTCAAACCCCAACCCCCTCCGTCACTCACCCCCTCTAGGTCATGGCCAACTTTGGCGGCTTCCCCTGCGTCTCCTCCTCAGTGGCTAATTCCTGCATGTAGATTAGGGGTCGGGCACATGGATTGGGGTGCGGCGCCCCTAATGGAGCGGCCGCCACTGCTGCCAGTTATCATTCATCTGCAGATGAATCTCTTAAAAAGCCAATGTAATGCACTATTGTCTCAGTGCCAGCAACATAATAGCAGATTATTTGGTAAACAGCTAACAAAGAAAGTGAAGAAAGAGAAATGAGCAAATAAAATTGCAGTTTTGTTCAGAATTAGAGGTATACAATATATCTGACCAAAAGGGGGAGCAGTGGGGAGGATAGAGGAGGCGTCTCAGAGAGGAGATAGAGAAAATTAGTGAAAACTTTCTAAAGGTTGCAACAGCCTCCAGTACTGAAATGGATGAATTGCGAACTACACATAATTTGTAATAAGAACATCTTTGCCATTCTGAAGCTTCCCTCCAATCACTTTGCATATTTTATATATATACTGTGATTCTGTACTTTCCAAATATGCTGCAGAAATCTCCCTCCACTGAGTCTGTCTGCATCCATTTTAAATGTGGGCAGCTGAAGCTGCTGCCTGTTCACTTCCTGGATTTACACAGATATGCAAAGGCACACCTCCAGCCCTGCAGCTTTTATTGGCCCTCTTATGACTCATCCCCCCTTCCTTCTTGGTAAACTCTCGTGAGAGAGAGAGCTGTGCATTATGTTATAAGCCTAGGCTAATGACCAGACAAGAAACAGGAAGAGGGCTGTATAAGGTATTTACTAGCAGAAAAAAAAGCGTTTTACTATCCAAAGTTAAGACAACAAGGGCAGAAGATTTAATAGATGAAAAGTTGAAAAAATGACTGAAGTCCCACTTTAAGAGGTGTGGACTGTGTGATATGAAGAGCAAGCTTGTGGAGTGACTGTGAAAAAAAATTGGTGGATGGAAGAGTTGATCATGTCTTTAGAGAGAAAATTAGCAGATCAAAACTCAAAGCTTCTTACTAAAGAGCAATGTATATTATCACTCAATGAACACAACAGGAAATGTCAATTGGCTAATATTTGCACAACGAGGCGAATGACCACAATGAAGTACAGTCAGCTGTTGCACCTAGAGCTTTGAATCAGAACACAAGTTTGATTACAATTTAGGATAGACTTACTTTATGCCAGATTCTTGGTGAATTTAAACTCCGGGAATCGCCAGTGAGCCTGTCCAATAAATTTGAAGCTCTAGTACTTAGATACCATTTGAGCAATGGGGGTGCATGCTCTCTTCTAAAAGCATGGCTAGCGGGACCTCTGGCAGGCCAGTTATCTTCACAGGGTAATAATGATGAAGAGGAGCAGATGAGAGAGTTGTAGCGTATTTTGGACAGTCGTGATAGAGTTATAAATGAGTTACAGCAAATGAGATTTAGGAGAGGCGATGGCCCAATACTGTTCTGTAGTGAAGTATCTTTCATTGTATAGGAAAGTATACGACTGTTCTGACTTGTTGGTGGATGATGCAAGTTTCAAATACTCAATGACCATAAAAGAGGAAGTAAACTTACATCTTTAAGTTGTACCTATAGGTAGGTCTATAATAACTCTTACTTATAGGTAGTGTAAATATCTCCTAAACGCATACCGTTTAGGAGATATTTAATGTACATGCAGTCAGTGACATCACTGGCGCATCCGCTCTGAAGGAATGGCTACCCATGCCTTTTCTTCAGAGCCCTGTGCCATGACGGTGACATCGTCATTGCTTGGCCAGTCACAGAGTCGGAGTCCACTAACCCAGAAGGAAGACTGGATGAAGATGGCTGCTGGAAGGCTTTGCTTTGAGGTAAGTTTCACATAATGTGCTAGTATGCAATGAGATTAAAAAAAAAAAACCACCCAAGATAAGGATAGCATGAGACATGCCTTGGTGGGGGGGGGTTTATCAGCAGACACTGTCATTTTGCCTGTTTAAGGCTGGCTTCAACACCTATGTGTTGTGCTAATGAACCTTAAAGCGGGGTTCCACCCAAATTTTGAACAATATCTGTATGTATTCTCTTCCTTGCCTAGATGCTGACATGCCGTTTAAAAAAATTAAAATCGCCGTAGTTACCTTTTTATTTTTCTATTCTTCTTTGCACTTCCTGGTTCTCCTCCCATGGGAGTGGGCGTGTTTCTAGCCTCTCCCAGACTCCTGGGAGCTAGTCTCAGGCTTCCCAGGATGCCACTGAGCATGTGCGGGAACGAGCGGTGAATGCTGGGAGCACAGCATTCACCACATCCAGGAAATAAATGCTTGTGGGCTTCAAATGCCCACAATGAAGATGGAAACCGCCTGCAGTGAATAATATAAGTTATTCTTTCCGACGAAATCTGACACAGGCGGACATATTACACACAATATGTGAGTATGTAATGCTGAGAAGAAAAGTTTGTGAATGAACTCAAAAAAAAAAAAAAAACGATAGATAGGTGGACCCCCGCTTTAAAGCGGGAGTCCGGCGACCAATATTTTTTTTTTTTAGGTCATTGAGACACTTTGCTAATCCCAAAATAATACTCACAGTTTGGGTGTAATATTTCCGTCTCTGTCTGTTTTCGTACTAAAGAATAACTTAAAAAATGTGATGCTGGCTGTTTCCATCTTGCTTGTGGGCATGTGAAGCCCACAAGCATTGATTTCCTGGATGCGGTGAATGCTGTTCATTCACAGCTTGTTCACACGCATGATCATTGTTTCCGCACTGAATCTTGGGAAGCCTGACACTAAGCTCCCAGGAGACAGTGCGGCTCCGGGGAAAGGCAATAAACACGCCTACTCCCATGGGAGGAGAGACAGGAAGTGCCACAATAAAGTACAATATAAAGGTAATTACAGCGATAAAAAAAAAAATTGTGCAGCATTTGAACATCTATGCAATTAACTGAAGGGGGTAAGAGTAAGTTAAAAATTTGAATGGAACCCCGCTTTAAGCACAATGGAGCTTGAAAGGGCCATTCATTTGGAATGACCCCTCCAATGCACTTGCAATTCTGCACACCACAATGCACAATAATCCACAACCATGTGTTGAGGTACGCTGCACTGGGGAAAAAAGGTTCAGGTATGTTTATGTGTCTGTTCTTGTGTATTGGAGCCCATTTACCACTTGACCTCCAGAAGGTCTTACCCCATTCATCAGTAGGGCATTTTTTGCTATTCAGCACTGTGCTACTTTAACAGTCAATTGCGTGGCCACGCAACACTGAAATGTATAATTTTTCACATAAATAGAGCTTTCTTTTGGTGGTATTTCATCACCACAGCATTCAAGGGCATACCTAAAGGCAGGGGCGGCCCGTTCATTAGGGGCGCTGGGCGCTGCCTCCCCTATCCACAGCCGCCCTGTCTATCTAGACTAGACCTGAGGGCTTCTTGGTTTTACTGGTTCCCTGGAATTCGTGTCTTTGGTGGTAGCTGCCTTCCAGGTCCATTATTATTCAAGCCTGATTGACTCAGTGGGTGTATACCCATCTGGGTTCAATCCTTCCGGTAAGCCTTTAAGAATATATGGTGACGGATCTTCTATCAATTTTCTCCACTAAAGTCACATTACTAGATAGCATATATTATTTCACTTTCTGGATCACTATCATCAATTTTTTGGACAATACTAACAAGACTGTGATTGATATCCTTCAAGTGAATTATTATTCCCTGTCCATTTATTTTCACAAATATATTATTGTTCAGCACCGTTTTATATTTCACATGATTTTTGCAGTTATTGTATGTGTATATTCATTACCATTCTCAGTAGGAATCTGAGATTTCTCATTTTTAGCGCTGCACTTTAAAGCGGGGGTCCACCTATCTATCGTTTTTTTTTTTTTTGGAGTTCATTCACAAACTTTTCTTCTCATGATTATCTACTGACATGTTCTGTGTAATAAGTCCGCCTGTGTCCGATTTCGTTGTAAAGAATAACTTATAAAATTCACTGAAGGCGGTTTCCATCTTCATTGTGGGCATTTGAAGCCTACAAGCATGTATTTCCTGGATGCGGTGAATGCTGTGCTCCCAGCATTCACCGAGATGTTGTGATGACGCTGTTGCACAGTGCATGCTGGGAAGCCTGAGACTAGCTCCCAGGGGACTGTGGGAGGTCTGGGAGAGGCTAGAAACACGCCTACTCCCATGGGAGGAAAACCAGGAAGTGCTAAGAAGATTAGAAAAAAAAGGTAATTACGGCGATTTAAAATTTTTTTACACAGCATGTCAGCATCTAGGCAAGGAAGAGAATGCATAGAGATAATGTTCAAAATTTGGGTGGAACCCTGCTTTAAGCGTCCAGATTGGCCTGCAGTCCAGTGTTTGGACTGCAGAACACCTCCCCCCCTTATCTTTATTACATAGAGGGGAGGTGGTCTGGCAGGATCAACAGGTATGTTTTGCACTTATTGAATGGACATAACAAAACACTTTGCATGGTTTCATTTAAAGTGTTACTATACCCAGGACCCTGCATTCACTATATCTGGTCTCCCACAGTACACAGAACATGGACATGCAACTATTTTAGTAAATATAAATCGCTAAATACAGTACCTTTTCTCATCAGCAGTATATAGCAGCCTTGTGAATTCTATCTATCAGTGTCTGGTTAAAGCTTGTAGAAGGATGTTCCATTCCAGCCAATGACAGCTGGTCACATGATGTAAACAAAAGCTCGGTGATCGGTTTCGTTTTCTCCTCACGCTGACAGCGTGAGGAGGAAAAAAAAGCCGATCACCGGCTCATGTCAAAGGGACATCGGTCCCGAAGAGGAAGGAGGCACAGATGCCTCATCTGTGCCTCCAAGTGCCATCTGCCAGTGCCCACAAGTGCCACCTATTAAAGCCCACAAGTGCCACCTATCAATGCCCACAAGTGCCACCTATCAATGCCCACAAGTGCCACTTATTAGTGCCACCTAGCAGTGCTGCCATCAGTCAGTGCCCAATCAGTGCCCAACACTGCCACCCATCAGTGCCCATAACCGCCACCCATCAGTGCCCATCACTGCCACCTATCGGTGCCCATCAGTGCCGCCTCATCGGCGTACATAAACGAAGGAGAAAAATTAACTGTTTGCAAAAATTGATAACAAAATATAAAAAAAATATAATTTTTTTTAAAAAATTCTGTCTTTTTAAATTTTTTTTAACAAAAAATAAAAACCGTAGAGGTGATCAAATACCATCAAAAGAAAGCTCTATTTGTGGGAAAAAAATTATAAAAATTTAATTTGGGTACCGTGTTGTATGACCGCGCAATTGTCATTCAAAGTGCGACAGCACTAAAAGCTGAAAATTGGTCTGGACAGAAGGGGGGTTTAAGTGCCCAGTAAGCAAGTGGTTAAAGCTGTAGGAGTGCTGACCCTCTGTCTGGACAGTGTTGATTGGCCCTGTGCTGATCACATGCACCCTCCCAAGAGAAAAAAAACTCTCTAGCAATACACACCAAACTGAGCATGTGCAGCTTGGCTTCTAGCCTCTGTTCTATCGGGGACTGTGGAAGAAGGGGAGGATCAAACAGCTATTTTACACAATGCAGAGGATTAACCCCTTAGGTTCCACAGTGAGTATAACAAGCATGCTTTACTGCATATACAGACTGATTTTACTGTTGTGGGTTTAACTTTAATAGACCAAAAAGAGGGCAAATAAAAGAAGTCAGGCTCTGTTCACACCTGCGTGATTTGAAAGAAACTTCTTGTGAGCGACAGTGTCGTGTGTTGCGATTTGCCACAATTGCAGCGCGATTTATCATGCAAAATCACAGCGGGATTGGGGTGCCATTTAGGTTCCATTCACACCTAGGCATTTGGAATCATGGGCATAATTGCCACGATTCTGCCCATGATTCCATAATCGTGGCAAAATGTGGGACGCAATTGCAATGCCATTAATTGGTAATAGCATTCGCGGTGCATTTTTGCCTCGATTGGCAGGTGATAAATCGCGCTGCAATTGCGGCAAAATTGCAATGTGCAAAGCGTGCCGCTCTAAAAAGTGCAGGTGCTTCTTTTGGGCGACAGCGTAGCGCTTTGTGATTTGCTGCGATTGCAGTGAGATTTATCGCACGACAAAATTGCACTGCAATTGGGGTTCCATTAACAAGTAACGGTATCGCAAGCGAGTCCCATGTTTTGCTGCAATTCTGGAATTGTGGGCAGAATGGTGGTGATACCAAACACCTAGGTGTGAATGGAGGCTCAATTGTAAAGTTGGTCATACACTGTGCAATCTGACTGTATACAATCTCCTTTAGATTTATCTAAATGATGTAATAGAAGGACAAATCTGAACAACCAATTCAATGTGTATGCAGTCTAGCAGAGCCCTGCACTACATAGTTCATGGTAGATCTAAAGAAGATTGTATAGTATGTGGTCACCTTTACAGATCACATACACTTTGAGAGATTGCAACAGTATAAAATATTTCCTTGTGTGCAGCATCTCCTCCTCCTCCTATGATGGGTGGTGAGAGGGGGAAGAACATATCTGATGTACATTCCTCTCTATGGGGAAACACATGACTTCCAGGGTGATGATTTCAGCCAATCAGCATTGAGTATGTCAGTGGCATTGTACCTCTATAGGTGTGTTGTGTGTACAGTGTGGGCGCTGCCTGTGTCCTCTGCACTCCCCCTGTCATTTCCTCCACACAGCTCCTCCCACTCTCCGCCCAACTGTCACTATTCTGCCACTCTCCCTCCCAGCCCCGCCCCCTGCCCTCGTGTATGCCAGTGCCTGAGCCCCGCCCCCTGTCTGCCTTTATTACCGCTCGCTGTCCTCCTCCCCCGGTGTTCCTGCAGCTGTCCTGTGTCCGCACATCGCTCACTAATCCCCGACAGCCGTCTTCTCCATGGCCGCTTATCACAAGCCCGACCAGCTGACTCTACAGGCCCTGAAAGACACAGCCAACAGGCTGAGGATCCTGTCCATCAAGGCCACCACTGCGGCTGGATCTGGGTGAGTGCCAGGGGAGGGGGGCAGGGGGACTGATCTGCCAGCTGCAACCCACCCTGGGTGAGGGAGAGACAGGAATACCATGTCATGCTGAGGACACACCGGGCACACACCTACCCATCCATCAGTGTACATGGGCACTTCATACCTGGAGGAGACCCCTTACCTGTATGTACACCCCACAGGTGTCCCCCCCCATAACACACACACCTCACTGATCACTGTACACAATCATCACACATCAATACACACCCTCACCATGCCTAAAGCTGGCCATACACCACACAATCTGATTGTACAATCTTCTTTAAAAATCTTTAAAATCAACACACACAATCTCCCTTTTAGATTCAACAAGTACAATGCATTGCAAGGACTTGCCTGATTGGATAAAGATTGATGGTATAGTTTAGGCACAGTAGATCCTCATATTGCATAGGTTTGGTAGATCTAAAGTTGATTGTATAGAGATCGTAATGTGTGTGGTGATCCTTAGAGTTAGCAAAACTGTGTTATATGAAGACAGGTCTTATCAATGCATTCGATTCCTATCAGATCAGGCAGGCCCTGGCATCAGCATTATTATTATTATTATTATAAGTATTATTATTATTTGTATTATTATTTTTTAATTATAAGTATTATTACTATCATTATTTAATTATAAGTATTATTATTATATTATAAATATTATTATTTAATTATAATTATTTAGTTATAAGTATTATTATTATTATCAGCATCATTATTATTATTACAATGATCACACAACATGTATTGTATGTTCAGCACACTGGGAGACAGAATTGCATTCACACCATGTAGCCATTATATCAAATAGTAGAAAGGTTTTCCTATCAGTAGAAGTGAAATTGTTTGTTTGTTTTTCTTTTAAACGTTCTTTATTTTATTTTTATTTTTTAAATAGTGTTTACAGAGAAATATATCATTTGTGTTCTGTATTAGGAGACTTGTCTGATCTTTAATACACAATGTAGCCGTGTGCCTTTATAAACACTTCCTCCGTCTCTCACAAGCATGGTTACAAATTTTGCAGACTTCCTCCCGAGTATCAGAGAAATCTGTCCGGCTGAGGAAGTGTGATTGGTTCCCGAATGATTTCATATAAAAACTTTCCTGTGTTTCTTAACTTGCGCAATAATAACTTTATAATGTTATTAAAGTATTACATACATGAATCATACATTGTTCATGGAACACACCAGGAAACGATTGTTAAAGAAATTTTTTGTACCTGAAAAGATTGTTTCCTATGAATGTATTTGCAGCACGTACTGTACATTGTGCAAGCAGGGAAGTGTACAGGTTCATCCACAAAGAGGAGTGCCTTAGGCGTCGTTTAATCGCTCAGATCATTCTACATACCCATCAGTGATGTATACGTTATGTCTGCTCTGTGGGGAGCGATATACAGCACTGTACCCTCTAAAGTCTGACAGCGTAAATATGAGTCTACAGCTTTTTCTGCATGGCACACAAAAAGATTAGGAGGGTAGAATTGTGTATTTCGAAATAAAATAATTATTCCATGACTTTCGCATTTTTGTGTTGTGTTACCCTAAGTTCACACTTCCGCGTTTTGCCCAGGCCACGTTTGCATGGGCACGGAAGCCCATTCAAATAAATGGGCTGCTGTGCCTGCGTTTCCGCCCAAAAAAAAAAAGGAGTGTGCACTTTTTCAAAAACGCGGCCGCAAGATAATTGCATGGTCTTTTATAAGAAAGGAGTTTTTGGGACTTTGAGTGAGGCACAAGACACGTGGTAGGAGACATTGTAAAATTGTTTAATTGGCATATAAACAAAGCATTGAACATGAGTTATTTTTTATCTATACACAAGGCAATGACATACAAAAAAGGAGAATTCATGTATAGATACACGCATCTGAAATTGCATAGTATCCCATGGAAGTAACTAGTATAAAAAGCCAATTCTTGTTGAGTAATGGATACAAATGGGTTATAGGATGCAAATAAATCACAGTTGAGGTCAAGATATTTGTTGGGAACATGTTTACATTGATGGGCTCGACTTGTTTCGTGGCCAGTTGCCACTCATCAGGAGAAAAGACATAGCTTATCTGAAAAAATGAAAAAGGTACCAAATAGGATATAATGTTTTGCTCAGATAGTGAGAAAGAAGGTACGGGCAAGGGGAACCAAGATGTGTATCTCCCTGGAATACTTACATATAAATTTGACCATGCGATTTCCCTGCAGTTCCCACACCCACGAACACGATGCGTGCTGAGATGTGAGGGGGTGCCATTCACAATGAATGGCAGCTCCGCGCATCTGCTAAGAGCAAAGCAATGGCTGTGGGTGGTTGTGGGTGCGGGAACAGATGCGATTCTGACACCCACGGCCACACCAAGCCTCAAGGGCCGCTTCACACCAGGCTGCTGTGTGAGAAGGGAGCTTTCTGTGCACGTTTCCCACACTGTGTTCGATCGCATTTCCCTTACGAGCTGCATGTGGGTGCCAATGTATTGTTAATGGCACTCCAAATGCAGATCGCAAACACAGTGCGTTTGCAGGCACCAAATAGCATGGAGCTACAGTATCATGCAGTTTGGTGCAGTGTGTTTTTAAAAGTAGTGCAACATTTTTGCATGGTCTGGTGCATTTTTCAGCCCATTCAATGAATAGGCTGTCAAAACGCACCGCATGGGAATGTGCGGAAATCTCACAGGAATGTGCAAGTTCTCATGGGATCCCGGTGTGAACCAGCCTCTAATATTTGTAATAAAAATGTATAGATTTGCCAGTAGTGGGAGCTCTCAGTGGCTCAGTTCAGTACTCTTTGGCCCCTTTCACACTGGGGCGGTGGGTGCATCGGCAGTAAAGCGCCGCTATTTTTAGAGGCGATTTACCGTCAATTTTGCAGCACTATTCGGCCGCTAGCGGGGCGCTTTTACCCCCCGCTAGCGGCCAAGAAAGCATTAAAACCACCCGCAGCAGCGCTTTGCCGGCAGTATAGAGGCGCTGCCCTTTGATTTCAATGGGCAGGAGTGGTGGAGGAGTGGTATACACACCGCTCTTTCACCACTCCAAAGATGCTGCTAGCAGGACTTTTTTTAGCCTCCTGCCAGCGCACCGCTCCAGTGTGAAAGCCCTCGGGGCTTTCATATTGGAGAGACAACAGCGGCTCTTTCAGGGCGCTTTGCAGGAGCTATTTTTAGTGCTGTAGCGCCTGCAAAGCGCCCCGGTGTGAAAGGGGTCTTTCTCTCTTTTAACACCTACTAAGGTAATCACAACACAGAGGGGTTGATTTGCTAAAGGTAAATAGACTGTGCACTTTGCAAAGTGCAGTTTCTCCAGAGCTTAGTAAATGAGGTGAAGCTTCACTTTGCAAAGCGTACCCAATCACATGCCAGGGGGAAAAAAACAGAATTTTTGCTTGCACATGATTGAATGATGGAAGTTAGCAGAGCTTTTGCTCATTTACTAAGCTCTGTAGCAACTGCACTTTGCAAAGTGCACAGTCTTTTTGCCTTTAGTAAATCAACCCCAGAGTGTATTGTTCTGCATAGTGAGATGGAGCAGTAAAGTATGACCATTGTGTAGTACTATAAAGCAGGAATCAAGACTTGTGTATGTAATAAGTGAATATGGCTGCCTCCATGTACATAAGTAATTAGAAATTTTAGGAGCATTGTTTAAAAAAAACACGTATAGGATAAGATCATTCACCCAGCCCCAGTTTCCCCATAATAGGATCTGTATGCCCGGGGGGGGGGAGCTGACTCATGATCATTAGTTCAGATTGATTGTTGTCTCTAAACCCTGAGCAGCATGCAGTCGTTTGTTTAATTTTTCTTTTTTTTTGATCTGCACATTCAGGGGCGGTTCCCAGCAAAACATGAACGCGCCTTTCCCGCATCGCAGGTGAACATGCTGCCCTTGTGATCTGCACATGGGTGCCAATGTCCTTTTAATGGCACCCCAAATACAGATTGTAAACAAGCACGTTTGTGGGCACCAAATTGCATCCTCAGTACCATGCGATTGGTGCAGTGCGCTTTGAAAAAGTATTGCTTGCACTATTTTTTCCACATTCCAGTGCGATTTGCAGCAAATGGACTGAGAAAAAAAACGCTCCACACGGGAACGCGCAGGATCACAGGAACGCACACGTTCAAATCAAATGCGCTTTCCAGTTTGAACCGGCTATTTTGTGTGAAGATTCCCAGCTCCTTTAGGCCTGATTCACACCTATGCAGGTTTCAGTTAGCATATTCCAGGTGCATTTTGCTTTTTTCAATACACATTTTTTGATCCATTGAAGTCTATGGAACCCAAAACCAGAAAGAAGTCCCTGGCCTTTTCCGTAAAATGCACAGATGTGAACTACATCCATAGGAAACAATGTTAAATGGACTGTAGTGTGTTTCTGAAAAACTGATTACTGTACTGAAGTTGATCAATCAGTCGACTTCAATACAACCAGCCTGTCAGATTTTTTTCATATGATCACTGCCGGCAGCTATAGCCTCCAGTAGTGATCATTGTGTTCTTCTGGCATGGAAGAACACAATAGCGCTGAGGGAAGGATTTCTCCATAAACACTGACTGCGTTGATGGGAATTCGAGCAATTTTCTTACGAGAAGACATTTTCATAATATATGGCCTGCTTTAGGGTGTCTTCACTCCATAGGAGGAGCAACAAAGCCACCTTTGAACAGCAGCATTGTCAGTCTGGGCAGAGGGTTAGATGCACTAGTAGATTTAGATGGACATGACTATCAAATTAAAACTAAATTCCAGCTAAACCTTTTTTTGGTTCAGTAATTAATATTAGGTTTTTCAAGACATAACAAGGTGAGCACCAGATACGCCCATGCAGGGGCTACCAATGAAAATAGCACAAGGCAATAAACATTAGAGTGTAGAGCATAATCAAACAATCAAACATATAAACAAGTGGGTGGGCAGACCAAAAGAAATACCTCATAGGGAGAATCAAAAAATTGTACAAAGGTGTGGTCTCCCCATCCCAGAACAACCCAAAATAAGAAACGCAAGATAGGGAATGAGGGTTTGGAAACCCTGAGAGGAGGCGAAAGAAAGTGAGAGTAAATGAGAAGAAATAGGGGGGAAGAAGGGGGTGAGGGTGGGAGGAAACAGGCACTTGGGACTACCCCAAGTGATGGTCATAGGCGACCAATACTGGTCAGGTTTAACAAGGGGAAGGAGTACTCGATCCAAGGTTCCCAAATTTTGAGAAACTTGGAGTGGGAGTCCTTCAGAATGCTAGACATTTGTTCGTTAATTATGAAAGCTGTCATACCATCTTTCGCTCCCTGGAACGGGACCGTGGGCTTTTCCCAGGCCTGGACAATAATTGTCTTCACTGATAAAAATAAATAAATAGGGTGCCAGTTTCTGTTGGTGAGCGCATAGACCCAGGATGAGACAGCGCTAATTTAGCATCCCTGCAGATCGTCAAATGAAATAAGGAGCACAGTAAGCCAAGGACCCAGGACCAAATGCCCAACAATCCTGGACATGCCCACCACATGTGTAGGGAATCTCCATGATGACCACAACCCCTAAAACATCGGTTACTACAGTTAGGATTGCTGTGGGTGATCTGGGCAGGGACCCAATACCACCAGAAGAGAACTTTAAAAGTGGCAAAGGGTGCTAGGGCGCCCTTTGACCCCGAGCCCTTTGATGGTGCATAGTATGAAAACATGGGACTCGATTGGGTACACGAGCAACCTTATGTCTCTATTCCTGCCTCCTGCCCATTGTCAACAATCTGCTATTTCCTCCGGGAATGGAACAACCCTCTGCCTTCTCCTGGTGGGTTTCAACATTTTTTCATCTACTCGGTCCTTTCTGACTTGGGCTGTTTTTGTGGCTGTTTTTGGCTGTTTTAGTGAGGAAGCCAGAGGAGGGCCTGCATAGACACTGGTGCACAGTTCGGGAGTTCTAGGAGCACCCATAACGGGATGTCTGAGGTAACATGAACCATAGATAATTGCAAAATTTGGGCTGCCAAGTAATATTTGGATATATTTGGATATGTTAGGGACTCCCAGGCCACCTTGTAGTCTATGCGTGAAAAGAGTAGATCTAGGGACTTTAGGATGTTTTTGGGCCCTCATAAAACATCAAATTTTATTCTGCAGAAGGTGCAAAAAATACGGGGAACCTGTATAGGCAATGTTCGGAAATAGTAGAGGGCCTTGGGCAGAATTGTCATTTTAACTGAGTTAATGCGTCCTATCCAGGAGAGGTGGCAGAATCGCCAGGAATGCATAAGAGCAGTCAGTGAGTACAACAAAGGGTAATAGTAAGCGCTGAACCGAGAAGGAGTAAGTAGGGGTCAGTTTAATTCCTAGGTAGTCGATCGAGAAGGATGTCCAGCGAAAAGGAAAGTGTGACTGCAATCGAGAGACAAAGTAAGCAGCTAAATGTTAAGAGTAGTCATTTTATCTAGGTTAATACAAAGCCCAGAAAGGTCTGAAAAGTGTTGCAGAACCTTTAGCAGGTTAGGGAGAGTGGTGAGGGGATTCGTCAGAACCAAAAGGACATCGTCCGCAAAGAGGTTGACCCTATACTTAGCACCAGCGTAGGACTCCAGACATATTAGGGTCATTGCGGAGCCTGATCGCTAAGAGCCAGAATAAAGAGGGCTGGGAATAGGGGGCAGCCCTGTCCAACTAAAACTTTTTAAGCAGTTACAACAAACTGCATTTTTCCTTTTGAGATAAAGGTTTTACATAAATGAATAACAGCTGATCATTGTAAATACATCTGTTAGTGTTTGTCTCACCCCTTTAACTCCTACCTGGTCTGGACAGCTTGACCTGGTAAAGGAAGTTGAAAAATAACAGACGTATTTTCTGGATCAGCAGGTGAAGATAAAGGGAAACAGAGCTAAAAAGAAAACTAATGCAGCCATCATATATAAGGATTAGTAAGCTGTAATATAATATATTTTGTTTTTGGGTTTATTACAGCTTTAATGGCATGGATATATATGGCCACAGGCTACGCAGTTAAAATGACCTCTGGAGTCACAAAGTTTCAAATAAAAAAAATAAATAAAATAAATCCATATATTCTAAGAAAACTAAAACTTTCAGCCAAGGCTGTTTGCTTTCCAGCAAAACTGACACATATTTTTAGAAATCATCAGTGAAATCGGATAAGCTAGCTTCTGCACTCTTTTTCTTGTTCTAAGCCCATGAGACCCCTGATTTTATGGCGTGGGGGCATAATGTGATTTATTGCCGTCTGAAAACATGGCTGATTTCTGGCCCAGAGCACAATAATTTATGCTGCTTTGCACAGAATAGCAAAGTCAGAATGAATGAATAACAAAAACACAAGATGCCCTTGGTAGTATGCTGGTGTGCCAGATGTCCTGAGGGCAGCGCCAGCTCCCCAGACTTTTGCAAAAGTCTGTTCTGCCCAAACACATCAGATTATCCTACATCTCAAACACGTAGCATACCTCTATTCCTTCCATTCACAACCAGCGGGCTTCTAGGAGTACTTATGAATAGTATGAAATGTCAGTTTTGCTCATAGCCATTGCTCCAAATTCTTGCTTTGCGAGGAAGGTAGTCACTGGAAATGGTTGACGCTCAAGCTAGTCTGAGCTCTATTAGAAGACACTCACTGATGAATAATATGCTCTATAATATGGTGTGCCTGTATTCTGGAACAGAACATCAACAAAGAGCCACTCTCAGTAGAAGTAGGATTATTCAACTATAAAAATCCTGGAATATTTGTACTTGTGAAAAATCTTTATTAATTTGCAGGGATAGAAATGTGTATGTGTATGTTTTTTTTGGGGGGGGGGGGGCATATTTAAATTTAAACATTTTTATTGATTTTTCAGAAACAGTCCCTCTGGTCACTCTGCTGTCTTCTCCTGTCAGTATGTTCCCTGTCAGCACATGTGTATGCAGCACGCATGACTTTCCCTAAGCCCTCGTTCACACTAAACGTGGGTTTAAAATCCTGCGAGTTCAGCTGAACTTTCAAACCCGCATTTCAGTGCGAGTTGGGAGGCGATTTGAAAGACATCGGTGCGGGTTCATGCACAGATGTCTATTGAAATCACCCCCAAAAGTAGTGCAGGAACTACTATTGGAAATCGGTGCGGCGCCGCAAAGTCGGCGCTGCACCGATTGGGACAGTGCCGTTGCCGGCAATAGGCTGCGATTTGGCATGCCATTTGACATGTCAAATAGTGTGTCAAACCATGCCAATGTGAACGGGGGCTTAGGCCTGATTCATACTTATGCAGGTTGCAGTTTGCATATTCCAGGTGCATTTTGCATTTTTCAATACATGCTTTTCATCCATTGAATTCTATGGAACCAAAAACCAGAAAAAAAAGTGAACATGACCCATAGGAAACCATGTTAAATGGACTGTAGTGTGTTTCTGCAAAACGGAAAACGTGCTAAGGTGTGAACCAGGCCTTATGCCGCGTACACATGATCGGAATTTCGTCCAGCAAAAGACCGATGAGAGCTTTTGCTGGCTGAATTCCAGCCAGCAAAAGATTGAGAGCATGTTCTCAATTTTCTATCCGAAAATGCGATCGTCTGTAGCAATTCCAACGCGCAAAATTCCTACGCAAGCTCGGAAACAATCCGACGCATGCTCGGAACATTGAACTTCATTTTCTCGGTTCGTTGTAGTGTTGTACGTCACCACGTTCTTGACGGTCAGAAGTTCAGCGAACTTTTGTGTGACCGTGTGTATGCAAGGCAAGCTTGAGCGGAATCCTGTCAGAAAAGCCATCATATCTTTTTCCGACGAGAATTACGATCATGTGTACGCGACATTAGGGTTCTTTCAGACAAGTATTTTGATCAGATCCACCTGTCAGTTTTTCAGGCAGTCTTAAAGCGGTAGTAAAGTCTAAATACAAAAAAAAGTTTCACCCTGCAAGGCAATATCATAATGTACTAGCATGCATCGCATACTAGCATATTATGAAAGGCTTACCTTAAAACAAAGCCCTCCAGCGGCGCGCTGTCACCACTGCAGAGACTTCCATCTTCACCCGTCTTCCTTCCGGGTTCGTGGACTCCGGCCTTCTGACGGAGCTGTGATAACGTCATTCCCATGCATCCGTTCAGGAGTCTCGGCCGCGGCACACAGCTCTGAAGGAACAGCATGGGTATGCCGTTCCTTCAGAGCGCATGCACCGGTGACGTCACCGGCTGCTGTTTGCTAAAATTTCTCCTAAGCAGTGCAGGTTTAGGAGATATTCATTTTACTTATAATAAAGCTTACCTGTAGGTAAAAATAAAAAACAGAGTTTACTACCACTTTAACAGAAGTTTAAAGTGGAACTGAAGCTCTGCTATAAGAAACAGAGAGCGGGCAAGCTTTTATTGCAGAAGAGACATGCGCTGCAGTGGTGGCCTGTCCATTAGGGGCACCCGGGCGCCACCCCCTCTATCCACGCCACCCCCTATATATATATAATAGTTAGATTATTATTATTATTATTATTATTATACAGGATTTATAACAGTTTGCACAGCGCTTTACAACATGAGGGCAGACAGTACACTTAAAATACAAATCAATACAAGAGGGATCAGAGGGGCCTGCTCGTTAGAGCTTACAATCTAGAAATGCATAGCATGAATCTATCGAAGGCCACCCCCTATTCATGCGTGCGGCCCCTTTCAGGGCGCCTGAATTACAGCGGCGGGGGTGTTTTTTGAAGCACCTGATTAGAGCCATAGGCTCTTATATGCTTCAAAATAGGGTGGGCTTGTGGCGCAGAGCATTGCGCCATGAGCCCACCCAGGTGTTACAACAGCGAATGAATATCCGCTGTTGAAACACTGATCCTCAATCCGGCCAATCAGAAGCGGGTGTGAGATCAAGGGAGGAAAACGGAAGCCGCCGCTGTGATGACCAGGGGAACAGGAGGCTGCCACAGAGCAGGGGATGCTGCCGGTGAAGCAATGGGGTAAGTGCTACCGACTGACCAAAAAAAATTACCACCGGCCGCCACTGATGCACTTCTCTCTTCGTCAATAAAATGCTCTTACCTGCCTGCTTTCTGTCTTTTCCGAAGCTGTAAACTAAGCTGCACATGCTTACAGTGTTGGGCCTGTCTCTGAGTGCCGGGATGACTAGCTCCTGCACATGTGCAGAAGTGACTACATCCCCCTGCCAATGAAGATGCCCGAAGACAGGCACTGAGAAGAAAATGCCAGCAAGAGAATGCTGGACATGTAAGTATTCACCCTTTAATTCTGCTTTAATGTTAGTGTGTGAGCAGGTGGATGTAAATGGATGTGCATCCGCTTACATGCGACTACCTCTGAGTCTGTCTAGGTAAGAAAAAACAAAAACAAGAAAGATTTGCATTCTTTTCCCTTTTTCAGATCTAAATGTGACAAATCAAAGGTAAATGGATCCTAATGGATGCATGTTCATTTACACTTGCCTGCCCATAGACCTAACATTGTTAAAGTTTAACCCTAGATATGACCTTTATTGCATATTTACACTGGTCCAGCTTGGTCCAATGTAAGTATCCATATCTCATATGTGAGGGTCTGCTGGAGAAGCTAACAGTCACTGTAGTAGTTGGAGCTACTACAGTGATCGCCTTGATCTATCAGGTCCTGTGCCAAGCGGCTTCCCCTTTACACTGCCATTCACAGAACACACAGGCCCGGTTGACCCTCATTACATTTTGAAAGAACTCCATGAGGCAAGGTAATGGAGGAGCTACTGCCTAGAGGCTACGGGGGGAGGGGGGGGGGCTGGGGTGGGTGTTTGTACTGTTCTTTGTAAATAAAATAATTACGGGGCTTTAACAAACATGTGGTCTAAGGCAGTGGTTCTCAACCCTGTCCTCAAGTTCCCAAAACATGGCCTGTTGGGGTTTTTTCTCTTAGATAAAATAGCTGTCCAAAATTGACTCTGATGAAACCTGCAAACATAGCCTGTTGGGGGTACTTGAGGACAGGGTTGAGAACCACTGCTCTAAAGAACTCAGTTGGGCTTGGTACCCTCTAATCGTTTTTTGTTGCTCTTTAAATGTTGCTATGACACAACAGTATTATTAGGTTAATACAAGGGAGTACCAACCATGAAGGAAGTTCACTTGAAACTTGAGGTGAAGATTTTGAAAGCGACAGAAAAACAGAAGTATGCCGATGTAGCTGCAATCCACTGAAATAGTTGTTGCTAATGAAGAAAGTTTAATCAATGTCCTAATATGGGTGAGGATGAAAATGGTGAAACCCACCCAATAGATATCACTCAGTCATATAAACTAAAATTATTGCCCCGTACACATGAGCGGAATTTCCGTCAGAAAAACCTTGGATGGTTTTTACGACAGAATTCCGCTCAGGCTTGGCTTGCATACACACGGTCACACAAAAGTTCTCTGAACTTTCGACCGTCAAGAACGCGGTGACGTACAACACTACGACGAGCCGAGAAAATGAAGTTCAATGCTTCCAAGCATGCGTCTAAATTGTTTCGGAGCATGCGTGTTTTTTTGCGCGTCGGAATTGCATACAGACGAACGTAATATCCGATAGGAACTTTTTCCGACGGAACCTGCTCCCAGTCTTTTGCTGGCGGATATTCCGCCAGCAAAAGTCCGATGGAGCGTACACACGGTCGGAATTTCAGACCAAAAGCTCACATCGGACTTTTGCTGGCGGAATTTCCGCTCGTGTGTACGGGGCATAAGGTTAAGAATTGGAAGCAGTCATAGTCATGACTATCCTCCAGCAGATGAACCGATATCAAAGCTACTCGCTCATCCATGTCTTTATGGACCTTGCTTTGTGCACTGGTGCGCAGTCATGTTGGAACAGGAAGGGACCATCCCCAAACTGTTCCCACAAAGTTGGGAGCATGAAATTGTCCAAAATGTCTTGCTATGCTGATGCCTTAAGTTCCCTTCACTGGAACTAAGGGGCCAAGCCCAACCCCCAAAAAACAACCCCACACCATAGTCCCCCTCCACCAAATGATTTGGACCAGTGCATAAAGCAAGGTCCATAAAGGCATGGAAGAGCGAGTTTGGGGTGGAGGAACTTGACTAGCCTGCACTAGTCCTGACTAAGGATGGGCTTGGGCGTGTTCACACAGCCCATGTGCAGAGCCTGCCAGGAAGTCGGCACCGCGCTAATCAAAGGCTGTGAGACATTTCCCGATCTCTGCAGCCGCACATCGGGAAAATGTCTCACTGCCTGTGATTAGCTCTGCACATGGGCTGTACGAACACCCCCAAGTCCATCCTTAGTCCTGACCTCAACCCAATAGAACACAATTGGGATGAACTTCAAAGTCGCGCGATTTTGCTTCAATTTTACCACGATTTTGCGGCCACAATATCAGGAAATGCCTGTGTAACTCACATCAAAGTCGGACCAATTTAGTACAGGGACCACTTTGAAGTCGCACAAATATGAATGGTACTCATTGAAAATCATGGGGTCTTTGCATCTTTGCAGTCCCAAGTCAAGTGGCAGGCGTCCCAATCTTTTTGGTAATGAAGTGTATATATGTACCTCTGACCTTTTCCAATTCCCTATTTTTCAGTGAGTCAGCGCATCACATTAAATAACCAATAGGGAGAGAGATGAGATAATATTCACCAGCACACTTTCTTTATGTGTCAGACAACCTACCAATCACTTACATATTGGGAAGGGGTGCTGGTAAAGCTAATCTCATGTGGTCCATGTGTGTATCCTTCTGGTCACTACAAATCCCCCCCACCCCCATAGGTGTGCATCTGGAACTTCCATCTTCTCATTTCAGGAGTTCACCAACTAGGGGAAAACTGTTACATTTTTTTTTTACTTGTTGGAGTATGTTTTGTTTTTTATCCTTCTGACCCTACGTCATGCCCCTACATTTCTCCTGTAGTGGTGTAGGGGTCAGAAGATGGAACCATAGCATTTAGCGGGGAACAAAAGCAACTGACACTCTGGGAAGTGTCAAATGCCCAAGATTCTGATGGAGACTGTTTTGCTGGAACTTATTGAAGGTAACAAGAATTCGGAAGGGAACCAGTATTAGAGCTTGCCCAGGGATCACTGCCACATCCCAAATAAGGAAAGGAACCAAAAGGAAGATGTGCCCCAAGGGGGATAATATGGGCAGTGTGTCACCGGGAAATAGATGGATGGTGCAAACGTCAGATACACAAATGTTGTTAAAAATTTACACCAAAAGTTTATTGAATACAAAATATACATAAACATCTATAATATAAAATCACGTGAGTAGAAGAGACAATGAACAATAGTAATCAAACTGCTAAGGTGCATTGGTATGTCCTCCCAGCAAATTCAAGGATGACCCGCTGGGGTGAGAATACGGCAGCACGTGATACTCTACATGTTTCGGAATATAGAGAGGTTATGTTCCCTCTATACAGTGTATTTCCTTCTTCAGGAGTTTCGGGGAAGCAGTTTTGATATTTTTCTAGAAAGAAGAAAAAGGGGATATATGTATATAAGGGTACAGATCAGTCATTGTATTTAGCACCAACATAGGGTATAAAAACATTATGTCTAGAAGTATGAGAGACTGTTAAATTACAGACAAGGCATGAGGACAGTACAAAATCTCAGACTGAACAAGTATATGTGTGTAAATGTACTCACAGAGCATACGACTCTTCAGCATATATACTGTACACGGGTATACCAAGAGAGGGACTCTCACTTCCTAGAGTCCAGAGGATTACATCAATTTGTTAAGAATCCAAGTACTGGGTATGGTTTGATGGATGAAAACCCAGAAAGGAGAGTGTAAGATGGTTTGCAGATTCTGGCCTTGGTAATGATCCCCACAGAGACGGCAAGCCAGGGCTCACAAGAGCCACCACTGCTGGGCGGACTGCACACACATCTGCAGAGTCAGAGACAAGGAAGGGGGGGGTATTTTTTAAGAAATATGTATCTCATACTGGAGACATTGAGCTAGTGAAGTTTTGTATGCAAAATAATTTTGCCTTAACAATATGTGTCATCACACAGCAAGGTGTGTAAAAAGCTGAAGCATGTGTGTGACAGATACAGTTGGCATTGACATACCTGTTCTCTGATGTTTAACAGTATAGACATATCCTGCAGGGAAAACTGGCTCCTCTCGGCTGTGTAGCAGAGGAGAGTGTGTGATAGGCCAGGGCTAAGTACTCTATCTAAGGTGGGGTGTGGCGCTTTGCAGGCCAATCATTGATTTGTAGGGCGGGGTAGGCTAGGGTGGCGTCAATACAGCTGATTGTCAACCAAACCGGAACGTGTTGTCCGGAGGAGACATCAGCTGTGTGCACATAGGCTGTGACGTCCGCCCACTGTGGCTCCTTGGCCTGGGCGATGGTCGACGCCACCGTGTCATGAGGCGCGGTGACGTCACTCGTCGACAGAGGCCGCCGACACGGAAAGGGAGCAGCCTGATGGAGTGAGAGTGGAGGATCCCCAGTGCGCAGGCGCGAGACAGGACGTCAAGCGCGTGCGCGTCAGCGCTGCTAAAGAGATGCCTCTGTCCCCAGGAACGGGAAGCAGAGGCCTTTCCGTGTTGGGGAGCACCGACGAGCCATCCCCACGGGTACATAACTCAAAGCCAGATCTGTGAATACAGTAATTTAGTTGGTATATTTGTTTTTAAGAGAATTGGATTTAACTTGTTCTGGACTGTTCAGAAGTAGGAGTTCCATCTTTACAATACAACCCTGAAAAAAACACAAATATATGTAAATTTTCTAAATATTATAGTACAGATATTCATATAGGCTGGACAACGGGGTTTCTGTAGTTAATTAATCTAGTGAGCACATTTTGTTTTTGACCATAGTGACAATTAATTATCTCAAAGACACATCAATATGGGCCTAGTATAGAGACTAATGAGAAACATAATAAGAATAAGATTGAGAAAAATTGTAATGACAAGAATGGGGAAGCAGTGCATCAGCCCGGCACATGTAACCTGCATAGGCATAGAAATATTGAGATAAAAAACAGAAAATTACTTAATAAGTGGAAAAAAAAAAAAAAAAAAAATTTCAGGAAATTAGATACTTGGGTGGAAAACAAGATAGGACAAAATAACTTGCTGTGACGGGCCATTATCCTATAATTCCTTGTCATAACCACCTGTAGAGAAGCCAGGAAGAAAGGGTTTTAAATTAAAAGCCTCATTCAGGCCCGGTGGCATTGTCGCATTAAGGTTGGATATCCAGCGGAGTTCCCGCTGTAGGAGGATCTTATTGAGATCCCCTCCCCGGGGACTCGGATGTAGGCGATCCAAAATCAACACTGAGATTTTGGGACATGTGCCGCCATGTACTTGGGCTACATGTCTGCCTAAGAGGACATCAGGGTCGGCAGATTGCATCGCCCTGAGGTGACGATAAATGCGTTGCCATAATTTTTGTAAGGTTTTCCCCACATAAAAGCAGTTGCAGTGACAGGTTAGTAGATACACCACTCCTGTTGTTTGACAGTTTGCAAAATGTTTCGGCACAAAAAGCTTGCCGTTTGGCAAGCATATATTTTTGCGTGTATCCATGCACCTACAGTAGGCACATGAACCGCATTGGAATGTGCCCAGCGTAGTGCAGGGATCACCTCTGTCTTGTCCTTTGTACTCACTTTTGATTAATAAATCACCTACAGAGGTGGCGCGTCTGTATGTTATTGGGGGTCTGGGGGGTACCAAAGGGCCTATAGTCGGATCTGAAGTTAATAAATGCCAGTATTTTTGGCAAATCTGCCTAATTCTTTCGTGGTCATTTGTGTAGGTTGTAATTATTCTAGCCGGTCCCTCAATGGTGGATTTGGGTTTGGGAATTAGTAATTGGCATCTCTCTTTTTGGTTGACACGTTTAAAGGCTCTTTTCAAACATTTGTGGCTATATCCACGTTGTAATAAACGACGTTTTAGTTTGTTGGCTTCCTGTTTGAAGTCTGATTGGTTTGAACAGTTCCGTTTAATTCTCAAGTATTCCCCGTATGGGATTGAATTAATTAAGGGTTTGGGGTGAAAGCTGGAAGAGTGGAGTACTGTATTAATAATGATAAATGATTCACTAATGACTGCCCTCCCTCCAAGTGAAATCAGATAGCAGCGCTAATTATAAAAATGTGCATACATATGTGACTTAATCACAAACAAACTGAAAAGTGACAACCTCTTAAGTGTCATATAAATAATGAGCAAAATTATTCTAATGTGAAAAAATTAAACAGTGTATAAATTGGTAACATAAAAGTCCAATAAAATAGTGACGTAGTGATATGTGTGATGCTTCACAAATAATACAGATCTTCAGTGAGCAAAAATCTTCCACCACACCGCTGTGCACTGTGATCTCCTCTCCCCTTCAGCGAGCAGACTCACCAGCTATTTTTGCCTTACACTCTCGTGCTTGGCTCACAGGCTATTCCCACACAGTAGGGGTTACAGTGATAATTTCCACTCAATTCCTGTTGGATATCCAGAGCATATGCTAGCGTACTCTCCACATGAAACAAAGAAAAGCGAAGCAATAGTGCAGTAACGCAACAAACTTTAATAAAAATAACACTCTCCTCCACCATTAAACTCACATTTCAAAAACTTGAATCAAGCAGAATAGCACAGCACACATGGTCATCACCAAAAAACACTCTCCAAATAATAACCGGACGTATGGTGGTCACGGCGGACCCAGGCAGTCGGATGTTCGGATGACTCTCACCCGTTCCTCGCGTCTCCTGGAGCCGCTTCCCCGCTTTCCCGTATGGCGCCTCCTATCTCAGCGTCCTACGTCTAGCGCGTCAGATTGCCTCGTAGCCACACCCCGACATGTTTCGTCACAAGGGACTTATTCATGGGATGACCATGTGTGCTGTGCTATTCTGCTTGATTCAAGTTTTTGAAATGTGAGTTTAATGGTGGAGGAGAGTGTTATTTTTATTAAAGTTTGTTGCGTTACTGCACTATTGCTTCGCTTTTCTTTGTTTCATGTGGAGAGTACGCTAGCATATGCTCTGGATATCCAACAGGAATTGAGTGGAAATTATCACTGTAACCCCTACTGTGTGGGAATAGCCTGTGAGCCAAGCACGAGAGTGTAAGGCAAAAATAGCTGGTGAGTCTGCTCGCTGAAGGGGAGAGGAGATCACAGTGCACAGCGGTGTGGTGGAAGATTTTTGCTCACTGAAGATCTGTATTATTTGTGAAGCATCACACATATCACTACGTCACTATTTTATTGGACTTTTATGTTACCAATTTATACACTGTTTAATTTTTTCACATTAGAATAATTTTGCTCATTATTTATATGACACTTAAGAGGTTGTCACTTTTCAGTTTGTTTGTGATTAAGTCACATATGTATGCACATTTTTATAATTAGCGCTGCTATCTGATTTCACTTGGAGGGAGGGCAGTCATTAGTGAATCATTTATCATTATTTTTGCATTGGTTTAATTTAAGCAGCAGCTGTCAGTGAGGGGTAGGTCTGTGAGCGCAGCGTTTGGCACATAGGAGAGGGCGGTATTCCTGTGTACCATATCAAGTGATGGAGTACTGTATTGCCAGCGGTGGGTTTTCTGAATAATTTCGAAGATAATACATTGGATTCCTCAATTGAAATTTCAATATCTAAAAACGTGATGGTATTTTTATCCGAGGTCATGGTGAATTTGAGATTAAACAAATTTTTGTTGAGCGCTCGTAGGCACTCGTTAAGAAGGGATTGGGTCCCATCCCATACGACGAAGATGTCATCTATGTACCTGTGCCACATGAGGACGTGGCACAGGTACATAGAGAGATCCTCGTCGATGAATATAGTTTTTTCCCAAAAAAACTATATTCAGCGACGAGGATCTCTCTATGTACCTGTGCCACGTCCTCATGTGGCACAGGTACATAGATGACATCTTCATCGTATGGGATGGGACCCAATCCCTTCTTAACGAGTGCCTACGAGCGCTCAACAAAAATTTGTTTAATCTCAAATTCACCATGACCTCGGATAAAAATACCATCACGTTTTTAGATATTGAAATTTCAATTGAGGAATCCAATGTATTATCTTCGAAATTATTCAGAAAACCCACCGCTGGCAATACAGTACTCCACTCTTCCAGCTTTCACCCCAAACCCTTAATTAATTCAATCCCATACGGGGAATACTTGAGAATTAAACGGAACTGTTCAAACCAATCAGACTTCAAACAGGAAGCCAACAAACTAAAACGTCGTTTATTACAACGTGGATATAGCCACAAATGTTTGAAAAGAGCCTTTAAACGTGCCAACCAAAAAGAGAGATGCCAATTACTAATTCCCAAACCCAAATCCACCATTGAGGGCCCGGCTAGAATAATTACAACCTACACAAATGACCACGAAAGAATTAGGCAGATTTGCCAAAAATACTGGCATTTATTAACTTCAGATCCGACTATAGGCCCTTTGGTACCCCCCAGACCCCCAATAACATACAGACGCGCCACCTCTGTAGGTGATTTATTAATCAAAAGTGAGTACAAAGGACAAGACAGAGGTGATCCCTGCACTACACTGGGCACATCCCACTGCGGTTCATGTGCCTACTGTAGGTGCATGGATACACGCAAAAATATATGCTTGCCAAACGGCAAGCTTTTTGTGCCGAAACATTTTGCAAACTGTCAAACAACAGGAGTGGTGTATCTACTAACCTGTCACTGCAACTGCTTTTATGTGGGGAAAACCTTACAAAAATTATGGCAACGCATTTATCGTCACCTCAGGGCGATGCAATCTGCCGACCCTGATGTCCCCTTAGGCAGACATGTAGCCCAAGTACATGGCGGCACATGTCCCAAAATCTCAGTGTTGATTTTGGATCGCCTACATCCGAGTCCCCGGGGAGGGGATTTCAATAAGATCCTCCTACAGCGGGAACTCTGCTGGATATCCAACCTTAATGCCACTGGGCCTGAATGAGGCTTTTAATTTAAAACCCTTTCTTCCTGGTTTCTCTACAGGTGGTTATGACAAGGAATTATAGGATAATGGCCTGTCACAGCAAGTTATTTTGTCCTATCTTGTTTTCCACCCAAGTATCTAATTTCCTGAAATTTTTTTTTTTTTTTTTTTCCACTTATTAAGTAATTTTCTGTTTTTTATCTCAATATTTCTATGCCTATGCAGGTTACATGTGCCGGGCTGATGCACTGCTTCCCCATTCTTGTCATTCCAATTTTTCTCAATCTTATTCTTATTATGTTTCTCATTAGTCTCTATACTAGGCCCATATTGATGTGTCTTTGAAATAATTAATTGTCACTATGGTCAAAAACAAAATGTGCTCACTAGATTAATTAACTACAGAAACCCCGTTGTCCAGCCTATATGAATATCTGTACTGTAATATTTAGAAAATTTACATATGTTTGTGTTTTTTCAGGGTTGTATTGTAAAGATGGAACTCCTACTTCTGAACAGTCCAGAACAAGTTAAATCCAATTCTCTTAAAAACAAATATACCAACTAAATTACTGTATTCACAGATCTGGCTTTGAGTTATGTACCCGTGGGAATGGCTCGTCGGTGCTCCCCAACACGGAAAGGCCTCTGCTTCCCGTTCCTGGGGACAGAAGCATCTCTTTAGCAGAGCTGACGCGCACGCGCTTGACGTCCTGTCTCGCGCCTGCGCACTGGGGATCCTCCACTCTCACTCCATCAGACTGCTCCCTTTCCATGTCGGCGGCCTCTGTCGACGAGTGACGTCACCGCGCCTCATGACACGGTGGCGTCAACCGTCGCCCAGGCCAAGGAGCCACAGTGGGCGGACGTCACAGCCTATGTGCACACAGCTGATGTCTCCTCCAGACAACACGTTCCGGTTTGGTTGACAATCAGCTGTATTGACGCCACCCTAGCCTACCCCGCCCTACAAATCAATGATTGGCCTGCAAAGCGCCACACCCCACCTTAGATAGAGTACTTAGCACTGGCCTGTCACACACTCTCCTCTGCTACACAGCCGAGAGGAGCCAGTTTTCCCTGCAGGATATGTCTATACTGTTAAACATCAGAGACCAGGTATGTCAATGCCAACTGTATCTGTCACACACATGCTTCAGCTTTTTACACACCTTGCTGTGTGATGACACATATTGTTAAGGCAAAATTCTTTTGCATACAAAACTTCACTAGCTCAATGTCTCCAGTATGAGATACATATTTCTTAAAAAATACCCCCCCCTTCCTTGTCTCTGACTCTGCAGATGTGTGTGCAGTCCGCCCAGCAGTGGTGGCTCTTGTGAGCCCTGGCTTGCCGTCTCTGCGGGGATCATTACCAAGGCCAGAATCTGCAATCCATCTTACACTCTCCTTTCTGGGTTTTCATCCATCAAACCATACCCAGTACTTGGATTCTTAACAAATTGATGTAATCCTCTGGACTCTAGGAAGTGAGAGTCCCTCTCTTGGTATACCAGTATGTACAGTATATATGCTGAAGAGTCGTATGCTCTGTGAGTACATTTACACACATATGCTTGTTCAGTCTGAGATTTTGTACTGTCCTCATGCCTTGTCTGTAATTTAACAGTCTCTCATACTTCTAGACATAATGTTTTTATACCCTATGTTGGTGCTAAATACAATGACTGATCTGTACCCTTATATACATATATCCCCTTTTCTTCTTTCTAGAAAAATATCAAAACTGCTTCCCCGAAACTCCTGAAGAAGGAAATACACTGTATAGAGGGAACATAACCTCTCTATATTCCGAAACATGTAGAGTATCACGTGCTGCCGTATTCTCACCCCAGCGGGTCATCCTTGAATTTGCTGGGAGGACATACCAATGCACCTTAGCAGTTTGATTACTATTGTTCATTGTCTCTTCTACTCACGTGATTTTATATTATAGATGTTTATGTATATTTTGTATTCAATAAACTTTTGTTATAAATTTTTAACAACATTTGTGTATCTGACGTTTGCACCATCCATCTATTTCCCGGTGACACACTGCCCATATTATCCCCCTTGGGGCACATCTTTCTTTTGGTTCCTGTACTTATTGAAGGTAGGAGACACAGGCTACCCGAAAGGTAAGTATTATAGCTCTTCTTGTATTTCAGGCAACTTTAATTTTGAACTATTTCATTTTTGCATTTTATTAACCTGAATTAACTTTTTTTTTTTTTTTAAACAATATCTCTTCAAATCTTATCAATGAAAATCTTATCAATAAAAAAGAAAATTATTATTATTATTATTATACAGTATTTATATAGCGCCAACAGTTTACGTAGCGCTTTACAACTTGAGGGTAGACAGTACAAGTACAATACAATTTGATACAGTAGGAATCAGAGGGCCCTGCTCCTTAGAGCTTACAATCTAAGAGGGGAGAAAATCATCATCATCAGCTTCATGCCAGCAAAAAAAATCCCTTGAAATATTAAAATTTTTGTATATAGTACTGTTTGTATGCCCTTGCCTATACTTAGCTCCCCTCCAGTCTAATTCCTTTTAAAAATCTATTCAGAAGAAATGTTGCTATTGTTGATTTAGATTATGATGAGCTGGCATTCTCATTCCTTGTGGGTAGCCAGGCCTGTAAACAGCCTTTACTTGCCTTGTCCTAAAACAGCTCAATCATACTGAGTTTGCATTGTTAACGCCACTGGAATTCTTGGGGCAATCTATGGTAGTGTGAAAGGAACATGATTAGCACAGTATTGAGTGATCACATCTGACCACATTGTGGAAGTATTGACCTGTTATGACACATGTGGTCATTGTGTAAGGGGCCCAGTAAAGGGAAGGATGGTGAACTATTGCAGTCACCTCAGAACAGCGCAATCTATGAAATTGTTCAAGAATTATTTACGTTGCATAACAGGGCTTATTATCAATGTGTTAAGGGTGCTGCAAAGTGCAGCTATTGTTAATTATCATGATGGCGATGTTTGAGTATTGTTTCAGGACCATTACCTTAGAATAAATGTATTTATTAAAATATTTTTTACTTTAGCTTGTAATAAAGTATAAAGCCTCATACACATGATCGGACTTCAAACAAACTTTTCCGTGGATTTCTGTCCAAAGGGCGTTGGCCATGAACTTGGTATGCATACACACGGCAGGACCTTTTCAGCCAACTTTCATCAAATCATGTGGTTTTTCAGCTCTTTACCGCCACCCTTTGGTCAACTTCCGTATTGTTGTCTGATCTTTTGCATTGGTTGTGAGCATGCGTGTTTGTACTTTGGACTAAAGTCCAATGGACTTTTGTACACATGATAGTATTTTGCACCATAGGACTTTTGTTGCCGGAAAGTTTGTCTGTTTGCACAGTGAACATTTGTCCGATGAAAACCGAAAAAGTTTGTCCGATGGAAAGTACACACGGTCGGATTTTTCCTTAAAACAGGTAATTTGCATGTTTGTTGTCAAAAAGTCTGATTGTGTGTATGGGCCTTTAGGGGAATAATTTGTTGGCAAGAGTAAAGCGAAATTCGTTTGGCCAACCGGGCCCCCCCCCACCAGAAGAAAGGAAGCATTTGCTGCAGTACTCACCTTCAATCTGACACTACCTCCACAGAAAGTCCTCTCTTCCAGTAGATGGCCCTCTTCTAGGTTGGGTGACCTGCAGTGCCATTCAATCCATATCTTGCATGTCCTTACACGAGCGCTGTTCTGAACTGCAATAAGGACCTTCCACTGCTACACAGGAGCAGAAGATGAAGGGCCCATCACATCAATGGACTGACCAGAACACACCTGGAATTAAACCACAAATCTGGTGATTCATTAACTATAAGCAGTTTGTAGCTTCCATCCGGATAGCTAGGGTTAAATGCTTGCTGAATTTAGGGGAGGTGGAAAATAGAGGAATACATATCCTATTATTCCTTACTCCACAGACAGCTGCCCTCTCCTGCACTCTCCTCCATTGCCGACATGTGTATGAACCCTTGACGTCCTCATATACAATGCAGGGCTAGTGGTCCTTTATTGTAGCTGATGATGCTGGCGAGAGGGCAGCTGCACAACCATTAAAGAGGAATGACCTAATGGGACCAGTTGTCTAGCAGGTACTGTAGAAAGCTTGCAGGAGCAAGGAATAAAAATATATTTAAACCCCTCTCCCTCGACAAATTTAACATTTAACCTTTGCTATCCAAAAGGGGGCGAGCATCAAGCTACTTATATTTAATGGCAGACTGGGCATGTCTATACCCAGAACGAAACATTTTATATATTGAAACTTACTACTCTTCAGATGTGGTGGCTGCATTGGTTTTCACTTTTCAGGTGAAGAACATTTTCAGCAAGTACAGAAGTCCTGTGTTCTTGTCACTTCATGTGAGATAAAAAGAAAGCACAAACATTTATCTTTATCTTTTTTTTTTTGTGTAAACTATTAGTCCCATCAATCCACTGTGTAATGGAGATGAACAAAGGCAGACATGTTTGAAGTCCAGCCTGTGACAGCCATGGCTCCTTCCATAGATACTTTGGAGCAGTGAGTGTAAACACAAAGGAACAGGAAGTGTGTTAGTGACAGGATCATCAGGTTTTAAATAAAAAATAATGCAGCCATCACATCTGAAGACTGGATATGCTTCAAAGCCTGACTTTGGGTTTTACAAAAAAGTAACCTTGCAGTAGGCCCCCCTCGCTCTTCAAGGGGTAAATTCTCATTAACTCTAGGAGATGAGGAATACTGTGTAAGACTTACCTTATACCTCTCTCTGGCTGGCCCCCTCCATCTGTGCCCTGCATTGTAAGTGTAGACAGCGGGGAAAAAAATATCAGTTTTATAAATGAAGGATTCAAATTTAAATGAAAGAATATGTTGGTATCCAAACTGCAGCCCAGTTTGCCTTTATCCGGCCCTTGGGGCACTATTCTTCCTACTGACATCAACAATGGAGCACTGTTCCTCCAACTGATACCAATGATGAGCTCTCTCCTGCCCACTGACACCAATGATGGGGCACTATTCCTCCTACTGACACCAACGATGGGGCACTATTCCTCCCACTGACACCCACAATGGGGCACTATTCCTCCTACTCACACCAACGATGGGGCACTATTCCTCCCACTGACATTACCAATAGGGGCATAATTCATGCCACTGATAACAACAATGGTTCACTATTCTTCTTACTGACACCAATGATGGAACACTATTCCTTCCACTGACACCAACCATGGGGCACTATTCCTCCCACTGACACTAATGATGGGGGCACTATTCCTCCCGCTGACACCAACAATGTGGCACTTTTCCTCCCACTGACACCAACGAAGGGGCACTATTCTTGACACTAACACCAACGATGGGGCACTATTCCTACCACTGACACTAATGATGGGGCACTTTTCCTCCCACTAAAGTTGTAGCATTGTTTACTCCCACTGACACCAGGGCATTTTCTACTCCTACTGGCCACAGTCATGCCCCCCTAAAGTCTGAAGGACAGTAAAATGACCCCTTGTTTAGAAAGTTTGGAGACCCTTGATTTAGAAAAACAAAAGAAAAACATCAGTGAATGTCAGTTCGAATCCTAACCACAACACTACCTGCCTGGAGTTTGCATGTTCTCCCTGTGCCTGTGTGGGTTTCCTCCAGGTACTCTTGGTTTCCTCCCACACTCCAAAGTCATGCTGGTAGGTTCATTGGCTCCTGTCTAAATTAGCCCCAGAATGAATGTGAGTTAGGGAACTTAGATTGTAACCTCCTTGAGGGCAGGGACTGATGTGAATGTATAATACATTTGTAAAACGCACCGTACATTGATGGCATTATATAAGTACCTGTAATAAATAAATTAAATAAATAAACATAGCAAAAAAATTCCAAATAAACTTCAACCCATCAGTGTCCTCCTTTTATGAGAATCCCCATAAGAATCTCCCTCTTACATGAGAGTCCCCATCAGAGTCCTCCTTATGTCAGAGCCTCCCCCCACCACCTTATATGAGAATCCTCATCAGAGTCCTCCCTACATCAGAGTCCCCCCCGCCACCTTATATGAGAATCTTCATCAAAGTCCCCCTTCCATGAAAGTACCCATCATAGTTCACCTTACATCAGAGGGCTTAATAAAAATCCTGAGGCTCTAATAGGCTTCAAAATAGGCTGGGCTTGGGGTGGAGTGAATTAATTGTGTGACGATAGCGAATTCATTTTTGCTATTTTTACTCCTTCCCACCAATCAGGAGACAGGGCGGTAGACCTGTTTCCTGATTGGCCAAAGCGCCAGGCCACCCCTTTGGATGCCTGGCGCTTAGGAAGAGGAGCGGAGGAGACACGCTGGAGGAGCTGCTCCGGTAAGTCCCCTTTGTCAGAGCCGCGCGCACGGGGGGGTGGGGTGTGTGCTGCCAGAGCCGCATGCGAGGGGCTGCTGCCAGAGCCGCACACGGGGGGGGCTGGGTACTGCCAGAGCCACGAGGGGGGGGGGGTCGGTGGGCACAATGGCTGCATACGATGGGCACAGGTGGCTGCATTTGATGGGCACAAGTGGCTGCATTTTATGGGCACAAGTGGCTGCGTTTGATGGGCACAAGTGGCTGCATTTGATGGGCACAAGTGGCTGCATTTGATAGGCACAAGTGGCTGCATATGATGGGCACAAGTGGCTGCGTTTGATGGGCACAAGTGGCTGCATATGATGGGCACAAGTGGCTGCGTTTGATGGGCACAGTGGCTGCATTTGATGGGCACAATGGCTGCATATGATGGGCACAAGTGGCTGCATTTGACAGGCACAAGTGGCTGCATATGACGGGCACAGTGGCTGCATTTGATGGGCACAGTGGCTGCGTTTAATGAGCACAATGGCTGCAATTGATGGGCACAGTGGCTGTATTTGATGGGCACAGTGGCTGCATTTGATGGTCACAATGGCTGCATTTGAGGGGCGCGGTGAGGATGCAATTGATGGGGGGGGTTTCAGTATTTTTCAGTTTGTTTGCGCCCCCCCACAAAAAATTTTGAGCACCAGCCGCCACTGGTTAAAGCCGGCTGGGGGACCTAGGTAAGTATGATTCTGCTATGTGTTTCCTGACAGATTTCTATGCTAAAGGGTGTGTTCTCACCTGTGCCCGCTCATTATTTCAGGATGTGAAGAGAAGACAGCAGTAGAATTTGGATAAGTACTGGTGGAGTTTGCAGGATTGAAAATGTTAAACCCGCACGTACTAATTATGACTAATTTTTTTTGTTTGGTGAGAAATATGTTTGTGTGTGTATATCTTAACTCTTAACATTCATTCTGCACTGTAGGGATGAGTAATCAAATTTTCCAGCATGTTTAAGTTCTAACATGCATGTGGATTATGAGTCTTGTGTAAACAAAAAGCGTATAGGGCGATCATTAGCGAACGTTGGAACTACGTGGTCTGCTTTTTATATTTTCCAAAGTAGAAATAAATACCAGATGTTCAACTGCAGCGACTTTTGTTCTGACAAATCCATGATCCTAAAATGTTAAAGTGCATTGCAAAATGAAAACAGAAATACAGTATAAGCAGAGGCACTCAAAGCAACCAATCAGATTTAAATTATAACTATCATAACTATTTTTATGTTTTGGATAGAGTGGAGAGGGATTAGAATGCTTGACAGTTTTTATTGCTGTCTGTACCCCCGGATTCACCCTCTCTATTTGTTCTGTTTATCATTATCATTGAAAGTTAAAGTAAAAGAAAATCCCAAATTTTGGGTTGTCCCCAGAAATGAGGGGGAATCTTCCAATGGGGACACTAGTTCTGGTGACCTTGGGGTCCCCAAGAAATTCCCTTAATTTGCAGGGATCTCCTCTCACTTCCTGTTTAGCTATGGGACAGGAAGTGAAGGGAAATCTCCGCAATGGGCCAAAGATGGCAAGAAAAAAAAAAAAATCTGACTGGGCTTATAACTCTCCCTTGCTCTATCCAAAATGAAAAAAAAAAGTTTTTGCCTGCAGTTCTAATTTAAGACTCAAACTAAACTTTCAGCTTAAGGCCTTGTTCACATGTGGTGTATTACAGTACATCTATGCAGGTTCAGGTGGACATCCTGAAATGCACACAGTGTATGTTTGGGGCCGCACACCTGCACAGTTATCAAATTGGAAGCAGCGGCTGTGTCAATGCAGCCGCTGTGTCCCAATAGACAGGAATAGGTCTGCCTGCATGGGAATATGTGGAACACCTGTGCATCCCTGTGTGGGTAAACACGACCCTCACACAGCTACGCACTGTAATACACCCCATGTGAATGAGGCCTTAAACAGCTAAGTACATTCCAAGTGTATCAAAACAAAAAGGGTGCAAAGTGTTGCAGTTTGTTTACTTTATAAAGAAGCCACAACCTGAGCCTAAAAGCCTGTCCCATATCAGCATTCTACAGAGAAGGACACTTGTTCTCTGTGTGGAAGCTGTGGCACCTCCGCAGAGGTCTGACACACCCACCACCTGCTAGAGCTAGAGATCTCCAATCAGCTGTAACCATGAGCTTTGCTGCAGAACTATAGGTCTGACTTAACAGGGGGGGGTGTCAGACCTCTGCAGGGAGACCACTGCTTACACATAGAGAGCAAGGGCCCTTCTGATGTATGCTGGTAGGGGACATGCTTGTCTACTCAGGCTATGGCTGCTTTATAATGTATACATACTGTAAAACCTTTCATGCCTTTTGTTTTAATGCATCTGGAATGTACCTCCGTGTATGTACTTTAAACGAAACAATAGTTCATTGGCCATGGGTTATCTTTAATGTTCTCATATCATTGTTTCATTTTACTCCTAGACATCCAACATCATGTTGCAGCGCAGCCGAAATTATGTCTGTGCTGTTCTTCCATGTCATGAAGTATAAGGCTCAAGACCCCAAGAATCCCAACAATGATCGTTTTGTAATGTCTAAGGTATGGATTACATGCAAAATTAGAATCGATGGCCCCAAAGGTACACCATCATAAGAATACTTTTAAAAAATCTTCTAGATGTTTGCATTAATAGTTCCAAAAATGGGATCTGAATTTTGTCTAAAAAATTATTATTGACACATAAAATTTATGATATTACCATTTCTTTCTTGAATAGCCTGTTTAGAGACTGATAGCAAAAGCTACTAGGGCAACTAATCATATCATACCTTGTTCTTTTCTGTATCCAAAACTAGTCTAGGTATAGTACAGTGCACTGATTCTAGGCACTATTACTCCCATGACTCCAATGATGAGAAACTATTCCTTTCACCGTCACCAACAGTGGGGCATAATTCCTCCAACTGACTCCAATGATAGGCCACTGTTTCTCCCAGTGAAACCAATGATGGGACAATATTCCTTCCACTGACACAATCAATGGGGCACTATTCCTCCCACTGACACCAATGACGGGGCACTATTCCTCCCAGTGTCACCAATGATGGGGCACTATTCCTCCCACTGTCACCAATGATGGGGCACTATTCCTCCCACTGTCACCAACGATGGGGCACTGTTCCTCCTCCCACTAACCACAGGCATTATGTCATTTTTTTACTCCCCCTGACTACCAGCAATGGGGAATTGTTACTCCTTCTGGCCACAGTCTGGCCCCTCTAAAGTCTAATGGACAGTAAATTGGTCCTAGCTTTCGAAAATTTGGAGAGCCCTGGTATAGTGTATGTTGTTTTGCTTGAATGGCCTGCTTCAGAACATGCCCCAGCAATTCAATAGAGCTTAGTTCAGGAACACTATATGAAATGTATAAGCCATCTTGTTGTTTAGTAACCCTTGTTTTTTTTGGTCATTAGTATAATGCATTACATTACTTATTTTTAGTTTAAAGCCACAGGACACCCCGATATCCTGCCATAAAATTTCTATATACAAATTAGAATTTATTGATCTCTCAAAGCTATCCAAGCCCTGAGACTGCAAAGCAACAAAAACATTGCACTCCATCCATCATGTTTCACAGTTGAGACGTCACTATGGTTCATTACTGCTTCCATGGTATAATCATGAACCTGTGTCATCAAATTCAAAGGAAGCCTACAATTCAGCCCAGTGTTAATCATCGGTTTATTTTATCGTATAATTTGCACCATTGTAAGGAACTGATTCTGATGAAGTAGAGTAGCAACAGTGATTCCTTCTATCTGCAATCTTCCTGACTATTGATGTAGAACATTTTCTAAGTCCCTGTGCTGACCTTTCCAGTCTTTTTACAAACTATAGGCATCTTTTTCTAGGGTATAATTTTTTCAGTTATTTACACCATTGATATCTTTTATTTCTGCTAATAGTAAACATACAAAAGTTTTGGGAAAGTTCTAGAGATCCCCTGAGGGCACAGCAGGTTGTTTATGGCGGCTTCTGCACCATCTATCACATGTTGCTATGTTGCCTACTCTTTTTTATTGTGTGTTTTGTATAAGTAAAAGATAAAAGTCTGTGGGAATATGAAGGTGACACATTATTTGTCTCCATCCAGGGTCATGCAGCTCCCATTCTGTATGCAGCTTGGGCAGAGGCCGGGTATTTGCCTGAATCAGAACTGCTCAAACTCAGACAGCTGGACTCCATCCTGGAGGGACATCCGGTACCGGTGGGTATATTTCTGTAGCAAAAATACCATGCCTGTATTACTTTATGTATCTTTATTTAAGAGATGGTTTATTGAATATTCATGAATACATTTGTAAATATTTCAGGAGTTTACTGGAAATCAATCTCCTTCTTATTTACTTAAATAGCAAGATCTGCATATTTAGTGAAGGCCTCCTTCCCTTGCTAAAAATGTTGTTGGGGGAAAAAGTTTGTTAATATACTTGTATTTCCCCAGCATCCATTTATGCCACCTAGATGAGGGTGACATCACCATCCCTCCAGTGAGATCCCAAAGAAATGCTGCATAGCGCTAATCTCACCAATCCTCCACTGTGCTGGTGCGTAATTCTGTGAGATTTGGTCTACTCATCATTACCCGGTATCTCATTGGAAGAATGGCGACATCAACGCCTGCAGTATGCAAGCCAGTGGAAAGGTACAGCGCCTTGCAAAAGTATTCACTCCCCTTGGCATTTTTCATGTTTTGTTGCCTCACAACCTGGAATTAACATGGATTTTTTGAGAATTTGCATCATTTAATTTACAGAAAATGCCCACAACTTTGAAGATGTCTTTTTTTTTTTTTTTTTCGTGAAGCAAACAACAAATAGGACAAAGTAACAGAAAAAGTCAATGTGCAAAACTATTCACCCCCCTAAAGTTAATACTTTGTAGAGCCTCCTTTTGCGGCTATCACAGCTCCAAGTCACTTTGGATAAGTCTCTATGAGCTTGCCACATCTTACCACTGGGATTTTTGTCCATTCCTCCCCACAAAACTTCTCTAGCCCCTTCGAGTTGGATGGTTTGCGCTTGTGAACAGTAATCTTTAAGTCTGACCACAGATTTTCTATTGGATTGAGGTCTGGGCTTTGACTAGGCCATTCCAACACATTTACATGTTTCCCCTTAAACCACTCAAGTGTTGCTCTAGCAATGTGTTTGGGGTCATTGTCCTGTTGGAAGGTGAACCTCTGTCCTAGCCTCAAAAAACACACAGAGTGGTACAGGTTTTGCTCAAGAATATCCCTGTATTTAGCACCATCCATCTTTCCCTCAACTCTGACCAGTTTCCCAGTCCCGACTACTGAAAAACATCCCCACAGCATGATGTTGCCACCACCATGTTTCACTGTGGGGAAAGGTGTTCTTTGGGTGATGTGTTGGGTTTGCGCCAGACATAGCATATTCATTGATGGCCAAAAATTTCAATTTTAGTCTCAGACCAGAGCACCTTCCTCCATACATTTTGGGAGTCTCCCACATGCCTTTTCGCAAACTCAAAACGTGCTATTTTGTTTTTTGCTGTAATGGCTTTCCTCTGGCCACTCTACCATAAAGCCCAACTCTATGGAGCGAACGGCTTATTGTTGTCCTATGTACAGATACTCCAGTCTCTGCTGTGGAACTCTGCAGCTCCTCCAGGGTTACCTTAGGTCTCTGTGCTGCCTCTCTGATTAATGCCCTCCTTGCCCAGTCGGTGAGTTTTAGTGTGCGACTGTCTCTTGGCAAGTTTGCTGTTGTACCATGTTCTTTCCATTTGGTTATGATAGATTTGATGGTGCTCCTAGGGATCATCAAAGATTTGGATATTTTTTTTATAACCTAACCCTGACTTGTACTTCTCAACAACATTGTCCCTTACTTGTTTGGAGAGTTCTTTGGTCTTCATGGCAGTGTTTGGTTAGTGGTGCCTCTTGCTTAGGTGTTGCAGCCTCTGGGGCCTTTCAAAAAGGTGTGTATATGTAATGACAGATCATGTGACACTTAGATTGCACCCAGGTGGACATCATTTCACTAATTATGTGACTTCTGAAGGTAATTGGTTGCACCAGAGCTTTTTATAGGCTTCATAACAAAGGGGGTGAATACATACGTACATGCCAATTATCAGTTTTTTATTTCTGAAAAATAGTTTTATGTATATATTTTTCTTATTTTACTTCACCAACTTGGACTATTGTGTTCTGATCCATCACATATAATTCAGATTAAAAAAACATTGAACTAAAGGCTGTAATGTAACAAAATAGATGAAAAGCCAAGGGAGGTGAATACTTTTGCAAGGCACTGTAAGTATAGTAATTAACTTGTTTCCCCCACAGATTTATTTTCAGTTTAGAGCAGCATTTATGCATGAGGGAGGGGCTATCATTGAGGCCTCATGCACTCTGGACATTTGTCCGTCTCTCCTAGTCGCCTCTCCTCCTGGCAGCAGTGCTTTGGCAGAAAACACGAGTAACACATTTAGGCGCGTCAAGTGTTTGGGCGTTAGATCATTTCATTGGCCAGAATAATCATTTATTCTGGCCACTGAAATGAATTAGCGTTCAAGTTCTTGGCACGTCTAGTGTTAACCCACGTTTAGACACGTTCACACACGTTAAACGTTTTTTCTACCGAAACGCTGCTGCTACTGGACGCACTGGCAATGGGTGTTTTCTTCTGCCTCTAAAAGCCCCTGCCTATAAAAACATATGTGTTCATGGACACACAGGATAACATGCAGGAGCGTTTAGGCCACATGCACCTAACAGCAGCAGTAAAAACATCCAGTGTACATTAGGCCTAAATATGAGGGCATTGCTTCACATGCAAGGTCCGCTTCAAAGTAGACATATGCATTCGTTTTCGTCCGAATGCATTTTCGTCTGAATTTCAGGTATTTTCGGTATTGTTTTAACAAACAATATCGAAAGTGCAGAATCTGAAAAACGAAAGATCCGACATAAGCAAATGCTTTATTTTCGTTTTCGTTGCGACAACAGTTCGATATAGATAGGAGATTCGACATGATGCTGACAATAACAATCTGTGTCCATCAAACCTGTGGTCGAATGTGCCTAACCTTAACTCTATTAGTCTAAGATTATTCTACATAGAGAGAAAAGATTCGATGTAGGGGAGAAAAGATCGCTGCTGGAATTGGGTGGGGGAAGTAAAATAAAAATAATGATGATGATGAATGTTATTGGCTGATTGTAACCAAAGAGGAGGAGCAGTAAAATAGCTAGAACTAAGTACACACGTACAGCCAACTTACTTTCATTTATGATTTGCTAGCAGAGAGAGACACACACTGAATCATTTCAGAAAACAGTCAATCTTAGCTGGTCTGTTTGTCAGAGAACCTGAATTATTTAGCAATTAAGCATAAGCAAAGCAGCAGAACAATAGTGAAGCAAGCTACAGTTCAACTTAACTTTTTCATATACCCTATCTTGTTACCTGTCTGATCAGTGATCACTATCACCAGTCCATTTTCTGTTTAAACTTTATACATTCAACATGAACGACGAAGATTCGACAAAGCAGCGAAAAACATACAAACGTCGAATCTTTGGCTTATGGTGTCTGTTGAAAGTTCTAAGAAGATTCGACGGAGCAGCTAAACTATACGGCGTCGTACAGTTTAGCTGCTCCGTCAAATCTTCTTTGAACATTCGACAGACACCATAAGCCTTCAATGACAGATTCGACCTTAATTAATTTGGATTTTCGGACGAATGCAATTTTTAACGAAAAACGAAATAAATAAAAATGAATTTCGGGAGTAACTAAATACATTTTATTTTTCGGGCGAAAACGAAATTCCGAAACGAAATATTTCAGTGTGCGCATGTCTACTTTAAAGTCTATGTAAACTCAAAGCCTTTCTTTCAATATGCTTAGCATCCTCACAGCTTTTTTTCAGCAAATAATTTCTTGTGAATCTGCTGCAGAGTTTCTTTCCTGTAGATTCTACCAGTTAGGCTCCATTCACACTAATGCGTTTTTTGATGCATTTTGCATTTTGCAGAAATGCATGGGAATTTTTTAACATTGGTTCCATCAATGCATTTTAGAATTCAATGGACCAGCATCAAAAACGCAAGTACAGCGTTTTTGCAGCATTTTTACAGCGTTTTTGACGTTTTTTTTTTTTTTTTTTTTTTTTTTTAGACTGTATACAGTCTAAAAAAACTGTAGAAAAAAAAACGCAAAACGCGGCAAAAATGCTGTAAAAATGCTGCAAAAACGCTGCTCAAAAACGCGGCAAGCACCACAAAAAACACTGCAGAAACGCTCAAAAGCAACATGCATAGATGTGAATCAAGCCTAAAAGTGTTTCCTGTTTCAGGCTGATAGTGCTAAGCAGGGTTGGTACAAGGCATGGGCGGAAGGGGCACCTGCCCTGGGCGAAGTGGCTCTGTGTAGATGCAGGGGCGCACTTGGAGTTGGAGCAGCTCGTCCTCTCTTCTTCAACAGTAGCAACAAGCAAATGCAGGGAAGTAAATATTTAAATCGCCTCACATGATACAGAGCTCACTGCACACTAGGCTCAGCCTTATTTATTGCTGGACAGACACCGATCTTCCCCTGTGACAGGTTGCCGGAGCGCTGCTATCTTCAGATATCCCTGCACTGTTTGTTGAACTTGTCTCCAGTTGCGGAGTTAGGCTTGATTCACACCTATGCATTTTTAGTGCTTTTTGCATTTTGCAGATTTGCTCTACAGAACGTGTTCCATAGGAAACCATGTTAAATGGGCTGTAGTGGAAATCTCCAAAATGCAAAAAGCACTAAAAATGCATAAGTGTGAATAAAGCCTTATAATGTCTGCCCGGCAGTAAATAAGACTGAGACTGGGTGTGCAATGAAGGTTCTGTTATTAGGTGAGGAGGTTAACCCTTTACTTCCCTTCATTTGTTTTGGTGGGTTCTCTTAATACCTACTGGAGCTAGAGTTTAACCGTTTCAATACCAGGCACTTAGACACCTTCCCGCCCAGGCCAATTTTCAGCGCTGTTGCAATTTGAATGACAATTGCGTGGTCATACAACACTGTACTCAAACAATTTTTTTATCATTTTGTTCCCACAAATCAAACTTTCTTTTGGTGGTATTTGATCACCTCTGCATTTTTTATTTTTTGCGCAACAAATAAAAAAAGACCGAAAATTTGGAAAAAAAAAAGTTTTTCTTTGTTTCTGTTAAAATTTTTTGTAAATAAGAACATTTTCTTCTTCAATGACGGGCACTGATATGGCTGCACTGAAGGGCACTGATATGGCTGCACTGACGGGCACTGATGGGCACCGATGAGGTGGCACCAATGAGGTGGCACTGACAGGCACTGATGATGGGCACTGATAGGCGGCACTGATAGATGGTGCTAATGGGCACTGATAGGTAGCACTGGTATGCGGCACTGATGGGCACTCATAGGTGGCACTGATGGGCACTCATAGGTGGCACTGATGGGCACTCATAGGTGGCATTGATGGGTACTTATGGGTGGCACTGATGGATACTTATGGGTGGCACTGATAGGTGGCATGGATGGGCACTAATGGGTACTGATAGGTGGGCACTGATGGGCATGGATGGGCTCTGACAGGTGGCACCGGTGGACACTGATGGGTGGCACTGATGACACTGATGGGTGGCACTGATGCCCCTAAGGGTGGCATTGCTGGGCATCACTGCAAAATAATGGTGCCAATTGGGTACTGACTGGGCACATTGGGCACATGTGGATGGCCATGGGGTACATACCTGGCCATCCACATGTTGCCCCCTTCCCTGGTGGTCCTAGTGGCGATCCCTGGTGGTCCAGTGTGGTCATCTGAGGGGGTGCTGTGCTGATAAACAATCAGTGCAGACCCCCCCTGTCAGGAGAGCCGCCAATCGGCTCTCCTCTACTCGCGTCTGACAGGCTCTTCCTATTGACATCGTAATCAGCCGTGATTGGACACGGTTGATCACGTGGTAAAGAGCCTCCGTCGGAGGCTCTTTACCAAGATCAGTGTGTCAGACTGACACACCGCTCCACCGATCGTCGCGAAGCATGCCCGCGCGGGCGCGTGGCGGCATATTATCCTGCTGGACGTCATATGACGCCCAGTCAGGATAACTGAACCACCGCACGGCCGTCATCTGCTATGGGCCGGGCGGGAAGTGGTTAAAGGAGAAGGATCACCTCATAAAACCAGGGCTAGTGCTCCATTCTTCTAGATTAATAGCATTTACTGTTTTAGAATTTGGATTTTAGTTATGTCCTTTATTCTTACAATACCTTTTAAGTGCTAAGAAAAGTGTCTGTTTATTAATCTTTTGATTGGCCTTCTTATGTGGACTTGACAGATAGGGGTTGATTTACTAAAGGCAAAAAGACTATGCACTTTGCAAAGTGCAGTTGCTCCAGAGCTTAGTAAATGAGCAAAAGCTCTGCTAACTTCCATCATACAATCATGTGCAAGTAAAAATGCTGTTTTTCCTTTTTCTTGGCATGTGATTGGCATTTACTAAGCTCTGGAGCAACTGCACTTTGCAAAGTGCACAGTCTATTTGCCTTTAGCAAATCAACCCCTCAGACTGAAGTAGCACATGGACTATGAAGACTTTCAATAAAAAGAGAGAAGGATTGTTAAGGTTCTCTCCTAAAAAGTCCAATATTCACTTAGGCATCATAGTATTTCTCAAAATTGAAGATCAAATGGGATATTTTTCTTTGAGGGCTCATTTACATGTGTGAAATTGACTACAGCATCTCTGAAAAGTGATCCATGCTTGGATTGCTTTTCAGAACTGTTTGAGAGGTGGTGGGAGGGCATATCACCATACCCTGGTGATTTTGGCCTGATAACATGCACACAAGTTGACACAAAGGGGTTTGTGTGGCTATTAAAGGTAACCATCCTCACCTGTGATCTGTTTGCTTGTAATTAGTGTGTGTGTATAAAAGGTCAATGAGTTTCTAGACTCCTGACAGACCCTTGCATCTTTCATCCAGTGCTGCACTGACATTTCTGGATTCTAAGTCATGGGGAAAGCCAAAGAATTATCAAAGGATCTGCGGGAAAAGGTAGTTGAACTGTATAAAACAGGAAAGGGATATAAAAAGATATCCAAGGAATTGAAAATGCCAATCAGCAGTGTTCAAACTCTAATCAAGAAGTGGAAAATGAGGGGTTCTGTTGAAACCAAACCAAAATTCAGCCAAAACTGCCAGGAAAATTGTCCTATATAATTTTATAGGTGAAACAGTGTCACTCCAGTCGGCAAGGATTATTTTTTGTCCACAGCAATGTGGTTCTTGACACCGCCATCTCCAGCACTAGCACTCTGCTCACTGCAGGTGTTCTATCAGAAAGCTGCTACCCATCAGGAAGTGCAACCGAAGTGATGTTCTGTCACGGCCATCTTGGTACACCCGCACTCGTCCTCAGTAAGCCTACAATCAGAAGGCGGCAAGTGGACATCTTTTTACACCCACCGGAGTCTTGCATTTCACACTTATTTTTACCAGTAAACTGAGCTTATATCGTGAAATATAGTCTTTTCAAATCCGTCAAGCTCTTTTGATGCTCAATCTTAAAAGCAGCAGTCTTCTGTCAGATTAGCAAACCTGTGAGATCAGCAGGCATGCCGCTGCTTTTAAAATTCAACATCAAAACACTGTACTTCACAATATAAGGTCCGTTTACTGGTAAAAATAAGTGTGACATGCAATGTGGGTGTAAAAAGATGTCCGCTTGCGGCCTTCTGACTGTAGGCTTACTGCAGGCGAGTGTGGGTGTACCAAGATGGCTGTGCTGGAATGTCACTTCAGTTACATATTCTGATGGGTAGCGGCTTTCTGACAGGACACAGGCCTTGTTCTAAAAACAAAAGACAACTTTGTGTGCCATCATCTGTGTTTACAAGTGACAGCGTGCCTCCTACACAGAGGACTGGGTTAGTAGTAACATTTTTTTTTGCTTTCAGTGACCCACCAACACAGGGACAATTTACCATTGTTAGTCCCAATTTTAAACCTTTTGTACACAAATATCTGATAATCGTATGAAAAATTCCGCTTTCGAAACGATTGTACGGTAATCTGACCATTAGTACAGAGCTTTCGAGAGCCCATCACGACAGTTTATCCGATATTGTCTGATCGGACAAGTACGAAAATTTTTCTTGTACGATAACAGATCACACGCTTTTTGTTTAACCAGTACAGTTGTTGTTCAAATATACAAATACACTGCAACACATTACATCACTTCCGATTTTTTATTCTGTCATACGAGAATTTTGGTAAGTTTAGTAAACTCTTCATTTTCAATATGAGATTAGCATGCACAAAAAAAAAAAAAATGAACGATCATTTGTCCGATAATCTCAGCTACTAAATATCATTTGCTAATGAAAACGGAACATTGCTATGTGATCAGTGATCAAGCTATATGTCCATATTACTGTGCAATTATACTGGTGAACACCCAGCTGGATGGAATTTCACCTTTTAAGTAGGACCTTAAAATTATAAAGATCAAAACAACTGTTCCCTTTAAATCAGGATGAATCAATCATCTCTTGCTTTTCATAGTATAACACAGACTTCAAGTTAAAAGGTGTGAACTGTCTTCCAAAAAGAAGGTTTTAATAAAATTTGATCTTAAAATTATATTAAAGTAGTTATACGTACCTGTCTGTGGAACGATACTACATGGAGTGGTCTCTTATCTCATCTTCTGGAGTCCCCCATTGGCGCTGTCCGCTCCTCCTCTCTTCTGAGGGCCCCCTCAGCAAGTTGGCTGCTAAAGGGGCACCGGTAAGTGTGCCTCCATAGACACACACAGTGCAGCTCGGCCATGCCCCCTGCTCCCTCCTCACAGTATTTGACTGACAGCAACAGCAGCCTATGACTCCTGCTGCCACCTGCATCTCCTGTAATACCAGGAAGAGAGAGCAGCAGTGCTGCAGCCGGGGACAGTGCTGGATTGGTGAGAGGCGACAAGTAAGTGTTTAGGGGGAGAGGGGGCAGAACAGCGGATGTTTTTTAAGACAAAAAAGATTTTGACTTTAGAACCACTATAAAACTGAATTCCAGTTATTGATATTTTTACACAGGTACATTGGTCTATCATGGACGAATGTAAGTATGTATGTGCCATACCTGGCTGATTGCCGTAGAAGCTGGGAATCACTGTAGTAGGCATTGCTACTACAGCTATTGCCACTAACTTCTAGGTCCCGTACAGAGTGGCTGCTCTGCTGCTTGGTGAACACAAGAGGTTGTTCGCTGGGCATGGCTGTCATTCAGAGAACACTTTGCATTTTCTCAATGACCCATTTTCTTAAGCACAGGACCTGCAAGCTAGTGGGGATCACTGTGATTTCCAGCTTCCATGGGATCCCACAGGTATTGCACATACATACTTATATTGGTCCAAGCTGGAATTCAGCTTCAAGCTTTACTGAGAGCACTATAGATGCGTTTGTGCTTATAACCGCTTTGAGGATTAGTCCATCGTTGGGTCTGTTCACCACACGCCATTCCCTTAAATTCTTTTTTATACTGATCAATGCAAGATATGATTGATCACCCTGGTTAAGGAAAACACTTTATTTGACCTTTATTATTTCAAGGTCCTATTAGAAAGGTAAACATGGTGTTCATCAATGCATTGCGTTTTCCAGTTCAGTTTCACGCATCACATAAGTGGCTTACAGAATCATTTAGGCACGACGGGTGGCTTTATTAAGCACATATGATATATTTCTATGATGCAGGGAGGAGCAACAAGACACTGCTAGTCCTGGATTCCTGAGGATTTGCACGCTATTTTATTCCACTAGAGTCCATGGCAATGGTTGGCTGGGGGTGCTTGTTGGTAACTATATACAGTGATGTGAAAAAGTATTTGCCCCCTTCCTGATTTTTTTTTTTGCATATTTCTCACACTTAAATGATTCACATCAAACAAATTTTAATATTACACAAAGACAATCTGAGTAAATCCAAGATGAAGTTTTTAAATTATTATTTCATTTATTAAGAGAAAAAAGCTGTTCAAAATTGCCTGGCCCTATGTGAAAAAGTTATTCCCCCCCCCCCCCCATGCTGAATCATGAATGAACTGTGATTAACCACAATTTTTTGGAAAGCTGAGTTAAATTTCACTTGCCACACTCAGGCCTGATTACTGTCAGACCTGTTGAATCAAGTAATCACATGAATAGAAGCTGTCTGACAAAGTCTGACTACGCTAACAGATCACAAAAAGCCACACATCATGCCGCAATCTAAAAAAATTAAAGAACAGATTAGAAACAAAGTAAACAAGGTAGTGTACATTAGATAATTAAATAAATTTTGCGCAATATTATTGGATAATGTGTTGATTTGTATAAAGACTGTGTGAATATAAACAAAATATAGCTATTAAGATAGTGGTTGCTAAAGTTATTGCTGCAAGGATCAACGATCTCTATATTGCAGCAAATAACTATCGCCGCTATCTTCTGATAGGGTGATAATAATAACTCTAAAATATCCGTGAATAATAGTAAATATGAATGGCTGCAGTAGTGATATAATACATATCTAAAATAGCCGTGAATAAAAAACAAATCCTTCTGCAGTCATTAAAAAACAGTGATATGTGCAACCAATGCAATAAATAATATCATATAGCAGTAGACATAGAGAAAAGTGAACATTAAGATTGTGCAATGACAGTACGTTCAGTGTTATATTGAAGTGCAAGTGATAAAAATATAAATATAAAGTTCTTGAAGGAGATAAGTGGGTAAATAGTCTATAAGTATTCCTTCTATTCAATTCTGGCATATGAAGTATAATGGGTAAATATCCCTGCTGGTGGTGTCTCCTAGTGTGGTCTCACAGAACCCTCACCTTCAGTTTGCAGTAAACAGGCATTCAGTGATTGTGGCTTTAGGCTGTAGCAGTAGTCACTGGGAACCTCGCTTTCTTTATTACTATTTCTCCATCGTTTCTTCTAAGTGGCTCCACTCTAGTTTTCTCAGCAATGGGGGAGATAAACAAATAAGGGAGGGGGAGAAAAGAAGGCTCCACTAGTGTGATATAGTTTTAAAATTGGAGGGGGGGTATTTATTTTAGGTAGTGCTCTTACATTTAATTCATTAAAAACAGGCAGAGTAAATGAAAAACAGTCTGGCGTTCTCAGCGCCCTCTCACTTGTGCTTCAGATCGTGTGTGCCGCCCCAGCCAATCCCTACGCGTTACGACACCGTCGCGTGTCTTCATCTGGGGAACCGGATTGGCTATTGTGTGTTGGCTTATATATTATAGAACCGGAAGTTCTAAAACCGCCATCTTACTTGTGGTTTGTATTCATTTCTCCCGGCGGCCATTTTTCATGAGTTTAGGGAAGTTAAATATCCTCCATTTTATTGAGGATATATGTTAATGTTCCTCTATCTTATGAACATCTATGTGGGCAGCCATTTTTTTGGTGGCAAATTACTTTAGTGATATAGCATATTTGGCTTCTGTGTATCATGAACGATGTTATATTACGGGAATTTGGAAAAGAATTACACCAAATTCCCATACAATAGATTGTAGTGGTGTCTTAAACAGCACATAGATATTGGGGATATGTGTAAAGGTATAAATATATGTTGCAACGTCTCCGGATTTAATAATATATCATAGATATGGTTTAGGGGTTCCTTTCTTTTGCAATGTGTTCTTGTGTATAGATGAAGCAGGTATAAGAGTGCTCTGGTAAATCAACCAGCCAATCTTTTTTTATTCCATACACTATAATTAAACAATTGTAGGTCAATAAATTGTTAAAACGATTATAATCAGATAAAGACTTGATCTGATTATAATCGTTTTAACAATTTATTGACCTACCTTTAAAGAAAGGAACCCCTAAACCATATCTATGATATATTATTAAATCCGGAGACGTTGCAACATATATAATATAAATTACTTCAAGAGCATGATGACAACTCATCCAGGAGGTCATAAAAGAACCCAGAACAACAACAGAAGAACTGCAGGCCTCACTTGCCTCAGGTAAGATCAGTGTTCATGATTCAACAATAAGCAAGAGACTGGGCAAAAATGGCATCCATGGGAGAGTTCCAAGGCTAAAGCCACTGCTGACCAAAAAGAATACTAAGGCTCATCTCACATTTACCAAAAACATCTTGATTATCCCCAAGACTTTTAGGCAAATATTCTGTGGACTGATGAGACAAGCGTGATGGGCTGGGGCTGCTTTGCAGCTTTAGGTCCTGGACGACTTACCATAATTGACGCAACCATGAATTCTGAGCTCTACCAGAAAATCCTAAAGGAGAATGTCCAGCCATCAGTTCATGACCTCAAGCTCAAGTGCACTTGGGTTATGCAGCAGGACAATGATCCGAAACACAAGAGCAAGTCCACCTCCTAATGGTTCAAACAAAGCAAAACTTAGGTTTTGGAGTGACCTAATTAAAGCCCGGACTTAAATCCAATTGAGATGCTGTATCATGACCTTACAAAGGTCGTTCATGCTGGAAAACCCTCCAATGTGGCTGAATTAAAACAATTCTGCAAAGAAGAATGGGCCAAAATTGCTCTACAGAAATGTGAAAGACTCACTGCCAGTTATCGCAAACGCTTGATTGCAGTTGTTGCCGCCAAGGGTGGCACAACCAGTTATTAGATTACATAAAGCCAGGCAGGTTTGGACAGCTTTTTTGCCTTAATGAATAAAACCATCATTTAAAAACTGCATTTTGTATTTACTCGGGTTATCTTTGTGTAAGAATAAAATTTGTTTGATGATCTGAGTCATTTAAGTGTGACAAATATGCAAAAAAAAAAAAAAATCAGAAAGGGGCATATACTTTTTCACAGCATTGTACATGAGACTGTTGCCCAATTTGTCTGCTTGTCATCTGTGACACCTGCCCCCCTCAAACACTTCCCATGACTAAGGCTGGGTTCACACTATTGGGAATTGGATGTGGGTTCCCTGCATCCAATTCGCAATAGCAGGAGATTTTGACTGGCTCTCTATGGAGCTGGATCACACATCTCCGCTGCGGCTCCGGCGCGAATTTGCACAGGAGCCCTGTGCATCTTTTGGTCCATTTCAGGTCCAAATTCAGCCAAAAATTAGGGCTGAAGTCAGACCTGAAACGGTGAACGGGATGCACTGGACCCCTGCTGTGAGCCGCACAAGAAGATAGTGTGAACCCAGCCTAAAACTAAAAGTGAGCTTTTAATGGGAGATGAAATTGTACCAAATGTCAATGAATATACTTTCATACTAATCCATGCTTGTTTTTGTTTCAGAGGCAAGAATTTACAGATGTAGCCACAGGATCACTGGGACAGGGGCTGGGGGCTGCTGCTGGCATGGCTTACACCGGAAAAAACTTTGACAAAGCCAGGTAATGGCACAGGAAAAATGCATTTCAGCAAGTGAGCAATCGTGTCTGAGCTACTGAAGGCCAAGGGAATTATTTTGCGACGGACGTAACATATTCCCTGCAGTGAGATGGGGTTTCTGCCCTTCTGTTTTGTGTTCTGGTTCTATCTTGAGTGATGACAACTGTCTACAAGAGCATTTCTCTCCCTTTTGAGAGATTTTCTCTTGTGCCCTGTTGTGTCCACAGAACAAAAAGTGAAGCGAAATCCCCCCCAAAAAAGGTTGCTCCATCCAAATTAAGAAGAATGGTGTGGCCTATACTTTAACACAGACATTTGTTTTCCATCATGTGTTGTGCATTATTTTCATCTAGGTGTATTCCTTGTATCCTTCTGCCTTTAATTAGCATGACGTAGCCTGAATATGTCATTATTGCAAAAAGATCAAAGATGTTGTTCAGTCTTCCTCTGTTCCTTGCATCTGAGCTACAAAGTAAATAGAGGAAGATGAAACTTCTACTGAATGGTACTGAATATCTTGGTGAAAGGCCTACTGAAAAGGCAACTCCAGCAAACACTTTTAGGTAGAGTCAGATGTAGCACATGTACCAGAGACATTGCTAGGATTGTGAAAGACCTAGGGCACCCCTGGGGTACCCTGAAGGAAGTGACGATGCAGTGCGCCTAGAGCACAAATAGAAATGGTGGGTGGGGTCAATATTTGCTAATAGTGTGAGGGGCCTAAATATGCCACAGTCCTTGCACCCACACAAAATAAAAAGTATGTAATGTACGCATAGCTCCCAACTGTCCCTGATTTCGAGGGACTGTCCCTGATTTGAAGCAATGTCCCTCTGTCCCTCATTCCTCCTCATTTGTCCCTCATTTTGGTCTGACCTATATAGTTGTATATAAAATGCACTTTTTATCTATCAAAAAGTGTTTTTCAGCACTAAACCTTTCATCTGATTTCTAAATTGCTGCATTTGCAAATTCCAATAGCCAATATAAAGGTAGTAGTGGTAAAAAAAAAAAGCACTTAACCAATCTTGTTTTTTTGTACAATTCTCCTTTAAGGGGGCTTGGCAAGGGGTGTGTCCTATGTCTGCATACTTTTGCTGATAGGTGTCCCTCATTCCCATCTCAAAAAGTTGGGAGGTATGAATGTACGTATATTATAGAGTGCATAGTTCAGGAGTATGTAATGTAACTTACAGTGTGCAGGAGCCAGGAGAATATATCATACAGTATTTAGAGGTCCGTAGTATGTAACACAGAGAATGCAGGGGTTGAGGGTAGGTGTCAGGAGTATGTAATGCAAAAGGTGCAAGAGTCAGGAGTATGTAATGTACAGAGTACAGGAATCAGGAGTATGTAATGTAAAGGTCGCAGGAGTCAGGAGTATGTATCCCTACCCCAAGCACAAATCCCCCACCCCCTGTACCTCCTCATGCAAAAACCCTTGCCCCAGCACAATTTCATATGACACATCAGAGCCCAGGAGTCACCTTACCTCTGCACTGTCACTCTGATCTGATATGTGATGGGAAGCGGGGTACTTTGCTGGTATGTGGGAGACCCTGCATAATGTTGGTTGACATAATCCACAACTGTGCAGGGACTCCCAAATAGCAGGAAAATGCAGGGCATCACTGAGCCGAGGCCAACTCCAACCCCCGCGTGCGGGAGATGGATGGGAAGGCGGCGATCCCCCTTAGGACTCCCTGGTCAATCGAGTCCCGCTTCCTGATTGGCCGGGAGGAGAATCAGGAAGACAATAGCGAATATTAATTTGCTATTGTCACACAATTGGGTGGGCTCAGGGCGCAGCGCTCTGCGCCCCTAGCCCGCCCTTTTTTGATGTCAATTAGAGCCTCAGGCTCTAATCATGTGCTTCTAAAAAAAAAAAACCCCAGTTGAGATCCATGCGTCTGGCGCCCTGCATGGAGAGTAGGGGCCAGGTGCATGGATAAGAGGAGCTTATGGAAGGGCTGCCGTTGTTTTGTACACCTCTCAAGAACAGGCAGTCCTGACACAAGCAGCAGGATGAGTTTTGGGAGCAGTTGTGCAGATATAATTATTATTATTATTATACAGGTTTTATATAGCGCCAACAGTTTGCGCAGCACTTTACAACATGAGGGCAGACATTACAGTTACATTACAATTTGGTACAAGAGGAATCAGAGGGCCCTGCTCGTTAGAGCTTACAATCTAAAATGGAAGGGTCAATTGATACAAAAGGTAATAGCTGTGGGGGGATGAGCTGATGGAGGAAGTAAAACAGTGTTAGTTAGAAACAGGATAGGCTTCTTTGAAGAGAAGGTTTTTCAGGGATCGCCTAAAGATGGATAGATTAGGGGACAGTCGGACAGATTGGGGTAGGGAGTTCCAAAGGATGGGAGAAGCTCTGGAGAAATCTTGGATTTGGGAGGAGGTAACGATGGAGCTAGAGAGCAGGAGGTCTTGGGAGGAACGAAGAGAGCGGCTTGGTTGGTATTTTGGGACTAGGTTAGTGATGTAGCTGGGGGCAGAGTTATGGATGGCTTTGTAAATTATTGTTAGTACTTTGAATTTTATTTGTTGGGTGAGTGGAAGCCAGTGGAGGGATTGGCAGAGAGGGGTGGAGGACACTGAATGGTTGGTAAGGTGGATGAGTCTTGCAGCGGCATTCATTATGGGCTGAAGGGGGGATAGTCTATGTAAAGGTAATCCAATGAGGAGGGAGTTGCAGTAGTCGAGGCGAGAGATAACCAGGCAGTGAATTAGAAGCTTGGTGGAGCCATTAATTAAAAAGGGGCGTATTCTGGAAATGTTGCTGAGGCTATGGCGGCATGATTTGGACAGGGATTGTATGTGGGCCTGAAAGGACAGTTCAGAGTCTAAGGTTACCCCTAGCACCCTGGCATGTGGGGAGGGACTGATAGAAAATACGAAGATATAGAAGACATAAAAATGCCTTCAAAAGTGGGTGTCTGTCTGAATGAGTGGGCATTCCTAGGCAGGCTGCCCTAGGTAACACCCACATGGGATGACCAGCCTCCATAACTGAAAGAACTGAAACATAATGAATAAGGGGGCTCAACAGGCACAGTAAGCCCCGTTTCACACAGGGGCGGCACGACTTGCAGGTCGCCTCACCGAGGCGACCTGCACACGACTTCTACGGCGACTTGCAAAACGACTTCTGTATAGAAGTCTATGCAAGTCGCCTCAAGTCGCCCCCAAATTAGTACAGGAACCTTTTTCTAAGTCGGAGCGACTTGCGTCGCTCCTATTAGAACGGTTCCATTGTACAGAACGGGAAGCGACTTGTCAGGCGGCTAGGTCGCCTGACAAGTCGCCCCTGTGTGAACCGGCACTAAGGCAGGAGAGGAAATGGCTAGATGATGCTGGTTGTCCTCCAGCCAGGAAAAAAAAGCAGGCTCCATCCAACTGGCACACTGTGAGAAGCTCACAACAACCAGTGCAATCAGGGTAAGCAATTTCATTACAGGAGAGGAATCTGTACAACTGTGCAAGTCTGAAGGTAAAGGTTTAAATAGAACTTTTGTGGATCACATGCAGCCAGGCCTCTGGTGATACTTATGGAATTTTACATAACTGGTATCTCTGACGTCTTTACAAATGAACATTCACAGCAAAATGGCCCATAATTAAGGCGTGACAGATAAAGGCGGGAGAAAGGCATGTCTGAGGTGTTTGTTACGGAGTGTCTGTTTGAGCTGAGTATTGCTGGCGGTCCTTCCCGCTTTTTTATTACCTCACCTGAACTTTTCCTGGGAGTTGCATTGTAAGGAGGAGGTGTGTGTTCTCATGGAATCCTTTCTTAAAGCCCCATACACAGTATTAGATTTTCTGCAGATTTTTGTCTTCAGATTTACCAAAACCATATAATATGAGGTCAAACCTTAAGAGTTTAAATTTGTATGCAATCAGGCAGGCCCTTGCACTACATGGTTTTGATAAATCTGAAGACAAAAATCTGCAGAAAAGCTAATAGTGTGTATGAGGGTTAAGACTCGTACAAATTGGGTTTTGCTTTCTGATTGGCCGGGAGGAGAATCAGGAAGATAATAGCAAATATTAATTTGCTATTGTCACACAATTGGGTGGGCTCGGGTGCATTGCTCTGCGCCCCGAGCCCACCCTTTTTTGATGCCAATTAGAGTCTCAGGCTCTAATCATGTGCATCTAAAAAGAAAAAAAAAAAACCCCAGTTGAGATCCATGCGTCAAGCAGCAGGAAGGGTTTTGAGAGCAGTTGTGCAGATATAAAAATGCCTTCAAACGTGGGTGTCTGAATGAGTGGGCATTCCTAGGCAGGCTGTCCTAGGTAACACCCACATGGGATGACCAGCCTCTGTAATTGAAAGAACTGAAACATAATGAATAAGGGGGCTCAACAGGCACAGTAAGGCAGGAGAGGAAATGGCTAGATGATGCTGGATGTCCTCCAGCCAGGAAAAAAAAAGCAGGCTCCATCCAACTGGCACACTGTGAGAAGCTCACAACAACCAGTGCAATCAGGGTAAGCAATTTCATGAAAGGAGAGGAATCTATACAATTGTGCAAGTCTGAAGGTAAGACTGTCTCTATGCTAGGGGGTTCTCGGCTGTTGATTGGATAGATTGATAGCAGCACAGCCATTGGCTTCCGCTGCTGTCAATCAAATACAATGATGCGGGCGCCATGGGGCAGGGCCGAGCCCTGCATTCGGCGTCTATGGAGGTCTAAGGTAACCCCCTGGGAGAGCGCTTCTCCCGGGGGGTTATCTGATGCGGGGAGCAGCAGAGAGAGACGCCGAGAGACCCCAGAAAAACGAGCTGCACAGTGGAGGTAAATATGATATGTTTGTTATTTAAGTAAAAAAAAAAAAATGAACGTTTAGTGTCACTTTAAGGCGTGACAGATAAGGGCGGGAGAAAGGCATGTCTGTGGTGTTTGTTAAGGAGTGTCTGTTTGAGCTGAGTATTGTTGGCGGTGTTTGATGTCCTTCCCGCCTTTTCATTACCTCAGCTGAACTTTTCCTGGGAGTTGCATTGTAAGGAGGAGGTGTGTGTTCCCCATACACACTATTAGATTTTATGCAGATTTTTGTCTTCAGATTTACCAAAGCCATATAATATGATGTCAAACCTTAAAGCCTCGTATACACGATCGGATTTTCCGACGAGAAATGTGTGATGTCAGGCTGTTGGCGGAAAATCCAACAGTGTGTACGCACCATCAGACAATTGTCAGATTTTCCGCGGACAAATGTTGGATGGCAGGTTTTAAACTTTTCCGCGGACAAATGTCTGTTGTTGGATTTTCCGAGCGTGTGTACACAAGTCCTTCGGACAAAAGTCCAAAGTACAAACACGCATGCTCGGAAGCAAGGACGAGCCGGAAATGGTCGGTCTTGTAAACTAGCGTTCGTAATGGAGAATTAACATTCGTGACGTGGCAAATTCTGAAATCTCAAAATATAGCGCATGTTCTCTTCTTCTTTAATGGGATAATAATGAAGCTGCTTTGCTGGTGATACTGATGGAGTTATTGCAAACTAATTTTCAAAGGCTTTTTTTTTTCTAGTGATATCAAGAATAATATTATGGGTTTTTTTTGGGCAAGTTATCACAACACCATTATCCCGTAGTTTTTAAGATCAAAGATACAACTATGTTGGTGTCCCTTGTCAGTTTTACATTGTATTTTTTTAAATGTAACTGCCTACTCCCAAACTGTCATTTGAAGTAAAACACATAGCCAAGTATTATTCTCCACAATTTTTTTATTGTGTATTAAAAAAATAAAACAAATAAAATTAGACATGCTATCTAAAGCAATAACTCCAGGGCCAAAAATAAATAACACATTATATCCTCTGATTCTACAACGTATCTGGTTGACGAACGGCTGTTCAGAAACAAACTGAAAAGCGCAAACTGAAAAGCGTGAAATGAAAAGTGCGAAATGAAAAATGCGAAATGAAAAGTGCGAATCAACACTCACCAAACTTCTACTAACACCAAATTAGCAGAAGGAGCCCAAAGGGTGGCGCTAAAGAGCTGAAAAACAACATAGTACGTCAGTACATTTGTTGGCCGACAATTCCTTGCCGTTTGTATGCAAGACAAGTTTGGGCCACAGTTTTGTTGGCCAACAATTCAATCGTGTGTATGAGGCTTAATGCTTCGTACACACGATCAGGCTTTCCGACAAGAAAACCGTGGAATTTTGTCCGAAGGGTGTTGACACAAACTTGTCTTGCATACACATGGTCACACAAATGTTGGCCAACAATTACGAATGTAGTGACGTAATAGATGTATTACGTGATTTTTCAGCTCTTTAGCGCCACCCTTTGGGCTCCTTCTGCTAATTTCGTGTTAGTAGAAGTTTGGTGAGTGTTGATTTGCGCTTTTCTTTTTGCGTTTTTCATTTAGCGATGTTCAGTTCGCGCTTTTCAGTTCATTTCAGAAGGGCCATTCGTCAACCAGTCATGTTGCGGAATCGGAGGAGTTAACATGTTATTTATTATTGGCCTTGGAGTTATTGCTTTGACATAATTTTTTTGGTTGAATAATGATTTGATTTGGTATACTTTCTATATTTTGCAGATAGCATGTCTAATTGTATTTTTTTATTTTTTTAATGCACGATAAAAAAATTGTGTAGAATAATTCTTCGCTATGTGTTTTACTTCAAGTCACATTTTAGGAAATACAATGTAAAACTGACAAGGGACACCAACATAGTTGTATCTTTGATCTTAAAAACTACGGGATAATGATGTTGTGGTAACTTGCACAAATAAAAAAATTTAAAAAAACATAATAATATTATTTTTGATATCACTAGAAAAAAAAGCCTTTGAAAATTTGTTTGCAATAACATCAGTATCACCAGCAAAGCAGTTTCATTATTATCCCATTAAAGAAGAAGAGAATTGGAGATTTCATAATTTGCCACGTCACGAATGTTAATTCTCCATTACAAACGCTATTTTACAAGACCGACCGCTTCTGCTTCCGAGCATGTGTGTTTGTTCTTTGGATTTTTGTCCAACGGACTTGTGTACACACGCTCGGAAAATCTGACAACACGCATTTGTTGCCGGAAAATTTGAAGACATGCTAGCCAACATTTGTTGGCGGAAAGTCCGACAACAAATGTCAGATGGAGCATACACACGGTCGGATTTTCTGCTAACAGCCTGACATCCAACATTTCCCGTCGGAAAATCCGATCGTGTGTACGGGGCTTTAGAGTTTCAATTTGTATGCAATCAGGCAGGCCCTTGCACTACATGGTTTTTGTAAATCTGAAGACTAAAATCTGCAGAAAATCTAATAGTGTGCATGGGGCTTAAGCCTCGTACACACGATTGGATTGTTGGCCAATAGAGCGTCAGACTTTTGTCAAAAGGGCGTGTGCCTGGATCTTGTCTTGCATACTAACAGCACACAATTGTCAGTCAACAAACACGAACGTAGTGACGTACTACGTGGAATTTCAGCTCTTGAGCTCCACCCTTTGGGCACCTTCTGCTAATGTCGTGTTTGGTGAGCATTGATTCCGAGCATGCGTGTTTGTACTTTGGGCTTTGGTGTGACGGATTTGTGTACAGACGATACGAAAATCTGACAACAGACCGTTGTCCGCCGAAAATTTACTAGCCTGCCATCCAACATTTGTTGGCCGAGAGCTGAAATTCCTCGTAGTACGTCACTACGTTCGTGTTTGTTGCCCGACAATTGTGTACCGTGTGTATGCAAGACAAGTTCCTGGCACACGCCCTTTGGACAAAAGTCTGACGCTTTGTTGGCCAACAATCTGGTCATGTGTACCAGGCTTAAAGCCTGGTACACTCGATCGGATTGTTGGCCAACAGAGTGTCAGACCTTTGTCAAAAGGGCGTGTGCCTGGATCTTGTCTTGCACAGTAACGGCTATTTTTTTTCCCATGAAAGTGGGGTTACCCTTTAAGGGTTTAGGTTGCCATCCTCTGGATCAACTGTGGTTAGAGGGTTCTGTATAGGGAGGTTTTCAATTTATTTATAATTTTTTTTCCTATTGGTTGTACTAGATTAACTTTTTCAGCCTAAGAAAAATTTTATTATGAAAAATCTCTCCAATGGGGACAGATGAAAACAATACATTTTATTTTATTGACGAAATACACTTATCTATTATAAAACAGAGTTTTTTGAAAAATAACATTCTGAACAATAAAAAGAATATTTTTCTTGTATTGTTTTCAGCTACCGAGTATACTGTTTGCTTGGAGATGGAGAGACTTCAGAAGGTTCTGTTTGGGAAGCCATGAACTTTGCTGGTCTTTACAAGCTGGACAACCTTACCGCCATCATCGATGTTAACCGCCTTGGACAGAGTGATCCTGCCCCTCTACAGCACAAAGTAGAGATCTACCAGAAACGCTGTGAGGCCTTTGGGTAGGTGATGTTTAGATAAGAAATGCCCCAGTTCCAATGGCTAGAAATTCTCCAGGATATCCAATAAATAGACCCAAAAAGTGAATATGCTCTTGTACATTCAGTATCACTTTCACTCCTTAAAGAGGAATGTCCAGCCTCCCCACCAAAAATTAAAAGTCAGCAGCTACAAATACTGCAGCTACTGACTTTTAATATATGGACACTTACCTGTCCAGGGAGCTCGCAATTTCGGCACCCGATCTTCGGATCAGCTGTCAGGTGCAGCCGCTACCATTGCTGTTAAGGGAACCCGGTAGTGAAGCCTTTCGGCTTCACAATCAGTTCCCTACTGCGCATGCTCGAAGCGCGCTGTGCTTTCTTATTGGTCCGGCGGCAGAGGCAAGAGGAGGGGGCCAAGCTTCCGAGAGACAGCGCTGCGGCCCCGTTTTCCTGAAGTGGGGAACGGTACCTGTCAAAACCAGATATCTGTTCCCCCCTCCCCCCTGAATGTGGCACCGGAGGGGGGGGGGATTGATAAGCTGAAGTTCCACTTTTAGGTGGAACTCTGCTTTTAATCTACATGCAGCTCTCTTTTTATAAGGGTTTTTTTTTTTTTTAATAAAACCTAGCTAGTGTGATGTAGAATTATAGCTGATCTTGCTTAAAAGAAATGTTATAGAGGAACAAGCACTTACCGAATCTACTGGAGAAGGTGTGAGATATTACTTTATTTACAATATATACAGTATGTAGTTTTGTACAGTAAATATGTTACATTGGTGCATCTACTTAAAGGAGGGAATTATTTAAAACTGGAGCAGACAGAATTTGGAGCAGCTGCGTATAGCAGCCAATCAGCTTCTATCTTTTATTGTAAACCCTGTCTGTTCCAGGCATAGTAAATTCCTCTAAGCCTGGGTTCACACTAGATGCCGTGTGAATTCACAGCGAGTTCGCTGCGTATCCAGCACCGCATCTAAATCGCAACCTGTCCATACAAACCAATTGTTGAGTGTATGTTGAGTTAACGACACCCTGAAATTGGTTTGCAAAACAGATTGCATGAGTGTAAACACGCAATCCGATTCTGGTGCGGACAAAATAAGGGTCCTGCACCAGTTTGGTGTGAATGTGGTGCGATTTGAGCCATACAACTCCATGGCTCAAATCGCACCCCAGGGACACCGCATGTAATATGCACAGGAATGTGCTAAGATTCCTGTGCAAATTACATGCGGTGTCTTGCACCGCAGCAGTGTGAACCCAGACTAAAGCTGGATACACACTATACAATTTTCTTTACATTTTTTTCCTTTAGATTTACCAAAACCATATAATATGAGGTCGAACTTTAACACTTTCAATTTGTATGCAATCTGGCAGGCCCTTGTACTACATGGTTTTGGTAAATCTAAAGGAAATCTAACAACAAAAGTTGTATAGTGTGTATCCAGCTTAAAAGTGTTTTCTGTGAAGTGTGTTCCATGCAGGTGATTGAAGATTTATCTGGCATATTTTAAAGCCCATCTCATAAATTATATTTAAGTTAAAGCAGAGGTTCACACAAAAATTGAACCTCCGCTTTTCTGAACCCCCCCCCCTCCGGTGTCACATTTGGCACCTTTCAGGGGGGTGCAGATACCTGTCTAAGACAGGTATTTGCACCCACTTCCGGCATAGACTCCCACGGGAGTCTACGCCCCCTCCCGTCTCCACCGCGCTGTCTGCTGGGACACACATAGGTCCCAGAGACAGCGGGGACCAGTTAGGAAGCGCAGCGCGACTCGCGCATGCGCAGTAGGGAACCGGGAAGTGAAGCCGCAGCGCTTCACTTCCTGATTTCCTTACAGAGAATGGCGGCAGCAGCACCCGAGGACCGAGGGACGATTCGGTCTCGGGTGCCAACATCGCTGGACCCTGGGACAGGTAAGTGTCCATATTTTAAAAGTCAGCAGCTGCAGAATTTGTAGCTGCTGACTTTTACATTTTTTTTTTTCCGCGGGACTCCCTCTTTAAAGAGAACATGTCTTCAGACCATTCATTTTCACCAAAAAGCTTCCATTAGAATTATATTGGCACTTAATGTATTTTATATGTGTTATTTACCTGTAAAAGCCTCCCTTTTGTGTAGACATTGAAAAGCATTTCTACTGCTAGGGGCGCCATCTCGGATGTGATGTCAGCAGCTCCAGCAGACTCAGAGCTGTCAGTCAAGCAAGTCAGTCGCTCCTCCCACAGCAGCTACATAAAAGGTTATGGAGGGCAGTGAAGGGTGGGGTGGAGAAGCTGGGAAAGCACAGACACTTCCAGAAGAGGAGAAGACTATAATATGCAAGGGGTGGTTGTCCTAGGGAATTGACCTGGAAATATCAAAGTTTCAAAAGGCATAAGTAAATGCAAAATCATTTATGAAAAATAAACCACTGCAAGTAAGCTGTGAAGACACTTTTCTGTGCTTTTGCACTTTTTAAGTTGTTGACAGGGTCTCTTTACCTTCAGATTTTTTTTTTATGTGAAAAAGAACCTCTGCCGGGCTAATATTGCAGCCTGAAACTCCATTAGGGAAGTCGTTCACTTTCACCTCACAGGAAGTGAATGAAATCTTTCAACAAAATGAATCAAACGATTTTGACTTAAAGTGGAACTAAATCCATTGCTTTAATGGTTTCTCAAAACAGTTACTATCAAGGCATGCCATAAATGATAGCTGCTACAGTTGCTTGCGCTCTCTACCAGACTGTAAAGCCATCAGATGGCTGGTGTCATAACTGATCACATGTGCAGCACCATGGCAACTGCAAATTGAACAGAGGCTAAGATGGCAGCTTACTTGGCTGTAAAGTATATGAGGGTTTGGTTCCAATTTAAGTTGGATTTTACCCTAATACGAATTTTTGATTATAAAATGCAGATAGTAAAAGTGTAGTAGATTTCCAAAATCACTTGCTGAGGCGGATTAACCCTTCAAGCTGCATTGTTACTTACTCTGACTAGACTAAAATCCTGCTTACTTTTTCCTCTTCCATCTAGTGTCAGTACCTCTGTCCTTAGTGTCAGAGACTCCATATCAGCTTCTACTGGCAATTCTTCTCACATATCCAGTCAGTGGGCAGCAAGCAATAAAGATACATGGAGGAGGAAGTATTTGGCTTGGGCACTATTAAGTGACCTGGTCATAGGGTAGAAGAGCCCATGTTCTGCTGCGTCAATCCCCCTGATTTTTTTTTTTGTTCAGATTAAAATTCAGATTTTTTTTATTTGAGTTTTTGATGTTCTCTTTATGTTCTAGGTGGCACACTGTTGTTGTGGATGGTCACAGTGTGGAAGAACTGTGTAAGGCATTCACTGGTGTGAAGGGCCAGCCAACTGCAATCATTGCCAAAACCTTCAAAGGCAAAGGCATCACAGGTATGTATTTTTAAAGAAAACTTCCAATGCCAGAAAAAAATAGACTGTAGGTGTGTGCAAGGAAAGGTGATTAGATTGTGCCAGTTCAATCTACTTGCATAGTGCCAGTCCCATATCCTACTTGTTGCTGGCCATACATTATACAATTTTCTTATTTAATTTCCTTTAAATTTCCTTTAGATTTACCTTAAACTATGTAGTGCAAGGGCCTGCCTCAATTGCATACAAATGGAAAGTGATTAGATTTGACCTTGTATTATATGGTTTTGATAAATCTAAAGAAAAGTTGTACAAGAAAATTCATGGAACATTCATGGAATTGGATCACTGATCACATGATGACTTGCCTTAAACAGATCAAATATGGTAGATCATCCTTGTGCAATGACACAATCCATTCATCTCCCAAAATAGTCCTTATCCTTTGTTTTTTTATGAACGTGGAGGTGTTATTTTCTATTACCATTCCAAATTAAATCTGGAATAAGAATATTGGTAAGAACAAAAAATATGGACTTTAGAGGCACACCATAATTTTAAGTAGAAAAGTCAGAAAATGTATTAAACATGATTAAAAATGACATTGTTGGCATAAAAACTAAACTCAGTGTTTGATCTACACGACACTTGCAACGCCTAACACAACCAATTGTTACCACAGTACAAACAGATCAACACTGATTCGATTCAGGTGATAGTAGTTAAAGGAAAAGGCTGGTTGGTGGTTGAGGCGTGATGAGGAAACTCTGCAGGTTGCACGCCTTTAGGCGCTTCTTCAGGAGCTTGCAGTGATATAAAATGTAAAAAGCAATATGTATGGGCATGTCTGGCAGAAATGTCCACCAATCGACGGATCCGTATGTCTTAAACGATATATAACGCTCAATCTCCTTATAAAATACTTAGGATGAGGGTGGTCATCATGAACTCATTAGCCAGACTGAGGAAATTACAAGAATAGGCAATAATACCAAACACTTTTGAAGAGGGAGCCAATAATGGCTAGCCCTCTATAGAATCCACTTTTAAGTGTCGGAAGCTTATAAAGTACCAACAGGTATCAGGCTGATGCTGGCAAACATTGGTAGCAACCCGCATCAGTGTCTTCCAAGACAGAGTAAAACTGTCTCTGTCTTGGAATTACACGGGCGGTGGGTTGCTACCAATTTTTACCAGCATCAGCCTAATCCTGTTGGTACTTTATAGGCGTCCGACCTTTAAAAGTGGATTCATTATTGGCTCCCTCTTCACAAGTGTTTGGTATTATTGCCTATTCTTGTAATTTCCTCAGTCTGGCTAATGAGTTCATAATAACCACCCCCGTCCTAAGTATTTTATAAGGAGAATGAGTGTTATATATCGTTTAAGACATACGGATCCGACGATTGGTGGACGTTTCTGCCAAACATGCCCATACATATTGATTTTTACATTTTATATCACTGCAAGCTCCTGAAGAAGCGCCTAAAGGCGGGCAACCTGCAGAGTTTCCTCATCACGCCTCAACCACCAACCAGCCTTTTCCTTTAACTACTATCACCTGAATCGAATCAGTGTTGATCTGTTTGTACTGTGGTAAGAATTGGTTATGTTAGGTGTTGCGAGTGTCCTGTAGATCAAACACCATGTAAGGTTGTAACATGCTATGCCAACAATGTCATTTTTAATCATGTTTAACCAGTTGACCACTGGGCACTTAAACCCTCTTCCTAATCAGACCAATTTTCAGCTTTCGATGCTCTCACACTTTGAATGACAATTACTCAGTCATGCAACACTGTACCCATATGAAATTTTTGTCCTTTTTTTCACCCAAGTAGAGCTTTCTTTTGGTGGTATTTAATCACAGCTGGGGTTTTATTTTTTGCGCTATAAATGAAAAAAGACCGAAAATTCTGTAAAAAAAAAATACATTTTTCTTTGTTTCTGTTATAAAATTTTGCAAATTAGTAATTTTTCAAAATAAATATGGCCAAATTTTATACTGCTACATATCTTTGGTGAAAATTATCCAAATCGGTGTATATTATTTGGTCTTTGTGAACGTTATAGAGTCTACAAGCTAATCACTGAAAATTGATCACACCTGAAGTACTGATGGCCTAGCTCATTTCTTGAGACCCTAATAATCCAGGATAGTACAAATGACCCCTTTTTGGAAAGTAGACATTCAAAGGTATTTAGTAAGAGGCATGGTGAGTTTTTTGAAGTTGTAATTTTTTCCCACAATTCTTTGCAAAATCAAGATTTTTTTTCTTTTTTCACAAAAGTGTCCTATTATCAAGTTATTTCTCACACACAGAATAGGCATACCACAAATTACACCCCAAAATACATTCTACTACTCCTCCTGAGTACAGCGATACCACATGTGTGAGACTTTTACACAGCCTGGCCACATACAGAGGCCCAACATGTAGGGAGCACCATCAGGCGTTCTAGGAGCATAAATTACACATCTAATTTCTTGACTACCTCTTGCACTTTTGAAGGCCCTGGAGCACCAGGACAATAAAAACGCCCCAAAAACGACCCCATTATGGAAAGAAAACACAACGTATAATCTATGAGGCATATCGAATCTTTTGAACATGTCATTTTTTTCTACAAGTTTTTGGAAAATGTGGAAAGAAAATGAAAACGCATTTTTTTTAACACAAAGTTGTCCATTTTTACAATATTTCTAACATGTAGCATGTACATACCAAAAATTACACACCAAAATAGATTCTCCTGCTCCTCCTAAATATAATGATACCACATGTGTGTGACTTTTACACAGCCTGGCCACATACAGAGGTCCAACATGCAGGGAGCACCATCAGGCGTTGTAGGGGCATACATTTTAAATCTAATTTGACTACCTATTACACTTTGAGGCACTGTAGTGGCATGTATGAGCTGTGGATGGGGATGGCTAAGCATGGTTGAGCAATGAATGTGGATGGCTGGGTATGGCTAAGTATGGATGGGATGGCTGAGTATGGCTGGGTGGGTACGGATGGGATGGCTGGGTATGGCTGAGTATGGCTGGGTCGGGTATGAATGAATGAATGAATGAGTGACTTGTATAGCACTACCTATGTGAACTGAATCGCCTCAGGGCGCTTTTTGCTGCCGGTGTCCATCTGCAGTATAGCGCGGTCCTTTTGCCCCATGGGGTCCTGACACGCTTACAAACACATACACATACAACATACACATATTTGGCCAATTTTTTTTCGACAGGATCTAATTAACCTACCAGCATGTCTTTGGAGTGTGGGAGGAAACCGGAGTACCCAGAGGAAACCCACGCAGGCACAGGGAGAACATGCAAACTCCAGGCAGATGGTGTCGTGATCGGGATTTGAACCAGCGACCCTATTGCTGCTAGGTGAATGTGCTAACCACTACACCACTGTGCTGCCAGGGTATGGCTGGGTGGCTATGGCTGAGTGTGGATGGGATGGCTGAGTATGGCTGGGTATGGATGGGATGGCTGGGTCGGGTATTGCTGAGGCTGGGTATGGCTGAGTGTTGATGGGATGGATGAGTATTGCTGAGTATGGATGGATGAGTATTGCTGAGTATGGATGGATGGATGAGTATTGCTGAGGATGGATGAGTATGGATGGATGGATGAGTATTGCTGAGCATGGATGCGTATGGATGGCTGAGTATGGATGCGTATGGATGGCTGAGCATGGATGGATTGATGGATGAGTATTGCTGAGCATGGATGGATGGATGAGTATTGCTGAGTATGGATGGATGGATGAATATTGATGAGGATGGATGAGTATTGATGAGTATTGCTGGGATGGATGAGTATATATGAGATGGATGAGTATTGCTAGGATGGATGAGTATTGACGAGTATTGCTGGGATGGATGTGGGATGGATGAGTATTGCTGGGATGGATGAGTATTGCTGAGTATTTCTGGGATGAATGAGTATTTCTGGGATGGATGAGTATTGATGGGATGGATGAGTATTGCTGAGTATGGATGAATGAGCATTGATGGGATGGATAAGTGTTGCTAGGATGGATGAGTATTGCTGGGATGGATGAGTATATATGATATGGATGAGTATTGCCAGGATGGATGAGTATTGATGAGTATTGCTGGGATGGATGTGGGATGGATGAGTATTGCTGGGATGGATGAGTATTGCTGAGTATGGATGGATGAGTATTGATGGAATGGATGAGTGTTGCTGAGTATGGATGGATGAGTATTGATGGGATGGATAAGTGTTGCTAGGATGGATGAGTATTGCTGGGATGGATTAGTGCTGGAGTGGGCACATATCAGCACTGTGGGCACTGCACATCCAGCCCACAGCGCTGCAGCACTTGATCTCTCCCCTCTCTGTACCGATCGTTACGAGGAGGGGAGAGAGGAACCAGACGTGACGCCGGTTTGTTTACATGTGATCGCTCCGTCATTTGACGGAGCGATCACATGGTAAACAATCGCTATCAGCGGCCATATACTGTGATCCGTGATGCGCCGGGTCCGGTCACGGATGTGGGAGCAAGATTCTGGGAGGATGTCCTTGGACGCCCTCCCAGAATAAGCCGACTGCGCTGTAGCCGTCTTTCGTCTATGGCCCGGTCGGCATGTGGTTAATAAATTTTCTGACTTTTCTACTTAAAATTATGGTGTGCCTCTAAAGTCCATATTTTTTGTTCTTACCCATATTCTCAGCTAGTTAGGACGTTGGCACACTTTACTATTTTGTATCCACAGCGCCATCTTGTGTATCGCCATACATCAAATCTTAGTTTTAAATCTGGAATAAAACTTATAAGTAAAATGGAATTCAGTTTGTAGTTAGCTTGTATACTGTGTTTTATTATAGAAATTAGGTTGGTAATTGTTGTTTGTAAAGCAAATCACTTACCCTGGTGATTAGCAGTTGGGTCAACAGATCACAAAAAGAGATTTAGGCTAGAGCTACTAGAGAAAGTTAAAGCTTAAAGTGTTTTTATTAAAATTTACATTTTAATAATCAATCTCTTTAATTGATAAAATGAGAAATGGGGTAGCATTTGTCACTAGGACAGGAAGATGCAGACAACAATAAAAACACTTCCAGAAGTTCCAACCTTCCGAACTCTGCTAAAAATGTTTTTTTTTGTACCTGTTGAAGAGATTTCCTGCCCTGAGAGGAAGTACAGGGTAATCTCACTAAGAGGGCCCCAGATGGCAAAAAAAACTGCTAGGGGCTCTAATCCTCCCTACTCCCTGTTTTATGCAAAAATAAAGAAAATGTTTGTTTTGGAGTTGGTCTGTAACTACTCATTGACGGTTGCCTCATGTGCTTCCAACTTAAAGGATACGTTCACTTTATAAAATATCTATATGTAAATGCACATTTTTTTGCAGGTAAAAAATTTGCATTTTTTTCATTTTTTTTGCAGGAGCCTGTAAAGCATTGCCCCAGCCATCAGCAGATCACTGATGCTATGCAGGTCTCCTGCAGATCTGTCAGTATAAGTGCGTGCCCATACATCCCGTATTGGCAAGCAGATACACTGACAGGAAGAATCAATGAACTACCACGGCGATCCACAGCGCCTTGGCAGTTCATTAAAAACTACAAGCCGACATCAGCAAAGGTGGTCGGGACTTGTAGTTCATTCACACACACAGAGCTCTGTGTATGAATGACGCGGCCGTGTAGGCGGAGCCCCACATGGCCATGCTGATTTTAAACACTGAAAGCTAGTACGGGGAACTTATCTTCATACTGCTGTCATGGGTTGGGGGAACGAACAGCGGCTGCAGCTTTGGGTACATGTTACATGTTCCACCTTTAAAAATGGGTGGAGCATGTAACATATTCCCAAAGGTAAACTTATCTTTTAAATCAATAGGATACTATTAAGAAAACTGTCAATAAGCAGATACATCTCTAATTTAATTGCCAGTGTAGCCCCTGCTTAAGGAAGTGATAACTTGCACCTGTTACAAGATACAGGCTAGCTGTAATAAATATTGCTAGGTGATTTTTTTACACATTTTGGAATACTGTAATGTATTGACACCGGGAAGAATGAAGTCACAGTTGTTGAGACAATGGTTCTAATATCACCGTGATTACTACTATGCTCTGCTTCAGTGGTTTTACTGCTCATTTATTTATCATGTAAAGAACTTGATAGACACCTCAAACTAACAGTGTAACTCATAAATTGTTCCTGACTATCTTTTGGTGAAATAATCAAAATCACTCTTTCTCAATAACTTCATGGTGATAGGGGTGGAAGATAAGGAAAGCTGGCATGGGAAGCCACTTTCAAAAGACTTAGCAGAGCAAGCCATCAAGGAGATTCAGAGCAGAATCCAAAGCAATAAGAAGTTAACACCTACACTCCCTGTGGAAGATGCACCATCTGTCTCCATTAAGAACATCAAGATGCTTTCTCCACCTAATTTTAAGATGGGAGACAAGGTATGTAAAGACTCATCAAAAAAGTTAGAGCAAACATGGAGTCTGACACTGCTGATCTCTACTTAATAAAACACTTGTGACCCGGCTGCTACGTTAGCCATCTAGCTTTAGTACTTTGAGTCATTACCCCGAATGAGTTTGCAGATAAGGACTAGGGATGAGCTCCAGTGTGTTCAGATACTATTGTAAAACCGCCTGAGCTATCCCATCAGGAAGCCTTCACTGCACAAAGCCAATCATAAGCAGCAGAGGCATTCCTCGGCCCGCAGCTGCAAATATACAAGGGGTAATGTGCACACGTGGCTGCGGGGTGGGGAATGCCTTGGCTGTTTATGATTGTCAGTCTGCAGTGGCACTTTCCTGGCAGAATAGTGTAGGTGGGTTTGGACTAGTGTCTGAACACACCTGCGCTCCTCCCTGATAAGGACTTCTGACTTTTCTCGACTATCTTGGTTGGCATACTTGTTCTGGGTCAGTGAAAGTATTGAAGCTAGTGGGTCAGAACAGCCACCAGAAAAGTCCTATTTTCAGAAGGAGGTTAGTAATGGAAGCCCCCCATATTTTCCCTCAAGTTTGCATTAACCCCTTCCTGCCCATAATCTGTATATACACATCCCCCAGTACAAGGCCTTGTGCTGGTAAAACTTTTTTAAATGTTCTTCTCTTTGAGAGCCACCAGCCAACACTTAGTTCAGCTTGTGGCTCTTAATGCTGGCTGTCACTGACAGCTTGAGTCTCCATTCAAAAAAAAAGTAAGCCTTCAGGCTGCAGGGGAATGCTGCCACTTGACTTATGTTTAATGCTATAATTATAAAATTAATGATAATAATAATATTATGAATTATTACATATAAAAAAAAAATGTATTACATTTTATACACTTTAAATAAAAGTTTTATGCATTTTTCAGCCTATAATTAAAAATTTTATTAATTACAAAACACCATGCCAAATAAAAGTCTTTGCATCCCTAAAAAATATATAAAAATTATTTAGGTGTAAATTAGTCATAGTGGTGCAATTTAGTAGTTGCTTTAATGCTGAGTTAACTGGCACATTATGATTCTGCAGGAGTTTGGTCTGGGTATCTAGACATGAATGACCTCTTGGTACGAACAGGTTGAAGCAAACCTATGATTCCGCTATGAAGGGCAAAGTAATAGGTTTACTTTGACACACTTTCCAAGTCAACACATACCTTTACTTCAGCTACCTGGAGTGAAGAGTGGGGAGCATGTGACACAATCCATGTGACAGTAGTGGTGTTTGGCCTCAGCAGTGTGTTGTCTCCAAATAGAGTAATTTGGAACTTAAGAAGGGCTGTCCTTCTTCCCTAGTGACACGATGGATGAAGCAGCAGAGAAGTGAAGAAAAGGTAGATATGTGTAGCTGTGAAGGGGAACATTAAAGTGAACCTGTTGCTTTCTCCTTCATAAATATGATTAAGCGCTGCTAGGCATGATACCTCTGAGATTTGCTGTAACCATATTTTCTTAAGTTTAGCATCAGACTATGGTGTGCTGTCACCCTGTTGTTTGCTATACAAGTATGGGGTGGCAGGATTCTATATGCAGTGTGCAGGCATTTTCAAAGGAACATCCCTTTAAAAGATTTATACGTGTGCCTTATTGATTGTGCTTTTCTGCTGAAACAAAATGCATCAACAAAATTTCTCTTCCAGATGGCTACTCGCAAGGCTTACGGTATTGCCCTGGCTAAGCTGGGACATGCCAGTGACAGAGTTATCGCTCTGGATGGTGATACCAAAAACTCAACATTCGCTGAGCTGTTTAAAAACGAGCACCCAGATCGCTTCATCGAGTGTTACATAGCTGAACAGAACATGGTAAGTCTGCTACAACTGTGTCTACTGTGTTTTGCAGGGTATATTAATATGAGGTGCAGAAATTAAATAAAATGTATGAGTTCCTTGTCTCTATATTTGCATAGCTCCCGACTGTCCCTGATTTGGAGCAATGTCCCTCTGTCCCTCATTCCACCTCATTTGTCCCTCATTTTGGTCTGATCTATATAGTTGTATATAAAATGCACTTTTTATCTTTCAAAAAGTGTTCCCCAGTGCTAAACCTTTCATCCAATTTCTAAATTGCTGCATGTGTACATTTTAAAAGCCAATATAAAGGAATAGTAGTGGTAAAAAAAAGTCCTTGTGGATTTGATTAACTTTTTTTTTTGTTAATTCTCCTTTAAGGGGGTGTGGCAGGGGGCATGTCCTATGCCCACATACTTTTGTTAGTAGGTGTCCCTCATTCCCATCTCAAAATGTTGGGAGGTATGTACTTGTTTTGGGTCATCAGTTCAGACAGTGTTGAAGCCAAAGCATCGGCCTGCCAGCTATTAAACTAGCATTCTCAAAAGCATGGTTCAGCAATGGTAGCCCCCATAGACTTTCATGACAGGGTCGCTTTAATGCCTATTCACCAGCCATTTTCTTTTTTTTTGGATACACTTAAACTTAGATTTTTTTTTCTGTCTCTGGTCCGAGTGGAATTTTGGGATGTCATGGGGACAGGAAGGCTCAGATGCTCTACTAAAAATGTGTTTTGACTGTATCCCTAATGGAGCAATTTCCTATTACTATTTTTCTTGACAGGAAGTGAGGGGAAACCCCCCCCCCAACAGACACACAGATAGCAATGACAACCTAAAGGGGGTTTTAAAAGGTACAAACAAGTGGCAACCACCCCAACCTATAACTAGCCATTGTAGCAAGGATCACATGGAAGGGCTACGCATGTCAAAAAGCAAACAAAGATTCCCAGTTCACTTACCAGCCAGCCTGCAACAAACCAAATTGTCCTAACAGTTCACAAAAAAACAAGGGGTGTAGTTTGCACACATTTGCAAATATATGCTTATAAGCTGCAGCGCCCACGTCATGGCACTCCAATGTACTGTAGGCTGGCTGCTAAGTGAGCGGAAAACTTTGTTTGGAGGTTTAATAAGCACATACATGAAATGTTTAAGTTAATGGTTTTGGAATGGAATGCCAAATAAGTTCTTAAAGGTGTGATGGTCATCATTTTTCTTGGTCACCTAAATACAGTGATGGTTAAAGTAAAGTCATTTCACTTTATACAAGGCATAATCCACTAGTCAAAGTTGTATTAATGTTATCATATTATGTTCTGTTGCTGTAGGTGAGTGTAGCTGTTGGCTCCACCACTCGTGACCGTACTGTTGCCTTTGCCAGTGCATTTGCCACATTCTTCACAAGAGCCTTTGATCAAATCAGAATGGCGGCCATCTCCGAGAGCAACATCAACCTTTGTGGATCCCACTGTGGAGTTTCTATTGGTGAGTTTCATGGCAGTTCAGCTTTTTCTAAACATATTATTTGCTTGTATAGGTGAGACTGAATGTGCCCCCAAGACATGGAAAGATTACTAAATCAGCTAGCTGATTTTAGTTAGATCAGAAGGTAATTACGTATATGTGGGTATTAGATGATCTAGGCATGCAGCCTTTGGCCAGTCAAGCTCCAGAGAAGAATCTAACACTCAATATTGATTTTACCAATCTCTCGTTTTAATGACATTAGGGAGGTGCCAGTGATATCTCTGCACTATGCTTAGTTCTGCAGACTCGACCGAGGCGTTCTTCTTAAGTTTGATATACTCTACATGACTGTCATATTTCTAAATTTGCAAGAACCAGGAGCATTGCTTAAAGTATACTCTGTTAAACAACCCATTCAGATTAAAATAGGAAATGAAAGGCAAAACATTTGTGTACATATATAAAAAAATTATAAATACCTTTTATGCACTTTTTTTTTATACGTGATCACATACCCTCTGTTCTCAGCTGCATTCGGAGCTCAGAGATCTGGGGGAGCAGAAATAGGAGCACACTGGTCTTCCCAGTGAATGGCTGTGCTGAAATGCGGGCATACCAGGACAAGTCTGAACACTGAAGGGGAGCAGGCTGAGCTCTCGGCACAGCTATTGCTCTCATTCCTAGTGTGGTCAGTTTTTAATAGGAAAGCAGAGGGACTGGCAGGAACTTCAGGTACCTGTATTTCACACAAAGGAAGCAATACAAAGAGATCTGGATATTTTTTCATGCAAGTACATGGTACAACAGGCACATATCAGGAACATGAAATGCTGAGTTTATATATTCTTTAAATCCTTGGGGCCAATTGGAATTCAGGGTCCATGGTGTCTTCTTTTTTTATTCGCACAATAAAAGACCAACTAGAATGTAATTGTCTGGAAAATGTCATGATTTGTACATGTAAAATGGAAACAAAGAAGATTTCTTGAAGTGGGGTTGGTGTTGTATGTTTAGAGTTCAATGGTCTTTCTGCTGCCCTTATTTTTGGGCAAAGTTCATTAACATATTTTGATTAAATGACTTGAGTGGCATGCATATACTGAAGTGTTATGGGGTTAGGTTTGTATAGATTTATTGTAAGTTATAGGTAAGTGAAAACCAGTCACACAATTTGTTGTAGGTGGTTATAGCTCTAAATTCAATCGGTCCATCCACACAAACTTTCTTTGTTTGAAATCTCTGACTTTCTATGTCTTGGCCTATCTAGGCTTTGGTAGGTTCAGTAATATCCTCTGTGCACAGTACAGTCTCTGACTTACTATGGATGACACATTTTTCAAATGGCAGAAGTAGGGGTTGTAGCACGTTACTCTGGACTGTTGCTTCTCTGGCCTTTCCTGTACTGTGCAGACATAGTGTTCTCAATTATTCAGCATGTTTTAGCTCTCTATTTTCCCCTCATTTCATCTTTCCTTCTCTTAATCTTTATCTTCTCCTACCTGTATTCTTTCCTGTTTTCTGGGTTTCGGTGCTCATTTTCCTCCCTTGTTCCCCATACCTTCCTAAATCTAACATTCCCCCCCTCTCTCTCTCCTCTTCCATCCGGTATCTTGTAGTAAGGAAATGTAGTAATTCCATTAAGTAATGGTTTATGAGAAGCTCAGGCTCAGCACTTCCTCTATTATGACAAACACGAGTTTGTGCCATACCGGAGATAAAGACATTTTAGATTTTTACTGTCATGTCCCAGAAAAGAAAATTGCTTGATCCCCCCCATAAACACAGTCCATGTTGATGGGGGAATCCCTCTCGCTACACTATTGTATTCTGACCGCGGAAGGTCTCCCAGCCATCAGAATACAATGATCACTGTTGGCAGTTATAGCCGCCGGCAGTGATAGCACGAAAAATCAGACAGGCTGGTTGTACTGCCGTCAATCGTTATGGAGAAGAGGAGAGAAGCTGGGTTTTCTATAGTCCTGTTCTAGGGTGACCATGCTGGTCCTCAATAGGTACAGTATGGTGTGTGAGTTAAAAGTGCGAGTTGTCAGCCTAGGACAGGAAGCGTGGTACTGCCAGGATAACCAGTTGAAAATGAAAAGAAAAATAATTTACATTGTAAAACGAATGCAGCCACCTCTTTTAAAGACTGCTAAGCTGCATTATATTACTTTTTTGTTCTTAGGCTTAGATACAGTTAAAGCTGTTACACATTGTGTTATTTTCAAGCAATGTAAGACATCTGAGCGCTACAATAATCTGATAGTGTTAGGGTAACAAATGAGCGGGAATAAGATTCTGTGTCAATGGTCTTTGGGCTGTGTTAATGAGTGTGCGTTTGAGATGCTTCTAAGACCATTAGAATTCATTGACAGGTGCATTTGGCCTGCAATTAACCTCCATCCGACCTGCTTCAAACTGTGCTTGGATTCCCAAAGGGCCCCTTTCGCACGGGGTGAACTCCATCAAGTGGATCCACCTTCTCAGTGAGGGATCTCTCCGCTGATTCCCACCGAGCAGGCGAATGACAGGTCCATGTCCACTCCGGTATGCAAAGCGGATACAGACACAGCCCGCTGTTCTTTATGGGGCGGTCAGATGGACTGTCATCCGATCCGACTTGCTATCCATCTGTTTTTGACAGACCGGATCAGATTGGATGTTGGCGGGTGTCAGCAGACACATGTTCACTGACATCTGCTACTCCATAGAGGGGTTCTGATCGAGTCCGCCTGAAAAAAAGGGAAAGGTGGACCCAAGTGGAATGTATGTGTGAAAGGGGTCATAGCTTATGTATGGTGAGAGAAACCGTTCTGATGCAAACAAAATCCAGTCAACCCAGGCCCTTAATCTGAAAATCAGTTTTTTTTTTTATGGGTTATTCTGTTTAGGAAGCAAATTGTTTCAATTGGGATTAGAATCCGTGGCTTCAGTGATCCAAACAAGAAAGTTTGGTCACAAATAGCCAATACTATTTGCAGACTAAATGTTCAATTAAATATCTTCAGTAGTTTTGTTGCATTGAGAGATCCAGGTGTGATATTATGTGTTTAGGTGTGTCATCTTACAAGGCTTCCAGTCTAATATATCCTCCTACATTTCTTTCATTCTTCACCTTGAACCCTCATTTTCTTTTTATTCTAGTTTTCTTCTCTTTCTTTACCTCCTGCTTCCAAACAAAAGAAGACTGGTGTCTCCAGGTAGTCCTGCATGCTAGATAAGAATTTTTAACCCCTGGTCTTTGTGTGGTTGCCTTTATCTTTCTGATACGTTAATACTTGTAATATCAAATTTACTAAAGCTAAATTCTCAAGTTCTGCTTCTTTCCGACTGTAAATTTAGAGCTAATGAAGTGTAGTGTTTGTGATGTGTTTACATTATGTTAGTTGATGAAACAAAGGCTAAGCACAAATGCTCTCAAACTGACCTTAAATGATCCCAAAAGCCTATTTACACTTGCCCTTAGGACACCTAAAGCCTACCGCCGCGTACACACGATCGTTTTTATTGTCCAAAAAAGATATGACGGCTTTTTCGAGGGGATTCCGCAAAAGTTCGCTGAAATTACAACCGTCAAGAACACTGTGACGTACACTACGACGAGCCGAGAAAATGACTTTCAATGCTTCCGAGCATGCGTCGAATTGTTTCCGAGTATGCGTAGGGATTTTGAACGTCGGAATTGCCACAGCAATCGCATTTTCGGATAGGAACTTTTCCCAACCGAAAAATTGAGAGCATGCTCTCAATCTTTTGCTGGCTGGAATTCCGCCAGCAAAAGACCGATGGAGCATACACACGGTTGCATTTTCCGATGAAAAGCTCTCATCGGTCTTTTGCGGGCCGAAATTCCGACCGTGTTTACGCGGCATTACGAAACTAACCGTCATCTTTAAATGATTTGTTCTTCCAGTGATATTTTTTTTTTTACTTCTGTATCATGACTTTACCAAGCTTAGCAATCATATGCCATCGTCCAACGGAGCCATACATAAAGAATCTTTCTTCAATACAGTAAAATAAACCTGTACTTTGCCTATGCAGGGAAAAACATTAGGTTCACTTTTATGCAGGTCTTCGTGGAGTTTTATTCTTTCTGTTCTCTTTACTCACCCACTGCTATGTTTGCTTGGGGACATATCCAACACTTTTTTTTAGTATGTGGGCGCATATGACTCACTTATACTGTTCCTTAAACCACCTCCCTCAGGATTTACATTTTATGAGATTGCCGTTATTGTTTTGAGCGTTTGTTATTTCAGAGACTGTTCATAATCATGTGAAACTCAGATACGCCTTCAGTAATTCCAAAAGCTAGGCATATGAAAAAATTAATTCTCGCTAATTCGCTTTTCTTCAAGGTCTATTACAATTGTTTATATAACATGTACATGGTAACGCTCAAATGATTGTTGTGGGTGTTTTATGCATTGATTTTCCAATAAAATTAGTAGCTACGTATATATTAAACATGACCCATTTTTGCTACTGTATATAGGACCCAAAAAAATAAAAATAAAATGGCCAATAGTTATATCTAAAAGTCCCAATTTGCTGGTCTTCAGTTAGTAACAGGGACCGTGGACCGGATCTTATGAAGTCATCAAGGCAAAGGGTGCCTTGTAGAGATTAGAGGGTGATTGGACATTCAAGCACAACCTGGCCTTGCTATGACATAAAAAATCTAAAAGTCTAAAAAATGTGTTGTAGAGTTCGTCATAATCTTGCTAGCCTAGCTCTGCAGATTTAGGAAGATTATGTCAACAGAGGGAAGTGGGGGATGACTTGAGTGGCACAGACATCTACTGCAGGAACTGCTTATTGAGTGAGAATCGTAATCATCGGGATATGATTTACAACTTAGTTGATTAATGTCTATACCCCAAGTTCTTTGGCTAGCTGCTACCGGTAGTTACCTGCCCCCTTAGACATGAGACGAGAGCGGCCAGATCAGTCAACCTCTCATATTGACAGCCTATTATCGTTAAATGAACTACTATTCTGGTGTAGTGGTAAACAGTTTTTTTATGTCTTATACTATTACAAAAATGTAATATTATTAGTTTCATTGCACTTGCCAAGATTCCCTGGAGCAGAATTCAGAACAAAATAGGCAACACTCACTTTTGCATAAAACTGTTACCATCTAGGGCTAGGTTTTAGTATACTGTGATCAGGTTGGATTTGATTTAAATCAAGTTGATTTAAATCACTAGTAAAAAGGCTTGATTGAAATCAACTCGATTTAAATCATAATTTTTAAAGAGCAACTGTCATCTCTGTCCCACAGTGGCTCCTCCTCTGACCCGCTGTTGACTCACCGACAGTGTCATTCACTTTAATGGGACGGTTGTTGATGTGGCAGTGACACAACAAGGTGAGGGACGTGGAAGCAGGTGACAAGCGCTGCCATGATGGATATGAAATGACAGGTAGTCTTTAAATGTAAGGACTCATTCTTGCTGGTAGTTAGAATCTTTAATAATTGCAAACAAAAATTAAGGTTTCCTATTTAGAATAATAAGCTTTCAGGTTAGTAAAACAGAGATATCAGAACCGATTCAATCATACAGTTTGTAGTGTACATAGATATATATATACTATATAATAAGGAATATTCCTGAACTTTGCAGTGCATGTTATCTCAGCTTGCAGAGCTTGGATTCATTGAATGAGTTTACCAAAAATGTAAATATTGCAGAATATACAGCCTCATGCTACATAACTAAGCTCCATTTCATGCTGAATAAACAAAATTAATAATGTATCTTAAGCCCTTCACGCTAACCATACGCAAATATGCATTCTCAGCTTGAAGGGGTTATACCGGGGTGATGCCTGCAGGTGCCACCGGGAGGCCACCATTCTGCGTGTCCGCTGGCTAGGCTGAGACCCGAACGAAGCCGGATTTAGCTCCGATATGTAAAATGGCCAATGGTGCAGATTTTTTAAAAATTACAGTATTCAGAAATGCAGATTTTGACGATCTGAATACTTTTAAGTGCAAAGGAGGGATTTGGGGTATTTTAGACCCCCGATCCATCCCTAAAGAGTACCTGTCATCGCCTAGTACTGTCCCAAGGGATGTTTACATAACTTGTGATAGCAATAAAAGTGACCAGATTTTTTTTTTTTGAAAGGTCAATGTTAAAAAAATAAAATAAAATAAATAAGAATTTTTTTTTTTTTTTTTAAAGTATCCCCTTCCCTGCGTGCTCGCACAGCAAAGAAAACACATACATAAGTCGCGCCCGCAAATGTAAATGGAGTTCAAATCACACATGTGAGGTATCGCCGCAATCATCACAGTGGGAGCAATAATTTTAGCAAAAGACCCCCTCTGTAACTCTAACCTGGTAACCGTTAAATTTTTTTAAAGCATCGCCTATGGAGATTTTTAAGTACCGTAGTTTGTCGTTATTCCATGAGTGTGCGCAATTTCAAAGCATGACATGTTAGGTATCTATTTACTTAGCGCAACATCCTCTTTCACATTATAGAAAAAAATTGGGCTAACTTTACTGTTTTGTTTTTTTATTCATTAAAGTGTCTTTTTGACCCAAAAATTGCATTTGAAAGACCGCTGTGCAAAATACCGTGTGACATAAAAAAAATTCAACGATTGCCATTTTATTCTCTAGGGTCTCTGCCAAAAAATTTATTATAATGTTTGGGGGTTCTAAGTAATTTTCTAGGAAAAAATATGGAATTTAACTTGTAAGCAAAAAATGTCAGAAATAGGCTTAGGCATGAAAGGGTTAAAAAAGAAAACTATCTTTAGATAGAGTTTTACTCCAAAAGCATTTTATTAAAATAAATTTGATATTTAAAAAAATCTGATTTAATAAAAAAAAAATCTGATTTAAATCGTAAAAATCCGATTGTTTAGATTCTTTTAAAAAAAAATCATTGATTTTTATCCACCCTGACTGTGATTAGGCCGTGGCTAGGGGAGCAGGGCTACCAGTGGTGGCACACGTCCACCCATATATCATTTTGCTAACTTCTAGTAACATATGTCAAGGTGTACAATAGGTATCAGATTGTCACTCTGCCTGCCAATGCAAAGCCACTGGGTCATCATTGTAGCTCCTGCACAGTTTTTTGGGTAAACTAGTGTAGCACTAACGCTCGGTGGAGTTGATGGTTTAAGCGGGCTTGTTACCTTCACTCTCGACACCCCTGTTTCACCGGCACGGGTCTAGGGTTCCGTTAAGTTTACCTCTGGACGATAAAAGCACCAACACTTGAGTACGTTTTCAATGCTTTATTGAACCAAGTAACGAAGGAAGTAGCAGGAAAGAGGCAGGAGGGAAGCTGCAGGGAAGCTCAAATACCTTTCTTTAGGATTCTTAAGAACGTCCTTTAAAGTTGAATATTGTAATCGGATGCGCTCCCCTTGTGGGACACAATCTTTGCTCGCCTGGATAGGCCTCTCTCACTTGCCTAGCAGCCAGTACGTAGCACGAACAAAAGTCTCTGCCACAGACTTGATTGAAATAAACTCATACGATCCTCTGCCACAGGATGTATTAAATTTTGCGGTGAATGTCAGACACAGTACTTGGACCTCTAAGCCAACCCGGCAGTACTATGCTGTAGAACTACTTAAGGATACGTCCTCCAACCGAGTCACCAGGCCCCTTTCCAGACCAGCACTCTGCATGATCTTTCCATGACGGGTCCTCCCCTGGGATCTTCTCGGCTGTCCAGCTTCTTCACTCGGGATAGACAGCTCAGGACCATTCCTTGGCTGCTGTGGTAGGTCCCAGACATGCCTCTGGGCCCACCCACGCGCCGCAGCGACGCGGGCCTCCGCAACAGAGGACCACGAGGTAGCACTCTAACGCATACCTGTCGGCCAGGAGGGCCAGCAGGTGGCTGTAAAACTAACCCCAAAACATGTCCCATAAATACCCTCTCCCAGAATGCAACTCGGAGGACCACCTCCACCGAGTTGTCTCCGGGACAGAGGAGCACCCATACGCTTCGACACGTTGCCCTTCCAACACCAGCCAATGGTAACAGCGACACCCACCGGCTCAGCGTGGAACCACACGCAACGTCAGCCAAGCTGAAACTGAGGCAAATCTAACTCCCTTAACGAGCAATTCACTAAATTTACCTATCAGATGGTAGATCATAAATCTACCAGCACTACACTAGTATTCTATGTGCTTGGATTTTACCATCTATGGATCCACACATGTAACTCAATTGCTGGCAGAATAGGGTTTTGTTCCCATCTTTTAGTCATAAGTTCTGGATGTACTGATGCATTGTGGGCAGACTATCCCCTCCAACCTCTTTGCCCCAGGTTTAATATGATACTAAGGCTAGCAAGTCAATTGCGGTAGGAGGGGGCAGCACAAGGCAGCTGGCATAGGGGAGCAGGGAGCACAGTTCCAACTAGAATTGCCTATACTCTCCTTGAAGCTCATCTTTCTCCCATTACTGACTTACCGTGTCTTGTTCTACACTTTGTTCTACACTGTGTTTGCGTGTGGAGGCAGCCATCTTGGTAGAGGCAGGGTTTTGCTTCCTCATGTCAGGGGAATGAGAACCGCAGCACAGCAATGACATCATTATCATATCTCATTCCAAATATTGCAAGACTAGCAATCAGAGGCAGTAGTGCCTTCAGTCTCACACCGAGGATATACAGAAATAAGTCCGTAGGCACAGGAAGTTTTTTTTTTTTCAGGATGGACTTTTAGACAAAATGCTGATTTTTCAGGGCACAACTAATATTTCTAAAAATTTTTATAACATAGCAAATTTTCACTTTTTGTAGTTAAGGTCCACTATAAACTAAAAGAGTCTCCACTTAACAAGAATGCTTCTTAGAATGAAACTACTTGCCTAGATTCTAGTGATCACTTTAACTAATATAAAGGAATTCAGTCAAGAGTGGAAACGTTAATGCACAAAGGTAAATCTATGCTTATGTTTTTTTTATTGGTTCCTAATCACATCACAAGTGTCATCTTTCTGACACTAACTTTTCTGGAATTTGCAGGTGAAGATGGTGCATCTCAAATGGGCCTGGAAGATCTGACCATGTTCAGAGTTGTCCCCAATTCAACTGTCTTCTACCCGAGTGATGCAGTGTCTACAGAGAAAGCAGTTGAGCTTGCTGCAAACACAAAGGTAGGTCCAGCCAGATTGCATCAAATTCTTGATTACTGTCTGGGCATCAGATCAAGATTGTGAAAATTGCGTCAACCCCATATGATGTCCTCCATCTCCCAACTCCCTATGAAATTGTAATACAAAGAGAACAGCAGAACTTAAACTAAGTTGCTGAAATATAGTAAAACATTTTTTCTATTACAGGGAATTTGCTTTATTAGAACAAGTCGCCCAGAGAATGCTGTTATCTACAACAACAATGAGCAATTCAAGATTGGTCAAGCCAAGGTCAGTGCACGAAAGGAAGCAAAAAAAGCTGATACAGAAAGATGTGGATTCTGTTTTTTTTTAGACTATATACGTTTTCAGTCACTCAGGTCGTGTTAATGAGCAACTTATATTGCATAAGTTGGATACAGCATTCTGGTAATTCACATTCACATAGGGGGTTTCCACCACTATTCACATATGTTAGTTTTTTAAGAGTGCAGTGCTACACTTTTTGGTTATTCAGTTCTTTTAGGTGTGAAAACACATTTTGGTGATTAGTATTGTAGTGATTAGTATTATATATTTTGGAAATAATTGTATTTATATATGTATATATATATATTATTTCACTATCACAATAGTAGCCCAGTGTTATTTGCGCATAATATTTTACAAAGAAGCATGGACAAGAAAATTTTTTTTTTTTTTAATACGCTCTGCCAATACATTTTTTGCAATGTCTTGTAAAAAGCCTTCTTTGCTGCATATAGGTGTATTGATCTGTTGTTTTTTTGCCATTTAAGTGAATGAATTGTATTTCTTAACACAATTTAATTTGCGTCAACATTTGTCCATGTCCATCAACACAGCATGCTCTTACACATTTATTTCTGGTGTGAATGCAGCCTTAGGCCCCTTTCACATGGATGATCTGATCAGGTCTGTCTGTCAGTTTTTCATGCAGACCTGATCAGAGTCTCCAGTCTCTTCTATGGGGCAGCTGATATCAGAGGACACATGTCCACTGACACCCACCGCCATCTGATCCGATTCTGTCCGCCAAAAACAGACGGTTGGGGGACCTATTTCCCATCCGTCTGGTGGATCGGATCCAATGGAAACAGACAGTCTGTTTCCATCTGATTGCCCCAAAGACAAGAGCAGGCTGTGTCCGTGTCTGCTTTGCATAGCAGAGCAGACACGGACCTGTCATCCACCTGCTCAGTCGGGATCAGTAGAGAGCTCCCCCATGACCAAGCTAATCTAGCTTAACCAAGGCGCCCGTGCAAAAAGGCCTAAAGGTGTATGGCCTTTCTGTGGATGATTGAGGCACCTCACAACTTCCCTTTGGTAGATGAACCCCTGGTTGACTTGACAATATGTTTGAATTCTCCTGGGAAGAGCGAAAGGCCCACCATTCGGTAATATAAGCTGAAAGAAATCTAATGATGACGGTGATGATGATAAAGGTGTTTGTGCAGTACACTGTTGAGAATATGTGAGTGGTTTTTGGGTATTAAAAGGGATAACAGAATATGACATTGTCTGTGTAGGTCCTGTAGGATGAGTGGGAATCGGACAGACTCCCCAACCAATGAATTCTGATGTTAGGATTAATTAGACATGTTTATAAACCTTATATGATGCCAGAGGTGGTTGGCTGCACACTCTCCTTCCTGCCATATGGCAATAAACCTACTTTATAGCTTGACTACCATGAACGTGGATTTTTATGCCCTAGAATGGCAAAAAAAAGAACCTTTCTGATTGTGTGTGATCTTTTGAGCCCTATCGTCACCTTCATTTTCTATTTGTAATTTAACTATTGCATTACAAGGCAATGAGAAAAAAAAATTGTCAACGCTGTATCTTGGCCTAGGCCGAAAATGCCCAGGCCTAGGGCAGCACTTTGCACATCCCCCCCCCACACACACACACAAGAAAAAAACAGCCTCCTCCCTGCTCCCGCACGAATCCCTGCCGACTTGCGCTACACTTTTAGTGTTGCACAAGTCTTATGAGGTGGACTAGGCCAGGGGGCAGGGTCCAGGAGGCAAATTATTATTATTATAATACAGGTTTTTATATAGCGCCAACAGGTTGGGCAGCGCTTAACAAAATAAAGGCAGACATTACAGTTACATTACAATTTGGTACAAGAGGAATCAGAGGGCCCTGCTCATTAGAGCTTACAATCTAAAAAGGAAGGCTCAATTGATACAAAAGGTAATAGCTGTGGGGGATGAGCTGATGGAGGAAGTAAAACATTGTTAGTTAGAAGCAGGATAAGCTTCTTTAAAGAGTAGGGTTTTCAGGGATCGTCTAAAGATGGAAAGATTAGGGGACAGTCGGACAGATTAGGGTAGGGAGTTCCAAAGGATGGGAGAAGCTCTGGAGAAATCCTGGAGGTGAGCATGGGAGGAGGTGACAAGGGAGTTAGGGAGCCGGAGGTCTTGGGAGGACCGAAGAGAGCGGCTTTGTTGGTATTTTGGGACTAGGTTAGTGATGTAGCTGGGGGCAGAGTTGTGGATGGCTTTGTAAATTATTGTTAGTACTTTGAATTTTATTCGTTGGGTGAGTGGAAGCCAGTGGGGGGATTCGCAGAGAGGGGTGGAGGACACTGAATGGTTGGTCTGGGGCCCCCATAAAGTGGCCGCACTGCTGCCGGTATGATAATACCGTCATGCGGCCGGTGACTGGCCTGACGTTTGAACAGGCCAGCGACCAGGGGCAGTGCCAGGTGGGTGCTTGGGTGTGCTAAAGCACCCCCAATAATTCTTTTAAGCACCCCCAAAATTCACAAAACGCTTCTTGCACATGCCACACTGTTTTTTTAGTGGCATTGTACCTGCAAATTCCTCTACTAATGCCAGAAGGTTAGAGACTCTTTTTTCCCTGTTGGGGGATACAGCAGCTCTGGCCACAAAACTCGCTGCTCCTTAGTTAGTCTCAGCAGGGGTGGATTGATATGCACTTCAGTGTCAGTAAACATGCAGAGCCTGCAGCTGTTCCACCCCTCTGCTGCCTCCTCAGCCAATGGGAAGGGCACTGTACCTTCCCCATTCCCCAGCCTGCCTTATTTGACTTCTAAGCCATACAAGAAGCGATGCTGGCAGCTGGATTAGGTTGGGGAGAAGAGAGAACACAGCCTGGGGATGAGCTTCCAGAGGCAGATAAATAAGCACCTGCAATGAGCCCTGTGAGTTTGAGTTTTCTCCCAACACATGGTCATAAGGAGGGGCACAAGCAGTATGCAGAGAGCAGGCTATACAGTGTGAGATACAGAAGTTTGAGAGAACAGCTTCAGAGGACAAGTTCATTTTCTCAATCTATTCATGCTGCATTGTAACACAAGCAAGGCTTTGGGTTAAGATCCTCAGTGGGACATACAGGACACAGACTTCCTGCATTACTTTCTGGCAGCGGAAAATTTGGTAAAATGTACAATAACAGCTTTAGATAATACTATGAATGTGTTCTTTCTATATTATTGCACTACCTGATATCTCATAAAATAACAAACTAAAGTCAGTTGCCAGCCATTACATTTTTTAGCTAATTCCTTCAAACATCTCAATATAGCTGTATGCAATGGCTTCATATACTTGAAAAACAAACCAACATCAACCAGTCCATGTGAATGTTAAGTGCTTGTGCTATAAATAATGTGCAAATCCAGTCCAAGTAGGGTTTTTTGCACACAGTTTTCAGTCCTAGTATATCTTTTTACCTGAGATACAGAGGTTCACCTCATGCATCTGTACATAGCGCACTCCTGAACGCTGCACTCTGTACATAGCGCACTCCTGAACGCTGCACTCTGTACATAGCGCACTCCTGAATGCTGCACTCTGTACATAGCGCACTCCTGAACGCTGCACTCTGTACATAGCGCACTCCTGAACGCTGCACTCTGTACATAGCGCACTCCTGAACGCTGCACTCTGTACATAGCGCACTCCTGAACGCTGCACTCTGTACATAGCACACTCCTGAACGCTGCACTCTGTATATACCGCACTCCTGAACGCTGCACTCTGTACATGGTACACTCCTGAGCGCTGGACTCTGTACATAGCGAACTCCTGAACACTGCACTTTGTACATGACAAACTCATGAACACTGCACTTTGTACATAGTACACTCCTGTCCTGAACTCTGTACATAACAAACTCCTGAACACTTTATTCTGTACATAGCGCACTCCGGTTTAGTCAAGCCTAGGGCAGCATAAAACCTAAACACACCACTGGTTGGTGTACAGATGTAAGGACCTTCTGTGGTATCCAGTTGTGACATGTTCTTCCATCATAGCAAACAGCATTAATATCTCTCACATCTGTCTGTTTTTGTATTAGGTGGTGCAGCAGAGCAAAGATGATCAGGTGACAGTCGTTGGTTCTGGGGTCACTTTGCACGAAGCCCTTGCTGCAGCATCGCAACTGAAGAAAGGTAAAAAATAGCATTTTAATGGCAGAGTATATTTATTACACATTATAGCTTCAGATTGATTATGCATAAAGGTTAGTCCAATCACCAGCAGTAGTTTCAGGGCTTTCAGCTCATGTTTTTTCTGCAAAAGAAGGTTTACTGCAACTTTTCCCTTGCAAGGGTAGATCTATAATAAACAGAGACTTAGGAATTCCACCATCCAGCTGTCTATCATAAAAAAGAGAGTATAGCCTCAGGTAGATCAGTAAATGTAAAGATCGAAAATCAATGCCATCATCCCGGTTAGATAAACTTAAAAAGACGTAAGGGTGGAGGCGTGGAGGCAACTGCTGTCATTTGCCTAACCACGCCGACACCCCATGGATTGAGAATTGGGACTATCTCGGCATTAGTTAATGACATAAGAGTAGAAAGAGAGATATGTAAAAAATATATAAACTTTAATAATTACAAACATTACAAAAAATAATACATATATGAAATATACTAAAATCAGTTACATACACCACACTTGACATAAACATTGACGGAAATAACCGTAAAGTTTCTTGTACAGAGGGGTATGTAAAATTGTTTCCTCAACCGGTTTCGCGGTTGGAACCGCTTCTTCAGGAGGGATAGGTCTAAGATGTAATAAATTTTTTTAGTTTAAACAAGGTTAAAAATTACACAGCAAAAAGAATAATAGCACAATACAAAAATAATAATGATAGAAAACTGGCTCACCAACTCAGGCGCATTCAATAGGAGAGTGGGACCCCATACAAATCCCCCCATGGCGGACATGGGGGATTGTGGACAGGTGGACAGGTTCTGGTTAAGTAAGTAATAACCAAATTGTAATTACAATTTGAACAAAAAGAAGTGGGGGGAGTGCACACCCGGGTGAAATAATAATAATAATTTATTTCACCCAGGTGTGCACTCCCCCAACTTCTTTTTGTTCAAATTGTAATTACAATTTGGTTATTACTTACTTAACCAGAACCTGTCCACAATCCCCCATGTCCGCCGTGGGGGGATTTGTATGGGGTCCCACTCTCCTATTGAATGCGCCTGAGTTGGTGAGCCAGTTTTCTATCATTATTATTTTTGTATTGTGCCTATTATTCTTTTTGCTGTGTAATTTTTAACCTTGTTTAAACTAAAAAAAATGTATTACATCTTAGACCTATCCCTCCTGAAGAAGCGATTCCAAGCGTGAAACCGGTTGAGGAAACAATTCTACATACCCCTCTGTACAAGAAACTTTACGGTTATTTCCGTCAATGTTTATGTCAAGTGTGGTGTATGTAACTGATTTTAGTATATTTCATATATGTTTTATTTTTTGTAATGTTTGTAATTATTAAAGTTTATATATTTTTTACATATCTCTCTTTCTACTCTTATGTCATTAACTAATGCCGAGATAGTCCCAATTCTCAATCCATGGGGTGTTGGCGTGGTTAGGCAAATGACAGCAGTTGCCTCTACGCCTCCACCCTTACGTCTTTTTAAGTTTATCCAGCTGTCTATATATTTTTTTTGTTTTTTTGTTTTACATCAGCACTTCTACACCACCAAATTTAAAACTAAACTTTTTGTTCTTAAAAAACACTTAGCTTCTAAACCTGGGGAAATCTCAGCCTAGAGTGATGACCGTGGAGGCCACCCTCACTCTTAATGACTAGACTCCAGAGCCCAAAATATAGAAAACGAGATTCCTATCAAACACCATCTACCTCTTTCTTGTAAAAAAAAAACACCATCTACCTCTGAAGCTTACAAAAACCACCACAGGCTTGGAGGCAAATACACCTTGTGCCAGTCCAACTTCCTGGCCATATGGGGCTGTTTGTTACCATATATACTGAAGAGGTGGAAAAAATGTTAAAAATGTGTAAAAATATTTTCAATTTGACTAACATCAGTCATCATGAACTGAAATTATCTCATGTCCTCATAGATACTATCAATATCCGTATTATTGATCCATTCACCATCAAACCTCTGGATACACAAACCATCCTTGAAAATGCCAAAGCCACTAAGGGCCGAATTATAACTGTGGAGGACCATTACCCTGAAGGTGAGGACATTTGGAAGTACAGTATGTTTTTTAGTATTTTGCAAGCTAATAGGTTCTTATTTATTAATAAGATAACACAAAATGCAATGATGTGAACTAATCAATGGAATCCAATTAGATTTCAATGTTTATTAGCTTGGAGTAGTCAAAACATCAAAATAATGGTTGCTGATTAGTTGCTAAGGGTTGCTGCACTTTGAACATTGCTGTTTGTAGTATTATATAAAGAATACATTGCATCCCAGCATTGTAAATGGGGTAAAATAGGATAAATGTAATTCTGGGAATTAGCAGATTTTCCACCCATTCAATCTTGAACAGAAGATCAGTAGTACAGGTTAGCAAACCTTGCCTGATGTTTAGTGGCCAGTGCTGGAGGTGTCTTGCTCATTTCTTCCAATTGTCCTACAGCTAAAAACGTATGTACGTGGGCAACCCAAACATGCATGTTTATCCTCTAAGCTGGCAAAAAAACATTTTCTGACATATGGGCTGTACCTATATATTTAACCATCCTTTTTTTCTGTAACCTAAGCCTACCTTAACATTATAACTACTTATGCCACGTACACACGGTCGGACTTTTCGACAACAAAGGTCCGACGGTCTTTCCGACGGACTTTCGACTGACTTTCTAACGACCGGACTTGCCTACACACGATCACACCAAAGTCCGACGGATTCATACGTGATGAAGTACGACCGGACTAAAATAAGGTAGTTGATAGCCAGTAGCCAATAGCTGCCCTAGCGTCAGTTTTTGTCTGTCGGACTAGCATACAGACAAGCGGATTTTTCGACCGGACTCAAGTCCGTCGGAAAGATTTGAAGCATGTTCCAAATCTAAAGTCCATCAGATTTTTGACCAAAAAAGTCCGCTGCAGGTCCGATGAAGCCCACACACGGTCGAATTGTCCGCCGGACTCGGTCCGTCGGACCAGTCCGGTCGAAAATCCGCTCGTGTGTACGCGGCATTAGCCACTGTGTAAATGTTTGTAATTGCCTATCTTGTCTGTTATGTGTTGTGGCTTTTTAAAAAGCAGTTACAGAGTGAAGGCGTTATAATAAAATGTAGTTATTAATTAGAATGTTAGATTCATGTAGTGATTTATAAAATATACACATACTGTATTTCCCAATTGTGAATTATGTATTTCTCAATGTGTTGTCATGGATGTGTTATAAAAAGAAAAGTAAATTGAAAATCTGTTTAAGTCATGTGATATACATGTGTTCATACATTAGGTGGGATTGGAGAGGCAGTGGCAGCTGCTATGGTTGGAGAGCCTGGAATTACAGTGAAGTCACTGGCAGTATCTGGAGTTCCTCGCAGTGGCAAACCAACGGAGCTTCTCAAGTTGTTCGGTATCGATAAAGACGCTATCGTGGAAGCCGTCAAAAATATGGTCTGAACATCCAACTCAGAGCAGAGCAAATCTTAACAGCATTCCATACTTCAAGGTCTTATGCAATACAGTTTCTGAATAATGGCAATGTTAATACAATAAAGCCTATAAACAATACTTGGATTTTTTATATTTTTGTGAGTGAATGAGAGGTCAATAAATAGATAAGCGGACCTATGTTATGTATTTTATTATTATTAAATTTAAATTAAATTGAAACCAGGAATATTCCGCCTTCATTCAGCCCAGAAGACCTCTATTAACCAATCAGGCTCTGTTACAGAAAACAAGGTGCTGGCTGTTAGAGAGCACAGAGCTGTCATCATCAGTGTGTTGCTGCCACTTCACTATCTAATCACAAGCTTGGACAGTCTTTGCCCAAACTACATTGCTTCAAATGCAGTAGAGAGAGGTGGTCAGAACCTAGCTGTGCCATTTGACAGGGCTGTCTCGACTGGAAAATTGGCTAAAAAGATACAATTTCACACATATTAATAAAAAAAAAATGTATTTAGCTGTCTGCTTATACCTTGACATCAACACAATACCCTTTTGTATAAGGCCTTAGGGGCCAGGGGCAAAAAATTCACTTTGGCAGAGTGAATTTTCTTGCATTCCAATTATCAGTCAGATGCCAAGAGTACACCAAAGTCCAGTGGAATGTTATTATTATTGGCATTTATATAGCGCTGACAATTTACACAGTACTTGATATACTGTATATATTGTACATTCACATCAGTCCCTGCCCTCAAGAAGCTTACAGTCCAAGGTCCAGAAGCCAATTAACCTACCAGCATGTCGTTGGAGGGTAAGAGGAAACCCATAAGGAGAACTTGCAAATTCCAGGCAGGTGATGTTGTGGATGGGATTTGAACCAATGACCTTAGTGCTGCCAGGCAGAAGAAGGCAGGCTAACCACTATGCTACTCGTTTGCCAATTAGAAAAAATTAAGACACAGCTCAAAATCTGAAGATTTCAAAAAATGTGTGGGGACCCAACCCACAGATTGTCTATGTTAGATGGACTACAGATTTACAGTTACTGACCTATAGTCTTCACCTTTCCTACTTATTAAAACAGGTCATACACCAGCCTTCTCTTTCAGACCTTTTGCAGGAAACAATCTTTAATCATGTTATGTATTATTGTAGTCCAAATTTACAGAGAAATAATCATTGGGGTGATTTACTAAAAACTGGAGAGTGCAAAATCTGGTGCAGCTGTGCGTGGTAGCCAATCAGCTTCTAACTTCAGCTTTGCTTAAGCTCTGAGGGAAAAAAACCTGGAAGCTGATTGGTTTCTATGCAAAGCTGCACCAGATTTTGTACTCTCCAGTTTTAGTAAATCAACCCCATTGTGTTTTCACACAATGGAAAGTATGGTGGGGAAGCTTTTTGTGGATTTATGCCGCGTACACACGGTCAGATTTTCTGACGGGAAATGTTGGATGTGAGCTTGTTTTTGGAAAGTCCGACTGTGTGTGTGCTCCATCGAACATTTGCTGTCGAACTTTCCGCCAACAAATGTTGGCTAGCAGGTTCTCAAATCTTCCACCAACAAAACTTTGTTGTAGGAAAGTCCGATCGTGTGTACGCAGCATTACACTTTGACATATGGTTTTTCCACCACCAAAATTCACTCTCTCATTTTTCAGCTTCAGCCAGTAAGAATAAAGGTAATGATCAGATTTGTAAAGAACCGAGACATCACAATGGGCATGTAGCTCAATTTATTATGTAGTATATGTTACAAATTCTATGGAAAACACAAAAAATAGAACAATACAGACAGTGCAGAAAAGAGGAGCAGCACATACCTTCCACTTGTTCTCCACCACCCTATTTGCTCACTGTAACACAGAGCAAGTTCTGGTAATTCTGGTTATGTGGTTGTGCCACATAACTCTGTCCTGCTTTACCACAGCAAGTGCCTAAGTGGCCAATCATTAGACCCTATCATTGTCGCATATGGGTGGGTCTTAATCCCTGTGTAAGCTGTGACCCAGTGTTGGGTCAGAATGTAGACAGCTAGTTTTTTAAGGAGGGGCTCCAGCAGGTAAATGAGGCTGCAGTGGAGTGCATGGTAGGTATTTAGGCAGATTTGTATTTACTCTGATAGTACAGAGAGAAGCAATGACTTGCAAAGTACAGTTAGCCGTCATTCACATGGTCCTCCTCTGGCTGCAAAGATTTCTGTTTTTCTAAATGCAGCTAAAAAGATTGCACCTGAATGCAAGTAAACGCACAGTGTGCTTTCTACAGTTTAAACTAATTGCATGCATGTATGTGTTTAGAAATGCATATAATCCTATGCACGTGTGAATTAGGTTTAAATGCCCCAGCCCTCTTTCACTGAACTGCCATAAGTATGGTTAAAGCTGTCCAATGACAGTAAAGATAAGTCAGGCCAGCAGGTATGATCATACTGGTCTCAGGCATCTGTGTCTGTGGCAGTATCCCTAAAAATAAAAGTTTATGGGTTGCTTTTTAACCAGTAGGTTTGCAAACAAATGTTTGTATGAGAATTCATACTAAAATTCTCATGAATACATTTAATTTGAAAGTACTTCACAAAACGTTTGCTTTCAACATTCAATTTGGAGTGAATGGACTTTCCTGAAGAAAAACATCATTCACTGTAAGGGTGGTTTCATACTGATCTGCTGTAATTTGGCCGCAGACCAGGTATACCCGTGGTTATCGTGCAGGTTACCCACACTTTCCCATAAACTTCTATTAGATCAGGTGGTTTTGGTGCATTTTATGAAAGCGCGCCATAAGCACTGCATGCAGGACTTGCGGTGCACTTTCAGAAAAAGCACCAGAACTAACCGATCTAATAGAAGTCTATGGGAAAGGGCAGGTTAACTGCTCAAAACCGCCAGTATACCTGATCTGCAGCCAAACTGCAGCAGATCAGTGTAAAACCAGCCTTAGAAATTTTATTGAAAAATGTTCTTTCCTGCTTTGAATTTACTTGTCACTGCTATCGAAAACAAAAATTTGATTAGAGCCTACTAACCATTTGAAAATCGAATCAACATTCTTCAAATGAAAATGCTCTCTAATGAAATTCTACTGGTGTATGGCAAGCTTTTAGCATTAAAATAAAGGAAAGGGGAATAATAGTGACTGGTCAACGCTAACCTGCTGGCTGCTAGCCAGGGGTGACTTTTAATACTTCACTGATGTCTAATGGTACCCCAAGTATTACAGACAATATACAAAATATACAGAATCCCAAATATTAAAAGAAATATTTCAAGTAGAATTGCGGGTTGTTTTCCATCAGGTAAAAAATAGACGTAACCCACCACAACTTCCTCTATTCCAGGTATACAGTATAGACACTATAGTAAAAAGGACAAATTATGTTTCATTATCCTTCAGTCAGCAGGCTTTCACATTTTGTTGATGAGGTTTAAATTGAGAGATGGTTCATCTGTTGCCAAGGAGCATTTCTGATAGTTTAGTTGTCATCTGATTATTACCGATTCTTTAAGGCTAAAAACATAAAAAACATTTAAAAAATAGCTTACTATATTAACAGTAAAAGTAATCCGTCTGTACCCAAAATTGATTTGATCTCCTTTATCAGTTTGTTAAAATTATTTCATACCATGGGTCTAAATCAGGGATAAGCAATTAGCGGACCTCCAGCTGTTGAAAAACTACAAGTCCCATCATGCATCTGACTCTGGATGTCATGCTTGTGGCTGTCAGAGTCTTGCTGTGCCTCATGGGACTTGTAGTTCTGCAACAGCTGGAGGTCCGCTAATTGCATATCCCTGGTCTAAATCATAATGCTATAGTACAACCCCAATTCTCAAAAAAATTGGGACGCTGTGTAAAATCTACTTAAAAACAGAATGCAATGATTTGCAAATCTCAGAAACCCATATTTTATTCACCAATAGAAAATAGAAAACATATCCAATGTTTAAACTGAGAAAAAGTAAAATTTTAAGAAAAAAAAAAGATAGTTTTGAAATTGATGGCAGCAACACTTCTCTAAAAAGTTGAGACAAGGCAACAAAAGGCTGGCAAAGTAAGTGGTACTAACAAAGAAGAGCTTGAAGAACATTTTTCAACTAATTAGGCTAAAAAGAGCATCTTAAAGAGTCAGAGTGTCTCAGAAGTAAAGATGGGCAGAGGTTCACCAATCTGTGAAAAGCTGCATCCAAAAATAGTCAAACAATTTCAGAATAATATTCTTCAATGTAAAATTGCAAAGATTTTAAATATATAATCATCTACAGTACATGATATTCTCAAAAGATTCAGAGAATCTGGAGAAATCTCTGTGCGCAAGGGACAAGGCCAAAATGCAATATCTGACGCCCTTGATCTGCAGGCCCTCAGATGGCAATGCATTAAAAACAGGCATGATTCTGTGATGGACATCACTGCATGGGCTAAGGAATACTTAAAAAATCACTGTCTGTAAACACAGTTCACCGTGACATCAAAAAATGCAAGGTAAAACTCTATTATGCAAAGAAGAAGCCATATCTGAAGATTATTTAGAAACACTGCCATCTACTCTGGTACAAAGCTCATTTAAAATGGTCTGTTTCAAAGTGGAAAACTGTTCCAGGTCAAACAAATCAAAATGTCATATTCTTTTTGGCAACCATGGGTGCTGCATCCTCCAGATTAAAGAGGAGAGGGACCTTCTGGCTTGTTAATCTGTGCTCAGTTCAAAAGCCTGCATCCCTGATGGTATGGGAGTGCATTAGTGCATATGGAATGGGCAGCTTGCAGATCTGGAAAGACATCATCAGTAATGAAAGATATATCTAGGTTTTAGAGCAGCATATGTTCCCATCCAGAAGTCTTTTTCAGGGAAGGCTTTGCATATTTCCACAGGACAATGCTAAACCGCATACTGCATCTCTGACAGCAGCATGGATTCGAGGTAGAAAAGGTGCCTAACTGGCCTTCATGCAGTCCAGACCTTTCACCAATTGAAAATATTTGGCGCATATTGAAACCAAAAATACGACAAAGAAGACCCAGGACTGTTGAGCGTTTTTAATCCTATATCAGGCAAAAATGGGACAACATTCCTCTCCCAAAACTTCATTAACTGGTCTTCCCCATTCCCAGACATTTACAGAGTATTGTTAAAAAAAGAGGGGGCGCTACACTGTGATAAACATGGCCCTGTCCCATCTTTTGATACATGTTGCTACCATCATTTTTTTTTACCTTAAAAATTACCTTATTTCTTTTCTTAAATTTTTTTTATGTACACTTTACACAGCTTCCCAACTTTTTTGAAATTGGGGTTTGTTGAAAGTCAACATGTTTTTAATATTAGATATTTCTGGATGGTTGAGACCAGGTTATACGTAAGACATCTGGATACGGCTGGGGGTAGCATGGAATGCCAGCAGAGAAAGGTTACCCAGTAGGGTATTTGTAACAGGAAGTCAAAAATAGGACTTCATCTCCTGAAGGATGTTCTCGCATAGGCCACCTGATGTGATGTATGGGGGGGGTAAAACTCCTGAGGAGGTGCAAATTACAGCAACGTCAAAGGAACAGATGGTACTGGAAGTTGACCAGGGTCAAGGCACGTGTTCACAGACTAATGTGAATAAAATAACATACTTCCTGGTGATTAGGAAGAACAGCCCCTTAAAACTTCTCATTGGACAGAGGACTACACGGACAGGCAGAGGGTGTTTGTGTGGGTTGTGTCTGAGAATGCTTTAAAAAGCAATGGTCAGCGATGGTCTGTCTCTTTGTCCTTTCAATTATTAAATGCAGTTGTTGTGAACAGCATTCAAAAAGTTTACTGGACTGTGGATGGGCAGTCATTTTTTAGCATATGAGATGCTTACCTAGTGGAAATTTTTTGGCCCATCGTAGAGTGAATTGTAGAATGGCTCGTGCAACACTACGAACTCTGTTAACTGTGAAAACAATAAACATATAAATAAGCACTCTGTAGACATGGAGGTTATAGAACACTTCAGGTGCAACAATGACAGTCCTCTTACCCCCAGCTAAATTCTTAAGGCAGAATTCCAGCTTTTATTTGACTTTAAATGGTTTGTTCAGGCCCAGGTGCACAGCAACACTGGGAATACCAGTCAATCAGCATCTGCACAGTCGTGAAACATTCAAATTCAAACTGCACATGCACAAAATTTTTTGGTACTAGCTGCAAATGCACAATCATCATATCCTGACTTAAAGGAGTGGTAAAGTCAGAGTTTTTTTTTTAGCTTAATGCATTCTTTTGTGTGTAGTAGCCACCCCAGCACCCCCCTAATTACTTACCCGAGCCTATAACTGAACTATTAGATAAGCACCTGAATGACCGCAACATACAGGGATATACAATGTAATACTGACATATAATCACACACATAGGTTGGACTTGATGGACTTGTGTCTTTTTTCAACCTCACCTACTATGTAACTATGAGCTCCATCTCTCTCCAGCGATGTCCACAAATGTCTAAGCCGTCCAGGACACTCCTTCTGATTGGCTGAGATACAGCAGTGGCGCCATTGGCTCCTGCAGCTGTCAAAGTCAAAACAGCTAATTAGGGGAGAGAGGGGGTGGGGCCGGGTTGGGGCTCCGTGTCTGAATGGACACACGAAACTGTGACTCAGCTCCAGTGCCCCCATAGCAAGCTGATGATTTACATAATCAAAAAGCATTTAAAGTTTTTTTTTTTACTTTTTGCGGAGGCTCCACGGTGTAGTGCTTAGCTGATGCCCAGTAAATAGAAAAGTGAACTGTGAAATATACAGCACACAAAAAAAAGTGCACCAGAATACAGAATAGAACCAACCTCCAAAGAGGAAGGGCCTCAATCCCTAAACCCCCAAGGGAGCAAGGCTCCTGACAGGACATAGCATTCGCTGGTTTACCTAGGCCAAAGCCAGGTGGACCCCGCTACCTGGAACCTGCCAAAGCTGGCCCTCCAAGTACTTGGTGAGTGCACTCCAGAAGAGAGACCCTAGCTGGAAAGAGGAAAAAGACCTGAAGGCCAAGGATCCTCTCCTAGACATCAGGGTAGGCCTCTTAAAACTGGCATCTTCAGTCCCTGTGCAAAACAACAATAAACATGTGCGGTGTAAGTGCCCATGATAGAAAAAAAAGTGCCATGTGCATTATGCAGGTAGGGCCTTCCAGGTCGGTATACAAGATGCGTTAACCAGAAGGCCTGCCCAAGAAGCATGTGCATAGTAGCAAGGTTATATGGCCTAGTGCCTGGGAAACTCAGTGGGGTCTCAAATCCAAATCCACCCCCAGGGGACAAATCAGCAGGAGGTTCTTGCACCTCCCAGCCTCTGACCAGACAAAACATTTTCATTTTAAAGAACATTCGTTTGATTTTCTAATGGTTAGTGGGGCCAAACTGATGATCATTTTCAACTGTAGTGACAAGAAAATTTGAAGGAACAGGATGGATTTTTTTTTCAAATTAACAAATTTCTAACAGTGAATGAGATTTTGGTTTGGAAAGTTTATTCATTTCAAAACTGAATGTTAAAGGCAGGTAAAGGCAAACAATGTTTAGGTAGCAGAATTGCCCCCCTCACCCCCCCCCCCCACCTTACTTACCTGCAGTCTCCTCTCTCCCTCTTCACACACGGACTGACAAGGGGCAGTTGGAGCCATTGGCTCTCTGCTGTACACGTGTAGACGCAGCACTTTGTTTCCATACACACACTCAAGACCCCATTGGCAGCTATCACTCCTGCTCACCACCTCTGATATATCATGGCGACTGGCAACCTGTGCTCTGGGGATGCTGCATGTGTGCCCTGTTAGTACGGGGCTTTAGACCACCTCAGCTCTTCGGGATAGACAACCTCTCTGGCCTTGGCCTCTCAAATACCATATACCATCATATTCCGTTGTATATAATGTACCTTATAGCATTCACCCCTGAGGAAGTGTTTCTACATGAAACGTCAGTATTTCAGGATACAGCTATATGCCCTATTAGGATCTATCCAGCTACACCATCTTTTATCAATTTTATACAACTTATATCCAATTCATTCTATATTGCTATGTGCTGCCAAGCTGATATGTGCATATACATGAATTTATACAATTTACAATACTTTTTCATATATTGCTATGTGCTGCTATATGTATTGATCTTTGAATTTATGATGTTCATGCCATGCGTGCATATGTATATATATATATATATATATATATATATATATATATATATATGATAGTACTTTTATACATGTTATGTATCATTGTAATACATGTTCATCCATTTATGCCATTCAACTTGTCTTTTTATCATCAAACCTCAACCAGTCACCAGCCTAATTTAAAGTGCCAAATTCCCTTTTAATTTCAATAAGTTTTTTTTTTTTTTTTACAAACAAAAAGTTGTTGTTTATTTAAAAAGAGTACACATTTATAGAATATTGAATACATTGACATACGAGGGGATACACAGCAATGTTTAAAATACAGAATATATCTATCACGACCAACGTGGACATTATCAATAACACATATGCACGTATTTATTGGTATTTACCAACCACATGTATGTCATTTGCGTTGAGAGGTAATTTTTTGTTTTCATCACATCAGTGTATATAATAGGGGGATATTCTACTAGAATCTATTCAGTAGTTGTGTTGCATGTGGCTGCGTTGTTTAACCACAAGTCCCATATTTTCCCATATTTAGACGGGCAGCCCCTATGGGCATATATTTCTTTCTTATATGGTAAAACAGCATTAATGGCAGCTATCCATTCCTGGAGTGTTGGTGGTTCCCTCCTCATCCATTTTCTAGCTATGAGTAATCTGGCCACAAACAGTGCCTCCCTGAGAAAGATGATATGGAATTTGTCTGAATCTGGATCTGGGAAAATTCCCAAAATGCACTGCTTGGGGCATAGTTTAAGAGGAGACCCCATTTCATCGTGTATGAATCGCACTATGTGAGACCAGTAGTCATGTATAATCGGGCATACCCAGAGGAGATGAAAAAAGGAGCTAGATGGGCTGTCACATCTAGGGCATAAGGGATTGTGGGTAGGTTTGAATCTAATCATTCTGGCCGGAGTCAAGTATGACCTATGTAGAATGTAAAGTTGGGTGAGGCGATCAGATAGCCTGGTGGACACACTTTTTGCAATTATCCAGCGCATCTTCCCATTCATCATCCTCCAGCTCCCCCACCTCCCCAGCCCATCGGTCCCGCAGACTGTAAGCTATTTTCACAGCCGTAGGCCGAAGTAGAGATATATAAAATATCGAGATAAGTTTAGAGGAATCTTGTCCCTTAATGATATTTAGAATATCCAATTGTTCTACATTGGGAGGAACATTGCGGAACTGGGCCTGTAGAGCGTGGCGGAGCTGCAGGTATCTGAAATGCATGGAGTTAGGGAGGCTAAATTCATCCTTGAGTTGTTGAAATGATTTCAATATGTTGTCTCTGTATACATCTGAGAGAATAGTCACCCCCCCAGCGACCCATATTCTATAATCTGGCAGAGACAAAAGTTCTTTCAGCCCTGGGTTGCCCCAAAGCGGCGTGTGTGAGTGTGTATGAAGGGCATGTATTCTGCGTCTTATTATTGCCCACACCTTGCAGTGGGTGGATATTAGGCCCGGGCCACCTCCCCCCAATATCCGAGGATCTGCAGGGTCTCTAAAGATGATTTGAAATGGATGGGAGTAGAGGTGGGTATATTGGGAGCACAGTAGGGTCATGTAACGTTCCCTATCGCATTTGTCTATATAATAAAAGTGTGATAGTTGCGCCGCCAGATAATAGAGGTTGAAATCAGGCAAGGCCACGCCACCTAGGTCCGTGGGATTTTTTAATACTTGCCAAGATAGTTTATGGCGAGACCTTCCCCATACAAATGAGTTAAGAATTGTTTCTATTGTTTTAAAGATCCTAAGTGGCAGGTATATCGGGGCATGCCAAAAAACATAAAGGAATTTGGGGAGCAAGATCATCTTGATAAGGTTCACACGTCCCATAACCCCCAGGGGGAGTTTAGCCCAGATCTGGATTTTGTCTTTCAAAATTGTGAGCAGAGGCTCTATATTCTGTTTGGTGTATTCTACGGGAGTGCGGGTGACATTGATCCCCAAGTATTTCATGCTACTAACTATCGTAAGGGGGGAGGAAGCTTGACTTTGTGTGGGTGCACCTATGTCTATAGGGAGGATTTGGGACTTGTCCCAATTTATTTTAAGACCCGAATATTTCCCAAATGTTTGTATGGTCTCTAGTGCTAACTTCAAAGAGGGGCCTGAATCTGATAGGTACAGCAGCATATCATCTGCGTACAGACTGATTGTCTCCACCAGTGTGTCTCTCCGCAGGCCCGTAATGCCCGGGTGAGATCTCAATGAAGCCGCAAGGGGCTCCACCGCTAGGGCATAAAGTAGAGGAGACAGCGGGCATCCCTGGCGCGTCCCCCTTGAGAGGGGGAAGGCGCCCGAGACTCTCCCGTTAACCAAAATCCTGGCACTGGGATTTTGATACATTAGCTGAATCCATCTAATAAATTTCGGTCCGAATCCAAATTTAGCTAGGCATTGCCATAAATATGTCCATTCAACGGAGTCGAATGCCTTGGCGGCATCCAAAGACACCACAACTCTGGATCCCATTTGGTCATGTTGAGCCTGTAAATTCATATGTAGTCTGCGGAGGTTATGGGCTGCATTTTTGGTGGGCATAAATCCCGTTTGATCCGGGTGGATCAGGGTAAGGATTATTTTATTTAGACGCAACGCCAGGATCTTGGCCAAAATCTTTATATCCAGTTGAAGAAGCGAAATGGGACGATAAGATTCAGGGATTTCTAAGTTTTTACCAGGTTTGGGTATGAGCACTATATAAGCTTCAGTCATGGATTGGGGGATAGAGCCAGATTTAAACATATGTGCATATAGTTCGTGCAATTTAGGGACAATGTTATCTAGATATGTTTTATAGAATTCTAGGGGGAGGCCGTCAGATCCAGGTGCTTTCGAGGTTTTGAGGTGGGATATCGCATCAATAATATCATCTGTAGATATTGGGGCTTCCAGCATTTCAATCTGGGTTTGGGATAGTGTAGGTATTGCTATATTCGCTAATAGTGCCCCTGCATCTTTATTGTCATTATCAACCGTGGAAGTGTAGAGCGCTGAGAAATAAGAGCGAAATTCTTCCGCTACCCTATCGGGTTCGGTAATCATTTCTCCATTAGTGCCTCTAAGAGATACTACCGTGGGTGGTCTGAGGTCTATATGAGCTAAGTATGCCAGGAGGCGTCCCGCCCTCTCTCCACATTCATACTGCCTTTGTTTTGTGTAGAATATGTTTCTCTCCGCTTTTTCAAAGTGTAGGTTGGATACTATACGGGTTTGCTGTTTTAGTTGGTCGGCATTAGAGGGGGTAGGGTTAGATGTAAATTCCCTCTCCAGCTCTGTCAAGACTCGTTCTGCCTGGTGTATTACGTGTGAGGACGTCCTCTTATGTTTATTTATGTGTTGGGCAAGTGTCATGCGAGCATGGGATTTAAAGGCATCCCATACTATTTCAAGAGGCGCTGAGGCTCTGTTATGTTGAAAAAATATGTCCCACTCAATCCCTATCTCCTCTATTCCGGGTACCACCGATAACCAGAAGGGGTTGAGTTTCCATGTATAGGTATTGGGCGGGGAGTCAAGTTTAAGCACAACCCAGTATGGGGCATGGTCTGATAGTGTACGAGGGTAAAAGCCCACGTCCTCCAACATAGGGAGAAGGGAGCGGGATAGCAAAATGAGATCAATCCTAGACATTGAATTATGAGATGTTGAAAAGCAGGAAAAGGCCCTGCCCTGTGGGTGGCGATATCTCCATGTGTCAACCAGGGCCATCTCACCAAGTAATCTACCGAATCTAGTGAGCTGGGGGGAGGGAATATTAGGTGATTGCGTATTCATTCTATCGAGATCCCTGTCTAGCACATTATTGAAGTCCCCCATCCACAGTACCGGAACAGTAGGGTGTTGAGCCATAAAAGCAAGGCCTTCATGTAAAACATTGAAGTGGAACGGGGGAGGTATATATACTGCAAGAATAAGTATTTCTAGCCCATTTAGCTTGGCGTGTAAAAACAGGAATCTGCCCTGTGTATCTGATTTGAGCGTCAGTAAAACAAACTGCACTGTCTTCGCCACTAATAGTGCGATTCCTCTAGAGTTGGAGGTGTACGGGGCATTATACAACCACCCCACCCAGGGTTTTTTAAGTGTTGACAACAATTGACCAGTAAGATGTGTCTCCGTTAAGGCCATTATCTCAGCTCGCATATTTTTGAGGATAGATAGGGTTGCATTTCTTTTGGGTTTAGCCCTTATACCTCGCACGTTCCACGTAACACATTTCAACTTAGAAACCATACTTAAATTTGTTTAGTTTTGAGCTCGCCATCATGGTCGCGGAGCAGCCGCCCCGCTGTAGCCTGCAATACAGGAGAGTATGTATCCCCGCCCATCTCAACCTAGGCGGCAGAGTCAGGATCCATGGTTTTCCAACCCTGGGGCCTGAATCCACAATTTTTCCCCCCCCAGCGCAGAGGCATATGTATATCAATATATAAACCATATATCTGCAATGAAGACTCCTCTTATCTCTATTAGCCTGTATGAAGGAAAAACAACAACAAAACTTTTTCAACTTATAAATTAACACTCTGGGCTGCACAGGCAGACATCCTTTCCCACTTAACACAGGGGCAGGCTGCTGTTCCCGTACATTCCAGGGAAACAAAACTTGCGCCTTTTGGCGAACATTACATGGAATTCCTGTAAAAACAGGACCCACTAGGAGTCCTGCATCTAGGGGGACAATAAATCGCTGAAGAGCGAGCAGTAACATGAGGGACTTGACTCCCAAAACATGACCTCCAGGATGATAGGGTGTGGAGAGATATGCAGAGGTATATGCTGGAGAGTGTCTTCTGGAAGTCATGAAGGGCTTCTGCTTGCCAAAGAAAACAGTTATCATCCATGATGGATGGTATGTGCATAGGGGACAGAGGCGTGTGCCAGATGAGATTGCGGAGGTGTGCTCCGGAGTGGGGGGGGGACGGTAAAACAGGGGAGGCATAGCAGGGTATAGTGAAAGGTGAATATGAGAAAGTTCACTGGCAAGGTGATGGCCGGCTCCACATGAACTTGTATGGTACAGTACCTTAATGTAGCAAAGTCTGGCTTGTCGCAGTTGTTGGCATTGCATTCAGGCGTCAGGCACGATTTACGGCTTTAGCTGTCATCTGAAATCCTAGAGGATCCTATGAGGGTGCTCGGTCCGGAACTGCTCTGCTTTCCATCCACTCGAGTACCGCTTCTGGTGTATCGAAAAAGTGGGCCCTGTCTTCACCGATCACACGCAATCTGGCCGGGAAGAGCATTGCATATTTGTACTGGCGGATCCGCAGTTGTCGTTTGGCTTCTGTAAATTGCGCGCGCTTTTTCTGAACTTCTGCCGAGAAGTCTGTAAAGACTTTGACCTCTCCATTGTTGAAAGGGATGTTGCCCTTCAGCCTGGTGAGGCGGAGGACGGCATCGCGGTCCCGGTAATTAAGCAGTTTGGCAATGAATGTTCTAGGGGGCGCACCTTGGGGAGGAGGTTTGGAGGCCAATCTGTGTGCTCTCTCCACCACGAATGAGGTGGAAAATTCAGCCCGGCCAAAGGTAGAGATTAGGAGTTTCTCCAGGAATGAGGGGGGGTCAGCACCCTCTTCACCCTCCGGCAATCCCACAAACCGCAGATTGCACCTCCTCAAACGGTTCTCCATGTCGTCCTGCTTTATAAGTACCATGTTCAGCTGGTGTTGTAGTCTTTCCGTTGTTATCTGCAATGGCGATATGTCGTCCTCCACCTGGCTGATCCGTGTCTCTGTATCAGTAACCCGTTCTCTTAGTTTCTGCAAGTCCTGTCGGATCAGCGACACATCCACCTTCACCTCCTCTATTTTACACGTAAGGGTGCTCTTGCAGTCCGAAATTGCTTCCAGGACCCGGGCAGTATCGTCTGCAGCTGAGTCCGACGGAGCGGGCTGGTCGGCGCCATTTTCCTCCGCGGCCGCCTTATCTTGCAGGCGGAATTTTGCAAGTTTAGCGGCCGCGTCTGTGCCTTTTTTTGGAGGAGACATCTTCTCTATGTTTTCCCACTGCTGGCAGTTTGAATTAGTCGGTATTTGCGGTGGTTGTTACCCCAAGAATGGTGGATACGGATTTTGGGCAAGCGGAGCTCTCAGTCAGTGTTCCTCACGCCATGCTGGTCCAGGCCACGCCCCCATTTCAATAAGTTTTTATTAAGTTTTTCAATAGTAAATAGTACAGAAAGGAAGAAAATAGCCGTATACATAGAAAGCTTATATATAATACTTGTTGTTATTGCTCTATTATGAAAACGTTATTTCGAGAACATCATCTTTATGAATATATATACTTGTAGAAAATAACAAGACGTATATAATATTGTTATATTTCCAAAAGCGCATCTGTCTTCCGGCACCCCTATGGGAACTTTCTGTGCCTTGGTCAACAGATGCACACCTAATATTTTATTCTGTCTCTATTACTTATAAACTAAGATTGTGTTTCAGGGTAGTGTTACATTTCGTCTTCATGTAGGTCATTATTTATATAAAGATATAGTAAATAGGAGGTTATACTTAAAGGAACTGCCGTAAAAATTGTGAAATAAGTGAACCGAGTAAGAGGGTAGAGGGATATCTAGTGTAGTTTTATGAGGTAGACACGTCTTCATTTGGTATGTAATGTATGGTGCCAATCTGTCCATGTTTTCCAAATCAGACTTTTAGTTGTGTAATTGCCTTGAGAAGCGGCAAACATAAGTTCGTATGATATATGGAGATTAGTGGTTTTGATTACATCATTAATAGATGGTATTTTGGTTTTTAACCAACGTCTCGTTATTTCGAGGCGAGCGCTAGTAAGAATCTGGGTAACTATTTGTCTCATGGAGTGGGGTACCACATCTATTCCCAAGGACAGGATAGCCATATTGGGCGTATTATATATTTGGGTTTTAGTGACCTGTTTTATGAGATGGAATATATTGGTCCAGTAGGTTTTCAATCGTGGGCATGACCAGAAAATATGGGTGATAGATCCTCTTTGGCCACAATTTCTCCAACATAGTGGCGATATTTGTGGGTTGAACCCTGCTAATCGTGTAGGAGTTAGGTACCATCTCAAGAGTAGTTTTTGGTATAACTCCCACAGATTAACACTTCTAGAGGCCTTATATATGGATGATATTGCTTGTTTCCATTGTTCTAAGGTATAGGATATATTAAAATCAATTTCCCAAGTTCTCATAGAGGGTGTCTTGTTAAATATTGATTTCTGGTTTAAAAGGTTATAAAATAGGGAGATACCTTTGATAGAGGTAGTGGGGTTTGAGAAATATAAGTATGCCTTCCAAATAATGTTTATATGAGTGTTGTTAATCGATGATAGTAAATGGGATACTTGTAAATATGTGTAGTATTCTTTAGAGTCTAAGTTATGCTCAATTTGAAGTGCTCGGAAGGTCTTTATTGTGGGTCCTATATAGAAATCTTCGACTGATTTTAGGCCTTTGGATTCCCAATGTTTAATGTTGATATTAGGTATCAACAGTTGTAAACTGGTAATGGGGAGGGCAATGGATTTGGAAGGATAATCATTGATGGGAGTGTTTAGGAATGCTTTCCATGTGTTTATAGATGCCTTCATTGTGGGCGAAAGTTTGATGGAGGAGTGTGGCAACATAGTACAGGTCAATAGGAGGTCGTATAAGCTATGGTTAGGGGATTGGAAAGATTCCAATTCTTGCCATCTTGGGGTACAATTCCCCCGAAACCAATATTTAAGTTGGGCCAAAATTGCCGCAAGATAGTAGTCCTTCAGCAGGACATGTCCCACTCCTCCTGTTCCTCTGGATTTAATAAGCTTATGGAATGCGCATTTAGACTTCTTTCCCTGCCAGAGGAATCCATTAATCATGGACTGTGCTCTGACAAAGAAGCTGTCTGGAATTGGTATTGGTATGGCTCTAAATATATATATAAATTGAGGGAGTATCATCATTTTAAAGGCCGCGAGGCGACCTGACCACGTAAATTCTGTTTTGTTTATTGTTTGTAATTTTTGATGTAAACTAAGTAAAAATTGGGTATAGTTTGTTTCCACCATTTTTCTGGTATCATCTGTGAGTGTTATGCCTAGATATTTTATCCCTTCTGTAGTCCATTTATATGGAAATTGTGATTTAAGTTTGGTACTAGTGGTGCTGTCTATCCCCAAGCCTAAGATATATGATTTATTTTCATTAACTTTATAATAAGAGATTGTGTTAAATAAACGTAATGCTTCATGTGCCGCTGTAAGAGAAGAGCCCACCTCAGTTAAGATCATAATAATATCATCTGCGAACAGACTTATAGAATGAGTATCCTTACCAACCGGAAATCCTTTTATTTCTTATATATATGGCCAAGGGTTCTATTAGTAAATTAAAAATTAGAGGGGACAATGGGCACCCTTGCCTTGTACCGTTGGATATATTAAAGGGTTTTGATATAGTTCCAGAAATATAGACTTTGGCAGATGGGCTAGAGTACAGGGCTAAGATGGCAGATAGAATAGGTCCTACAAAACCGAATGATTCTAGTACTTTGGTTAGATATAGCCAATGAATACGATCAAAGGCCTTCTCCGCATCCAACGCGAGGAGCAGAGAAGGCCTCCGAGATACCCCCGCCATATGGATGATATTAATCATGCGTCTCGTTGCGTCTGAGGTTTGTCTATATTTTGTAAATCCTGCTTGATCAGGATGGATAAGGTTGGGCATTATGTCAACAAGGCGTAGTGCTATAATTTTGGCATACAATTTAAGATCGATGTTTAGTAAAGATATCGGTCTAAAATTTGAGGGAGAGGTGGGCTCTTTTCCTGGTTTTGGTAAAGCCACAACTAAAGCTTCCAACATTTCTGGTGGAAAAGAGGCAGAGGCAGCTGCTGAACTGAATATGTGTGTCAAGAAGGGGGTCAGTAGATTCTTAAATTCTCTGTAGTATTCTCCACTAAAACCGTCTGGTCCTGGGGATTTATTCGTAGGGAGTGTGTCAATAGCTTTATGAATTTCTGCATCAGTGAATGGTTGATTAAGAGTTTGAATTTGGTGAGGGGATAATTTAGGTATGGATAGTTTACTTAGAAAGTCATTAATTGCGTCAGGGGTAGGTTGGATAGTTGAAGGGTCATCCTTTAAATTATAAAGGGATCTGTAGTAGTGACTAAAAGCGTCGGCAATTTTTTGTGGGTGGTATTCTTTTCGATTAGTAGATGGATGTATGATAAATGGTATTTTTGATTTATATCTATGGCCTTGGATATTCTGTGCTAAAAGTTTTCCTGCCTTGTTTCCATTCGTATAATAATTCATTTTAAGTCTTTTTGTGGCTTTCTCAAAATTTTCTAGTAGGTAAATTCTTAGTTCAGATCTTATTTGTGTCAATTTTTGAGTAGTTTTTTGGGAATATTTTTGTTTATTTTTGCTTTCTAAGTCAGAAATTTGTTTTAATAGTTCAGTCAGTCGTTGCTGCCTCTGCCTCCTCACCCTTGCACTCAGTTGAATAAAAATGCCACGTATAAATGCCTTATGGGCATTCCATAATGTAAAAGGGCTTTGTACTGAGTCCTTATTATCATCAAAAAAATTTGTTAGGTGGTTGTTGATTTGTTGCTTGAAGTCTTGTTGCTGTAGTAAGTAGGTGTTGATTCTCCAAATTGGGCTGGGTCTCGGGGAAGCTGAGTCTGATAGTGTTAGTACTACAGATGCGTGGTCTGACCACGTTATTGTGTTGATGGATACAGCTTTAGTTCCCAATAGTATAGGTTGGTCTACTATGAATAGGTCAATTCTTGTATATACTTTATGTGCTGCAGAAAAAAAAGTAAAGTCTCTTTCGTTGGCGTGGAAGCAGCGCCACGCGTCATAGAGATTATATTTGTTGAGGGAGGATGATAATGTAGGAGAGTGGCGCGTGGATTTAGATGTAGAGTCTAATAATGGATCCGGAATAGCATTAAAATCTCCGCAGAGTATCAACGGTCCTCTTTGCCACTTCCTGATTTTTCTCATTAGCTTATTAAAGAAATGTATTTGATGCTTATTGGGAGAGTAAGCTGTCACTAGTGTATATTTTGAGGAGTTCAGTTCGCGGGTCCCGCGGACTCGATGTCTGCCGGTGGCCGGCGATTGTGACACAGAGAGGCACAGTAATCAGTGCATTTTTATAGCACTAATCGCTGTATAAATGCCAGTGGTCCCCAAATAGTGTCAAAAGTGTCTGATCTGTCCGCCGCAATGTCGCAGTCACGATAAAAATCGCAGATCGTCGCCATTACTAATGAAAAAAAAATGCTAATAAAAATGGCATAAATCTATCCCCTATATTGTAAATGTGATAACTTTTGCACAAACCCATCAATATACGCCTATTGCGATTTTTTTTTTACCAAAAATATGTAGAATACATATCGGCCTAAACTGAGGCAGAAATTTTTTTTTATATATATTTTTGGGGATATTTATTATAGCAAAAAGTAAAACATATAGCTTTTTTCTCAAAATGTTCGCTCTTTTTTTGTTTATAGCGCAATAAATAAAAACCTCAGAGGTGATCAAATACCACCAAAAGAAAGCTCTATTTGTGGGAAAAAAAGGACGTCAATTTTGTTAGGGTACAACGTCGCAGGACCGCGCAATTGTGAGTTAAAGCAACTCAGTACAATATCGCAAAAAAGGACTTGGTCAGGAAGGGGGTAAATCCTTCTGGGGCTGAAGTGGTTAAGGTACCACCTTTTAAGGGATAGATAGGTTCACATGCCATTGGAGGGGTAGTTATGTTGTTAGAGAAGTTTCAAGACTAGAGACCAGGTGGAATTATCAGGTTAAAACTTACACCCCATTTGGTATGAATATTGAATGGGATATCAATGCGTTTATCAACAATGGTTAATTAACCACTTGACCACTGGGCACTTAAACCCCCTTAATAACCAGACCAATTTTCAGCTTTTGGTGCTCTCACATTTTGAATGACAATTACTCAGTCATGCAACACTGTATCTATATGAATTTTTTGTCCTTTTTTTCACACAAATAGAGCTTTCTTTTGGTGGTATTTAATCACCGCTGGGTTCTTTATTTTTTGCGCTATAAAAGAAAAAAGACCGAAAAATCTGTAAAAAAATAAAATTTTCTTCGTTTCTGTTATAAAATGTTGAAAATTAGTAATTTTTCTTCATATATTTTGGCCAAAATTTATACCGCTACATATCTTTGGTAAAAATAACCCAAATTAGTGTATATTATTTGGTCTTTGTGAAAGTTATAGCGTCCACAAGCTATGGTACCAATATCTGAAAATTGATCACACCTGAAGTACTGACGGCCTATCTCATTTCTTGAGACCCTAACATGCCAGAAAAGTACAAATACCCCCCAAATGACCCCTTTTTGGAAAGAAGACATTTCAAGGTATTTAGAAAGATGCATGATGAGTTTTTTGAAGTTGTCATTTTTTCCCACAATTCTTTGCAAAATCAAGTTTTTTTTTTTTCTTTTTTTTTTTTTCACAAAATTGTCATATTAGCAGGTTATTTCTCACACACAGCATATGCATACCACAAATTACACCCCAAAACACATTCTGCTATTACTCCCGAGTATGGCGATACCACATGTGTGAGACTTTTACACAGCGTGGCCACATACAGAGGCCCAACATGCAGGGGAGCACCTTCAGGCGTTCTGGAGCACCCAGGCCAATTCTGACATTTCTCTCCTACATGTAAAAATCATCATTTATTTGCTAGAAAATTACATAGAACCCCAAAACATTATATATGTTTTTTTAGCAAAGACCCTAGAGAATACAATAGCGGTCATTGCAACTTTTTATCTCGCACGATATTTGCGCAGCAATTTTTGGAACGCATTTTTTTTGGAAAAAAAACAGTTTTTTGCTTTAAAAAAAAACAAAACAGTAAGGTTAGCCCAATGTTTTTGCATAATATGAAAGATGAAGTTACGCCGAGTTAATAGATACCTAACATGTCACCTTTCGAAATTGCACACGCTTGTGGAATGGCGCCAAACTTCACCACTTAAAAATCCCCATAGGCGACGCTTTAAAATTTTTTACTGGTTACAAATTTTGAGTTACAGAGGAGGTCTAGGGCCAAACTTATTGCTCTCGCTCTACCGATCGCAGCGATACCTCACATGTGTGGTTTGAACACCGTTTTCATATGTGGGTGGGACTTACGTATGCGTTCGCTTCTGCATGCGAGCACACGGACAGGGGCGCTTTAAAAAAATTTTATTTTTTTTTATTGTTCATTTTACTTTATTTATTTTAGTTTGACACTTTTTTCCAAAAAAAAAAATGTTTTGATCACTTTTATTCCTATTACAAGGAATGTAAACATCCCTTGTAATAGGAATATGGCATGACAGGTCCTCTTTACAGTGAGATATGGGGTCAATAAGACCCCACATCTCACCTCTAGGCTGTTCCTGAAATAAAAAAAAAAAAAAAAAAAAAGATCCTGGCTTCGATCGTAGCGGTGAGTCGGTAGAAGCACCGGAGGGCGGCGGGAGGGGGGGGCGTCCCCTCTCGCCTCCCGTAAGAACGATCAAGCAGTGTAACAGCTGCTACGATCATTCTTATGGTGTAGGGAATCGCCGGCTGAAAAAGATGATATCTGAATGATGCCTGTAGCTGCACCCATCATTCAGATATCCCCGCACAAAGTCAAGGACGTCGTATGACGGAAGGCGGGAAGTGGTTAAAACGCTTTTTTTTTTTTTTAACACAAAGTTGTCCATTTATACAATATTTCTAACACATAACATGTACATACCAAAAATTACACCCCAAAATAGATTCTCCTACTCCTACTGAGTATGGCGATACCACATGTGTGAGACTTCCACAGCCTGGCCACATACAGAGGCTGGGTACGGCTGAGCATGGCTGGGTATTGCAGAGTATCGCCGAGTATGACTGGGTATGGCAGAGTATGGCTGGGTATCACCGAGTATGGCAGAGTATGGCTGGGTATGGCAGAGTATGGCTGGGTATGGCAGAGTATTGCGGGTTATGGCAGAGTATTGCAGATTTTTGTGGGGTATTGCAGAGCATGGCTGGGTATGGCAGAGTATGGCTGGGTATCACTGAGTATTGCAGAGTATGGCTGGGTATTGCGGGATATTTCAGGGTATTTCAGGGTATTGCAGGGTATGGCAGAGTATTGCGGGGTATTCCAGGGTATGGCAGAGTATTGCGGGGTATTCCAGGGTATGGCAGAGTATTGCGGGGTATTGCAGGGTATGGCAGAGTATTGCGGGGTATTCCAGGGTATGGCAGAGTATTGCGGGGTATTGCAGGGTATGGCAGAGTATTGCGGGGTATGGCAGAGTATCGCGGGGTATGGCAGAGTATTGCGGGGTATGGCAGAGTATTGCGGGGTATTTCAGGGTATTGCAGGGTATGGCAGAGTATTTCGGGGTATTGCAGGGTATGGCAGAGTATTTCGGGGTATTGCAGGGTATGGCAGAGTATTGTGGGGTATTCCAGGGTATGGCAGAGTATTGCGGGGTATGGCAGAGTATTGCGGGGTATTCCAGGGTATGGCAGAGTATTGCGGGGTATTCCAGGGTATGGCAGAGTATTGCGGGGTATGGCAGAGTATTTTGGGGTATTGCAGGGTATGGCAGAGTATTGCGAGGTATTGCAGGGTATAGCAGAGTATTGCGAGGTATTGCAGGGTATGGCAGAGTATTGCGGGGTATTGCAGGGTATGGCAGAGTATTGCGGGGTATTGCAGGGTATGGCAGAGTATTGCGGGGTATTGCAGGGTATGGCAGAGTATTGCGGGTATGGCAGAGTATTGCGGGGTATTGCAGGGTATGGCAGAGTATTGCGGGGTATTGCAGGGTATGGCAGAGTATTGCGGGGTATTGCAGAGGGAATTGCAGAGTATTGCACAGCATTGCAGGGCATGTAAAGTAGTAGGGATGGCTGAGCATGGATGGATGGATGGCTGGATGTCTCTGTGCAGCGCTGTGGGCACTACAGATGCAGCCCACAACGCTGCAGCCATCCATCCATCCGCCTCTTCGGTCACTGTGTACCGATCGGTACACAGGAGGAGAGGAGAGGGGGAGGAGAGGAACCGGCGTCATCAGATGACGCCGGTTTGTTTACATGTGATCGCTCCGTCATTTGACGGAGCGATCACATGGTAAACGGCCGCGATCAGCGGCCATTTACCGGTATCTGTGATGCGCCGGGTCCTGTGGACCCGGCGATCACGGATGCTCTCGAGTGCGCGCCCTAGGGGGCGCGCGAGAGCAGAATTCTGGGAGGACGTCCCTGGACGTCCTCCCAGAGTTAAACAACCGCCCTGTAGCCGTCATTTGGCTATGGGCCGGTTGTTAAGTGGTTAACCACTTAAGGACCGAGCCTCTTTCTGAGATTTGATGTTTACAAGTTAAAAACAGTTTTTTAGAAAATTACTTAGAACCCCAAACATTATATATATTTTTTTCTAACATCATAGAGAATAAAACGGTGGTAGTTGCAATACTTTCTGTCACACCGTATTTGCGCAGCGGTGTTACAAGCGCACCTTTTTTGAAAATAATACATTTTTTGAATTAAAAAATAATACAACAGTAAAATTAGCCCAATTTTTTTTATATTGTGAAAGATAATGTTACGCCGCATAAATTGATACCCAACATGTCACACTTCAAAATTACGTTCGCTCTTGGAATGGCGACAAACATTAACCCTTAAAAATCTCCATAGGCAATGTTTAAAAAATTTAACAGGTTGGATGTTTTGAGTTAGAGAGGTCTAGGGCTAGAATTATTGCGCTCGCTCTAACAATTGCGGCAATACCTCACATGTGTGGTTTGAACACTGTTTTTATATGCGGGCGCTGCTCATGTATGCATTCGCTTCTGCACATGAGCTCGGCGGGACGGGTTAGGTTTTAAAAAAAATGTTTTTCTTATTTATTTTATCTTATTTTTTATTTTTACACTGTTCTTTAAAAAAAAATTGCGTCACTTTTATTCCTATTACAAGGAATGTAAACATCACGTAATAGAAAAATAGCATGACAGGAACTTTTGAATATGAGATCTGGGGTCAAAAAGACCTGAGATCTCTTATTTACACTAAAATGCAATAAAAAAAATAAATTGAAAAAAAATCTTGTTTAAAAAAGAAAAAAAAAAGTCTCTTTAGGAGCTATGGGTGGAAGTGACGTTTTGACGTCGCTTCTGCCTGGCAATGGTATGGAGATGGGTGGGGGCCGTCTTCCCCTCACCCATCTACATACCTAACAGGACACAGGTTTTGATCGCCTCCGCCACTGCCGATGGCTCTGGTAAGCACCAGACCTCGGCGGGAGGGGGGGCCTCTCCTGCCGCCGATAAAAGTGATCTCGCGGTGAATCCGCCACAGAGACCATTTTTATCTGAAAGCAGACCGCCCGCTGAAGAAGAGGATACCGGGGTTATGGTAGCTAGCTGCTGCCATAACAAAGATACCCCTCAAAGTACCGACGTATAACGGGCGGTCCGTAAGTGATTAACTATATGCAGATGATGTCACTGGTATGTTGTTATTCACAATACATATTTTAGTTAGATTTATTAGTATTATTATCTGGATTTTTAATTTTCATATTTGTTTTTATCATGTTAAAAATTAGATAGTTCGATCTTCTAGATGTATTTGTCATTTATTGTGATTTTTAATCCATTAATGATGAATTTTATTTTTTGACCACAAGATGGCGCTGTTCCCCAGTATGCTCGCTTTTGATTTGGACAGAAGTTGTATGTATACATAGTGTTAATTATAACTTTTGGTTATTAATACTTACCTTTTGATTAGGTGGTGACACTGATCAGAGTTAGATATATTTCTATTTCCAATATTTTCTTTGCTTAGAGCAAAGGATTTTGGTTATTTCCGGTTAAGGGCCCTCCTTTAGTGTGAATGGCCTTTGGTTGCATTTCCGATTATCTGGAACGCAGTTAATATCTGTTTTTCATAAGCCATCCCCTATATATAGCCCCGTTTAGCAACGCCCTTGACTAAGTCACCTGATGACGAAACACATAGGGAGGAGTTGTAATGTGTGACTCGATTACGTACTGGGACGCAGCAGCCATCTGCTACAGAGAGAACGCCAGAGGTTATCTTGAGGTGGGCTGCTGGTGAAGTTAACCCCTCAATCGACGTCCATTACTCACTGATCTGTGTTTATGGAGGTGCCAGGTGACATCATGCAAGCAGATGACCACTGAGTTTGCCATTGAATGATTTTCATTGCCTATACATCCTTGCCTGAGGGTAAGAGTCAGTGTGATCAGGTGTTGGTGATGGTCTCCTTGCACTGCTGATGCATAGTTTAAGAACACCTTTTTTGAATATTCACTGACCTTTTATCATTATTGTGGACTCTATTTAGTTCAGTACTGCAGCATTACTTTACTATTCTGCTTATATTGTTTACAGCGATATTGTGCCAGCTGCTGATTTCAGAACTCTGTATATACCCTAGCGCAATAGATTTTAAGTCTCCAGGAGCACAGGAACAGCCAAAAGGGCTGCTGAGTGACACACAGTCAGGAGGACTGGGAGGAATGCCTGCGAGGACTGGGATGGAGCAGTCTGGGACAGGTGCAGAGCCAGTCAGGAAAACTGTGGTAGCAGAGGCAGTGGAAAGGGGCAGCTACAGCCAGGAGGACTGGCAGTGCCTGAAGAGGTGGTACTGGGAGCAGTAGCCACATGTGGGACAGCTAGCACAAAGGACTACCATTTTTGCTACACCATAGGGGTCCGTGGTCCCTGCCTGCAAAGGGCATTTGCTTTGGGCCTGACACAGTCAGTGTCAGGTCTCCACATCAGTGCTAGCTGGTCCTGGGAGTGATAGCCTGCAAGCAAGTGTATGTGCTGGAGGTGAAAGAGAAGAGGTTGTATATAGAGTGTATATAGTTCAGTCTCTATGTATATTTCTTCAATCAAGTGGGCATCCCATATGTACCCCATCCCCATCCCCATCCCCATCCAGGTTTATTTCCCCTAATAAAGCAAAAAAAACAAAGTGCAAGGACTTCTTCTTGACCCTGTGTGTTAGGAAATTTGTGTGACTGGCTGTGCAGGGTGGGAGATGAACCACATTCACCAGCGGTCCCTACGGGGGTAGCGCTACATTGTAATTTCTAGGCCAGCTTTCTATTCTTCAGTTACAAGGCATCATTTAACCACTTACGGACTGCTGCACGCCGATATACATCCTAAGTTTGAAGAGGAATATGGTTGTTATGGCAGCAACTAGCCGCCATAGCCCCGCTATCCTCTTCTTCGGCCAGAGGTCCGCTTTCCGATAAGACTGGTCTCTGCGGTGGATTCGCCGTAAGATCACTTTTATCAGCGGCGGGAGAGGGGCACCCCCTCCCGCCGCACTCCGGTGCCCTCCGCCGCTTACCAGAGCCGTCGGCAGCGGCGGAGGCGATCGGATGTTACCCCTTGCTAGGTATGGAGACGAGTGAGGGGAAGATGGCCCCCACCCCTCTCCATAATCTTGCGGGGCGGAAGCGACGTCAAAACGTCGCTTCCGCCCATAGCTCTCAAAGGGCCTTTTTTTTTTTTAAATGACAAAAATTTCATTTTTTTTTGTTGCATTTTAATGTAAATATGAGATCTGAGGTCTTTTTGACCCCAGATCTCACATTTAAGAGGTCCTGTCATGCTTTTTTTCTATTACAAGGGATGTTTACATTCCTTGTAATAGGAATAAATGTGACACAATAATTAAAAAAAAAAAAAAACGGTGAAAAAATAAAAAATAAAAGGTAAAATAAATAAAGAAAAGAAAGAAAAGAAGAAAAAAAATGTAAACACTCCCCGTCCCGCCGAGCTCGCGTGCAGAAGCGAATGCATACGTAAACAGTGTTCAAACTACACCTGAGGTATTGCCGCGATCGGTAGAGCGAGAGCAATAATTATAGCCCTAGACCTCCTCTGTAACTCAAAACATGCAACCTGTAGAATTTTTTAAACGTCGCCTATGGAGATTTTTAAGGGTAAAAGTTTGTTGCCATTCCACAAGCGGGCCCAATTTTGAAGCGTGACATGTTGGGTATCAATTTACTCAGCATAACATTATCTTACACAATATAAAAAAAAATTTGGCTAACTTTACTGCTGTCTAATTTTCTAATAAAAAAAAGTGGATTTTTTCCAAAAAAAGTGCGCTTGTAAAACCGCTGCGCAAATACTGTGTGACAGAAAGTATTGCAACGACCGCCATTTTATTCTCTAGGGTGTTAGAAAAAAATGTATAATGTTTGGGGGTTCTACGTAATTTTCTGGCAAAAAAAAAAACAGTTTTTAACTTGTAAACACCACATCTAAAAAAGAGGCATGGTCCTTAAGTGGCACACGGTTAATGCATGCAAAGGCCCTATTGTTTCTGACAATTGCAAGGTAAAATGAAAGCTGCTGCCTTGTCCCTCTATTTGGTGTTACATATGTACCTCTATAAAAATATATTTTTAAACTACCAAAACTGTTTTTTTTAAAAAAAGAGTATAAAGCAATGTAGTCGTTAAAGTGGAGGGCCACCCTGAAAAAAAAAAATTCACCAAAAATCCTAAAAAAATAAATAAAAAAAAAACATTTGGAAAAAAAAAACATTTAAACTTACCTAAACCCTTGTTGCTAGGCAGTCTTCCTAATCTGCCTCTTCCTATTCCGCGGCGCGTCCTGCTCCTCGGTGAGCGGCCCCGTTGTCTTTTGGGAACTGTGTGTGTTCCCAGAACACCACTGGGCCATTCACAGAGCGCCACGCTGCTCGCGCGTGCGCAGTAGGAAACTGGCAGTGAAGCCGCAAGGCTCCACTGCCTGTTTCCCTTTCCTAGGATGGCGGTGACGGGACCCGAGAGCCGAGGGACGGGTCAGCCTCGGGTGGCCGACATCGCGGGCACCCAGGACAGGTAAGTACTTATTTAAAGTCAGCAGCTACAGTGTTAGTAGCTGCTGACTTTTAATTTTTTTTTTCAGGGACGGAATCCCACTTTAAGTACTTGTCAGTTTTTAATCAAACCACTCTTTGCACGTTGATTCTTAATGACACACATAACTGGGGGTGTAGCAAGAATTATTGCCTCTTACCAAAACCAAAATAGAACATGATGGCTTCCAGAAATGCAAATGAAATTAGCCCAATTCCAGCAGAAACTGTCCAATCTAAAGAGAAAGGAAAATATGGAAATGTTTACATTTTCGACTTAAAGCGGGTCTATGGTCAAAATGTAAAATCATATATTCATTTCTACATTTTATTTCTATCTTTATCCTATTCTATCCTATTCCTATTAACCTGAATGATCCTAAAGTCTGTAACTTTACTTTGTGAAGATATATTCACTACTCGCTGCGAGTAGGCACTGCTGTGTCACAGAATTCACAGAGCCTGCCTTCTTAAAGTAGAACTATAGGCAAAAACTTTTTTTTAAAATTTTGGATAGAGCAAGGGAAGGTTATAACCCCTGTCATACTTTTTTTTTCGCCATCTGTGTCCCATTGGGGAGATTTCCCTTCAATTCCTGTCCCATAGCCAAATAGGAAGTGAAACTGCAAATTAAGGGAATTCCTTGGGGACCCCCAGGTCATTAGAATTAGTGTCCCCATTGGAAGATTTCCCCACTATTACTTTTCCGGGGACAACCCAAAAGTTGGGACTTTCTTTTACTTTCACTTTTAAATGATAATGGTAAACAGGACAAATAGAGAGGGTGAATCTCCCTAACGGGGACACAGACAGTAATCCCTCTCCACTCTATCCAAAACTGAAAAAAAATGTTTTGCCTTTAGTTACACTTTAACTACAAAGGTGCTGAGAAGAGTCGTCTCAGGAGGCAGAGTCAGTACAGGAATCACTACTTGCAGGCAGCAAGGTACCATGGGATATGTAGTCCTTAGGAATTGAAAGTAAACAGAAGAGGAGAAGCTGTACAGCATACAGGGAAACCAGGAAGTTATGGAAAGAGGTAGCCAGCAGAGAGGTCTCTTTTTAAGGCTCACACCCTCTACAAAGTGCAGACAACACAGAGGGTCTACAATCTACCATTGCCGCTGACAAATCCAGAGCAGAGAAACTGAGCCTGTTTAGCTTCACTGCTAATTATATGACTGCTCAAAAAAAGAGTAGGGAGTCAAAAAATGGCAGTTTCTGTCAGATGCATCTGAAAGAGTTATATGGGAAAATATACTATAAATTAGTCACAGAATAAAGTACAGTGATTTATAGCAACTGTATAATTTAAAAAAAAATGAGATCTGGCTGTTTGCTAAGTGGTTACAATGACATGAATTATTTAGGCCACTTACACACTGAGGAGCTTTTCAGGCGTTTTAGCGCTAAAAATAGCGTCTGTAAAGAGCCTCTCAAGCCACCCCAGTGTGAAAGCCCGAGTGCTTTCACACTGGGGAGGTGCGCTTGTGGGATGGGAAAAAAGTCCTGCAAGCAACATCTTTGGGGCGGTGCGGGGACGGTGTATACACCGCTCTCAAAACGCCCTGCCCATTGAAATGAATGGGCAGCGTTGCCGAAGTGTCTGCAAAGCGCTTTGGCAGCAGCGCTTTTAACCCCTTTGTAACCCCTTCTTTGGGGTTAAAAGTGCCCCGCTACCTGCACAGCACAGGTAAAGCGGCGCTAAAATGAGTGTCGCTTTACCGCAAGTGCAGGGTGGTCTTCAGTGTGAAAGTGGCCTTAATGTGACCTTATTGTCCAATGACCTTTTTTAAAAGCTGGTGGCCTATTGATAGTATAGAACAATATTCCTTTTTAGGATAATCTTACCTGAAAGGTTATGTTCAACCACCAAAACTGTTCCCAGGGCGAAACACAGAGTTATGAAATGAAAGAATACATCTAGGAGGAGGAGTAAAAAACAATGACTATACAAATAAAGTAAGACTGATATTAATCATACACCTATGAAAATACCCAGGAGCATTGAGGTTGATTGATAAAAACTTGGGGATTTGTTGGGCTTGTACAATACATGGGTAGAATATCAATGGATCCGTAGTGTTAATGTTAGAGTATTGGTGGTGTTACTTTTTTGGTACAATGAGGCTATTGGGATGAGGGTAGGGGTTGAGTTAGGCTACTTTCACACTGAGGCGCTTTACAGGCGCTATAGCGCTAAAAATAACGCCTATAAAGCGCCTCTCCTCTCACTCCAGTGTAAAATCCTGAGTGCTTTCACACTGGAGCGGGACCCTCAAAAAAAGTCCTGCAAGCAGCATTTTTGAGACGCTGTAGGAGCGGCTCTTTGCCGCAAAAACGTTGACAAAGCGCCACAAAAAATTTACCGCCCCAGTATGAAAGTACCCTTATGCCCTGTACACACGATTGGACATTGATCGGACATTCCAATAACAAAATCCATGGATTTTTTCCGACGGATGTTGGCTCAAACTTGTCTACACACGGTCACACAAAGTTGTCCGAAAATCCGATTGTTTTGAATGCGGTGACATAAAACACGTACGTTGGGACTATAAACGGGGCAGTAGCCAATAGCTTTCATCTCTTAATTTACTCTGAGCATGCGTGGCACTTTGTGCATCGGATTTGTGTACACACGATCGGAATTTAACCGATCGTATTTTGTTGTTGGAAAATTTTATAGCCTGCTCTCAAACTTTGTGTGTCGGAAATTCCGACTGAAAAAATCCGATGGAGCGCACACACGATCGGAATTTCCGACAACACAATCCGATTGCACTTTTTCCGTCGGAAAATCCGACCGTAAGTACAGAGCATTAGTGTTTGCATGGTTCACTTTCAGAGTTGGTAAATGGCAGGTAGACGTGCACTGCCGAAAAATTTGTTTTCGTTCCATTTGTTTGTTTTTTTTCCAGTTTTTTGTAAATTTGTAAATTGGTAAATTCGTAAATTCGAAAATCCGAAAATAAGAAAGAAAATCTGAAAATTCGAAAGAATAACTAACTAATAATAACTAACTATTAAATTATAGGTATTGGAATTACCTTTCAAATTTGGCTGTTAGTGAATGTAACAAATACAAATTTATCTGAAGTTACAAATTATCCAAAATAACGAATGCCGCATCTAAACAAATGGAACGGAACTAATTATTAATAAATAATAAAAATACTGTATTTATCAGCGTATAACACGCACTTTTTTCCCCTTAAAATTAGGGGAAAATCGTGGGTGCGTGTTATACGCCGATCCCCTGCCGATTGTGAGCCTTTTGGCGGCTTTCGGGCATTCTCGGCAGCTTTCGGCGGCTCTCGCAGTCCCGCGTGAGCCGGCGAAAGCCGAGAACGGGCGAAAGCCGCCGAGAGCCGCCGAGACACGCCGAGAATGGCCGAGAGCGGCTGAGAACCGCCGAGGGCAGCCAAGAAAGGCCAAGAGTGGCCGTAAGCCGCCGTGAGCGGCCAAGAGCCGCCGAGAGAGGCGGCGCCATTTTTAAACGGCAGTAGTCTGCAAATGACACAGGGGCAAGGCTGCAGATGGACACTGACAAGGCTACACTGACACTGACAAGGCTACAGATGGACACTGACAAGGCTACAGATGGACACTGACAAGGCTGCATTGAAGGGCATTTAAATGTAAGTTTTTTTCCTTAAACTTCCCTCCTAAAAGTTTTTTTCCTTAAAATTTCCTCCTAAACTTGGGGTGCGTGTTATACGCCGGCGCGTGTTATACGCCGATAAGTACGGTAATTCCAAAAACATAATTATTATTGTTATTTGTTATTATGAATTTGTTACATTGCATTTGTTTAGATACGGCATTCGTTATTTTGGATAATTCGTAACTTCGGATATATTCGTATTAGTTATGTTCACTAACAGTCAAATTTGAAAGGAAATTCAAATACCTATAATTTAATAGTTCGTAATAGTTAAGTTATTATAAGTTAGTTATTATTTCAGCTTTTCAAATTTTTCGGGTTTTCGGATTCTCGAATTTCGAATTTACGGATTTACACACTTTTGAATTTACTAATATTCAAATTTACGAGTATTCCAAAAAATCCGTTAAACAGGTTTTCGTTAATTCGGTTATTTCCAAATGAATGAATTTGTCAAAATTTGTTAAAAAATGAATTTGGGACGAAACTAATTGCACATGTGTAATGACAGGATTAGGGTGAAGTTTAGGCACTAGGATCATTGTTTGTCAAATTGAAGTGTTGGAGGAGGTTTGTTATGTTTGTTATGTTCATGGCTCAATTACAGGATTAGAATAGGTGTTAAGTAATAATAAAACCTTATTATTTTGTTCTGTATGTGTATTACAGTAACATCACATCTTTGGCATATGTGTAGAAGTGTAGAAGAGATGCTATCAGCTGCCATCCCTCCACATTTGGTTCCTGATAAAAGTCAATTTTGCAATAGTGGATTTTTTTTTTTAGAAAACCCTAACACTGAAATTTTTTAATTATATGCAACTTACTTTATAGCCTCTTTTAGTCTCATTATGTAAAACAGACTGCAATGCAGTGCTGTGTTTTGGCCTAGGCCAACAAGGCCCAGGGCTAGGGCGGCACTTTGCGGGGGGCGGCAAAAAAGCCGCCCCCCCCACCAAAACGGCACCCGCTCTCCTCCAGCACAGCAGGGCACATCAGGAGAGTACAGCTTAGGCGTGCAGTGGTGCAGTGGCGTCGCGGCTGCAGATGGGGCCAGAAAGCAGTGTAAGCAGGAGCCGTCAAGCCGCCCCCGTAAAGCCGTAATTCTCTCTCTCTGATTGGTCCTCTGCTGTGGCCAATCATGGGGAAGGAAACAGCGGGCAGGAAGCTGGGCGGAGGCACAGCAAAACCAATTAGAGCCGCTCTCTCTCTCTTCTCTCTTCGACTGACAGAAAGGGGAGGGGGGGGCGAGTGGGGGAGTTCTGTGCTGCTGTCAAGTTCTCTGGTAAATGGAGCAGCAGCACTGTGACAGGGAGAGGAGAGATGCGGGCTGTCTGTATATCTCCCCGCTCGCTCCCCTCCCCTTTCTGTGGGTCGAAGGGAGAAGAGAGAGAGTGCGGCTCTAATTGGTTTTACCATGCCGCCGCCCAGCTTCCTGACCGCTGTTTCCCTCCCCATGATTGGCCACAGCAGAGGGCCAATCAGAAGACTCCGGGGGCATCATGGGAAAAGTAGTCCCTGAAGAGTGGCGGACCCTGTGTGTTCACAGACATCATGCCACAGCCCCCAGCATGCATGCACTCTGCTGGGAGGTGTTACAGGAGGAGAAAAAGAGTACTGTGCTGGGGGAAGCCAGATAGGGAGCCACGCTGTACCCGCACCACCAGAGCCACGCTGTGCCGGCACCACCAGAGCCACGCTGTACCTGCACCACCAGAGCCACGCTGTACGCACACCACTAGAGCCACGCTGTACGCACACCACCAGAGCCACACTGTACCCGCACCACCAGAGCCACGCTGTACCCGCACCACCAGAGAGCAACGCTGTACCCGCACCACCAGAGAGTAACACTGTACCCGCACCACCAGAGCCACGCTGTACCCGCACCACCAGAGCCACACTGTACCTGCACCACCAGAGAGCCACGCTGTACACGCACCACCAGAGAGCCATGCTGTACACGCACCACCAGAGCCACGCTGTACCCGCACCACCAGAGAGCTACGCTGTACCCGCACCACCAGAGCCACGCTGTACCCGCACCACCAGAGCCACGCTGTATCCGCACCACCAGAGCCATGCTGTACACGCACCACCAGAGAGCCACACTGTACCCGCACCACCAAAGAGAGCCACGCTGTACCCGCACCACCAGAGCCACGCTGTACGCACACCACCAGAGCCACGCTGTACGCACACCACCAGAGCCACGCTGTACCCACACCACCAGAGCCACGCTGTACCCACACCACCAGAGCCACCCTGTACCCGCACCACCAGAGCCACGCTGTACCCGCACCACCAGAGCCACGCTGTACGCACACTACCACGAGTACCCGCACCACCAGAGCCACGCTGTACCCGCACCACCAGAGCCACGCTGTATCCGCACCACCAGAGCCATGCTGTACACGCACCACCAGAGAGCCACACTGTACCCGCACCACCAAAGAGAGCCACGCTGTACCCGCACCACCAGAGCCACGCTGTACGCACACCACCAGAGCCACGCTGTACGCACACCACCAGAGCCACGCTGTACCCGCACCACCAGAGCCACGCTGTACCCGCACCACCAGAGCCACGCTGTACCCGCACCACCAGAGCCATGCTGTACGCACACCACTAGAGCCACGCTGTACGCACACCACCAGAGCCACACTGTACCCGCACCACCAGAGCCACGCTTTACCCGCACCACCAGAGCCACGCTGTACCCACACCACCAGAGCCACGTTGTACCCGCACCACCAGAGAGCAACGCTGTACCCGCACCACCAGAGAATAACACTGTACCCGCACCACCAGAGCCACACTGTACCCACACCACCAGAGCCACACTGTACCTGCACCACCAGAGAGCCACGCTGTACACGCACCACCAGAGAGCCATGCTGTACATGCACCACCAGAGCCACGCTGTACCCGCACCACCAGAGAGCTACGCTGTACCCGCACCACCAGAGCCACGCTGTACCCGCACCACCAGAGCCATGCTGTACACGCACCACCAGAGAGCCACGCTGTACCCGCACCACCAAAGAGAGCCATGCTGTACCCGCACCACCAGAGGAGGAGAAAGATGAAGCCACTGCCAGGGTAGAGACATGCTACACTACTGACTAGAGTCGGCCTGGGCAACCCAGAGTGAGCGAACGTCCAGACGGAAGGATCACTCTTGCGGTTTCACCGGGTCTGGTAAGAGAGCCTGTTGGCCATTATCCATTACTGTTCGAAGGGACTGAGCCATTGGGAAGTGCCTAACCTGATATCCTCAAGGCCAACCCTAGTGACGCCACTGTCCCCGGAGCCCACAAGTTCCGGCACTGAGTTTCGGTAACTGGCCAGACAGGGATGCTCCAGCGTGGGCACCCAGGACATTTGCCACCTGGAGTCCCACAATCGGCGATGGGCTTTCCGTGGCAGCTGACACCTCTCTCCCCACTGTCAGCCACACACACTCCTCGGCTCCTCCTCCCTTCTCCTTCTCGGCTCCAATGTTCTAGTGTACACAGCCAGGAGGAGGAGCCACAGAGGAGGGACACGACTTCAGTGCAAGAGCCTCCCAAAGCACCCAACACATATCCCCTTACCCCCCAAATGAAAAGATGCCACATCCCTCACTGTCCTCCTCCCACGGCGTCCCTCTGTCCTCCCATGAAGATGACAGGGCGGATCTTAAAAAGGAAGGGGTGTGACCTTGACAGGAAGGGGTGGGTCATAGTTAAATTAGGGGGTGCGCGAGCTTAGTCAGGCCTAGGGCAGCACAAAACCTAAATACACCACTGCTGCAATGAGGTTGTGGTCAGAAGATCCATTGTGCAGGAGCAGCATCATCAATAAGCTATCTGGTTAGGCAAAATACCCTGTGCAAATAGTTTACTATTGACAATGCCCCTGCACAAGCAAACTCAGCCTCAGCACCATCAGCCTCATTTAGCAAAACTGTGTTCGGTAGTCACAGTCAGACCCTGGTTATATAGTGGTCATGGTGGAAATCATGGTGAAAACAGGAAAGCCTGGAAACAGAAAAATTGGACACACTCAGAAGTTTTGGGTTCTTCAAAATTTTCCTGCACTTATAATGCATTTAATAAGTGGAACCAATGCCCAAAGAGAGCAATAGTAATTTGAATTGAACCTGACATGAGCTTTTAAATAACAATATTAGGACTGGTAAATGATCTCTTTAAAGGTTGGGGGCATGACCCGAGGAATAGCATTGACTGAGGCTTTCATATGTATACATCCACACTAGGATCGGCTAAGGTGAGCGGCATTTTATGTCTAAATGTTCAAAACTCTCTAAATTTCTTTTACTAAAAATATCCAGAACTAACCAGAAGCATTGAAAAAGTGCTAAAGCTCATTTCAGGGGAAAACAACCTCCCACCCCCCTCACACTGCAGGGGTGCAATGCTTGTTTATGTTATAAAGTACAAGAAAAAACACTTTTACTTAACTCCCCCCTGGCTCCAACAACAGGTGGCACTCAACACTTCTTCCTTACCCTTTGGTCTGTCCCTCTGTGTCCTCAAGTCAGTGCAGGGCTGTTGGTCCTGCAATGTACTTGATGACATCACAGTGTCTGAGCGTCAGGGAGAAAAGTCTGAAGGACCCAGTGTTATGCCCCGTACACACGGTCGGATTTTCCGACGGAAAATGTGTGATAGGACCTTGTTGTCGGAAATTCCGACCGTGTGTAGGCTCCATCACACATTTTCCATCGGATTTTCCGACACACAAAGTTTGAGAGCAGGATATAAAATTTTTCTGACAACAAATTCCGATCGTGTGTACACAAATCCGACGGACAAAGTGCCACGCATGCTCAGAATAAATAAAGAGATGAAAGCTATTGGCCACTGCCCCGTTTATAGTCCCGACGTACGTGTTTTACGACACCGCGTTTAGAACGATCGGATTTTCCGACAACTTTGTGTGACCGTGTGTATGCAAGACAAGTTTGAGCCAACATCTGTCGGAAAAAATCCTAGGATTTTGTTGTCAGAATGTCCGAACAAAGTCCGACCGTGTGTACGGGGCATTACAGTGTGGAGGGAGTCTGCAAGAGCGGGGGTTAGGGATTAGCCTCACTGCAAGGGAGTCTTTGTTTTGTTGTACCCAGATATCAGCTTTAAGGTTTTTACAACAAAGCTATGCTACTGAATTATTTGCTTACGTCCTTTTTTTTTTTTTACTTGTGACTGAACGAAAATTGATCTAATGGCTTTATGAGTAGAATTTGCAGACTGCCATGGTTGATCTACTGTATCCTTCTGAAAATGCTAAATTCTGATAACATATTTGGATCATATATTAAAGTAGGAGTAAACTCCCTTGGTTGATTTTTACCTATAGGTAAGCCTACAATAAGGCTTACCTATAGATACAGTAAATATCTCTTAAACGTACATGCGCGGGACTGACGTCATCGTGACTTGGCCATTCCTTCCACCAAAGCCTGCCCACCCAGATGGAAGTGAAGATGGAAGCGCCTACAGCGGTGACAGCGTGCCGCATGAGGGCTTCGTTTCCAGGTACCGTATTTTTCGCTCCATAAGGCACACCTGACCATAAGACGCACCTAGGTTTTAGAGGAGGAAAACAAGAAAACAAATATTCTGAACCAAATGATGTACTAAAATATTTACCAGTGCCCATGAAATGCAGCCTGACCAGTGCCAATGAAATGCAGCCTGACCTCTGCCAATAAAATTCAGCCTGACCTGTGCCCATGAAATGCAGCCTGACCTGTGCCCATGAAATGCAGCCTGATCAGTGCCATGAAATGCAGCTTTACCTGTGCCACCTCCACCTCCCACAGACTGACATTCCTGTATGCATCTGCCTGTCACTGCTGGCCCGGTATTGTAACATGGCAGCTGCGACGGGGGTGGGGGCCTGGTCAGTATTCGCTTCATAAGAAGCAGAGACATTTTCCCCCATTTTTTTGGGGGGGGGTGTGTCTTATGGAGCGAAAAATATGGTAAGTCTGTCTTAGTGTGCTAGTATGTGGTGCATACTAGCACATTATAACTTAAACTGCCCAGGAGCCAATTTTTTTTTATATTGCTGTGGTTTACTACCGCTTTAAATCTCCAGCACCATCTAAAGTCTGTGACCAAGTGAAAGTGAAAGTAATTTTTTTCAAAGACATTTACAAAAACCAGACATCCACTAGAATCAAATTTACTTTATCCCACAATTGTCTGATATTACATAAATGTATGCTTTAAATATAAACAACATACCATTTTTACTTATTCTCCATTGTCCTCCATTTGTTTTTAAATGTTGCGCCTCAGTTGTAATTACTAAAAACAATAATATATGTTAAAAGAAACATAATTATAATATGGGAACGCTTCTCCAGGGGGGTTTTAGGCAGCAAGGTAAGTAAATCAAGTAAGTAATATATGTAGAAACATATTTTATTGAAATATGCATAAGATAATACCATGGCAGTTAAAATATGAGCTCTGGTAGGAGAATAAAGGCCATTCCAAATACATAAAATGCAAACAGCGAATTATACATGGCATTGCATATCAGAATGTCAGTTGTATAAAAGGCTAACGTGTTTCGACCCGTGTAATTGGGGTCTTCTTCAGAGAATTAATTTGCTGCAAAAGACATTACATGTACACATGTCAAATTTTAACAGGTGATTCATAAATCATAATATATAATATATATGAAATATAAATGTAACATATATTTACCCGGCCGAAGGTGTATTCTGAGTAACCCTCCTAACCAGAAATCCCTTAAAAACCCTAAAAAAAAATGATCCTGCGCGCTCCCCGGCCAGATGGTACCCCAAAAGAAGATGGCACTCCAAGTGAGCACGGTTTACAAGATGTCACATGTACTACTTGGGGTGTGCTGCACCATTACCTCTCCCCATATGTGTCTTTCCCATGCTAGAAACATAATTATAAGGTATTGGGTACAATTAGATAATCTATGTTACCAAAATAAAAAGTCTGACTTAAAGTTTGATAATTAGTACCTGAAAAACTCTCAGGGTTTGGTCTGTTATGTGAGTCACCCAGTGGTGTGTAGCAGTACCCCTTAAAATCCTAAGACATGCATCTCGCATGTCCAGAGCAAGAATACCAATGGGAATTTCCTATAAAATCGGCTGACAACAACCTAGAGGATGTTAGAGCAAGGTCTGCTCCTGGCTGTTGAATATCACATCAGTTTTCCAAAAGAGAAGTAGCACCCTTATTGGTTAAACAACATAATTTTATCATGGTATCATAAATTAAAGCCAAACTCCAAATGAAAGGGATCTCAATTGGTTATCTCAATCTCCATCCCCCAGTCAGAATATAAGTTGGAGTTGGAGTTGATGCTCCTGGACCATGGGCACCAGAAATGTAAGGTAAGGGCTCCTTTACTTGTTCACAGGGACAGAGGAACTAATCAGATAACAACAGATATTTGTGAGTATTGAAAAATTCCCTCAGCTAAGCAAAATTTTGTTTCAGGCACACCAAATCACTTCTGGAAGGATATTAAGAAAGTCAAATCAAAAGTTAAAATGATATAAGATTTCAGAACTTTAAGTAAAAAGGTGATGCAATGGTTGCAAATAGAAGTCCAATAAATATCACCTGTATCATAGGGAGGGGGCTGGTCATCTTCATCTTTATTATCTCTATATGTCTGTTTCCACCTGTCGTTTTCTGTTAAAACAACACATCTAGGTTTACAGAGAGAACATTACTAGTCACCGCAAAAAACAGGGAGAAAGACCCACAACCAGTATTCCATAGCAACCAGTCTTTAAACATTATTGGTTGCTATAGATTAGCCTATCACAAATCTTTTTAAATCTTTAAATAAAGGAGGCATAGGGGTTTGATTTACTAAAAATGGAGAGTGCAAAATCTGGCACAGCTGTGCATGGTAGCCAATCAGCTTCTAACTTCAGCTTGCTCAGTTAAAGTGGTTCTAAAGTCAGAAGTTTTTTTTAATCTTAATTCATTCAATGCATTAAGATAAAAAAAACCTTCTGTGTGCGGTAGCCCCCCTAATACTTACCTAAGTCCATCTCGTTCCAGCGATGTTGCACAAGAGTCTCGAATGTCCGGGACTCTCCCTCCTTATTGGCTGAGCCAGCAGTGGGGTGCCATTGGCTTCCACTGCTGTCAATCAGTCAGTGAGACAATGAGGAGAGAAAGGGTGGGGCCCAGCCGTGGCTTCGTGTCTGAATGGACACACAGAGCAGCGGCTCGGCTCAAATGTCCCCCATAGCAAGCTGCTTGCTGTGGGGGCACTCAGCAGAAGGGAGGGCCAGGACAGCCCACGAGGGACCTTAGAAGAGGAGGATCTGGGCTGCTCTGTGCAAAACCACTGCACAGAGCAGGTAAGTATGAGATGTTTGTTATTTTTAAACCCCAAAAAATTTGACTTTAGTATCACTTTAAGCATTGACAAAAAAAAAAAATGGAAGTTGATTGGTGTCTATGCAGGGCTTCACCAGATTTTGCACTCTCAAGTTTCTTTAAATCAACCCCATAGTGTGCAAAATAGCAGGAACATGAAAAATAATAATTGCGATATGTAATGAGCATATAATGAATTAACAAAATAATGCTACATAATTATTTTGTTACAAATGTATACCTTTAGCATCCGCTGAAATGTCTGTGTCCTCATTATTTCTACTTATATGCGGTCTTGCTGCTAAAGGAGGAATTGGTTTAGAGATACCTGGAATAAAAGAATGCTGCATAAATGACTGTTCCTACAATGACTAAATTGTACACTAGGTGGCACCATCACATATGAGACTACCAGGAAACGGGTGTATGTGTAACAAGTTAACAAAGTACTATTGACTAAAAATAAATAATTATTACTCAGGACCTAAAACTACTCAAAAAAAAATATCTAAAGATATGGTGAAGCTAAATTTGAGATGGATGCCAAAAAACAATGCATAAATGTAATTACAAAAGATATAAAAGGTCGTACAGCACCTGTCACCTTAAAATTAACATATTATATCCCAAAAATGTAATTCTTAATGCACAGAATTAAGCAAAACATTCCATACAAAATTACTCAGTTGAATTAATTAAAACTGACCTCTGATATCAATGGAATAGGCTTTTGTGGTTTTAATTGGTACCTGTTTAAAACACAGGCAAACCAGAACTATGGAAATTAACCCTGAGAGGGAACTGTGAATGGTTACAGATGTTTAAAAATAAAAAAAACTGCCCTTTCCCTTATAATAGACAACTAAAGCACCACTCTTAAATGGCATATACAACATACACTCACCGGCCACTCTATTAGGTACACCTTGCTAGTACCGGGTTGGACCCCCTTTTGCCTTAATTCTTTGTGGCATAGATTCAACAAGGTGTTGGAACATTCCTCAGAGATTTTGGTCCATAGTGACATGATAGCATCACGCAGTTGCTGCAGATTTGTCCGCTGCGCATCCATGTTGCGAAACTCCCGTTCCACCACATGGACGTGGAAAGGTGCTCTATTGGATTGAGATCTGGTGACTGTGGAGGCCATTGGAGTACAGGGACCTCATTGTCATGTTCAAGAACCCAGTGGTGAGATGATTTGAGCTTTATGTCATGGTTCATTATCCTGCTGGAAGTAGCCATCAGAAGATGGGTACACTGCAGTCATAAAGGGATGGACATGGTCAGCAACAATACTCAGGTAGGCATTTAAACGATGCTCAATTGGTACTAAGGGGCCCAAAGTGTGCCAAGAAAATATCCACCACACCATTACACCACCGTCACCAACCTGAACCATTGATACAAGGCAGGATGGATCCATGTTTTCATGTTGTTTACACCAAATTTTGACCCCACCATCTGAATGTTGCAGCTGAAATCGAGACTCATCAGACCAGGCAATGTTTTTCCAATAATCTATTGTCCAATTTTAGTGAGCCTGTACGAATTGTAGCCTCAGTTTTCTGTTCTTAGCTGACAGGAGTGGCCCCTCGGTGTGTTATGCATTCAGAGGTGTTATTCTGCATACCTTGGTTGTAACGAGTGGTTATTTGCGTTACTGTTGCCTTTCTATCATCTCTTACCAATCTGCTCATTCTCCTCTAACCTCTGACATCAAAAAGGCATTTTCATCCACACAACTGCCGCTCACTGGATATTTTCTCTTTTTCGGACCATGCTCTGTAAACCCTAGAGATGGTTGTGTGTGAAAATCCCAGTAGATCAGCAGTTTTTTTAATACTCAGACCAGCCCATCTGGCACCATCAGCCATGTCACGTTCAAACTCTTTTAAATTCCCTTTCTTCCCCATTCTGATGATCGGTTTGAACTTCAGCAAGTCATCTTCACCACATCAAGATGCCTAAATGCATTGAGTTGCTTCCATGTGATCGGCTGATTAGCAATTTGTGCTACTAAGCAATTGAAAAGGTGTACCTAATAAAGTGCCCAGTGAGTGTAAATACAAGATAGCAAGTGGTGCTTAATGACAGTAATTTCCCCATATATACCATATCTGTAAACCACAGTGGGGTTAAAAATTGGTTAAACCTTCATTAACCGTTTCCGGATCACCCCATGTACATGTACTGCAGCAGGGCTGCTCTTCAGCGTGAAATCATGTACCTGTACATCATTTCGATTTCTTGGTCTGGGGCGCGCATGCCTGCCGCCGGCGACCCACTTCTGCTGTGATTGGACACAGCGGGAGCCAATCAGAGAGTCCCGACTCGAGACCCGAGAGAGGCAGAAGAGCGGCCTTCCTATGTAAACAAGGCAGATCGCCATTCTGTCGGAGGGGAAGATGCAGAGCTTGTGTTTCTGCTAAGCAGGAACACGGATCTCTGTCTTCCCCCAGTCAAAGCACCCTCCACACAGTTAGCAAGCACTCCCAGGGAACGCATTTAACCCTTTGCTCGCCCCTGATGTTAACCCCTTCCCTGCCAGTGTCATTAGTACATTGACAGTGCACTTTTTTTAAGCACTGATCACTGTATTAGTGTCACTGGTCCCCAAAAAGTATCACTTAGTGTCAGATTTGTCTGCCACAATGTCGCAGTCTCGCTAAAAATCGTTGATCGCCGCCATTACTAGTAAAAAAAATAAAAATAATAATTCCATAAATATATCCTATAGTTTGTAGGCGCTATAACTTTTGTGTAAACTAATTATTGTACGCTTATTGGAATTTTTTTTTACCAAAAACATATAGCAGAATATATATTAGCCTAAATTGATGAACAAATTAGATTTTTTACACTTTTTCATTGGATATGTTTTACAGCAAAAAGTAAAAAATATTGTTTTTTTCAAAATTGACAGTCTATTTTTGTTTATAGCGCAAAAAAATGAAAACCACAGTGGTGATCAAATACCACCAAAAGAAAGCTCAACTTGTGGAAAAAAGGACATAAATTTATGTGGGTACAGCGTTGCATGAACGCGCAATTGACAGTTAAAATAACCCAGTGCCGTGTCACAAAAAATGGCCTTCCCGAGCTGAAGTGGTTAAACCTTCAGTGTGTCCTTCATGTTGCACCATATAGTGAGCAGAACCTCCACCAACTATTAAAATGAGCAGATTACCAGACAATATGACCTCCAAATCATGGGAGACCAGCCTATGTTATCCATGTTATGTTAACCAGAAACTTGATCAGACTGGCTCTATATACTGGATTCACTCTCTTCATCCATATGCCCATCAGAGTAAAATCATGCAGCTGCCCCTCCTCCATATCAGCTTCTCTGTTTTTAGATGGTGCCACCCTCTGACAGCAGAATGGAGAGCAGGGGCACCTGATGGGAAAACAGATGGAGGGAATACATTCTGCAGAGCAGCTTTTATCAACCATGGGTCCATGGAATCCTAGGGTTCCTCCAGAGATTACTAGAGTTTCCTTGAGCAATTTGTGCCTCTCCGATAAGTAACCACTGATAACAAAGATTCTTTCAACTATCTGTAAGAGGGGGATTCTTCCCATTGACCACCAATGTAAGGCGCATTCTTCTGAATGATCACTAATGTAAGGATAATCTTTCCCACTGACCATCACACTGATGTACAGTAAGCTGTAGATTTAGTAATTATTAGCAGGGGTTCCCCGAAACCAAAAAGTTATTTCAAGGATTCCTCCAAGTTAAAAAGGTTGAGAAAGGCTGCTGTATAGGGCCGATCTAATCATGTTTTTAGATAAATCTAACATAATCTCAGTCTGACCTTCTATGTGTAGCAGGGAGCTGGATATATACATATTCCTGCAATCAGAAGACACTCTGTAACATTGCTGCAGTGTGTTTCCCTCTAGTGGCAACAAAGACTGTGTCATCACATCCTGCCAACAGAGTGATTAAGACCAGGAAGCAAAGCATATGGGGAATTATAGTCCCAGGGCTCAAGTAACACATTCTACTGAACTGCTGGGGAACTACATCTACCAACCGGCTGACAGAAAAAGAACAGACTGCTGAGAGAGACTATAAGAGGGATGGATTGAGCCTGGCGTGCTCTCTTGGGACCGGCGTGGATCTGCATGCAGGGAATCTGTATAGTAGGAGCTGCAGCTTTTTCATCCAAAGTCTTATTGTCTGCAAATAAACATCAAAGAGCTAGCTGAAGAACAACCGGATTGCCACACAGGACTTTACCTCCCTCGACACTTTAGGGATTAGTCTTTTACTGAAGCTCATAGAGCTATAAAACACCAAGAACGCTCTGAAAGAGCAGATTTAATTACATTACAGTTCTCTTTGCTAAAAGTTGTACTTGTTTATTTACTGTTCTGCCTTTATGTGTGAAGGAGCAGTAGAGAGGGGTCTGACACTCATAGGAGCCATTCCTCTGCTCTCCTGTAGCCTGTTCACATAGGCATTAGATGTGCTTGGTTGAGCACAGAGATTATAGTTCTTACTGATAAAATGTTCAATATTTGATATGTAATTGCCTTTTGGTTATTAATTACGTTCCTATTACAATACCATTCTAAACTGTAACAGTTCATGTTGCTCACCTTTGGATGCTTTTGTCTTATCAGTAAACATACCTTTTGGTTTACCACAGTTGTGTTTCTTCTCTACTGCTGTGTTTTGCACTAATACTGCATATTAGGTGTGCCAGAGGGGTTGGGACTGTTTTTGGGGTTGAGAGGCAGAGTATGGAACCAAATATACTTAAGCGGCTCCCTCGGCGGGTAGCGCTACATATGATTTAGAAGTCATACTGTCTGGTTAGCTGCTCAGTTCAACATTTGGTGGAGGTGCTGCTCAATATGGTGCAATGTGAAAGACACACTAAAGATTTAACCAGTTTTGAACTCCATTGTGGTGTACAGATACTATATAATGACAGACTGTCCCTAGTGCACCTTACTTCTTGGTCTCTACTGCTGTGTTTTGCACTAATACTGCATATTAGGTGTGCCAGAGGGGTTGGGACTGTTTTTGGGGTTGAGAGGCAGAGTATGGAACCAAATATACTTAAGCGGCTCCCTCGGCAGGTAGCGCTACATATGATTTAGAAGTCATACTGTCTGGTTAGCTGCTCAGTTCAACATTTGGTGGAGGTGCTGCTCAATATGGTGCAATGTGTTTTGCACTAATACTGCATATTAGGTGTGCACAATGAACTCCATTGTGGTGTACAGATACTATATAATGACAGACTGTCCCTAGTGCACCTTACTTCTTGGTTACAGATAAAGAAAAAAAGCAGCATCAGATTCTATGGTAAAGTCATTGTGAAACATGGCAAATAGGCAAACCAAAAAGATCAACAGTAGAATTTTAGACAGTCATTCAGCTTACCTTGAGAACGAAGTTTTGTAAAAGTTTGTGATATTTCAGCTACTTTTTTTTCTAATGAAGTTAGGAATTTTTCTCTCAGCTTCGAAATCAGTGCCATCTTCTTATCTACCATGAAGAATTACAACCCATTTATGAATATGTCAGCAAGATGGTTATACTTCTTAAAGAGCTAATGTCAGAACTGCACAAGCATCACAGTTTATTCAACAGAGCTGTGAAAAAATCAACAAGGCTGTAGAAGATGCAATAATCCTTAGGCCCCTTTCACACTGGAGCGGTTTTCAGGCGGTATTGCGCTAAAAATACTGCCTGAAAACCGCCCCTAAACAGCCTCCGCTGTTTGTTCAGTGTGAAAGCCCGAGGGCTTTCACACTGAAGCGGTGCGCAGGCAGGGCAGTGAAAAAAGTCCTGCAAACCGCTTTTTTGGAGCGGTGAAGGAGCGGTGTATTCACCGCTCCTAAACCGCTCCTGCCCATTGAAATCAATGGGACAGCGCGGCTGTACCGCGGTAATACCGCGGCTATAGCCGCGCTGTACGAGGGATTTTAACCCTTTTTCGGCCGCCAGCGGGGGTTAAAACAGCACCACTAGCGGCCGAATACAGCTACAAGAACGACGGTACAGCAGCGCTAAAAATAGCGCTGTTGTACCGCCGACGCCCCCACCGCCCCAGTGTGAAAGGGGCCTTAGCAACAAATCAGCCGTCACTCCACTGCAGCAACAGTTGAGAATATTTCTAAATGGATGCGATGCAAAGGGATACTGTACTTTGCACATGGTCATTCTGTTGTATTTAATTCTGGTTGTCACTAAATATCTTGTAATGGATAATAAAGCTATCAGGACTGTTCTGCTCCTTCTAGGTTGTCTCTCCCATGAGGCAACAATGGAAAGGGTCAGCACATCAAAAAAGGTCATTCAATGGAGGATGGACTCTGCTGGACTGTTAGCGATGAATATTGTTCCTGCAATACCAGGAATCTCACTTCTTTTTCTATATTCTGCACATTGGAAAGTAAATGGAAAATCCACACAGTATATTAAATACAGTAACTGAATCTAAAACAAATACCATTTTCTTGGCTGCTGGGAAGTTTTCCATAGGCAGTTTCATCATTTATGTGTAGTAACAGGTAAAACACCACCAATGCTCTTGAACCTTTCTCATCTGCACAAGTCAGCACATCCTCCCGTTTTCTGTGTAGATCACTCAACTCAAGAATCTACAATACAAAGAAAAAATTTAAGAAAGTACCATCACATAAAATGTAAAGCGTAACCCTAGGGAAGGAATAGAGACGTGGTCTTTTTTTTTACTGCTCTCTGTGTCCCTATAGGGGAGATTTACCTCCACTTTCTGCCAGAAAAAGATAAGAAATCTCTTCAGTGGGATCACAAACAAAAACAAAAATTAATTTTACGGATTTTTTATTTAGTGGGGAAAGCTAAAAACTTCTAAAAATGTTCTCATTGGCCCCTCTATTTCTTTTATGGGTGTAGAATGTAGGGTATATCTCTCTAAGGGGCTCATAAAATTCTGACAGAGATTCTACTTTTTTTTTTTTAAAGATGCTGATAGAGTCTATTAAAAAAATATTACTTGAATTATTGAATTGCTGCCTGTCCAAACATTCATTTATTGGTGACACATTCCCTTTATTGATCAATAAAGTTTTATTGACATTCTAGCCATACAAAGAACAAAACATATATAAAAAACAGAGCAACTGTTGCTGCAGAATGTAACAGTCATAATGGGGTATAGCATTTACAGGTAACTCAGATCATCAAACAAATTTTATTATTACACAAAGATAACCCGAGTAAATACAAAATGCAGTTTTTAAGTGATGGTTTCATTTAATAGGGCAAAAAAGCTGTCCAAACCTGCCTGGCTTTATGTGAAAAAGTAATTGCCCCCTAAACCTAATAACTGGTTGTGCCACCCTTGGCGGCAACAACTGCAATCAATCGTTTGCGATAACTGGCAGTGAGTCTTTCACGTTGCTGCGGAGCAATTTTGGCCCACTCTTCTTTGCAGAATTGTTTTAATTCAGTCTCATTGAAGGGTCTTCCAGCATGAACGGCCTGTGTAAGGTCATTAACCACTTCAGCCCCCGGAAGGTTTTACCCCCTTAATGACCAGAGCATTTTTTGCGATTCGGCACTGCGTCGCTTTAACTTACAATTGCACGGTCATGCGACGCTGTACTTAAACAAAAATTGATGTTCTTTTTTTCCCCACAAATAGAGCTTTCTTTTGGTGGTATTTGATCACCTCTGCGGTTTTTATTTTTTGCGCTATAAACAAAAAAAGAGTGACAATTTGGAAAAAAAAAACAATATTTTTTACTTTTTGCTATAATAAACATCCCACATTTATTTTTTTTTTAAACAAATTTCTATTTCAGTTTAGGCCAATATGTATTCTTCTACATATTTTTGGTAAAAAAACATTGCAATAAGCGTATATTGATTGGTTTGCGAAAAAATTATAGCGTCTACAAAATAGGGAATAGATTTATGGCATTTTTATTATTTTATTTTTTTACTAGTAATGGAGGTGATCTGCGATTTTTATCAGGACTTTTGACACTTTTGACACTTTTTTGGGACCATTGACATTTATACAACGATCAGAGCTAAAAATAGCCACTGATTACTGTGTAAATGTCACTGGCAGGGAAGGGGTTAACACTAGGGGGCGATCAAGGGGTTAACTGCCTGTGTATAAGGCAATCGCGGGCCGCTGGAGGACAACGAGTCCTCCTGACCCGCGGGCACACTCCCGAGGCGTCTAGAGGGAGCGAGCGCGTGCCGGCAGCAGGGCGCGGCCGCAACTGAGCCTGCGCGAGCGCCGTACAGCTACGGCGCTTCACGCCAGAGAGCCATTGTGCCGCCTTCAAACAACGGCGGCTGGTCTTAAAGTGGTTAAGCAGCATCTCAATTGAATTTAAGTCCTGGCTTTGATTAGGCCAGTCCAAAACCTAAATTTTGCTTTTTGTTTGAACCATTTGGAGGTGGACTTGCTGTTGTGTTTCGGATTATTGTCCTGCTGCATAACCCAAGTGCACTTGAGCTTGAGGTCATGAACATTCTCCTTTAGGATTTTCTGGTAGAGCTCAGAATTCATGGTTCCATCAATTATGGTAAGTCGTCCAGGTCCTGAAGCTGCAAAGCAGCCCCAGACCATTACGCTACCACCACCATGTCGTAATGTTACATCTGGCATAAAAACTCGGGTTATCTTTGTGTAATATTAATATTTGTTTAATGATCTGAATCATTTAAGTGTAAGAAATATGCAAAACAATAAAAAATCAGGAAGGTGTCAAATCCTTTTTCACATCACTGTAACTGTAATGTCTGCCCTCATGTTGTAAAGTGCTGCACAAATTGCCAGCATTATATAAATCCTGTATAATAATAATAATAATAATATACACATTTTGAGTAATGATACTTAACTTCTTTAGTAAATTGGCTTCTTGAAAACGAACCTAGACCAAGTCCATTTTATTGTAGGACCTCTGCTCTACGCTGTTGTGTTCCTAATTTAATCAAATTTTTATTGAATTTGAAGCTAGGTTGTAACCAGCCTTATCTCTGTGTGTTAATTCCTTCTGCATATGACTGTAAAGGAGGTTCTAGTAATTAGAGTGTGATAAATAATCTTTGAGTTATTTATGTGATATAACTAAGTTATCAGAGGTATGATTTGGAATACAATAAATATTTGGAGCACCTTTCCAGAGTATTCACATCTCCTGGACTTCGGCCTGGGAGGATGTGTGTTTAGAGTTGTGCTGGAGGCCCATAGACAACAGAAGTAGATATCTGGAGGGAGCTGGGCTAAAAGATGGCCACCTGAAAGTAGCACCTGTAAAGAATCTTCTTGCTGGAGAGTGTCTTCCAAGGAGCTAGATAGAAGCCACTGCTAGACACTCAATAAGCGTATATTGATTGGTTTGCGCAAAAGTTATAGCGTCTACAAAATACGGTATGGATTTATGGCATTTAAAAAAAAAAAAAAATGTATTTTTTTTTTTACTAGTAATAGCGGCGATCGCAATTTTTTTTCGTGACTGTGATATTATGGCGGACACATCGGACACTTTTGACACATTTTTGGGACCATTCACATTTATACAGCGATCAATGCTATAAAATTGCATTGATTACTGTATAAATGTGACAGGCAGTGAAGGGGTTAACCACTAGGGGGAGACGAGGGGTTAAATATGTTTCCTATGGAATGATTCTAACTATAGGGGGAGGGGACGTACAAGGGGAGGAGACCGATCAGTGTTCCGCTGTACTGGGAACACAGATCGTTCTCCTCTTAACTGACAGGACGTGGATCTGTGTGTTTACACACACAGATCCAAGGTCCGGCCCGGTTAACGGGCAATCACGGGTGCCCGGCGGACATCGCGGCCGCCGGGCACACGCACCGGGTCCCGAGCAATGCGGCGGGCGCGCGCGCACCCTCTAGGCGGCCGGGAAGCCCAGGCCATCATATGACGTCCACCCAGGATGGGAGATCCCATCTGTGGACGTCATTTGACAATAGCCAGGTAGGGAAGTGGTTAAAGCCCAGCCCCCCCACAGTTATAATCACTCCCAAGGACACACTTAACTCCTTCATCGCCCCCTAGTGGTTAACCCCTTTACTGCCAGTGTCATTTACACAGTAAGCAGTGCATTTTTATAGCACTGATCTCTGTATAAATGACAATGGTCCCAAAATAGTGTCAAAAGTGTCCAATGTGTCCACTATAATGTCGCAGTCCTGATAAAATCGCAGATCGCCGCCATTACTAATAAAAAAAAATTAAAAATAAAAATGCCATAAAACTATCCCCTATTTTGTAGACGCTATAACTTTTGCGCAAACCAATCAATATATGCTTATTGCGATTTTTTTTTACCAAAAATATGTAGAAGAATACACATTGGCCTAAACTGAGGGAAAAAAAATCATTTTTTATATATATTTTTGGGGGATATTTATTATAGCAAAAAGTAAAAAATAATGCGTTTTTTTCAAAATTGTCGCTCTTTTTTTGTTTATAGCACAAAAAATATAAACCACAGAGGTGATCAAATACCGCCAAAAGAAAGCTCTATTTGTGGGGAAAAGAAGGACGTCAATTTTGTTTGGGTGTAACGTCGCATGACCGTGCAATTGTCAGTTAAATTGACGCAGTGCCGAATTGCAAAAAGTGCTCTGGTCACGAAGGGGGTAAAATCTTCCGGAGCTGAAGCGGTTAAAGGCCTGCTACTTTCAGAAGATGTGTCCTATTTGTATAGTATAAGACTTGACAACTCACATTTTGGGCTTCCTTATCTTTCAGTATGGAGAGGGAAGGCATTTTGCAGATTGTCACAAAGATGTCAATGAAGGAAGAGCTGATGGCTGCATTTGTCTTGAGGTTCTCAAGGTCTTTAGTGAATGCATTGTGAAAGATGTCTGTAATAAACCATATTTTACATGAACACATAATGACAAATAAAAATACATTTTTAAAATACATGTAAACGTGTAAAAGCGTAAGTTGTGTCTAAGATCAGGCACCACAAGCAGTGGCAAAACTTAACACACCGGGGCCCCAAGTTCAATATTTAAGGTGAGGACCCTAAACTTCAGTCCTGTACCCACTGCTCCAGACCAAAAGAGGACCTGTACTGTAGTAGCTTTGGAGGCAAGCAGAGGACAAAGGACTATGCGTTACAGTAAAAACCTTATGTGCTGCAAAATCCTCCCCAGCCCCCCTTATATTTACTTGAGAGCAGTGGCTCTTGCCGCTGTCTCCCTCCTCCCTGGGCAGCTTGATAGCAGTGGGAGCCATTGGCTCCCACTGCTGTCAATCAAATGCTGTGCCTAGCGAGCGGGGGGTGGGGTCGAGCCGGCCGTTCTGTGTCAATAGACGCAGACAGGGTGGGAGGGCTGTCAGTGTGAGCTCAGTCCTTCTTTTCATCCATTCTTCTCTTCATTCATTTATGAAAAAGGGCCACAGTTTTAGTCTTCATTCATAAATTACAGTTATGTGTAAATTGTAAACAATAAATTTTTTAAACACAACTTTAGCCCCTAAATTAGCCTTAATGACTTTTTATTAATGCTTTATGTTTGTTTTGCTGTAGGTAAGTAAATGTTTTACATTTCTGTTCTTTTTGCAGTGGTGCATCAAAAAATATGCTTCATGGTAGAAACATAATCATAGTACCTTTATACATGTTGTAAAAGGGACACCTCAGAATATAATTTACAATTTTGATGAGTTAAAAACTCCTTTATGCCCCAGATAAAAAAAAAGATTTTGGTTATCATAATGCTTATAGAAATCTAGCTCTGTTTTATCAGGCTGCTAATGACTACATCACACTGGTGCATAGGCGTGCACCCCAGAGGTAAAACACACATGCATGTGTGTATAATATATATATATATATATATATATATCACACACACACACACACACGCATTATATTGTCAAAAGTATTGGGACGCACTTGAACTTTAATGGCACCCCAGTCTTAGTCTGTAGGGTTCAATATTGAGTTGGCCCACCCTTTGCAGCTATACAAGCTTCAACTCTTCTGGGAAGGCTGTCCACGAGGTTTAGGAGTGTGTCTATGGGAATGTTTGACCATTCTTCCAGAAGAGCATTTGTGAGGTCAGGCACTGATGTTGGACAGGGAGGTCTGGCTTGCAATCTCCACTCTAATTCATCCCAAAAGTGTTCTATTGGGTTGAGGTCAGGACTCTGTGCAGGTCAGTCAAGTTCCTCCACCCCAAACTCGCTCATTCATGTCTTTATGGACCTTGCTTTGTGCATTGGTTCAAATAATTTGGGGGAGGGGGGGATTATGGTGTGGGGTTGTTTTTCAGGGGTTGGGCTTGGCCCCTTAGTTCCAGTGAAGGGAACTCTAAAGGCGTCAGCATACCAGACATTTTGGACAATTTCATGCTCCCAACTTTGTGGGAACTTTTTGGGGAAAGCCCCTTCCTGTTCCAACATGACTGCGCACCAGTGCACAAAGCAAGGTCCATAAAGACATGGATGAGCTAGTTTGGGGTGGAGGAAAATTAACTTCAAGTGCAATAATTCACATTATAATAGTAACTAAAACATATAAAAATAAGTGTAACAATCCAAAAAATAAAACTTCCAAAATGCTATAATGGTGTGAACCTCCCAACTGAAAAGTTGTTACATAGTAGGTAAGGTTGAAAAAAGACACAAGTCCATCAAGTCCAACCTATGTGTGTGATTATATGTCAGTATTACATTGTATATCCCTGTATGTTGTGGTCATTCAGGTGCTTATCTAATAGTTTTTTGAAACTATCGATGCTCCCCGCTGATACCACCACCTGTGGAAGGAAATTCCACATCCTTGCCACTCTTAGTGTAGTAAAGAACCAGTAGTTTAAGGTTAAACCTCTTTTCTTCTAATTTTAATGATTGGCCACGTGTCTTGTTAAACTCCCTTCCGCAAAAAAGTTTTATCCCTATTGTGGGGTCACCAGTACGGTATTTATAAATTGAAATCATATCCTCTCTCAAGCGTCTCTTCTCCAGAGGGAATAAGTTTAGTGTTCGCAACCTTTCCTCATAACTAATATCCTCCAGACCCTTTATTAGCTTTGTTGCCCTTCTTTGTACTCGCTCCATTTCCAGTACATCCTTCCTGAGGACTGGTGCCCAGAACTGGACAGCATACTTCAGGTGCGGCCAGACCAGAGTCTTGTAGAGCGGGAGAATTATTGTTTTATCTCTGGAGTTGATCCCCTATTTAATGCATGCCAATATTCTGTTTGCTTTGTTAGTAGCAGCTTGGCATTGCATGCCATTGCTGAGCCTATCATCTACTAGGACCCCCAGGTCCTTTTCCATCCTAGATTCCCCCAGAGGTTCTCCCCCCAGTTTATAGATTGGAATCATATTTTTGCCACCCAAATGCATTATTTTACATTTTTCTACATTAAACCTTTGCCATGTAGTTGCCCACCCCATTAATTTGTTCAGATCTTTTTGCAAGGTTTCCACATCCTGCGGAGAAGTTATTGCCCTGTTTAGCTTAGTATCATCCGCAAATACAGAAATTGAACTGTTTTCCCCATCCTCCAGGTTGTTTATGAACAAAATAAATAGGATTTGTCCCAGCACAGAACCCTGGGGAACCCCACTACCCACCCCTGACCATTCCGAGTACTCCCCATTTATCACCACCCTCTGAACTCGCCCTTGTAGCCAGTTTTCAATCCATGATGTACTCACCCTATGGTTCATGCCAACGGACCTTATTTTGTACAGTAAACGTTTATGGGGAACTGTGTCAAATGCTTTTGCAAAATCCAGATACACCACGTCTACGGGCCTTCCTTTATCTAGATGGCAACTCACCTCCTCATAGAAGGTTAATAGATTGGTTTGTCAATTCTTCATGAATCCATGTTGATTACTGCTAATGATACTGTTCTCATTACTAAAATGTTGTATATAGTCCCTTATCATCCCCTTCAAGAGCTTGCATACTATTGATGTTAGGCTAACTGGTCTGTAATTCCCAGGGATGTATTTTGATTGTTGCACTTGAAGTTAATTTGTATTGCAATTACCTGTAGAGGGTTCCACCATTCTTGTTAAGTTATTGATTAGTAAGTTAGCACTGTACTTTTTTTGTGGTGTGGGGACACATAACAGTGCTTAGCAGCAGGCCTTTTACTGACACTTTTTTTTTTTTTACCTCCAGTAGTTTATTGTAAATAGTAGTGTGGTAATTACCTATTATACTAAAGACTGGCATGTGGCATTAATAAACATTAACAGATTTCAGTTGTGCCCCACCAGCCCCCCCATGAACAATGTGTCTGGCTACAGAGTTCATCTCCCCATCCCTGCACTCGGTGCACTGATGGGCAGCACTGATTGGCAGCACTGATAGGCAGCATGATGGGTACTGATTGGCACTGATAGGCAGCACTGATTGGCACTGATAGGCAGCACTGATTGGCATTGATAGGCTGAACTGATTGGCAGCACTGATTGGTAGCATTGATGGGCAGTAATTGTCAGCACTGATGGGCACTGATAGGTGGCACTATGGGCGTCACTGATTGCCACTGATAAGTGGCACTGACTTGTAGCACTGATAGGTGGCATTAATAGTTGGCACTGATTGGCACTGTAGGCAGCACTGTTTGGCACTGATAGGCAGAACTGATTGGCACTGATGGGCAGCACTGATTGGCACTGATGGGCAGCACTGATTGGCACTTATTGGCAGCATTGTTTGGCACTGATGGGCAGCACTGATTGGCACTGATAGGCAGCACTAATTGGCACTGATAGTGGCACTGATTGGCAGCACTGATGGTCAGCATTGATTGGCACTGATAGCGGCACCGATTGGCAGCACTGATTGGCGAATACTGATTGGCACTGATAGTGGCACTAATAGGCACTGATTGGCAGCATTGATTGGCACTGGTAGGCAGCACTGGTTGGCACTGATAGGCACTAATTGGCAGCATTGATTGGCACTGATGGGAACTGATAGCAGCATTGATGGGCACTGATTGGCAGCATTGATTGGCACTGATGGGCAGCACTGATTGGCACTGATAGTGGGACTGATTTAAACCAATTGGCAGCATTGTTTGGCACTGATTGGCACTGATAGCGGCACTAATTGGCAGTATTCATTGGCACTGATTGCAGCACTGATGGTCACTGATGGACACTGATTGCGGCACTGATTGCGGCACAGATTGGCAGCATTGATGGGCAGCACTGATAGCGGCACTGACAGAGGAGATCATGAGGCGATATCATGGGGCGAGAGCCGCTCAGTGAAGCTGTCAGCTAATGTAACTGCACGCAGGGAGAAGATCAGTTGTCACAACTCTGTGGTGATGTCGGGGGTGGGCGGGACCGAGCAGCTATTAAACATCAACCAATGATTGGGCTGCTTAAGAAAGGGGGCGGAGCTACATATATGTAGCGGCCCTCCCAGACCCTATCCCATTGGCTGGTGTGTGTTGTCCTTTCGGTCCCGCCCACCCGACATCACAGCGAAGTTGTGACAGCTGGTCTCTCTTTCTTTGCAAGCCGTTACATTAGCTGAAAGTTTCACACACTGAGCGACTCTCGCCTCACGATCTTCTGAATGTTTCACAGGCAGCGTGGGCTACACACTGCCTGGATGTAACATTTCAGAGCAGATCGAGAGAGACAGCTCCAGGTGATTAGGGTGTGCCCAGGCACATCTCGTGCGCACGCCTATGCACTGGTGTAACTGGTTCACACTGGTTTAACCATGTTGCAACAACTCCCCACATTCCCCCAGTTGTCCATGGGTCCAAAGATATTAAAGTGATTGCAAACCTTGTAAAACAACCCATTCAGTTTAAAATCGAAATGAAAGGCAAAACATTTTTGTATAGATAAAAAAAATACATTATAAATACCTTTTTTCCCTTTTGCTCACATGCTTTTGCTCACATTCCCTCTGTTCTCAGCTGCATAAGAGCTGGGGGAGGGGAAGCAGCAGCACACTGAGCTTCATAGTGAATGGCTGTGCAGTGGAGGCGTGCCAGGACAAGTCTGATCATTGGAGGAGAGTACACTGAGTTCACAGCATAGCTAGAGAACTGACCACTCTGTGCTCTCCTGCTTAGTGTGGTCCGTTTTTAATAGGAAAGCAGAGGGACTGGTAGGAACATCAGGGATTTTACATAAAGGAAGCAACACAAAGAGAACAGGATACTTTCTCATAAAAGTACATGCAGGCAAATATCAGGCATATGAATTGTCGGGGTAACAAACGCTTTAATCCTAGAATTGGTGGACAGCAGCAGTCATTTCAGTACTTTTTGCTAGAGAAGGCAAAAGCACTGTGCAGGCACTGTACATATGGATGTTTAATCTACTCTGAACTCAGCTGGGGTAAGTACTGTAGTATCTACATTTTGAGTGCCAGAGGACCTTGTCCCACAACTGCATTTACCCACCGTCTTCCAAAATAAGAGGCTTCTTTGGCAAACATGATAGCAGGCATGGTTTTGTGTTTGATCTTAGGAATATTACGTTATATAAGGTTTATATTTGTAGCATTAAAGTACAGTATATGTAAAGATAAAAATCTTTTTAAGTTATAAATAGAGTAGGGAAGGATTTAAACACCAACAAAAACTTGACAAAAGTTCTAACCCTTCCCTACTCTATCCTAAATGAAAATAAAGGAAATGAATTTACATATATGGGGGTCACAGGAAAGTCATAGCAGAGGTTCATAGCTGTACTTCCCTCTAGATTAACAGTAGCACACTTTGGTTGTTTTACCTTGTTCCTCTTGGGTCAGGTCAGGAACTGAGAACTTCTTAGAACTCATAGTTAATTGCTGCAGCAACAACAGAAAAACATATATTAACATATATATTCATATTACAAAGATGGCAATGATGGCATATTCAATAATCTTGAAAGTGTTCGGAAAAGTTATGGAACTGGAAATGTGTATACAGCAAAATATCAGCTTTTGATGCACATATATGCACTAACCAAAATACACTGTTACAATAGCCAAGTCCAGGTTGATGAGCAGGGCCGATCCTAGGGTCACAGACGCCTGGGTGCAGAAATATTTCTGGTGCCCCCACGTGGGCGTGGTCATCTTACCAACTCCTCCCCTTTACAAATGTTTCTATGGCAACGACTCAAACACAGATATGCTCCCCTAAGAACTCTTAGTTACCCTGGGATCCTCCCATGATCTTTTAACAATAAAGAAAATACAGGAAGAGCGTACACTAATGAGACTTGGAAGGGAGTCTCTCTGATGCACCCAGTGAGGGCTTCTGTTAGAGAATCTGTTAGAAAGAGCCCCCAGACATAGTACAGGAGATGGTCAGAGACTGCATACATAGTACAGGAGATGGCCAGACTGCAGACATAATACAGACGATGGTCAGAGACTGCAGACATGGCACAGGAGATGGTCAGAGACTGCAGACATACTACAGGAGATGGTCAGAGATGGCAGACATAATACAGGAGATGGTCAGAGACTGCAGACGTAATAAAAGAGATGGTCAGAGACTGCGGACATAATACAAGAGATGGTCAGAGACTGCAGACATGATACAAGAGATGATCAGAGACTGCAGACATGTTACAAGAGATGGTCAGAGACTGCAGACATACTACAGGAGACGGTCAGAGACTGGAGATATAATACAGGAGATGGTCAGAGACTGCAGACATAGTACAGGAGATGGTCAGAGACTGGAAATATAATACAGGAGATGGTCAGAGACTGCAGACATAGTACAGGAGATGGTCAGAGACTGCAGACATGTTACAAGAGATGGTCAGAGACTGCAGACATGTTACAAGAGATGGTCAAAGACTACAGACATGTTACAAGAGATGGTCAGAGACTGCAGACATAGTACAGGAGATGGTCAGAGACTGCAGACATGATACAAGAGATGGTCAGACTGCAGACATGTTACAAGAGATGGTCAGAGACTGCAGACATACTACAGGAGATGGTCAGAGACTGCAGACATGTTACAAGAGATGGTCAGAGACTGCAGACATGTTACAAGAGATGGTCAGAGACTGCAGACATGTTACAAGAGATGGTCAGAGACTGCAGACATGTTACAAGAGATGGTCAGAGACTGCAGACATGTTACAAGAGATGGTCAGAGAATGCAGACATATTACAGGAGATGGTCAGAGACTGGAGGTATAAAACAGGAGATGGTCAGAGACTGCAGATATAGTACAGGAGATGGTCAGAGACTGGAGATATAATATAGGAGACAGTCAGAGACTGCAGACATACTACAGGGAACCTTCAGAGACTGAAGACACACTACAGGTGATGGTCAGAGACTGCAGACATACTACAGAAGACGGTCAGAGACTGCAGACATAGTACAGGAGACGGTCAGAGACTGCAGACATACTACAGGAGACAGTCAGAGACTGCAGACATACTACAGGAGACGGTCAGAGACTGCAGACATGGTACAGAAGATGGTCAGAGAATGCAGACATACTACAGGAAATGGTCAGAGACTGCAGACATAATACAAGAGATGGTCAGAGACTGCAGACATGTTACAAGAGATGTTCAGAGACTGCAGACATGTTACAAGAGATGGTAAGAGACTGCAGACATAGTACAGGAGATGGTCAGAGACTGCAGACATGATACAAGAGATGGTCAGAGACTGCAGACATGTTATAAGAGATGGTCAGAGACTGCAGTTCCTATGGACGTTAGTAAATAATGGCCGGTCGGCCCTCTCACCTGACCCAGCGATACAGCAACAACGGTTCCTCTGATGAGGAGTCAGCTCACTCTGAATTGCCCGTGGCGACTCCGCTGGGTAGAGCCAAGATCTGTATTCTGGCAATGACTCCATTCCTTTCTCCACCAGGGATGGCCCAGGCTGTGTGGCTTTCCCTCATGTGGCGCAGGGCAGCGGGGTTCTCTCTCTGATGGTGTTGCCTCAGCACTGACCTCTCCCTCTGGAGTCCTGGGTGTACTTCCCTGAAAGCTTTCCCGGGCTCCTGTCTCTCGCTCTCCCATTCAGCTGAGCATGCTGTGTGGGCTGCAGTTTCTGTGTTACAGTGGGGCTGCCAGTCCTTGGGACTACATGTCCTACAATCCTCTTCTTTGGTCCTTTTTTTTTTCTTCCCTGGCCGATATGAAGGCGGGGGAAGAAATATAGTGCGCCGCTCACTAGTACAGCAGCGCACACGAGGAGGAGAGGGAGAGGGGAAACAAGAGCAGTGGCGTCACTAGGGTTGGTGTCACCCAGTGCGGTAAAACATGGTATCACACCCTCCACCAACTATAGTCGCCCCTCAGTACAGACCCCCCTCCACTAAGTATAGACCCCCCTCCGTCAGTGCAGGCTCCCCACTAAGTATAAACCCCTCCCTCAGTATAGACCCCCCCAGGACAAATCACCCCCCTACATTAGTATAGACCCCCCAGGACAAACCACCCCCCACATTAGTACAGACCCCCAGGACAAATCACCCCCCCTTCATTAGTTTAGACCCCCCAGGACAAACCACCTCCCCTACATTAGTACAGACCCCTCCTCCATTAGGCTAATTAAAAACACCCGGGCGGCAGCTGGAGAGGAGAGGACGGTGTGCAGCCGCGCCGCCCGGGTGTAGAATAGAGCAGGCAGGAGTTACACACAGGAGGAGAAGTGGAACACGTCGGGGTCGGGCTCGGACCGCCCCATCGTAACGTCACTGCGCGGCCGCGGCTGGTCTCTCTCTGCACACAGAGACAGCCGCTCCGGTCTCCAGCTGTTTCGCTCTCCTCCTCTGACAGGAGGAGGGAGGGGGGATGGGCACAGCAGTGGCGGTGGCGGTGACCGGTGGAGAGAGCTGCCTATGGACAAGGAGAGGAGAAAGAGGAGGGAGGGGAGCACTCTGGCGCTTCAGCGCCCCCACCTCTGTGGCGCCCGGGTGCACTGCACCCTGTGCACCCCGGCCAGGATCAGCCCTGTTGATGAGCACAGTGCCCAAAGTGGACACTCTGCATAGCAAACAAAACAAAACAAAAAAACAGGGCTATTCAGAAGCCACCCTTTTCAAACTGTAACCGTCTCAAAGTCCCCACAGACTCTAATCTTCTGCTAACATGTGCAAATCTCCCTGGTCCATAACAACAATAACTCTTATCTTGTGAGGATTTCTACTGTCACAAGGCCTTGTATTTTTTTAGGTTAGAGCTCCAAAAGTCCAGCTGAACACCTGGGGCCCCTGAAACATAGGGCCCAGGTCACCTGATGCAAGATCCATCAGGTCCATTTTTCCCTGCTCGGATTGGGACTTCTTTCCATAACCATCACTACTCCTGCTCAACCAGGTTTACACTCTGTACCTTACATTTAGAGTCCTGTCCACCAGCATCAGTGTAGCCTATTGTACCCATCCAGCCACCTGCAACCCAACCATGCTCAGGTCCTCCTTACCTGCTTCCACCCTATTTATTCATCCTCTTAAAATAACACACCTTCAGCTTCTTTTACTTAGTATTAAAATAACATAACTTCAAGGCAATAGTGGAATAAATAATTGCACATCTACTTACAGTCCAAGAATTCCATCGTCCATATTCCTCAAAGGTCAGTGCTGGTGATCTGGCATCTCAAGGCCCAATACCATAATATACATTGCATAATGAGAATTAATATAAGTACAGCAACCAAAAGTAGAAATATGTAAGTACCATCAATCAATAACTTGGTGCAGCAGCATACAGCAAATATAAAATATTCATAACATTAATCCATTAAATGTAGTACACGGGAACACTGGGCCACTTTCCAGTCCAGGGATGTGAAAGTCTGACATGAGAGTGTAAACAATCCTTTCCAGGTCGCACTAGGAAGATTTTGTCCATTAATATGATGGAATAAGAAAACACTGCACTCTAACAGCAAAGATAAAATATATGTGAGCCAGCAGCTGCATACATTGTGACAAACAATAACTGGTAAATGGGAGAAAAATGCAGCGCTAAGAAGTAATAGGAAGTTAGGGTGTAGTGAAACAATTAAGTAAGAGATGCTGTACTGAACAGTAAAGCATATGTGCAAAAACCATAAGTGAAATGAAATGAACAAACACAGTATAAAGTGTCCACATATGGTAAATGGATGATTCCAAACTCAAATTATTAAGAGGAACTGGTATGGACCAAAAAATGATGTGAAACTAGAAAATAAAGTCAATGGTGCACGGTGTGGATCTGTGACTGTGAGTCAACAACGGGGTACAGAACTTCCGTAGCTGTAAACCAACATCTCGATATGGGGCATCAGAATGAAAACATCAGGAAGTAAGATAAGATGGGTACACTTACCAGATGACGTGGACTCCACTGTCATATGACATGGAGTCAATGGTGCATGGAGCCAAACCTAGGCTGGAAAACGATATCCGGAACGGTGGAACCTCTGTCTCACTTCTCGACTTCTCTGGTGGGGTGAGGAAACATCAGGAAGGGCCGCCAACTGGATATCAGCCAATAGACCTCAAGGATGTGTTCCAAGGAGAAGCCGGGGACAGATTTGATCCAGACCCCGTGATGGAAGTAGGGCTACTGGAAGGCAGTTTCTTGCATCGGGATAATATGCAAATAAAAAATAAAAAGCTTCTGCATAGTGCAGGTAAACCAGGGATTTTTATTTCTAAAAATACCATACAAAAAATGGATAAAAGTGATCACAATTAAAATAAAATCTAAGCAGCGTAAGGAAGGGGAGATCGCCCCTTCCTTACGCTGCTTAGACAGAGGTTCCACCGTTCCGGATATCGTTTTCCAGCCTAGGTTTGGCTCCATGCACCATTGACTCCATGTCATATGACAGTGAAGTCCACGTCATCTGGTAAGAGTACCCATCTTATCTTACTTCCTGATGTTTTCATTCTGATGCCCCATATCGAGATGTTGGTTTACAGTTACGGAAGTTCTGTACCCCGTTGTTGACTCACAGTCACAGATCCACACCGTGCACCATTGACTTTATTTTCTAGTTTCACATCCTTTTTTGGTCCATACCAGTTCCTCTTAATAATTTGAGTTTGGAATCATCCATTTACCATATGTGGACACTTTATACTGTGTTTGTTCATTTCATTTCACTTATGGTTTTTGCACATATGCTTTACTGTTCAGTACAGCATCTCTTACTTAATTGTTTCACTACACCCTAACTTCCTATTACTTCTTAGCGCTGCATTTTTTTCCCATTTACCATTAATATGATGGCCCAGGCTTTGCTTATGAAAGACTCTTGAATCTAAGATCCAACTCTTTGGCAGTCTTATCGATCTCATGTCTTCCAGTACCTGCAGATGCTCCAATATACATAGTACATTGGTTGTAATTGTCCTGTCTTTTCTGATCAATCACTTGAAAAAGTCCTTCAAGCATGTAAGGAAACAGGTACCCACAATCATGGACAAGTCTGTACAAATACCTTTGGGCTGCAAGAGGCAGGTGAGTTGTCTGCCACAACCCTCTCCAGGCGATAAGTTGTTGTGGATTTCTTTGGAAGTACAGGTACAGCTATCTGTCCACAGTTAGTCAGTGAGTCCTAATTTAAACAGTGGGAAAAGAAAATGCCACTCCAGATGAGTGATGGAACCAGGTAAGCTGGGGAATGGACTCCTCCCAAGGATGCTGGCCTCAGCTCGCCGGCCGTGCAATGGGATAAAAGGGAATAGATGGCTGCACACCGAGGTAGTTATGAATCTCTTTATTGTAAAATCCATAACATGAATGGCACCACAGGACAGGAAAGCAGGTACAGGTAGACGCGTTTCACACAGCGACGCTGTGCTTATTCATACATATATTGCATAACAGACATCCCAACCTGCAAAAACTCATTTCAGGGAGGTGGGCGTAGCTTAAACCGTGCTACATATTGGGCGTGGCTTAAATGGGGCGTGGTTTAATAGAGTCTTAGATGACTTACAGTGCAGAATGTAGTAATGTTAAATAGGGAATATACAGTGTATGTAGGTGGGGAGTATGTGCAGGAGAGGAGTGTAGAGTGTACAGCGGTGAGTAGTATGTGCAGGATGGTGTCAGTAGGTCAGTGGACGTTGTCTGTAGTTCTTTATTTATTTATTTTTTTTTTTTTTACAATTGTATTTTTTAAATTATTTTACAATTTACTTTTTTAGTTTTTGTTTTTCACAGTGATTGGGGGTGGGGGGGGGGGTGGACAGTGTCAGTAGAGCAGCATGTCAGTAGTTTTTTGTTTTTATTATTTTCTCTATTTTTTACAATGTTGTTGTTTATTATTTTCATTATTTTCTTCATTTTTTAAAATATTTTTTTCACAGTGCTTCTGGAGAAGGGGTAGAGAGTATGTGGCGGTGATAGTGTCAGTAGGGCAGTGGATGGTGTCAGTAGTTTTTATTTTTACATATTGTTTTTGTACAATTTAATTTTGTATTTAATTTTTGTTCACAATGCTTTTTGGGGGGAGGGGGTTGGGTCAGTGGACAGTGTTGGTAGGGCAGGGGGGGTGGTGTCAGTAGTTTTTTATTTTATATTTTTTTTATAATTACATTTTTTATAATTTTTGTTTACAATTTCATTTTTTAAAAATATTGTTTGCATTTTTTTTTAAATCAACCCTGTTGGGGGGGGGGCTTTGGTCAGATATCAGGGGTCTAAACAGACCCCTGACATCTCCTCTTTGAGACAGGGAAAGGGACTGAGGACGTTGATTCCCCAATTCCTATCCCAGCATTGAAGCTGAATGGACAGAGGACAGCGGCTCCTGTCCATTCGTAAACTGAGCAGAGTAAACACACAGGTTATTCTGTTCAGTTTTCACAGGACACGATCTCCCTCACTGTGTCCAATTCAGAAAAGGCAGGGGCCGGTAAATGACCGGTCCATTCCTCCGCTCACCATCCTGACAGATCCCCACAGCCGGCGGGAGAGAAGAGGAGGAAAGCCAGCTGCGGGGGACAAGTGGGGGCGGAGAAGTAGGAGGACAGGGAGCTGGAGAAGAAAAGGAGGGTGAAGGACACGGAGGGGGGCTGGAGGAGGAGGATACAGGTAATAGTCGGGGATGATCAGTGCAGCAGGAGGGACAGCTGTGATTACCTATCTCCCTGTAAAGCTTTTTAGCAGACAGCCACGGAGGGGAGAGAAGGAGAAGCGCATGTCAGCTATACAGGGAGATCGGTGTTCACTGCTGTCCCTCCTGCTGCACCGATCATCCCTGATTTTGAACCAGGGGACAATCCAGGATCAGCCCCGCAGCCGGGATATCGGGCACTTGCGGGTGTCCGGGAGCCGCCCCCAAAATGCGGGAGGCTCCCGTACCTCGTGGCAGACCTGGGATCTCTTGAATAGTGCAGCATCACTGTGTGAAACGCTCCTGTACCTGCTTTCCTGTCCTGTGGTGCCATTCATGTTACGGATTTTACAATAAAGAGATTCATCACTACCTCGGTGTGCAGCTATCTATTCTTTTTAGACCTAATTCCAAGACATATATTGCAGTATAGGAGATCAGGCACAGAAACCAAGTGTATGCTAAAACTGTCTCAGTTTATTGAATTATTGACAGTTTTTATAAAAGGTGCAAGTTATGCAGTTTGGTATTTAGTCAGTTGTTGCTGATGATAATTTTAGGAGACTTCTGGACTTTCCACTATTTCTGATTATCCTTATTTATACTTTTATGATTCAGTGCCCCAAGACTTGCCACTAATTCTTTGTGGTCACGAGTTTTGACACTCCGATGTTTCAATTGCATGTGTGCATTAAACATAAAGAGCAGTAAAAGCAAGGGTTTTGTCAGAGGCCATTTTATAATAATTATAAAATAATCAGTAATAATTTTAACTGTAAATCTTGCCACCACACAGTTAGGTGTTGGGTGCCCGTATCAGAGCTACAGGACAGGCCATAAGATCACTGGCCACAGCACCCAAGCTATCAGAATCCATTCTCTAACTGCAATCTCACTGGAGTAGCCATTGCAGGGGAAGCAATAAAATAGGCCTACGAATTCCGGACCTCTGGCCAAGGGCTCAGTGTCCATTTAAAAATATTTCCTCTGCTATAAAATCTCCTCCAAAGCATAAAAAGTCTGTTTCTGCTACCTCCTTTGCACTAGTCACTCATCTGGAAGTAACAAATACAGCTCTGCTTCTTCATTATTGCAATTCCCGAGTGCAGGAGGCTCAATGAGTTCCTTGGTACCCTCTGCAGAGGTGGACTGGAGGTGGACTGGAGGTCTTCCTTGTTGTCCCCTGACTTGACCATAGCTACAGAAGGGGAATCAGGCATTGACGCCTCCAGACCTGGGGACCCCATCAGCTCTAGAGTGACTGGTTTAGTAGACACCTCCAACAGGGTCTCTTCCCATGATGTCCCTTGCTCCACAGAGATTCAGAGGTCCTGGGGCTCATCTTTCTCCAGATGTAGTGTAAATAGGAAAGCATGACAATGTCCATACCTCACCCACTGACTGGGATATACACGGGGTTACACGATTACAGTCAGAACATAGTGGTACAAGGAAATCTGTCATTCCTTTGATTGCACAAAGTAAAGCCTTATTACAGGTGCAAACTTTAGTCCAGTATTTAGCACCATGCCCAGGCCAGTCTTCCACAGCAGCCCTACTATCTTGATTTTTAGAAACAGCACATGTCCATTTGCTAGAGCTCTCTCATGAGTGAAAGTGCCAACTCCAGGCCACTCTATATGTAGAGTCGCCTCTTTTTCCGGGTTCTAATGCCTAATTGAGGCTTTGGGCAACTTCTAGAATTTCCTCAGACACTTCAGGAACTTCTGCTAGAGGCACACAGAGGTACAGGAATATTTAGGGACCACACGCTCTTCATATCATAACTGCCCCTAGGCCCACATAGACTGAAGCCGTCTGCTAACATATGTACAGATGGTAGGATGGAAACCTTCTGTTACACCATCCCCCTGGTCTAACATTGACCCATACCTGGGCTGGAGTACTCATATCAAAAGGCCTTGTATTGGGAGCGTGGCCGGCCAGAGCCTAAGATGGATGCTGTAATTTGAGGCTCTGAGCATTGGAACGGGCACAGGCGGCTATGAGCACCAATACGTGGCACAGCGACACAGGGAAAGATCCCTAAACTATCCCCCTACTTAGCGACGGTATGGCAGCAAAACAAAAAGAAAGACTGCCTCAAAAACTCACAGCATTCATGTTTCAGCCCGAGGACCAGTGGGGACAAGATGGCGCCGGCGCCGCGGCTCTGTCAGTCAGCGCGAAATGACTCAATAGAGATGGCGAATGTCACTACAGACACCTGTGACTCCCCTCCTGGCACTCCGATCACTGGTAGCCCGGCCAAAGCGAGAATGCGGATGGATTCTCCAGCCTCTGTCATACCTGAGGTGAGCCAACTATCCCTTTCTCCTGGGCCCCATAGTGCACAATCAGATTCTATAGCAATGTTGCCGACCACTAACCAGCCTGTCATGGACACAACACTTAAGGAGATGTTAATATCCCTGAGAAAGACACTACAATCAGATATGCAGCAGTTCAGACAGAATGTCACATCCCTGGGAGACAGAATGTCTCATGTGGAAACTCAAAGGGGTGCATGTGCGTCTACAGTGAATGAACTTATCGATGCCCAAGCTGATCATAATGATGAGCATAACTGGATTAAAGATAAAGAGGCGGACCTCGAAGATAGGTCCCGCAGGAATAACATCAAAATATGGGGAATATCTGAGGAAATACAGACCCAAGACCTAACCCCGTATGCCCGCAGCCTAATCAAAGCTATGCTACCAGAGCTCAAAAATATGGAATTGGTCATTGACCGCATGTACAGACTTCCAAAGCCCTCACACCTTATCCATGTTATCCTGTGTATACACTTTCATGTCAAAAACCAATTCATGCAAAAAGCTCGCCCTTTGGGATCCCTACCCAATTCCTACTCCCACCTGCAAATATACGCTGACCTATCACAGCACACTCTGCTGAAACACAGACAAGTGAATAATATTACCAAAACCTTGCGTAACCACAAAATCCCATATCAGTGGGTCAACCCAGCAAAGCTCTTGGTCACCTTCCAAGGCTCCAAACAAGTCATAGCATCCATCCAAGAGGGCCTACAACGCCTACACACAGGGAATCATTCCAGAACCTGCACTACACAGCACTGCCCCATCAGAAAGGAGAATTCCACCTGCTAGCCACCCATTGCCGCAATGCACCAGCTACAAATCGAGACCGCGCTGAATTCAAATCGTGGATGCTGTAAGCTATACTGCCCCCCCCCCGATGCCATATAGCCCTCGGCTGTATAAGAACTCTTTACCCTGCTGTCTTTCCTGCGCACGTAAGTGCTTGTTGTTTTTCAGGAAGTTATCAACACTGTTTGATTATATTACCTCCGCAACCACCATCGCAAATGTTCAAAGCATATCCTTTGTTATCTGTTTTTTTTTTTGGTACGTTGCTTTCAAACGCATCACTTCACAATCTACCACCAACAGCTACCAATGAATCCACCTAATTACTCAACGAAGTCTACCTCCTCAAGTACCAAAGTACTTCCGACACTCAAAAACTTTTGCACTATGACTATCAAGCTACTAACCATCAACACCAAGGAGCTTAACCACCCCGCCAAAAGATTCTCCCTCTTGAAACTAGCCCTGTCAACCCAGTGTAACATTATATGTGCACAGGAAATGCACTTTCACACAAGCCACCAACCCGCCTGTTAGCGGTTTAACACACCATCTCTTTCCAGCTAATTTCTAGCATCTCTGACGAAAATGTCTGCTATCTCATACTTATCTGTAAACTGAATGACTCCCTTATCACTGTTGTGAATGTTTATGCCCCCAACATACATCAGATACGCTTCTTAAGGAAACTGTACAAGAAAACTGCTAGAATCTGTCAAGGATCTATCATCTGGTGCGAGGACTTCAATCTCACTACAGATCCACAATTAGATACCTCAAACCCACCTACAAGGGGGAAACCAAGCCTAAGCCCTCTCCTACGAGATTTCCAGTTATATGATGTTTGGCGTTGCCGACACGCCAAAGAATGTGACTTCACCTTCTTTTCCACTTGCCACAATTCCTACTCCCGCATCAACCTTTTTCTTACAGACCAATGGCTCCTGCAAAAAATCTCCACCTCGACCATCATGACCACTACATGGTCTGACCATGCTCCCATCTGCATCACCATAGAGGACTGCCCGAATTCTAACTCTGGCTTCATGTGGAGAATGAACTCTCATCTGCTTCAATCAATTTCTTATGCCAAAATACTTCAAGAGCATCTGGAAGAATTCTTTACCATCAATACCGACTCTGTGGGCTGCGCATAAAGCATACCTGCGTGGGGTATTTATTAAACTAGGTGCTAGGGCGAAGAGAGAGCAGCACATTGAAAAAACTTACCACTGAAATCCAGAACTCTGACCCCTAAATAAACTATGCCCCCGGCCAGATCTTAAAACTAAATTGGGCCGATTACGCCAAGAACTTATAACACTACTACTTGCCAAATTTAAAAAACAGCAGGAATGCTAAAAAATTACCTTCTACACCTCAGGGAACAAAGAGGGCAAACTCCTATCCCATCTGACCAAGGGCCACCGCCTTTAATCTCATATTCCCTATCTATTCCACCCAACCTCCAAAGAGCGTTTAACCAATCCACAAGCGATAGCCGATGCGTTCAGCTCCTACTACAGTTCCCTCTATAATCTTAAAGAGGATCCCTCTCTATTCCAACCTACCCCTGCCGATATCCAATCATTTGTTGACGCAATTAAACTACCCAGTCTAACAGCAAACCAACTGGAAAATCTTAACAAATCTTTCAGTTGTATAGAAATAAGCACAGCTATCAAATAAATCCCTGGGCTCGACTATGTTATCTAAACCGTTCCAGATCACCGACACCAGGCAGGGGTGTCCTCTATCCCCTCTAATCTTCAACCTAATCATGGAGCTGCAGGCAGAGAGTGTGCAATCTAACCAAGACATATTTGGCTTCCACATGGGCTCTAGCAAGCATAAAATCAAGTTATTTGCTGACGATGTAATCCTCATGCTATCAAAACCAGCTTCCTCCCTGGCTTCGGTACAAGTACTCTCTGAATTTCGTAAAGTGTCCAATTATAAAGCAAATGCCACCAAATCCTCTATTCTAGACTTGGGTATACAGCCTCCACTCAAAAGTTCCTTGCAAAGTGACTATCCTTATGTGTGGTGTACAGGACGCCGTGGCTGGGTCCTGGAAGGACGCTATGTTTCCCCTCTGTTTGGACTGTGGTCCCTTTAAGGGAATAAAAAGGGTTAACTCACCTGTCACAGGAAGGGAGTTTAAAACAAGACAGGAAGTTGTAGATGAGGGTGGAGGAGTGTAGAGGAGAATGTGGATGGTGTTTTTGTGTGCAGCAACAAAAGTGAACACCAGTGTCCTGCCTGGAAGCCTCCTGGCAGGGGAAGCTACCTGCAACAGAAACCAAGGACTGTTTAACTGCAATAGCAGTTCTGGACTTTGCAAGTTGGTGAGACTGAAATCTCTTTCTTTTGTTTTTGCTGCTGTAAAGCTATTTAAGTTCAATAAACCTCCTTTTGAGTGAAAAGCCTGTGTCCTGCGATCTAGCTGGTTCCCCGAACTTACAAGTAGTGCTCCAATGCGGGCAGGACAGAGTAACAGGCGTTTTTTTTTTTTTTTGGATTTGGCTTAAGCTGACATTTAAAAGGGACAGTACAGTGGATTTATGTCCTGCGTTAAAGCTGCCCAAAACCTGAAAGCTAAAGCAATGGAGGAGCTAATTAAACAGCTGTCCCTGGCTAATATGCAAGCGCAGACTCGCCATGAGGAAGCTAATCAGCAACCCAGCTGGAGGTACAACAAATGCACCACAAAGAGGCGCTGGCTCTGCAGCAAGAAAATACTCGCCTGTTGGTGGCCCAGTTGGCAGCCCAGAAAGCGACCCAGCAAGGGGTTATGCAGGCTCAGGTGACTGCCTTAAAAGAAGCAGTGCAGCAGCTTTCTCAGGGCCGTGAACAAGCGGCTGTTGCCCCTGGCAACCAGGTGACTGTGAGGGCAAGCCATTTTTTGCAGAACTTGTCCCTGAGTGATGATGTAGAGGCATTTCTTGCTACATTTGAGAGGCAGAAAGAGAAGGGTGGCCTCAGGACCAGTGGGCTGGCCTAATTGCTCCTTTCCTAACCGGAGATCCTCAAAAAGCCTACTTCGACCTGCCACCGGATAACGCTAAAGACTATGAAAAACTAAAGGCAGAAATACTGGCTCATTCGGGGGTGATTACGGGCGTTCGGGCCCAACGAGTGCACCAATGGAAGTATCGTCCAGAACGGTCTCAAATGTATGACCTGGTGCAACTGGTAAAAAAATGGCTGCAGCCCGAAGTGTTGTCTGGCCCCCAAATTGTGGAGCGTGTCGTGCTGGACTGATACCTAAGGTCACTGCCAGATGACCTTCAACGGTGGGTCAGCCATGGAGACCCCAAAACAGTGAACCTACTTGTCGAGATGGTGGAACGATATACAGTGGTGGAGGATCTGCTTGGCCCTACCAAGCGCCAAGGGCCCAGTCTGCCACGGCCTATTCTATCAACTGCCGCCCTTCGAAAGGACGTCCCCCGGAGCCCTGGAACCAACACCCTGGAAGGTCAAGAGTCACTCTCGGTACCTCCTCAGCGATCTGTTCCTGTTCGGAGAGGAGGGGATGTACAATGTTAGCGATGTCATTCCTGGGGCCATACACGGGCCCACTGCAAGAGGAGCCCATGGAATGCGGGGTTCTTTGGAGGGGGTCTTTTTATGCCCATAAAGCATGTACAACACATCTTGACCTTGGAGAAGAGAAATTTGAGTGTGAAGTCCAAGTGAACCACCTCCCTGCCCGGGCTTTGCTGGACTCCGGAAGTATGGTAACCCTGGTTCATCCTAGAGTCATTGGGAAGATCGGTCCGGTAAGCAAAACTTTACGGGTTGTGTGCATTCACGGGGACACTAGAGAGAACCCTCTCATCTCTGTGTCCATCTCCACAGCATGTGGCACTGGTACTCAAGAGGTGGGGGTGGTAAAGAACTTGGTACATGATGTTATCATAGGACGAGACTGTCCATTATTTGCAAAACTGTGGGGACAAGGAGAACTACATGAATGGTCCAGAGACTGGGGAGAAAGTAGTCCCTCTCCTCTGTTCCTGCTGTTGAGAGGAATAACCCTGAAATACCAAATGTTCTTAATGTGGATCCAGTTAATGAAAATGCTAATGATTTGGTTAATGGTGATAAAAGTAGTGCTGATACTGTGAAGGATGTCAAAATGTGTGGTTCACAGACCTACCTGAACACTGAGGGGGGGTGACCTTCCCCACTTCAGGTAATGCTGGGGGAAGAGGATGAGGAAGTGGTCGCTACCCCTGCCCTGCCGGATTTGGGTGTTCCCCAGGGGGCATTTGGTACTGCCCAGATGCAGGACCCAACTTTGGCCCGTGCATGGGAACAGGTTGTAGTAGTAAATGGGGTTCCCCAAGAGCCAGGTGCAAATGAGTGGTGGCCAAACTTTGCAATATGTAATGAATTGCTTTATCGGATTACCATAGTGAGAGAAAATGTGGTAGAACAATTATTGGTACCCCAACAGTATAGACGCAAGGTCCTGGACCTGGCCCATGACGATGTTTTAGGGGGACACCTGGGAGTTGAAAAGACGGAGGCACGGATCACTGACCGGCTTTACTAGCCAGGTCTGAAAGCAGAGGTAAGGAAATACTGTACCTCTTGTCCCACCTGTCAGTTGACCGCTCCGGTGACCCACTTCCGGAGCCCTTTGGTCCCTCTGCCCATAATTGAGGTCCCCTTCGAGAGGATAGCCATGGATATAGTGGGTCCTTTGGTAAAGTCGGCTCGAGGTCACTCCTACATACTGGTGATCCTCGACTATGCCACTCGATATCCTGAGGCGCTACCCCTGCGGAATACCTCCTATAAGGCTATTGCCCGGGAATTATTCCAGTTGTTTGCACGGACTGGTTTTCCCAAGGAAATACTCACGGACCAGGGCACCCCGTTTATGTCGGGGGTTATGGCCGATGTGTGCAAGCTGTTCCGGATTAAACAGCTGCGCACATCTTTCTACCATTCCCAAACGGATGGTTTGGTAGAACGCTTTAATAAGACCCTTAAGTCTATGCTCAAGAGAGTTGTACAAAGGGATGGGAAAGACTGGGACTGCCTGTTACCAGCTCTCCTGTTTGCTATCCGGGAAGTGCCCCAGGCCTCCACTGGGTTTTCGCCCTTCGAGTTGGTATATGGGCGGAGACCTCGCGGACTACTGGATTTTGTTAAAGAGGAATGGGAAAGTGAACCTATTCAGCATAAGAGTGTTCTTGAATATCCCAAATGCAGGAGAGGATCCGAACTGTGATGCCACTAGTCAAGGAACATTTGCAAAAAGCCCAGGAGGCTCAACGACGGGTCTATAATAGGGCTGCTAAAATAAGGAACTTCCAAGTGGGGGATCGAGTAGCGGTGTTGATTCCCACTGTTGAAAGTAAATTCTTGGCCAGGTGGCAAGGCCCCTTTGAAGTTGTAGAAAAAGTGGGAGAGGTAAATTATAGAGTCCACCAACCAGGTAAGAGGAAACCCTATCAGATATATCATGTAAACTTGTTAAAGCCCTGGACAGACAGGGAACCCGTGACCTCCCTGGCTAGTGCAAGACTTGAGCCTCGGATTTGGGTGGAGAGTGTCCAAGTAGCAAATACCCTGTCTAAAATCCAAAGTCAGCAGGCAAAGGAGTTCCTGCAGAGAAATAAAGAGAAATTTTCAGACTTGCCAGGGCTCACTAGTGTCAGAGCATGATATTATCACAGAACCAGGAGTCAAAGTTTTTGTCCCGCCCTACCGCATTCCAGAGGCCCAAAGGAAGGCCGTTTCAGAGGAAATGAAGAAGATGTTAGACCTGGAGATTACCGAAGAATCGCAGAGTGAGTGGTCAAGCCCGATTGTGTTGGTACCGAAGCCCAATGGGACTCTGCGATTCTGCAATGATTTCCGGAAACTTAATGAAGTTTCACGGTTTGATGGCTACCCCATGCTCCGGGTAGATGAGCTTATTGAGAGACTAGGTCCAGCCAGGTATATCACTACATTAGACCTTACCAAGGGGTATTGGCAAATCTAGTTGACTAAGGCTGCTAGAGAGAAAACTGCTTTTTCTACCCCAGAGGGGAGTTTTCAGTACAAAAGAATGCATTTTGGATTGCAAACTACTCCAGCCACGTTCAGGCCTGGACTGGGACAAAAAATAGGCCTGGGCATTTTAGACTGAGCAGCCCATTTTTATTATTTTTTTTAAACCAAATTACAAATAATGACAACTAACCCTTTCTCAATGTATTTTTGTTATATTTAGCCTGGTTCAATCACTGTGACAGGGATGATGGGATTCTCACAAACTTACTTTGAGAGGAGGACCAAGACCCCTCTGGGCTTATTAGAGAGCTGTACAGCCAATTAGTTCCACTAAATGCCACCCCGCCACCCTCCTCACCAGCAGGTTTCCGATAGTTGCTGATCCCCAGATTAGGGTGTACCCAGGCACATCCCATGTGCACGCCTATGAGACCTGTCTTCACTTCTTACTGTGCAGAGGAGTTGGGGAATTTGCTGTGTACATGCTTTGGGGGGATGCAGCAGAGCAGATTCTGCTCACCACACCAATACTTCAGCCCACCAATACTACAGACAACCACACCAATACTATGGGCCACCACACCAATATAACTGAACACCACGCGAGGAGACAGGGCAGCACAACGTGACATTTAAAGTGATATTAAAGTCGCTTGTCATATGTTCCCCCTCTGTGTAGCGGTTTTGCACAGAGTAGCCTGATCCTCCTCTTCTGGGGTCCCTCGTCGGCACTCCTGCCGAGTGCCCCCACATCAAGCAGCTTGCAATGGGGGCACCCAAGCAGGCTCGCTCCTGATCTGCATGTCCATTCACACACAGAGCCTACTCCCTTAATGTTTTCCTCCCCAACAGAGACTTAAGGTAGCCATACACTACACAATCTGATTGTACATTCTCCTTTAGATTTTATAAAAGCAATGTAATATGAGGACACATCTAAACAATGCATTGTATTTGTATAAAATAAACATGCCCTTACACTCTATATTTCCTGGTAGATCTAAAGTAGAGTGTACAATCAGACTGTGTAGTGTATGGTCATCTTAAATCATAATTTGTGAGTTTGTAATACTTGCATTACAGCTTGTTGACTTTTGTATCTTGTTTGCATCTACAGTTGGCCCTGTGGCTGCTGTCTGAGTAAAATATGTCCATCATGTCCCATTATTACTGTCACTAAAGTAATCCCCATTGTTGGTGTCAGATCCACCTTCCTCTCACTTCCTATAGGGTGCTTCAGAGTCTTTAAATTCCTAAGCTGACTACAGTGATAAGGGCTAAGAGGCTTTAGCACTATGGTGGCTGTATGCAGGAGAGGGAACTGTACCACTGCAATATTGCCACAAAGTCCTACCCCCATAGTTACATGGTTAAAAAAGACACAAGTCCATCTCGCTCAATCTACATAGAAAAAAAAAACACAAATAGAAAATCTCAATATATACAATGCTGTACCCACAGTTGATACAGAGTCCCCAGTAAAGTATGATCCAATGTGCTCCAGTGGGGGGAAAGAAATTCCTTCCTGATCCCCGAGGCAATTAGATTTTCCCTGGATCAACTTTACCTATAAATGTTAGTACCCAATTATATTATGTATATTTAGGAAATAATCCAGGCCTTTCTCCTAAAGAGAAGTATGTTTTTTTTGTTGGATAATTATACTTACCTAGGTGGATGCTGCATCTGTCCCCCGCCGCCTCTTCACTGAGAACCGAGCCACCGAACACCGCTGATGGCTCGGTTCTCTAACCTCCCTGAGCGGGGAGCTGCTGCCTATCAGTCAGCATCTCTCCTGCTCTGCTCCTCCACACTCATTTGAGCGTTGAGCTGTGGAGGGGCAGGGACCGGCTGTCTCAGCGGCTTGCTGAGAGGCTGAGACTGCCATCAGTCCAGGCAGCTGGCAGATCCAGACTTCCTAAGTCGGGATGACACGGTGCCTGGACTGATATTGGTGATGTCATCAGAGCGGATTTCAGACCACTCTCTTCTGAAAACGGGTCACAGGAGTGCAAATTGAATTGCACTCCTGTGACCCATAGGAGAAGCCCAGTCAAACGAACTCAGGCTGGACTTCTCCTTTAAAGCAATCTACTGAGCTGGTCAGAACCAGCTCCTGAGGGAGTCTATTCCACATTTTCACAGCTCTTACTGTGAAGAAACCTTTCCGTATTTGGAGATGAAATCTCTTTTCCTCCAGACTTGTTCAGAGCTGTTTAACCCTCAACTCTCCTTCAAGGCAAAGGAACAGCAGCAGTGCCTTGACTACTAGGAATACAATTTCACCAAATGGTACAGGAGTAAAATCGCATAAAAATCGCTCACAAGTTGCACTGCATAATCACACCTCAAGTCACCACAACACACATCACACTAGTGTGAAGCATGCCTAAGTGCTGGACAAATACCCTGCAATCTAAAACAGCCATGTATAAAAACTCTGTGTCCTCTTCTTGATGATACTGTATGCATCTTTAACAGGCTGAATTCTCATTTACAAAACATTGTATGCTTACAGGCTGTGTGCTCATAACACTTGAGGTTTGGAGTGAGTTGGGACACCTTGCTTGAAATAAAGTTCAGTGACAAGCAGATCTTGAAGCCCTCAAATCCCCCATAAGATTGATCTGCTCTTGGTTAAGACAAAGCTGGCTATGGACATTGTCACACAATAGTAATGTTTTGCCCCAAGCAGACACCATATCACTACAGCTACCCCAGCCAATTATATGCAGCCACCCCTCACCCCTTTCACATTTAGGCATCTGCATTACAACACAGGAAAACAGACCTTTGTAAACTTCACTGCATGCTTCAGGCATTCTCTGCTACACACAGGGAGGGGGCGTGGCTGAGCCGAGGACATGGACAGCAGAGACAGCCTGCAGGACAAGGAACCTACAGTCAGTATCAGGGGCGGATCCAGAGCCTAGTCTCGGGAGGGGCACTGCCAGAAAATACTTTTTTTTTTGGGGGTAAATTTAACGGGGAAATATCTGGTGTTAGCGCTTCAATCATCACAGCACCATGGTTGTTATGGTGTCAGGATGATTGAAGCGCATTATTACTATTATTACATGGTTATAAAAAATGAAATGGTTCAGCTCACCATAGAATCAGTGGGAGCCCCGAGCGTGTCACTTGCCACTGTCACCACACGTTGCGGATTGTCACTTGCCACGTCACCTGTCACTAGATGCGGATTGTCACTTGCCACGTCCCATGCTACATCTTGCGGATTGTCACTTGCCACGTCCCATGCCACACGTTGCAGATTGTCACTTGCCACGTCCCATGCCACACGTTGCGGATTGTCACATGCCATGTCCCATGCCACACGTTGCAGATTGTCACTTGCCACGTCCCATGCCACACGTTGCGGATTGTCACTTGCCACGTCCCATGCCACACAGTGCTGATTGTCACCTGCCTGCTATAATTGTCTGCTGTGTCCCAGAGTCAGGCTTATTCAACTGGTGACCCCCCTGTCATCAGTGCTGGGCAGGGAGGAATGGGCTGGCTGCTGCCGCTGGGAGAGCGATGGGAGCAGAGCGAACAAAGGCCTCATCCTGAGTGGATGTGTCAGTGCTGCATCCCGCCCCAGGGGCAGCAGAGAGATGATGTAATTTCTCTGCTGCCGCGGCTGCCTGTACATTCTACAGTGAGGGCGGAACTGCAGGGATGCAGGGCGGGGCTGGGCAGTAAGAGATGATGTTATCTCTCTGCTCCCCCGCCTGCCGGCTCCCTGATTGGCCAGCAGCCGCTCACACACTGTCACTGAGCCGCACAGCTGCTCACCAACGGAGCCGCCCGTGCTCTCAGCCGTGGAGCCGCCCGCCGGCTCTCTCACCCACAGCGATGCCTGCCCACCCACTCACCCACATTCTCGGAGGGGGCAATTGCCCCGTTGCCCCCCCTGGATTCAAAAGAGTTTGTTGTCCAAACTGATGCTTCCGATGTAGGATTGGGAGCGGTGTTGTCACAGGTTGTTCATGGCGAGGAGCACCCCGTAGTCTTCCTCAGTAAGAAGTTAACACCAGCGGAGAAAAACTACGCTATAATTGAACGAGAGTGTCCGGCCATTAAGTGGGCTCTGGAATCCCTCAGATATTACCTTTTGGGGAGGAAGTTTAGGCTGGTTTCTGACCATGCCTCTTTAACATGGCTGCGACAAGATAAAGGGACTAATGCCAGGGTTACTCGGTGGTTGCTGGCACTCCAGGAATTTAAATTTGTAGTGGAGCATAGGCCCGGGAGACTGCATCAAAATGCAGATGCCCTCTCCCGAGTCCATTGTTTGAGCTCCACTGTTGCCTCCACCTCCTTGGCGTTGGGGCACAGGGGGGGGGATATGTACAGGACGCCGTGGCAGGGTCCTGGAAGGACGCTATGTTTCCCATCTGTTTGGACTGTGGTCCCTTTAAGGGAACAAAAAGGGTTAACTCACCTGTCACAGGAAGTGGGTTTAAAACAAGACAGAAAGTTGTAGATGAGGGTGGAGGAGTGTAGAGGAGAATGTGGATGGTGGATGGTGTTTTTGTGTGCAGCAACAAAAGTGAACAGCAGTGTCCTGCCTGAAAGCCTCCTGGCAGGGGAAGCTACCTGCAACAGAAACCAAGGACTGTTTAACTGCGATAGCAGTTCTGGACTTTGCAAGTCGGTGAGACTGAAATCTCTTTCTTTTGTTTTTGCTGCTTTAAAGCTATTTAAGTTCAATAAACCTCCTTTTGAGTGAAAAGCCTGTGTCCTGCGATCTAGCTGGTTCCCCGAACTTTACAGTGGGCAGATGAATCCATACAGTATCTAGGTATTTTATTAACCAGAAACACTGCATCCCTATAACAAGCCAACTATGTACCAATACTAAAATCACTTTCAAAAGACCTAGAAGCCTTAACCAAGCCTTTCCTTTCCTGGTTAGCCCTATTTAAAATTTGCAAGCTTCCCTAATTGATATACAGTATCTCTTCAGAGAGCTCCCTAAACCAGTCCAAGCTATAATAGGATGCTATATCTGGCAGGGGAAAAGACCTAGGTGTTCCCGCAATATACTAACTAAACATCGAAAAACAGGCTGGTCAGGTCTTATGGACATCAGAGATTACTACATAACAACTATTTTAGCATAATTAAAAGCATGATTCTCTCATCACATTAATAGTCCTGAAAATGAATTGAATCACTGCAAACAGCGAACAACAATTTATATTCATGGTTACTCAGCCAGCCCACCCCACCTCTTGGGAGCAAACACCTTACGCTTACAGCATCAGCTCTATCATATCATTATTTTTTGTACAAAACCTCACCATCGCCCTTTAAACCCTCCACTACTCTTATCTTTGCTCCTGCACCTTATACCCAATCTATCTATCCGCGCATGGACTGACAGAGGTATACTTCACATACAAGATCTATATGCCCACGGCATCCTCAAAGCATTCAGAACTCAACAAAGCACATACTCACTGCCCATCTCTGAATACTATAAATATATGCAAATTACCCATTGCCTAATGCGCAACCCCCACTTATTCAGGGCTATCCACAACTTGGCCTGGCATTATATAAATGACCACAAAACACAACAAAAAGGCATTTCACTATTTTACAACCTTCTCCAAGATAAAGACACATTTCAGAAAACCCCTCAAATGATCAAATGGGAAGTCGATATAGGGAAACCATTTACAGAAAACCAATGGCTAGATGCAATAAAATCTATGAATCTACCCACTCTGCAAATCTCTTGGAGCTACATCTAAAATTCACCCTCAGATGGTATGTCACCCCAATCCAACTGCATAACATTGACCCATCTGCACCATCTACCTGCTGGAGAAGGTGCGGTAAGCTAGGTTCTATGTTATACATCCTTTGGGGATTTCCCAAACTTGACAACTACTTGCTTGAGGTGTCCCATCTAATTAGCAGAGTCACAGGCTCACCTTGCAGCCTCACACCTGAACTGGCCTTATTCAACATTGGCATTAAAGACTACCCACGCCACCCCAAGAAAAGTGATCACCCGCATCCTCCTCGCAGCTAGACTGGCTATAATAGGTAACTGGCTATCACTAACCATCACTAAAAAAATGCAATTATTCCCATTTTCCATAGTGCACACTAACATTACATTTGAACAAATGTTCACCTCGAACCTTGCTAATCCCCAACAAGCCGACTCGGATTAGTACTCATGGTTTAATTGGTACAGTACTGCTTATAAACCTGTTCTATAACTGTTAAACTGCTTTCTAACAACGAACACACAGATGTTACTACCAACTGCAACACATCTTTGGAAATGGAAACTTATCTTTCGACTTATATATGATCCTGAATCAGGAAGTATATCTGCCTTAGAACCCCTCTGCTGCCTTAAATGCCCTTCTAACCAACAGAGAGATTATGAGAGGGCTTATAACTAAGATTCCTTAAAAGGCATAATGTACATTCCTCGTTCTGAAGCTAAGTACCTACTGTTATGTGATAAGTGACAAAATGTATTGATGTATGTAAATGCACTGTTTTACTATAATTTGTTATTCTCTGCTGAAAATTTTTTTAAAAACATTGAAAAGAAAAGGCCTAATTTTTCTTCAATGGCATGGCAACAGTGGCAATAATAAGGCACATTGGCTTACAGTCCAAGAACCCATATCTTTTGGCATAAATTAAAGTTCCTATTTGCTTTAGGTCAGTGCTGGTTATCCGGTATCTCAAGACCCATAACCAAGGAAGTCCACATGGGTGAACTGAACAGGGTTCGACTTGACATTCTACTACATCTCTCTTCAATGAGGTATACAATTTTTTTCTACCATCCAAGACTGATCCCACCCTATATATGAGGTTCTGCTATAAGACAGGGTTACCATACCACTTCCTGCCGAGGAGGGGCCCAAGCTAAGGAAATAATTAAACCCCTTCCTACAGGCATGATGACAAAAATTCTGAAAAATAGACTTGGTGTTTACATACACTTTAATATACAGAGCAGAACAGGTGGGTGTAGGGTTTTCACTTTGTTGCACTACACCACACTACAAATAAATGTGCTCTGTGATGTTGTTGGCATCAGCGCACCCCTCATTCTCCTTAAAGCGGAGTTCCAACCACATATATGATTTTTTTTTTAAATCTATCTCTTACTATTACATAATGTATACTTACCATTGGTTAGTCTTGTCATTAGTGTGGCATTTATTAATATTTTATTTAAAAAGTTACCTTTGATCCATCCTGCTCGGGCATTCCCATCTTACTTGTGGGCAGGCGAAGCCCACAAGCATAAACTTCGGGGATACGGTGCTGCTGTATTCCCAGCATGCACCGCCCGTTCTCGCGCATGTGCAATAAGAGCATGTAGTGGCGCAGGAAACTTCACAGGTCACCATCACAACGGGCGACATTATTGGAAGTGCCCACCCCGTTGTGATGGCAATGAAGATAAGCCGTCCTTGTCCACAGATTACAAGGGACCACATAGTAACAGGCATGAAAAGGTAAGTAAAAAAAATAAATACATTTCCGAATGTCGTTGTTTTTGTTTATTGCTGCTGAATAATGTAAAGTTAATGTTATGGGTGGAACTCCGCTTTAAAGTGGAAGTTAAATCCGCAAACAAACTTTTACTCTATGCCTCATCGAGGGGAAGTAGGTCCCCCCATTTAAAATTTACAGCTTTTCCATTATGCCTCTTAACAGTCGATGCTGAGAAAGCATTCGACCAAGTGGACTGGCAGTTCCTTCGACTATCCCTACAACAAATAGGTTTGAGAACTAATGAAAGCAAGGAAAATGTCCCTTTACTCCTCTCCATCTGATAAGATTAGACTGACTGGTTCTCTGTTTACAGCATTTTCTATCTCTAACGGGATGCGACAGGGATGCCCCTTGTCCCCCTTTCTTTATGTTCTTACTATGGAACATTTGGCTATCGCTCTAAGTAACAACTCCTCTATCCAAGGTATAACAGTCGGGCCCACCCATACTAAATTCTCCCTCTTCGCAGACGATCTGCTCCTGTTCGTGACACACCCACACACATCCTTGCCCTCAGTACTACAGGAGTTACAGAAATTTGGAGCAGTTAGTAACTTCAAAGTGAATTACAATAAATCAGAAGTCCTTAACATATCCCTGCATAAGTCGGACCTACAAAGACTCTCGACTACTTTCTCCTTGAAAACCGGTTCCACTTCCATCAGGTACCTCGGAATTCAAATACTGGCGGATGCATCCCAGCTCTTTTCCCAGAACTTTACTTCCTTACTTATTAGAACCCAAGCGGATTTATCTACCTATGCATCTACACGGCTCTCATGACTGGGTAGAGTGAATGCCCTGAATATGGATGTTCTCCCTCGGTTCCTGTTTTATTTCCAAACCATTCCTATACACATACCTAATTCGTACTTCTGGAAACTACTCCAGCTGTTTTCCAAATTAATTTGGAATGCTGCCCGTCCCAGAATACGATATGAAACATTATCTCTTCCAAAGGTTCGAGGGGGGGGGGCTGGAGCCCCGGACACCTCCTTATACCAAAAAGCAGCGGTGCTCACTTGCATATCGGATTGGTTTCACCACTCTTCAACCAAGCTTTGGGTCCCCTTGGAAAACCATAAGAACCCAATTGAACTCTCCGCTCTCCCATGGACCTTGCCTACGCTCCGGGGGGTTCAGGCCTTCTCAATGATCTCACCCGTCAAATGATTCAGATCTGGGAGTGCATCGTGTCCAGAAGGGGCTTATCGAACCACATGGGGCCTATGCCTCTCTTTTTTTGGGACCCCGGCCTTCCAGCCAGCTATACACATAACAGAATTCGGACCATGGCGAAAAAGAAGATCATAGGAGACTAGCCCAAGTCCTTCGAGCAGACCCCACTTTAAGGACAGAAACCCCTTCCGGTCCACTTTCTTGACACCCCATGCAGTGGCTTCAGAGACAAGAGACTACTTCTTACATCCGGACTTTCCTGTCCATTCCAGACATTCTTGCTGAACCGACAGAATTTGAGGAACTGCTCATGCAGGCAGAACCTCCAACACATGTGGTATCTCAACTTTACTCCCTCTTGCTCAATATCTCCTCTCCTGACCTTCCATCATTTACGGATGCCTGGGAGGCAGAACTACATCACTCTATCTCCCCTATTGACTAACAAAAATGTTTTATCCTGATGCACAAGCTATCCCTAGCCACTAAGACCCATGAAAAAGGATTTAAACTGGTAACGAGATGGTACAGATGCCCTTCGACTATACACCATTTAAATTAGGCAGTACCAAATACCTGTTGGCGATGCCTTGGCTCCTGGGGTACCATGCTCCACATCTGGTGAGAATGCCCTCCTGTACAGGGATTTTGGCAACAGATCTTCAAACTATACTGTAAACTGATGGCGACTTCCATTCAACCTTCACCTGAGGTGGCTCTCTTATCTATAGTCCCTGGCAAATTCAAATCCATCAAAAAGGATGTATTGCGACACTTTTTGGCAGCGGCCAGAGTAGTGATTTCCCGTCACTGGGTATCGACAACCATGCCTTCCCTGGAGGACAGGGTTACTGAAGTGAACTGCATATGGGACCTTGAACGTCTGTTGGCTGAGGAATATGGTAAGGACGAACAGTTTTCTCTCACTTGGACTTCATGGTCCAAGTTTATCTCCTGGGCTGAAAGTGGCCTAGACAACGCCATCTTGGGACTATGATGGAGTGCTTATTGTCCCCTATCTTTCTGCCCCCTCTCTTCTGCCCGTATTCCTTTTCCTCTATGTCTAAATACACCCTTAGAAATCCATTGAGGGAATGTACCATGACTTCGGCTTATCCATTGTTATTGATTCAGTGTGTGACCCCTATGACATATTTTTCATAAAGACAGGTTTTTCATATAACCTTTCCAGATGCACTACGTACTGGACACACATGATCCCCTAATCTGAAATTATGGTGAAGGTTACTTTAACTTGTAATGTCTTCAGGGGTTGCCAGGGTTGCCACCTTTTCTTCAAGCCAAACTGAACACTTTAGCGATGCACGGCATGGCACCCCAACTGCGGTGCAATTTTGCCGTGATTGTCACCCGACAAATCGCGGCAAAATCACGTAAACAGAATTGTGGGATGCCTGTCACCCAAAAGAAGTTTTGCTTTGCGATTGGGGTGCCATTATCCCTATTCCCTCCTATTACATCTTCTTCCCCTACCAGCACAAATCCTCCTCCCTCCAATGCCCCCATGGCAGCCGACAGGGGGTATCACGGGGCCCCAGCACACAGGGGGGCCCAGACAGCCGGTGGTTCGGAGCAGTGGGTGTGGGGGGCAATTACAGAGGAGGGGGGACAATTACAGAGATTGGGGGGCAATTAGAGGAGGAGGGCAATTACAGAGGAGGGGGTGCAAATACAGAGGAGGGGGCAATTAAAGAGGAGAGGGGGCAATTACAGAGGAGGGGGGTAATTACAGAGATAGGGGGGGGCAAATACAGAGGAGGGGGGGACAATTACAGAGGAGGGGGGGCAATTACGGAGGAGGGGTGCAAATACAGAGGAGGGGGGTGCAAATACAGAGGAGGTGGGGCAAATACAGAGGGGGGGCAAACACGGAGGAGTCAAAACATAAGTGAGAGAGAGGCGACAGGCAACTGCTGGTGCGGAAGTTTTTAATAAAATAAATGCTTAAAAACAATCCACTCACTCTCCATGTCAGAGCTGTATATGTCAGTCTGTGAAGTCGGCTGTCCCATTCTCCCCTCCGATCCACGCTGTTCACTAAATCTCTGGAGGAAACAGAGAGCTGCAGGAAACTCATGTGAACTGTCAGCCTCTGATGATGGAGGCGTGATTAAACCTCCGGAACGCTCTGATTGGTTACAGCATCCCAGGTCGACAGCTCACTACAGTTTCCCCGCGGCTCTGTATCCTTGGCTTCCTCCAGCGATTCAGTGATAATTCAGCAGCGTGGATCAGAGGGGAGAATGGGACAGCCGACTTCACAGGCTGACATATACAGCTCTGACATGGAGAGTGAGTGGATTGTTTTTAAGCATTTATTTTATTAAAAACTTCCGCACCAGCAGCTGCCTGTCGCTTCTCTCTCCCTTATGTTTTGATTGCTCTGTAATTGCTCCCCCACCCGCCGCTCCGATCCCCCTGCTGTCCGGGTCCCCCTGTGTGCTGGGGCTCGTAAAAGGAGGCCCCATGGTACCCCCTGTCAGCTGGAAATGGTGTCCGGGTGTGAGGCAGAGGGTAACCCGGGCACAGCCTCCTAAACCCATACTGTTCGGGTCAAAACCGGACAGGTGGCAACCCTAGGGGTTGCTACCACGTGTGGTCTTCTGATGTGCTTTATAAACATGTTTTCACTTCATTTATATGTTACCTGGACATGCATTTGTTCCAACGCAAATTATACTTATTGTTGGTGTACCTTACCAATGTTTGTAATGTTTACATTTTTTCTGTCTCTCTCGTTTCCTTTATGAATAAAAAAGATTGAATTAAAATTTACAGCTTTTTTGAGGGGCAAGCTTTTATGTATTTTTTTTTTCTGGTGACCTTGTCTCCACCACAGAATGATGTATCCCTATCTTACTTCCACAGCCCCTTGGTAAACCCTTGTCAAGTTCATAGAATGGCCAGAGGGCAGAGCTGCTGCAACATTAATTGCCAGGCTTCCTGTACCCGGAAGAGACAACTGGCTGAAGTCCTGAACAGCAGATCGCTGCAGGACAACGCTGTATCCGCTGGACAAGTCAGTGTATATTTTGAATTTTGCCCATAATAAAAGGTAAGGGGGGATGGTGGGGAATGTATGGGGGTAGTTAGGTTCCTCTTTAATATACAAGCAATATAAACAAAGATTTAAGCCTACATTTCTAGTTTCAAGTAATAGCATCTTTTAGTTAACGAATACTGAGTTCCCCATTGTATCTCCTTACAAGATACATAGATACATGATTTTATTTTATATTAATTGCTTACAGTACTTTACAAAATTTAAAACAACGAGTAACTATTGCTTATTTATACCAAGCTATACCCTAATATCTGTAAGGAACACAGAATATTTATAGGCAAGCCTGAACTTCATACATTTGGAAAGTGCTGAAGATCTCAAGCATCGCCACAATAATTCACTTCTTGGATATGACAGCCCTCTCTACATTAGAATCTAAAAACACTATATGAAACTGGCTTACAATACCCAGGAAATGTTGTAACTTGTCCTTCAGAATTACAGACATTTGGCACATTCTAAAGCTATCTCAGCAGAGTAAAATGTAATTAACACTATCCGTAAAAACATATCATAATAATAAAGTAGGAATGTGGATGTATAGAAAGGCTTGTCGTACTTACCTGTACAGAGCGGCTTTGTATAAATGGAGTTGTCCCTGTAGACTGATGTCAGGAGATGACAGCCTCGTCCTTCAGCATTTCCGCCTCTTTTACTCAGTATTAATTTTCTATTCATGATGTCATAGCTGTGTGTGCTAATCTGCAATGTTACAAAGCTTCTATTCCTAACCACACATCCAAGATTCAAAAACAAAACATGACTAAATTCTTATTATATAAGTGTGAAGCCCACAGCTGGTTATTTGTTGGATTTGAATACTTCTAAATTCTGCCTTTTAACAGCAAAGTAAGTAGGCTAAAGAAGTTTCACGTTCCAAAATGTACAGAATTTCCAAAGAGGGAGAATTTTTGCTTACACACGATTAAATGATTGAAGAAAATGTTTATGTTTTTTGTCTCTAGTAAGTACATTATATATATATATATATATATATATATATAGCGGTACCTCCCGTAGGGGCTGCTATGTGATATGGCCCACCTGTCACCCTGCCCAGCCTAGCGTTCACTGTTCAGTCACTCTCAGGCAGAAAACAGTCCATATGCTTGTTTTTTTTTTGTTTTCATTGAGGGAATAGAACTTGGATGGGTAAAGGAATATCTGGGATGCCCAGTGGAATTTTGGAGCAAACTATTGGTAGATTGTATAGCAATCAATTGGTGGATTGTATAGCAATCAATCAGGACAACTATGTACACTCTCTGTACACAACACTTCTCCAGGCTCCTCCTGCACAACTCTTGCTTGTGGACTATTGCTCTCTCTCTATTCCTCCTGCACAACTCTTAACTTCAAGGAACAGCTAGCACATGTTTAGGCCTGACACTGGCTCAGCCAGGCTGAAGTAACTTGCCCTTTGCAGGCAGGGACCACGGGGCCCTATGCTGTAGCAGAAAATAGAAAGTCTTTTTATGCTAGCTGTCCTATAGGTGGACTACTGCTCCCAGTCAGTCCTCTTCAGGCCCTGCCAGCCCTCCTGGCTGCCACTGCCCGACTCAACTGCCCATGACATTACAGTCCTCACTACTGGCTCTACACCCAGCTCTGACTGTTTCCTCTAAGTCCTCTCTGGCATGCCTCTCCAGTCCTCCCCACTGCACATCTCTCACCAGCCCTCCTGGCTGCAACCGGTGGTTCCCTCCTGAAGACTTGCCCGGCGGTACTAGCTCCTGGTGTCCTCTCTTGCTCCTCCTGTGCCTCCTGTTCAGAGCCTCCATGATTTCCTGGAGGGCTCCGTCCTGCACCCGAGCCCAGGCCCAAGGTCACCCCCCTAGACTGGGAAGCTCCCTCAAAGGCCCCGATGGCCTAGTACTCCATCCTCAGTTCTTCCACCCAACAACTCCGCCCCCAGCTGGGCTGACCCTGGATACTTAATGAGGCTTGCCACCTGCCAATCCAGGTTGGGGATTGGTCAGGGCTTCTTAACACACCCCAGGCAGCTCCAGCTCACCTCTCCTTCTCTCTTTCCAGTACCTTCCGGAAGGCTCTAGAAAGAAGAGGGAGGTCTTAGTGATGCTGCCTGTGAATCACCAGCTGCTAACTCTGAGCCACTCCCAGCCCACACAAACCAAAACAAACAGGCCTAGCTTCCAGCTAGGCCTGCTTAAATGTGCCTGCACTACCAAAAACCCTAACCTCTAGCACCTACCTATGTAGAGGGTAATATATATATATATATATATATATATATATATATATATATATATATATATATATATATATATACACACATCTCCCAGGCTCCTCTCATATATGTTCAGGGATCTCTGATCCGTGGTCCAGTTTGGGTCTTGGTCCTCTCCCCCATGCTAATTTAAGCTCACCTGAGCAGACAGCCTTTGCTCTTGGCCTGGGAACCTCAGATAACTTCTGTCTAGGAGAGCAAAAGGTTGGTAAAAGCTATTAAGCTGTGAAAGTGGAAGCTGACAAGCTGTAGGCTTGCTCAGCCTGGTAGTTAGGCTCTGTAAATATAGCATAGTTACTGCCGAGACACGGCTAGGTTTTTGGTTGGCTATTTTTGTTCCTATTTGTTTTTGGAACACTGTACAGCATCTGTATATAGACTTGTATATATAGCAATAACTCACGGTGGAGCTGCTGGTTTAAATGGGTCTGTTACCTTCACTTTGCTTCCCTCTGTTTCACCAGCACCGGGTCTAGGGGTTCCGTTGAGTTTACTGCCAGGCGACACATGCACCAACACTGGAGTACGTTTTCAATGCTTTATTAAACAGTCAAACTTTAGGAAGTAGCAGGAAAGAGGTGGAAAAGGAAACTTTCAGGAGAAACTCAAATTTCTTCTTCTAATATCTTAGCGACAAATGTCCCAGTAGATTTCAGATAATTAGGTGGAATGCGCTCCCCTTGTGGAACACACTCTTTGCTCATCTGGATAGGCCTCTCTCACCGGACTAGCAGCCAGTACGCAGCACGAATCTAAAGTCTCTGCCACAGGCTTACTTGGGGGGGTAAATCTGCACTATCCTCTGCCACAGGATGTATCAGATCTTCTGCAGTGATCAGTCAGTCACAGTGCCTGAACCTTTAAGCCGAACTGGCGACACTATGCTGTATGGTTACTTCTTTCTTGGATACGTCCTGCAACCGAGTCACCAGGCCCCTCTATAGACCAGCACGCTGCGTGATCTCTCCAAGATGGGTCCTCCCCTGGGATCTCCTCGGCTGTCCAGCTTCGTCACACAGGACCGACAGCTCAGGTAGGCCCCAGACAAGCCTCTGGACCCACCCCTGCACCGCAGCATCGTGGGCCTCCTGATCGGAGGACCACGAGGTAGCTCCTTAATGCATACCTGTCGGCCAGGAGGGCCAGCAGGTGGCTGTGAAAACGAACCCTAAAACATGGTGTCTGTACCATAAATACCCCCTTCCCAGAATGCAACTCGGAGGACCACCTCCACCGAGCTTGTCTCCAAGACAGAGGAGCATCCATACACTTCGACACGTTGCCTTTCCAACACTGACTAATGGTAACAGCGACACCCACCGGTCAGCACGGAAACACACACAACGTCAGCCAAGCTGGAACAGAGGCGAACTTTTAACCTTCCCAACACCCAATTTACTAAATTTACCTAATCAGCGGTAGATTGTAAATCTACCAGCACTACATATATATCACAAATAAACACTGCACTGTTTGTCACTACCTCACTGGATTTGGTATCTGTGCCTGAAAGACTGCTCATCCCAGGGAGCTTTGTACCTGCTACCTGTCCCCCTGGTTACATATAGTGGAGGCTGCGACCAGCTGTAGTAAGTTACTACTTAAAAGGCCAGTACCTAGAGTGACTAAACAGGTAATCCTAAAACAATTGGTGATATCTAAGCCAACGCTATCGCACAGGAGCAAACCAAGGCGCTGGGCCAACAGATTGGTGCTGTACAGGAGCTGTACAGGACCAATCGCAGAGGCTGTTTGAACAGCTAGCCACTGATGCAAAAGTGGACAGGAAAACCCTGACTGGGGTTGTGGAGACGCTAGCACAGTGGTCACCTGCTAAAGTTGATACTGTTGGAGACAAGCCCTCAGCCATCCATGTGGGTCGCTTTCTTTCTAAGATGACTGCAGATGATGATCCAGAGGCCTTTCTGCTAACGTTTGAATGGACCGCTGAGTGGGAATGTTGGTAGGACTGGTCGCCCCCTTGCTTTCTGGAGAATCGCAGAAGGCCTACTATGATTTGGAGTCAGCAAAAGCGGGAGACTATGAAAAGGTCAACGGGGAAATCCTGGCGTGACTTGGTGTCACCTTGGCAGTTCAAGCACAGCGGGTCCACAGCTGGTTCTTCTAAGACGGGAGGCCCCTAGGATCGCCGATGTTCAGCCTAATCCACCTGGTGAGGAAATGGCTACAGCCAGAGTCCCTGTCTGGGCCACAAATAGTGGAGCGTGTGGTCATGGACCGGTTCCTGAGGTCACTACCAATTCCCCTGCAGAAGTGGGTGAGTCAAGGAGACCCCAACTCGGTGGACAACCTGGTGGAACTCATTCAAGGGTACTTTGCTGCAGAGAGCCTGGTCACCACCCCTGCAGCCGCACGGACTTTCCACCGATCTCCCCAGGCAAGACTGTTCCAGGAGAAGTGGGTGGTAAGCATGGCAAGGAAATAGGGGGGAGGATTTTTGGTGCCAGGACTGAAGTTTGGCATCCAAACAAGGGAAGCCACTGCCTGTCAGCAAACCAAACTGGGGAAACATCAGGTTTTTTCGTTGCCAAGAACTGGGACATGTTGCAGCAAACTGTCCATTGACAGATGAACCAATGCAGTGTGATCTATCTATTAGAAGGCAGTCTATGTTTTCAGCTGTTTCATGCGCTACAGCACCAAATATGGGAAAACCAATGTGCCAAATGTCTGTTAATAATAAGCCTATTACGGCCTTGCTAGACTCTGGAAGTCTAGTGACTTTGGTTACAGCTGAGATGGTTGAAACTGTGAATTTTCATGCTAAAAAATTTGCTGTGATTTGTGTACATGGGGATACCCGGGAGTATCCTATAGCCACTGTTCAGTTTGAAACTGGCTTAGGTACGGTGACCCATCCGGTTGGACTTGTGCCCCACTTGGTTCACGAGGCCATCGTTGGTTTTGGGAACTGTCGGATAGTCCCGACCCGGTCGCAGTAGCTGACTCAGTGGCAGAGCCAGAAATCCTGGCCACTACTGCCAATGTGGGTTCAGGGAACTCCTCTCAGGGCTCCCCAGGTTTTCCTTTCTCAGTTATGGCAGGAGAGCTGGCAGAGCCTGAGGAAGTCCCCACAACCAGTGGAGCTGGACCTACGTTGGAGTTTGCTGACCTTAAAGAGGAGTTCCACTCAGGGGGCCCATGAAAAAAAAAAAAATTTAAAGTCAGCAGCTACAAATACTGCAGCTGCTGACTTTTAATTGGACACTTACCTGTCCCAGGGTCCAGCGATGCGGGGGATCGAAGCCCCGCTGGTCTCCCCCTCCATTCAGCGGCGCCGGTGTTCTGCCGAGAATGTTCCGCTCGGCGGATAAGGACCCCCCTCTACTGCGCAGGCGCAGCGCTTGCGCAGTAGGATCTGGCGGAAATAGCCGAAGATAAATAGGGGAAATTCAGCTGTACACGGCGCCTGTAAGAGGGCCCCTTGCGGGCTCACTTCGCTCGCCACGCTTCGGGCACGGCCTCGCTTTGCTTTAGATTCCCCCTCTAGGTCCACTTGGATGGTGGGGAAGGAACCTGGACCCAGGGCGCAGGTGGCGTGTACAGCTGATTGTGGATTTTTCGTTCAGCTATATCCGGCGGCTGCTAGTAGTTGGTACTGCGCAGGCGCTGCACCTGCGCAGTACAGGGGGGGAACTTATCCGCCGAGGGAACTTTCTCGGCAAGACACCGGCATTGCAACTGTGGGCGCCGGGCTGTGGCTTCACAGCCTGGCACCCACTGTGCATGCGCGAGCGGCGCCGCGTGCCGTGATTGGCCGCTCAGTCACCTGGGACCTGTAATGGGTCCCAGATGATTGACAGGAGGGAGGGAGCAGAGCAGAGCCCTTCCTGTGCCGAGGGGGAAGTGATGTCACCAGCCCAGGCACTGGAAGGGGCAGACTACGAGGGACCCCCTAGCAACAGGCATTTATAGGTAAGTTAAAAAAAAATCCAAATTTTTTTTGTTTTTTTTTTTTTAGGATTTTTTATGTATTTTTGTTTTTTTGGGTGGAACCCCACTTTAATGTGCACAAGGAAAATTTTGGTACCGAGCAGAGAAAAGACCCTACCCTTGCCAGGGCCTGGGAAAATGTATTAGTGATTAATGATGTACCTGTCGAACCAGGGGACAGGCCCTGTTTTCCTTATTTCAGCAACAATGAGGATTTACTGTATCGTGTATGTAAAAAGATTGATGAAGTGGTTGAACAGTTGGTGGTCCCTAAGCCATACAGACGGGTGGTGTTGGAACTTGCCCATGGGCACTTGCTAGGAGGCCATTTAGGGGTTGAAAAAACTATTGAAAGGGTATTGTGCAGGTTTTACTGGCTGATACAGAAAGATATTAAAAATTATTGTCAATCCTGTCCTGTGTGTCAGATGTCAGCCCACTACCCCACTTCCGAAGTCCTTTAGTGCCCTTGCCCATTATTGAAGTGCCCTTTGAGAGGATTGCCATGGACCTTGTGGGTCCACTCCCCAAGTCTGCCCGGGGTCATCAGCATATCCTTGTAATCATGGATTATGCTTCCCGTTACCCCGAGGAAGTTCCCTTATGCACTGTGTCTGCTAAAAACATTGCCAAACAGCTGTTTATGGTGTTTAGTCGTGTTGGGATCCCTAAAGAAGTCCTTACAGACCAGGGCATCCCATTTATGTCACGAATAACTAGGGAGCTGTGCAAGTTATTTAAGGTGACGCAATTGCGAACCTCGGTGTACCATTCTCAAACGGATGGCTTGGTGGAACGCTTCAATAAGACATTAAAGAGCATGTTAAAAAAGGTTGTTGACAAGCATGGGAAAAACTGTGACTTCCTGATACCATACTTGATGTTTGCCATCAGGGAGGTTCCCCAGTCCTCTACGGGGTACTCTCCATTTGAGTTGCTTTATGGGAGACACCCTCGGGGACTCTTAGACATAGCCAAGGAAACTTGGGAGGGGCAGCAGACACCCCATAAAAGTGTCATTGGGCATATCGCTCAAATGCAGGAGAGGATTGCAGCAATCATGCCGATGGTAAAAGAACACTTACTGCAGGCCCAAGTAGCCCAACAGATGATATACAACGGGGGGGCCCAACTCCGTGTTTTCTCACCTGGTGACAGGGTCCTGGTGTTAGTTCCCACTGTTGAGAGCAAGTTCCTGGCTAAGTGGCAGGGTCCCTTTGAAGTAATTGAAAGAGTTGGGGAGGTCAATTACAAGGTGTATCAACCAGGAAAAAGGAAGCCCGAACAGATTTACCACATAAACCTAAAGCCCTGGAAGGATAGACTGGCATTAAATGCGAGGTCCCTCCCGGTAACGCCTAAAGGTACTGAGTCCCCTCTGATCCCTGAGGTTACGATTCCAGACACCCTGTCATATTCCCAAAAACAGGAAGCTAGAGAGTTCCTGATAAGGAATAGAGACAAATTTTCAGAGTTACCTGGCACGACTTCAGCATGATATTGTTACTGAACCTGGGGTCCGTGTCAAGCTCAAACCGTACCGTATTCCTGAAGCGAGGAGAAAGGACATCAGTGATGAAGTTAAAAGAATGTTGGAGCTAGATGTCATTGAGGAATCCAATAGTGACTGGTCTAGCCCCATCATATTAGTCCCAAAACCAAATGGCACTTGGAGGTTCTGTAATGACTTCAGGAAGCTTAACCACTTGCCGACCGCCTCACACAGGTATACTGCAGTAGAATGGCACGGGCAGGCAAAGCATCGCGCCCCCCCCCCCCGGTGCCCGAGACGGTCGGCATCCCTCCCAGAGCAATCTGTGCTGAGGGGGAGGCCATCGATTTATGGCCACCTCCTCGCGATCGCTCCTGGCGAATGAGAAACTTCCTCTGCCTCTGTAATGTAAACAGAGGCAGAAGAAGTGATGTCATCTCTCCTCGTGTCGGTCTTTTCGTTCCAGCGCCGAGGAGAGAAGACATCCAAGTAAGTTTGCACAACACTACAATAACAGTAGAACACGCAGGCAAACTTTTCACCCCCCGATCACCCCCTTGCACCCCCTGTCACAGTGACACCAATAGCAGTTTTTTTTTTTTTTTTACTGATTATTGCATTGGTGTCATTTTGTGACTGTTATAAGTGGTAGGGCAGTTAGTGGTAGGCCTTTAGGTCTACGGTACCCCCCCTAACCCCCCCTAATAAAGGTTTAACCACTTGATCACCCCCCGTCGCCAGTGTCACTAAGCAATCGTTTTTCTGATCGCTGTATTAATGTCACAGGTGACGCTAGTTAGGCAGGTAAGTATTTAGGTTCGCCGTCAGCTTTTTATAGCATCAGGTACCCCCATATACTACCTAGTAAAGGTTTAAACCCCCTGGTTGCCCCCTAGTTAACCCTTTCACCAGTGATCACCGTATAACTGTTACGGGTGACGCTGATTAGTTAGTTTGTTTTTTATAGTTTCAGGGCACCCGCCGTTTATTACTTAATAAAGCTTTAACCCCCTGATCGCCCAGGGGGTGATATAAGTTAGGTTTTAGGTTCAGATAGGGTCTGCGTCGCCCCAGGCAGACTCAGGTTAGTGCCAGTACCGCTAACACCCACGCACGCAGCATACACCTCCCTTAGTGGTATAGTATCTGAACGGATCAATATCTGATCTGATCAGATCTATACTAGCGTCCCCAGCAGTTTAGGATTCCCAAAAATGCAGTGCTAGCAGGATCAGCCCAGATGAAGAAAATGAGAAAATCCGGACAGCCGCACTCCAGGAAGATGTATTTCAAAAGTCGTTTATTGTAATAAATTCTTGAGCATACAGCATACAAAGGAGGATGTATACAAAATAATTCTGCGCTGCATGAAAAAAGAGACGAGAGCAGCTAACACGACCAACAAGATGTTAAATGCAAGAATAATAAAATAAGTGTAGCGCTATAAAATGCCCAATGTAAAGGCCGTTAGGCCAATCAGTTCAAAAATGTATAATAAAGAAGAATCATCCGTATATATGACAATAGGTAGTCTTCAAAGAAACATTTCAAAACAAGGACATCTGGCATCCAAAATGAAGACAGACACACTCCCACCGAGAGATGAAAAGGCTTACCGGATAGGGTGGACCCAAAAGGGCATACGCCGGGTTGGGTCAGATAAGGCTTGGATGGGGAGTGGCTGTAAGTGGCCCAGAGAGGTGATGTTTGTGAATGGTCCCACAAATTACTGTATCCCTCAAAGCGGTACCCGGATCTTGAGGGGTGTGGATGGTCCCATGGATGTGGATGGTTCCACGAATCACGGAGGGGTGGAATATATGGAACGACCAACACGTTGTTGTATTCCTTTTGCTCTCCTAGACAGAAGTTGTCTGAAGTTCCCAGGCCTAACGGCCTTTACATTGGACATTTTATAGCGCTACACTTATACAGCATACAAAGCACTGTGGCAGAAAGTACAGGCAATCAGCTAACGCATTTCGCGCTTATCCTAAGCACTTACTCATAGCTGGGATCAGCCCAGAACACACGCGAGACAGATTAGCATTTTGATACAGTCGCTAACAGTCAGGAGCTTTTTTACCTGTTAGTCTCACTACTGTACCACTAAATTTAGAGCCCAAAATGGCAAATCGAAGGTACAGTAGTTAAGAGGCCTACACGTTTCTGAGCATGACAGATAGTGAAGAGCAAGTCACTCATCTGTCAGATTCAGGCTCAGAATACGATCCTGTAGAGGACAGCGGCTCCATGACAGATAGCTCTGACGACAGAGTTGTGGTCCCTGCCAAGGTCAGGCGTACAGTTGAGGTGCAAGAACCGCAGGTCCCTCATATGGAGCAGAGCAGTACTAGCGCCGCTATTCCTTTTGGTGAACTGGCAAGCACCAGCGGCCTAGTACACCCTGGTCGTAGTCAAACCAGCACTGCAGTATCACGTGGTGACGTGGCGAGTCCCATAAGTGCAGTTCAAGCTGGTGAGGTGGCAAGCACAAGTAGTGTCCCACTGCCACCAAGAAGAAGACAAGCACAGGCCCGTCGTGCCCATAGTGCCCTTCCTGCTGCATTCGCCAATCCTAATTGGGAGCCCACCACTTCTGCAGCACCCGTACTTCCCCCATTCACTGGCCAACCCGGCATTCAGGTGGAAACAGTTGATTTTACGTCACTTGATTTTTATTCGCTGTTTTTCACCGAAGATCTCTATAGATCTATTGTGGACAAAAGCAATTTGTACGCTGGTCAACACATCGCCACTATTCCCCAGTCCTCCCTTGCCAGAGATTGGAAACCAATTACGGTTTCCGAATTTAAGCTCTTTCTGGGCCTATCCGTCAACATGGGCATAACTAAAAAGAGTGAGTTGCGGTCATATTGGTCCACTGACCCAATTCACCATATGCCCTTGTTCTCTGCCTCCATGACCAGGGCACGATATGAGCTGATCTTGCGGTTCATGCATTTCAACAACAATGAACTCTGTCATCCTCGTGGAGACCCCGGATCGGCTCTTCAAAATTCGGCCCCTCGTAAACCACTTCAACCAACGTTTTGCAGACTTGTTTACTCCCCATCAAGTTGTCTGCGTTGATGAGTCCCTGATTAAGTTTTCTGGTCGCTTGTCATTCAAGCAGTATCTTCCCAGCAAGCGTGCCAGATACGGGGTCAAGATGTATAAGCTCTGTGACAGGGCCACAGGCTATACATGTAGTTTTATGGTTTATGAGGGCAAAGATAGTCACGTAGAGCCGACAAACTGCCGTGACTACATAGGAAGCGCTGGCAAGATTGTGTGGGACTTGGTGTCACCCTTATTCGGAAAGGGGTACCACTTGTACGTGGACAATTATTACACGAGCGTGCCACTTTTTAGTCACTTGTTTGATCATCAGATTGGAGCATGTGGCACCGTGCGACCTAATCGCCGGGGCTTTCCCCAGAGGCTTGTAGATTCCCGTCTTAGGCTGGGGGAGAGAGCCTGCTTGAAGTATATTAATTTGCTCGCTGTGAAGTGGAAGGATAATAAGAATGTTTTCGTTCTTACCTTCCTTCATGCAGACACGACGGTCCAAGTTCCTACGGCGACTGGTGTTGTGGAGAAACCCCTCTGTGTCCACGAATATAACCTTAACATGGGAGGGGTGGACCTCAACGACCAGTTGTTGGCGCCGTACCTAGTTGCCCGTAAGGCCAGATGCTGGTACAAGAAAGTGTCTGTTTATTCATTTCAATTGGCTTTGCTGAATGCTCATGTGCTATACAGAGCTTCAGGATGGACTGGATCCTTCCTTAAATTCCAGGAAGAGATCGTCAGAGCCCTTCTGTTTCCAGACGGTGCTCCACCTCACCATCCCCAACCAAATGCCGTAAGCCGGCTGCATGAGAGGCATTTTCCTTATGTCCTCCCAAGTACCCCTACCCAACGAGCCCCCCAAAGAAGATGCCGTGTCTGCAGCAAGCGCGGATATAGGCGTGACACCCGCTATTATTGTCCCTTCTATCCTGACAATCCTGGTCTTTGCATTGGTGAATGTTTTGTACGCTACCATACACTAGTTGAGTATTAGCATGGGCTACAGCACTGCACAGACTAGGCACACTTTCACAGGGTCTCCAAAGATGCCATTGCATTTTGAGAGACCCGAACCTGGAACCGGTTACAGTTACAAAAAAAAAAGTAAAAAAAAAAAAAATTAAATAAAAAAAACAAAAATAGTTGTCGTTTTATTGTTCTCTCTCTCTCTATTCTCTCTCTATTGTTCTGCTCTTTTTTACTGTATTCTATTCTGCAATGTTTTATTGTTGTTATGTTTTATCATGTTTGCTTTTCAGGTATGCAATTTGTTTATATTTTACTGTTTACTGTGTTTTATTGTTAACCATTTTTTTGTTTTCAGGTGCTCCTACCTTTTGCGGGTGGATGCCCCCATGCTTCAGCATATATAAATGGTGCATGTATGCCCGTCATTAGAAGTGGGTGGATGAAGGGAGGTATTCTATTGGTGGGCATATCCACCAATCAATCTCTTTTTTTCGTTCAGCCCACAGGCTGCATGAAAAAAAAAGATTACAATGAATGCCCAACAAGGACCAGCAATGTACTGGTATGCTGCTGGACTTTGAGTGGTTATACCAGAATGATGCAGGTTTAGGTATCATCTAGGTATTGGTATCATTCTTTTCAGCCAGCTAATTTCAGCTAATTAGCCTCTAGACTGCTTTTACAAGCAGTGGGAGGGAATGTCCGTCCCCCCTCACCATCTTCCATGTTTTTCTCTGGCTCTCCTGTCCCAACAGGGAACTTGAGAATGCAGCTGACCATAGAGCTGATCAGAGACCAGAATGGCCCCATCATCTCTATGGCCTAAGAAACCGGAAGCTACGAGCATTTCATGACTTAGATTTCGCCGGATGTAAACAGCACCATTGGGAAATTGGGAAAGCATTTTATCACACCGATCTTGGTGTGGTCAGATGCTTTGAGGGCAGAGGAGAGATCTAGGGTCTAATAGACCCCAATTTTTTCAAAAAAAAAAAAAAAAAAAAAAGAGTACCTGTCACTACCTATTGCTATCATATGGGATATTTACATTCCCTGAGATAACAATAAAAATGATAAAAAAAATGAAAGGAACAGTTTAAAAGTAAGATAAAAAAGCAAAAATTAAAAGCACCCCTGTCCCCCCCGCTCTCGCGCAAAGGCGAACGCAAGCGTCGGTCTGGCGTCAAATGTAAACAGCAATTGCACCATGCATGTGAGGTATCACCGCAAAGGTCAGATCGAGGGCAGTAATTTTAGCAGTAGACCTTCTCTGTAAATCTAAAGTGGTAACCTGTAAAGGCTTTTAAATATGTATGTAGTTTGTCGCCACTGCACATTTGTGCGCAATTTTCAAGCTTGTCGTGTTTGGTATTCATGTACTCAGCCTAAGATCATCTTTTTTATTTCATCAAACATTTGGGCAATATAGTGTGTTTTAGTGCATTAAGATTAAAAAAGTGTGTTTTTCCCCAAAAAAATGCGTTTGAAAAATCGCTGCGCAAATACTGTGTGAAAAAAAAAATGGAACACCCACCATTTTAATCTGTAGGGCCTTTGCTTTAAAAAATATATAATGTTTGGGGGTTCAAAGTAATTTTCTTGTAAACAAAAAGTGTCAGAAAGGGCTTTGTCTTCAAGTGGTTAGAAGAGTGGGTGATGTGTGACATAAGCTTCTAAATGTTGTGCATAAAATGCCAGGACAATTCAAAACCCCCCCAAATTACCCCATTTTGGAAAGTAGACATCCCAAGCTATTTGCTGAGAGGCATGTTGAGTCCATGGAATATTTTATATTGTGACACAAGTTGCGAGAAAGACACATTTTTTTTTTTTTTGCACAAAGTTGTCACTAAATGATATATTGCTCAAACATACCCCAAAATACATTCTGTTGCTTCTCCTGAGTACGGGGATACCACATGTGTGAGACTTTTTGGGAGCCTAGCCGCGTACGGGACCCTGAAAACCAAGCACCGCCTTCAGGGTTTCTAAGGGTGTAAATTTTTGATTTCACTCCGCACTGCCTATCACATTTTCGGAGGCCATGGAATGCCCAGATGGCACAAACACCCCCCCCCCCCCCCCCAAATGACCCCATTTTGGAAAGTAGACACTCCAAGCTATTTGCTGAGAGGTATGGTGAGTATTTTGCAGACCTCGCTTTTTGTCACAAAGTTTTGAAAATTGAAAAAGAAAAAAAATTTCTTTTCTTTCTTCATTTTCAAAAACAAATGAGAGCTGCAAAATACTCACTATGCCTCTCAGCAAATAGCTTGGGGTGTCTACTTTCCAAAATGGGGTCATTTGGGGGGGGGGGGGGTTGTGCCATCTTGGCATTTTATGGCCTTAGAAACTGTGATAGGTAGTAAGGAGTGAAATCAAAAATTTACGCCCTTAGAAATCCTGAAGGCGGTGATTGGTTTTCGGGGCCCCGTACACAGCTAGGCTCCCAAAAAGTCCCACACATGTGGTATCCCCATACTCAGGAGAAGCAGCAGAATGTATTTTGGGGTGCAATTCCACATATGCCCATGGCCTGTGTGAGCAATATATCATTTAGTGACAACTTTGTGCAAAAAAAAATAAAAAAGTTTGTAATTTTCCCGCAACTTGTGGCAAAATATAAAATATTCCATGGACTCAACATGCCTCTCAGCAAATAGCTCGGGGTGTCTACGTTCCAACATTGGGTCATTTGGGGGGGGGGGGGGTTGTGCCATCTTGGCATTTTATGGCCTTCAAAACTGTGATAGGTAGTGAGAAGTGAAATAAAAAATTTACGCCCCTAGAAATCCTGAAGGCGGTGCTTGGTTTTTGGGGCCTCGTACACGGCTAGGCTCCTAAAAATTCCCACACATGTGGTATCCCCGTACTCAGGAGAAGCAGCAAAAATGTATTTTGGGGTGTAATTCCACATATTCCCATGGCATGTTTGAGCAATATATCATTTAGTGACAACTTTTTGTAAAATATTTTTTTTTTGTCATTATTCAATCACTTGGGACAAAAAAATTTAATATTCAATGGGCTCAACATGCCTCTCAGCAATATCCTTGGGGTATCTACTTTCCAAAATGGGGTCATTTGTGGGGGGGTTGTACGGCCCTGCCATTTTAACACCTCAAGAAATGAAATAGGCAGTCATAAACTAAAAGCTGTGTAAATTCCAGAAAATGTACCCTAGTTTGTAGACGCTATAACTTTTGCGCAAACCAACAAATATACGCTTATTGACTTTTTTTTTACCAAAGACATGTGGCTGAATACATTTTGGCCTAAATGTATGACTAAAATTGAGTTTATTGGATTTTTCTTATAACAAAAAGTAGAAAACATGATTTTTTTTCAAAATTTTCGTTCTTTTTCCGTTTATATCGCAAAAAATAAAAACCGCAGAGGTGATCAAATACCATCAAAAGAAAGCTCTATTTGTGGGAAAAAAAGGACGCAAATTTCGTTTGGGTACAGCATTGCATGACCGCGTACTTAAGCAGAAAGCTCAATGACCATGAGAAAAAGTATGAAGTCATTGAAAAGGAATGTTTAGCCATTAAGTGGGCCGTGGACGCACTCACGTACTATTTGTTAAGGCGCCAGTTTGAGTTAATAACTGACCATGCTCCCCTGAAATGGATGGCCCAAAAGAAGGAGACTAATAGACGAATGAACCAGTGGATTTTGGCTCTACAGGATTACTCCTTCACTGTAAAACACAGGCCAGGTGTTGAGATGGGGAAAGTAGATTCTCCTTACCGTGTTCACTCCTGTCGGGCTACAGGTGTTCCAACCCTGGGGTTGAAACAAGGGGGGGGGGATATGTAGCAGAGCATCCCAAAGAGAGATAAGAAAAGTCCTGTTCAGGGTTTATACCCCAGGCTCCTCTCATATACGTTCAGGGATCTCTGATCCATGGTCCAGTTCGGGTCTTGGTCCTCTCCCCCAGGCTAATTTAAGCTCACCTGAGCAGACAGCCTTTGCTCTTGGCCTGGGAACCTCAGACAACTTCTGTCTAGGAGAGCAAAAGGTTGGTAAAAGCTATTAAGCTGTGAATGTGGAAGCTGACAAGCTGTAGGCTTGCTCAGCCTGGTAGTTAGGCTTTGTGCCGAGACATGGCTAGGTCTTTGGTTGGCTATTTTTGTTCCTATTTGTTTTTGGAACACTGTACAGCACCTGTATATAGACTTGTATATATCACAAATAAACACTGCACTGTTTGTCACTACCTCACTGGATTTGGTATCTATACCTGAAAGACTGCTCATCCCAGGGAGCTTTGTACCTGCTACCTGTCCCCCAGGTTACACTATATAGATATAGATATATATTTTTACTCTTATTAATCAAAGTAAGAAAAAGTTGCAACTATGTTTTTGTATTGCATACAGTACAAAATAATTTTTTTTGCAAGACAATATTACCAAAGGAAGGCTTTTGTCAAAAAAAATAAATACAAAAACAATATACTGTATGTACTTTGTGATCTTAAAGTGTTATTAAACCCAAAACCAAAAATGTAATACATTGCAACTTGCACAATTATTAGATGTGGTGGCTGCACTTTTCTTTTTAGGCTTTTTCCATCTATTTTCACCTGGTGATCTGGCCAGTAGAACACCTTCTATATTAGAGTGCCTCCACTCTGGGGGCACCTTAGGACAGCAGCATTTCAGTGGGGGGGGGGGGGGGGGTGTAGAGGAGTGTTCAATGTATTAGCAGATTTAGATACAATAACAAATTGAAGCCAAACTCCAGATAGTATAGCAGAGGAAAGAGGGAGTAAGGAACCTGTATGGCAGTTAAATATGTTTGGCACTGTTATGGCACTGGAAAAAATAACATTAAGGTTGGGTTCACACTGCAGCACAGAGCAGCTCATAGCAGGGGTCGGGTGCGTCCCTGTTCAGGTCCGATTTCGGGACACATTTTTGGCTGAATTCGGACCTGAAACGGACCAGAAGACCCACAGGACTCCTGTGTAATTCGCATAGGAGCCGCTCCAGAGATGTGTGAACCGGCTCCATAGAGAGCCGGTCACAATCTCCTGATATGTGAATCGGATGCAGAAACCGCATCCAATTCGCACTAGTGTGAACCCAGCCTAAAAGTCCAAATAATTTCTAGTCTATTCACATACTGTAGTTGTCAATCATGTTGTATCTGGATCTCTTAGTAGTTGTGCTGTACTTCATTTTCCAATTTTGTTACATTACACTACAAGCCAAGGAGACCTTATGCCGCGTACACACGGTCGGACTTTTCGTCTACAAAAGTCCAACGGACGCTGACGGACTAAAGCTGGCTGGTAATCCGATCGTGTGTGGGCTTCTCCGGACTTTCAACGTACTTTTTTAGCCTCAAATCCGACGGACTTTAGATTTGAAGCATGCTTCAAATCTTTACGTCGTAACTACGACGGACCCCGAAGTCCGCTCGTCTGTATGCTAGTCCGACGGACAAAAAAACGACGCATGCTCATAAGCAAAAACTAAACGGAAGCACTCGGTCTAGTAAAACTAGTGTTCGTATTGTAGGTAGCACATTCATCACGCTGCAAAATCTGTGATCGTTGAATGCAGCGCATTTTATTTCTTCTTTACGAGTGCTCTAAAGAACGAAGGTGTTTTGCTGTTCATAATCAGAGTTCTCCCAAACTGATTTCTGGATTCTTTTTCTCTTTGATCTCATGAATGATATAGTATGCATTTTAAAAACAATGTTTCCATACTAATAATACTTTTTCCCCTTTTTTTTTTTTTTTTTTAGGTTTGTAAAGTTACCACAAAGAACCCATTATTCTTTTTTTTTTTTTATAGTGATTATTTTTTAGTTTTTAGATAAAGTTAACCCAAAGCACCGTTTTTGGTTATGTAAATTTTTTTATTTTCCAGACTTACCACTTGAACATTATTAACATTAGTAATGTATTTTTGGTGTGTTTTTTCCAAACTCAATGAGATTGTTGTCCCTTGTTAATTTAACATTGTGTGTAAAATCAATGATTTCAAAGAAAACACATAAAGTCTTTTGCTAAACTCAAAAAAGATCCATTTATTCATGGTCAAAATAAAATAAAGAGGAAGTCAACGCTGGAAAAAGTCGGTGTACCAGAAAATTGGGATCTTGCGGAGTCCATATAAGAGGGAGCACAATCTGGTCCAAGAATCCCAGAGATCAACAGCACCAGCAGATGATCTAGATGTCCCCAGACTGTGGTCCTACAACAGCCTGCGTCTTCTGTCAGACCAGACTGAACCCAGGTCATCACTTTCTTCTCTTCCCTGCAGCCTTTCCTCCACGCTGCCCTGCAGCCTTCCCTGTAGCCTTCTTTTGAGGCTGTGGCTCTGGTGTTTCAGTTGTGGCAGGAGGAGGAGGAGGAGGAGGAGGAGGAGGAGGGGGGGCTGCCTCATGTAGTTGGGTGTTTTGTGTTAGCGTGCCCTGCAGCCCCTTATGGATTGTTTCCCCAAATAGGCGCTCACAAATGAGGCGCTGCTCCCAATCCATCTGAAGAAGCCTGCTGGCTAAGTAGCAGCCATAGGATTCTTCCGCTTCGGGGGGGCTCCTTAAAAAACGGGTGGCCTCTTGCATGAGGCGCAGGGATGCGTCCTGTGTGACCATCCCCTTCCTGGCCCTTTTTTTGGGAAGGTGGAGGGGAGGCACTTGGGATTCGGTCAGGATCCTACTGGGCCCAGCCACCTCACTTGGCCCAGCCACCTCACTTGGCCCAGCCACCTCACTGGGAGCAGCCACCTCACTGGGAGCAGCCACCTCCTGCCTGACACTGGGCCCAGCCTCCTCCAGGATGATGGTGAATCCGGCCTCCTCCAGGCTGTCCATGGGCCCGGTCTCCTCCTGCCTGCCACTTTCCCCACATTCCTCCTGGATGGACTCATCCTGTGTATAAAAAAAGGACAATAGTTTGAGTATATTTTTTTGGGTTCATCAATGACACACAGTTTGCTTCTCATGAATAGCAAATTCAATGTGAATACATCTCTTTAATAAAAGAGTCTAATCAGACACCCTAATTATTTCAAGCAGGTGCCAAACATATTTAGCCACTACTGTCAATTGATATGTATACACAATTTTGAGTGCAAAATTATTTTAGACAATTATAACATCCAGTTAACATCATTAATATTAGTACAGTAAATATTTGTTAAAATAATTTACCTGACTCCAGATGGTCATATCTGGTTCATCCAGGATGGAAGACCCAGCTTGCTCCTCATCAGCCTCTGCTGGGGTGGAGGGAAGGGTGGAGGGAAGGGTGGAGGGAAGGGTTGAAAGTGATGGCCTGGCTTCATTCTGGTCATCCAGAAAACGGAGTTGATTGTAGTACCACAGCCTGGGTACATAAACATCATCTGCTGATGCTCCTGATCTCCTTGATTCCTGGATCTTCTTATGCTCCCTCTTATACATGTTCCTCAAGACCCCAATTTTCTTGAGCAATGTCTCCATTGTTGCTTCCGGGATGGTCGCCTGGACAAAGGACAGAAGTCTCTCCAGCGTTGACTTCCTCACATGCTTTGCATAATACTGAGGGTGTTTCACCTCCCACAAATTCCTCATCTCTCGATATTTCGAAATAAAAGCTGTAAGGAACTCTGGATCCTTAAATAGGGGATTCATTATATCTGGAAAAGATGAAGTCACAAGACAAAAAACACTTTTATTATAGGTTTCTGCTAACCCCTCATCATCTTCTCCCTATGTAGGCCTCATCAATCTATCAAGCCATATAGGCCGCTTGCTACAAAGTCATGACCATAAAACCCAAAAAAATATATATCTAAAATTACCTTCGTTTTGTAACGTCCTGGTCCACTATCACCTACCACAGAACGTACGTACGACACGTGCGCAAGGCCCCTCTTTATACACTACGCATGTGTGAAACTCCGCCTGCGTCGCCCGCCCCTGACGTTCGAAATTAACTCATGTTCTCCGCCCCCTAATTCGACGCACAGAACGTACGTACGACACGTGCGCAAGGCTCTTTATACACTACGCATGTGTGAAACTCCGCCTGCGTCGCCCGCCCCTGACGTTCGAAATTAACTCATGTTCTCCGCCCCCTAATTCGACGCACAGAACATACGTACGACACGTGCGCAAGGCCCCTCTTTATACACTACGCATGTGTGAAACTCCGCCTGCGTCGCCCGCCCCTGACGTTCGATTTTAACTCATGTTCTCCACCCATTTTTTGTTACGGCGCGTAGTGGAGTTAAAGAATGGCGGAGACACCTGAAATATTGACGACCTCAGGTAGTGGAGACAGCCCGGAGGCTGGAACGTCAACTAAATCTATGAGGCCTAGATTTAAGGCCTCTAATATGAGTTTTAAAGAGATGGTGGAGATGGTGGCCATTCTTCACAAAGACGACTATGATGGGAATTATGGGCCGTACGCACGGCCAAATTTGCGCAAGGCCAAAATAATGGCGAAGGTCGTGGAGACTTTGCAGGCATCTTTTGGGGTCCAGCGCTCCAAGGATCAATTGAGAAAAAGATGGTCTGACCTGAAACTCAGGGAGCCGGATCAATACCGACGTATCCGGAAAGTTCTTAAAAAAAGTAAGTACTTGTCGTGTTTTTCTCTTGTGTTTATTACCTTGTATACTGCTCCATGTGCTTTTCCTTCCTATACGATTTTTTGTTCATCGTTTTAAACGATCTTTTAATAAACCTCGTTACATATCTATAGATAGATCTATATATATAGATATCTATATCTATATCTATATCGATATCGATATCTATATCGATATAGATATAGATATAGAGAGAGAGAGAGAAATATATAGAGAGAGAGAAATATAGAGATAGGTAGATAGATATAGAAATGTAAACCATTCTTTTGGAATATTTGAAGTTATCTTAATTTTTTTTCTTTACATTTAGTTAGATATTTAGAGATTTTGTTCCAGATATAGAGAGAGATCAAAAGATTATTAACTATATTTTGAGATATTGATATCTATCTATCCGATATGTCTTTATAATTTTAAATATTGAGGTAAAATAGGAACTCTACACAAACCACTTCAGTACAAATGTTGCAAAATTACTATGTACTAAAATATCTGTGTGCTAAGTAGATTAATAATTTTTTGTTTCACATAGGGGAAAAATCACTCAGCCAACAAGAAGACAGTCCACCCCAAGCAAAACATGATTGGGAAATCAGCCCAAGTCCCACTGAGGATGTGGAGGAAGGAGAGGTGGGCGACATGGGCACCCCACCAGGTGAGTGTCTGACACACCAGCTTACGTTAATCTATGCATGGCTGCCTTTTGTTTAATGTAATTTGTCTACTCTATTTTAGGGGATCTGGTTGTGCTTCATTCAAGCAACAGTGCCACCCCCGAGGATGTGGAGGAATTAGGCTACATGGGCACCCCACCAGGTCAGTGTCTGAGACAACAGCTTTATTTATGGTAAGGTAAACTATGTATGTGTGCATATTTCTAAAGACATTTTTTGGTTTCATTCCACTTTAGGTACAACAAGAAGTGACTATTTCACCTCTGAAAGTGCCCAACGGCTAATTGGTCAAATAATGGCCTGGAATAAAGACATCGATGAAATGCGTAATCGGCTGGATCGTATGCAGCAGGAAATGAAGGACATGATTGATGTTTTGGGTCGAATCTAAATGCCCTTTTTTAAACCACAAAACATCAATCATGTCCTTCATTTCCTGTTTTGCTGACCCCATTCTGGGCCTTCTCTTTCTTTTTTTGGCAGAACATAAATGGCTGTTTAACCTAATGTAAAAAAGGAGGGCTGTTTCTCGTAAATACCTCAAAAATCCACAAAAAAATAAAACTTGATTTTCTCAAAAACCCCAAAAAAAAAAAAATAATTGATTTTAAAAAACCAAAAAAAACTAAAAAAACTTGATTTTAAAAAACCAAAAAAAACTAAAAAACTTGATTTTAAAAAACCAAAAAAAAATAAAAAAATAGATTTTAAAAAACCAAAAAAAACCAAAAAAAAACTTGATTTTAAAAAACCAAAAAAAACTAAAAAACTTGATTTTAAAAAACCAAAAAAAAATAAAAAAATAGATTTTAAAAAACCAAAAAAAACAAAAAAAAACTTGATTTTAAAAAACCAAAAAAAACTAAAAAACTTGATTTTAAAAAACCAAAAAAAAATAAAAAAATAGATTTTAAAAAACCAAAAAAAAACTTGATTTTAAAAAACCAAAAAAAACTAAAAAAAACTTGATTTAAAAAAAAAAAAAAAAACCAACAAAACTTGATTTTCAAAAAAACAAAAAAAACAACAAAACTTGATTTTCCCAAAAAAAAATAAAAAAGCCTGTTTGCGAAAATCAAAAAGCCAAAAATATTTTTTTGTGGATTAGGTAGAAATATTTAAATATAATTATATTTTTCTACATTATTAAGATATCATTATATTTTTGTCTATGAACATTTTATACTAAATGCAGAACTGAATGCATAACAACCATTAATAAAAACATCTCCTTATAGGAATTAAATAAATGTGTGGTTTGTTATTTCAAGGCTCAGTATCAGTTTGGTTATAATTGTAAAAAAGTTGTTTACAGTGGCAATGGAGCTTATTTAGACATTTAAAATTAAAATACAGTTGGCACTACAACTGCTCGACCATAACCTAGGAGACAGCCCAAAAGAAAGGCAAGCAATAAATATAATGCAAGATTTCCTCAATATTTTTTTTATTGTAAAAAATTATATATCCTGGCCCATTGCAATGGCCCCCCTACCCATAAAATAATTAACATATTGCTGTCTAACTTGACGGGCACTTTGGGGGGCCAAGCCAGTACGGACAGTATCCAGGCCTGTAAGGTTGGCTTCTATTTGTCCGGCCTCAGGCCCAACTGTGCCTATATAATTGGGAGAATGCTTGTTTAAAAAGTTGTGCAGAATGCAGCACGATAAAATGATAAAATTAAGTTTGTATTCCGCCAAATTAATGGCTGTTTGAAACAGGCGGAACCGGCTGGCCAGAATTCCAAACGCATTCTCAACCACTCTTCTAGCTCTGGCCAGCCGGTAATTAAAAACCCTCCTCTCCGGGGTGAGGGTTCTTTGGGGGAATGGCCTCATGAGGTGCTTGCTGAGAGCGAAGGCTTCATCGGCAATGAAGACAAAGGGGAGTCCTTCCACGTTATCCTCATCAGGTGGCAATCCCAGGCCACCACTCTGGAGACGCTGGCAGAACTCCGTCTGGGCAAATACTCCTCCATCCGACATCCGGCCATTCTTCCCCACGTCCACATATAAAAAATCATAGTGTGCCGACACCACCGCCATTAAAACAATACTGTGGAACCCCTTATAATTAAAATAATATGACCCCGAATGGGGTGGTGGCACAATGTGGACATGTTTCCCATCTATAGCCCCTCCACAATTGGGAAAGTCCCAACGGCTGGCAAAATGGGATGCCACAGTCTGCCATTCCTGTGGCGTTGAAGGAAACTGGGGAATCAAACAAGAAAACCAAAATCAATTAATTTGGAAGCTAACATTGCAAGAAAATTAGACAATTAAAAACATTATTCCCCAGCATCAGTATAACATTAAATAATTTAATTCTTCTGGAATAACTAATATGGAAAGGCACACTTATCAGATTGCTCACCCCCTCTGATGGAACATTGATTACATTTTAGGGGGTTGTGAAATCCCTAAAAAAGATTACTTTTAGGACATGCAGGAATTTAGGGACTAAAAAGGCTACAAGACTGCAGTTGTCGCACTCTGCAGGTGCAGTTGCTAACCAGCTTACAGTAAATGAGGTAATGTAAAAAGGCATTCATGTTGCAAGGAGTACACAATCACAGGCAAGGGCAATTAATGAAAACACTTTGAGGCTTGCATATGATTTGATGATGGAAATCAGCAGAGCTTATGCTCATTTACTAAAGCACTGGAACAAATGCACTTGTAGAGTGCACATGCATTTTGCAAACTGCAACATATATTTGCTTTAGACAAATCAACACCACAGAACATTCAAGCAAATTTTAACGAGGGTGGGGGGGGGGGGGGTTGTGAAATCTAGATAATTGCTCATTAGCAGCACACTATTTGGAGTGAGTTTAGGTGGGGGGGGGGGTGGGGGGGTTGTGAAATCTAGATAATTGGTCATTAGCAGCACACTATTTGGAGTGAGTTTAGGTGGGGGGGGTGGGGGGGTTGTGAAATCTAGATAATTGCTCATTAGCAGCACACTATTTGGAGTGAGTTTAGGTGGGGGGGGGGGGTGGGGGAGTTGTGAAATCTAGATAATTGCTAATTATAAGCACACTAAATACACTCAAACAAAATACATTCAAAATGAGTAGACTAGGTGGATATGTTCCCATCACTTCATGCTGGGAAGGTTATTGAAGGAAAATATACATGCATGACAAAAAATAACAGGAAAAAATTCCAGCATGTGTGAGGATAAAAAGGGGACATTCACACTATATTGCAATGATGGTAAGTAGTGTTTGAAGCAAGAAATACATTACATTATCAAAGATTACATAAAAGAACATGTGATGCTAATAAAAGAAAAATATCTTACCTTAATATAGTCCTTCTGCAGGACCTGTATGATGGCAGAACAGGTCTCTGGGATAATGATCCCCAGAGCCTGGGGGGAGATGCCTGTCGAGAACTTAAGGTCCTGCAGGCTTCTCCCTGTGGCCAAATACCGCAAGGTAGCGACCAGCCTCTGCTCCGGAGTGATGGCTTGCCTCATGCAGGTATCCTGCCTGCTGATATAGGGGGTCAGCAAAGCCAACAAACGGTCAAAAACGGGGTCCGTCATCCGGAGAAAGTTCCTGAAATCCTCAGGATTATTCTCACGGATCTCACGGAGCAAAGGCATGTGACAGAACTGGTCACGCTGAAGCAACCAATTCTTGGTCCATGAACTCCTCCTCGCCCTGTTCATGGACTGGTCTTGGGCTGAAGAATAAACTACAGCACCAAGCACATACAATGCACGAGCTCTACGACGAGTATGTACAGGTAACATGGCTTCAAAACGGTCGGCTGGTCAGAACGCACTAAACAGAACGCACTGAAGAACAGCAAGGCCTGTGAAGAACGACCTGAAAATCAGGAACGAGCGGCCAATAAAACAAAGATTTCTCAATGCCAACTGACCAAACGCACTGAAAAGCAGATACAAACCTCACAAGCACAGACTGAACAACAGTTAAAACGAACTGAAAAATACGAGTCTCACAAGCGCGAATCGTCTCTCACCAAACTTCTACTAACACGAGATAAACACGAGATTAGCAGAAGGAGCCCAAAGGGTGTCGTACGGGCTATTGAACTTCCGTTTTATAGTCTCGTCGGACTTGGTGTACGTCACCGCGTACTAGGCTGTCGTACTTTTGTGTGGTCGTGTGTAGGCAAGTCCGTTCGTAAGAAAGTCTGCCGCAAGTCCGCCGAAGGTACGTCGGAAGTATGTCGGACAGGCTGTCGGACTTTTGTAGACGAAAAGTCCGACCGTGTGTACGCGGCATTAGAGATTCTCCGGGATGTGGAAGCTGCCCGCCCGGGAACCAGATTATTTACATGAACATCAATACTCTAATAGCAATACTAGTAAGATAACCTTACGGGTCCAGTTCTATTTTTCCTCTTTTCTAAATAGCACTAAAGTAAGTCATATTCCTTCTACTGTTTGAATTTTGAAATTCAACTGGTTGAAAATATGACAAATGTCAACAAAATACAAAAAAAAAAAAAAGGCTACTGACGAAGTCAATACCCTGATGATACGCTTCTAGGGGTGGAGCTTGCGGACTGACATCACACCGTGGCCACCTTGTGATTTCAATGCTTTGCAGTTTGCACACGCTTATTGTGCTATCCTTGTGAGTGTATCCATTATTTTTTTCCATTAAATTAGTTTTATCAAACGGAGAGCACTATATGTTGCCTTTTTCTTGTGTGTGTGTATATATATATATATATATATATATATATATATATATATAAAATTATCTATCTATCTATCTATCTATCTATCTATCTATCTATCTATCTATCTATCTATCTATCTATCTATCTATCTATCTATCTATCTATCTATCTATCTATCCTCATTAAGGAGTCTTTCTGCCTGAGGAGATCTTTGTATCCAGAGTGTGCCAGGTGTCTTGATTATCCCCAGAGGGGACAACTGCTGATTTTACTTGTCTATAAGGTGAGCGGCTTATGATACCGGTGGTGGAGAGCATTTACCTTTATCTGCACTTGGGGTGGAATACGGCTGGATTTTCTTCAATCAGACACTTTATGCATGAACTTTTGAGACATATATCTATACAGTTTTTTTTGGATAATACACATTTATTTTGAATATACACAATATTTGTTGATTATATTGTTCTGAGGATTAGTAGCGCAGCACTATATTTTGCATTATTATTGCTTTAGAGTTGAAAGTGGAATCACTTAAAGTGACAGCAGCTTACTTACAATCACATTTTTATATATATTCACATTATTGCGCTGATCAATTTTTATTCACATATAAATATTCCTTCTACTGTTTGAATTTTTGAGACAAATGTCAACAAAATACAAAAAAAAAAAAAAGACTAAACAATGTGAAAAAACATTACAGGAGTCAAGGACACTTTATGAGAGGTTCCCAGTTTCTGTTTTGGATTCCTAATTTAGTTTTTATTATGGAGAATGCAACAGGAAATGCTGGAACATACAAAGGTGAGATGGCATCAGCAACAGAGTTGGAAACTATGGGAGGGACATCTTACTCTTATGCCGCGTACACACGGATGGAATTTCCGCCAACAAATGTTCGATGTGAGCTTGTTCTCGGAAATTCCGACAGTGTTTAGGCTCCATCTGACTTTTTTTGTCGGAATTTCCGACAAACAAAATTTGAGGGCTGGTTCTGTCGTAAATTCCGATCGTGTGTACACAATCCGACGCACAAAATTCCACGCATGCTCGGTATCAAGCAGAAGAGCCGCACTGGCTATTGAACTTCATTTTTCTCGGCTCGTCGTACGTGTTGTACGTCACCACGTTCTTGACATTCGTCATTTCCGACAACATTTGTGCGACCGTGTATATGCTAGACAAGTTTGAGCCAACATCCGTTGGAAATAAATCCAGGAATTTGTTGTCGGAATTTCCAATCATCTGTACGCCGCATTAGAGTAACCAAAACATAAAAGCAGCAAGGGGCTTATTCAGACCACAAAACTGCATATGTAACTGAAATATAATTTTTGGGTGGGCTGACCCTTTACTGTTCAGCACTTAAGCACATTTTTGCTGGATAATGGTTATGTTGGTGTACACCATAGTACTTCTTACAAGTTCCGGAGATATTTCTGCCTTCTAAACTAATTGATCATATCAGAATAGAATTTTAGCAGTGAGCAAATAATTTTGTAGAAAATTTTAAAAATTTAAAGCAGTATTTTAATTGGGGGGGGGGGGGGGGGTGATTAGATGTTCACATTAAGGCAGGGGTAGGCAACCTTTAGAGCATAGTGTGTTATACCTGCAACTCATGGTATATTTGCATTATCAGTAAATTGCAGTCTAAATTAAAAACTAAAGATGTGGCACTAACACTAGAAACGAATGTGGCATATCTAGAATAGCTGACCCCCAATGCAGTTTAAATCATTTTAAATGGCATGAATATTATTAGCAGAAAAAAATGCAGGCAGTATTGTGGTGTACTATAACATTAATGGTCAGAGTAGAAGTGGCCCCCTTACATTGCTAGTCAGTCAAAAATTAAATGCCCCATTCATTGGTGGTAAGTGCAGGTGGGACATTAATTTGCCACTGCTAAAGAAGCCCTTATAAACCTCAAGAGGAACCCTGGTTGAGAAAGGCCGCTTTATATATTTATTTTTTTCGTAGATACTAGCTTTTATAATGGAGCATGGACTTTAATAAAGCAGAGAAACCCTGGTGTACAGCAGCACCATTGGTGGATGTGTTTTCTAGGTGGGGAGACCAACTCATCCTAGACTCCTAAACTAATTCTGATTCATATTGCCAGATATGCAACCAAGCAAGTTATACTTCTTGTGACACATCTTCCTAAGGCAAGATGACACAAGACTTAGATCTCAGATTTTTTTTCTACAGGAAAAAAAGCTGCTCCTCCAAAAAGATAAAAATTAATGGACAAATGTAAGTTTTCATCATTTCTAAACCTGACCTTTAAAAATGTAATTTACCCAGAAGTAATTTCTCTGATTGTAAAAGGATTTTTGTTAATTTCAAATGAGAATCTCAGGTTTGTTTCTAAGGTTCAGTAAAATCTCATCTACCCATCTGTAATTCTCATCACCCGTTAAATAATGAAGTGTCCAAAAGGTTAAAAAAAATTGTCATAATCCTTCCTGACAGTGCCGTCTTAATATTGATTGGACCCTGGGCAAACATTTTCTTGGCCTCCCCCCATGCAATTTCGCTCTCTACCTGCTCGGAGACATACAATAAATAGCAGCTAGACTCAAAATCAGTTTAATGAATTAGATCAAACAGCAACTGTGACTGGTTGCCAGAGGTTACAGTGTGTCATTACCGCTCACTGACTGCTAGAGGTTACAGCACACATTACGGTTCACTGATTATTTTATAGGGGTTACAGCACATGACTTCTGCTTGTTAATTGGTTGCTAGAGATTACTGTACATCAATACTGCTCACTGATTGGTTGCTAGAGGTTACTGGACATCATTACCACTCTCTAATTGGTTGCTAGAGGTTACTGCATATCCTTACCGCTCAATGATTGGTTGCAAGAGCTTAATGCACATTATTACTGCTCACTGATTAGTTGCCAAAGGTTATAGCGCATCATCTCCTCACTGCCTGCACACCATGGACTGGGGATGTGAGGGGACCCATCAATAGACAGAAAACTCTTGTGGATCCTAGGACTCCTGGGATCAGTGGCAATGCTGCTGATGGGAGGGGAGGTTGTGATCAGTGGCAATGCTGGGGGGTTGATGGGATCAGTGGGAGTGGTGGAGGATGGGATTAGGAGGCAGTACACTGGCAAATATTGAATCATGTAGAGCAGTGGTTCTCAACTCCAGTCCTCAGGGCCCCCCAACAGGCCAGGTTTGCAAGATAGCTGAAATACATCACAGGTGATATCACTTGCTGCTCAGTGATTGCAGTATTCTAGTCTGCAACTCCCCAAGGTAATACTTAAAATCTGGCCTGTTGGTGGGTCCCGAGGACTGGAGTTGAGAACCACTGATGTAGAGCAAAGCTGGAAATCTTTGGAAATTATATAGTGGGGAATTCTACACTGACTACCAATGTAATGGCGAATTTACACTGACCACCAATGTGAGGGGGAATTTGCACTGACCACCATGTAACAGGAGGTTTTACGCCACCCACCAATATAAACAGTGATTTCTACACTGACACCAATGTAATAGGAGCACCTATTTACAGCAACCACCAGTGTAAGGAGGAATATACACTTACCTCCAAGTAGAGGGGAATTTACACAGACAACCATTGTTGAGGAGATTTGTACTGACCACCAATGTAAGGTGACACTTCTACACCGACCACCAACTTACACTGACCACCAATGTTAAGGGGGATTTACACTGACCACCAATGTTAAGGGGGATTTACACTGACCACCAATGTATAGGGGGATTTACACTGACCACAAGTGTAAGGGCAATTCTGCACTTACCACCAATGTAAAGGGAAATGTACAATAATCACCAATGTAATGGGGGATTTCACATCAACAACCAATAAAGGGGGATTTCTACACTGGCCACCAATGTAAGGGGGGATTTACACTCACCACCAATTTAAAGGGGGCTTTTACATGGACTACCAATCTAAGGGAGGAATCAAAACTGCACAAATCACATCACAAATACAAGTTTGGATTTTTTTTACCGATTACTAATATAAAGAGGAGTTTCTCACTGGCCACCAATGTAATGAGGATTTACACTGACCATTAATGTTATAGGAGCATTCACAGCAACCACCAATGTAAGGAGGGATTTACACTGACCACCAATGTAAGTGAAACCTTCACACTGGCCACTAGTGTGAATGAAAGGATTGTACACCAAGCTCCAATGTAATGAGAACATTTACACTGACTACCAATGTAACTGAGACATTTAGCCTGCGTTCACATTTGTGTATGCCGGGAACACATGCAAAATTGCTTTCCTGACGCCACAGAAACCTGCTGCCCTTAAGCAGATACACAGCAGTGCCATTAATTGTTAATGACACCCTCACACATCTGCTGAGATGTGCGTTTTCACATGCACCAAAATTCACAAGACTGTGGCACCATGTTATTCTGAAAACAGACTCACCTCCAATTTACTCACCTTTGCAGAACAGGCAGATGTTTGGCTTAATGACCACAGTTGTAGGCAGTGCTTTCAAGCATGCCCCTTTACAAGCTGAAACTGTGAAGTGATGTTATCTTTATTTGGCAAGTATAGTCCTGGCCGATGAGGAGAGAGGATGTATGCAGTACAGGAGCATGTGCTTAGGTAAGTAAACCACTGAACACCAATACTGAGGGATGTGTGGTTATGGTGTTAGTCTACACCTGACCTGACTATCAGAGCTGGGTTATTATTACAGCCCAAAACAACAAATGGAGACAGAGGAAGGCGGAAGGAGGGAACTTGTATGACAGTTAAAATAAGGTTTACAAAATGTGGCAAATGTCAAAAAAAAAAAAAGAAAGACTAAACAAGACTAAAAAAAAATAAAAATAAAAATAAAATACTTTATTAAAGTGGACCTTCGGGATTTTTTTAACTTTCCAACCTATTAAATCCTCTGCCCTCGTTGTTTTAACTTTGGATAGTAAAACATTTTTTTTCTGCCAGTAAATACCTTATACAGCCCACTTCTTGTTTCTTGTCTTGTAATTAGCCTAGGCTTTTGAAATCATGCACAGCTCTCTCTCACTCTCGTGAGAGTTTACCAGGAAGGGAGTGGGGATGAGTCATAAGAGGGCCAATGAGAGCTGCAGGGCTGCAGAGCTGGAGTTGTGCCTCTGTGCGTCTGTGTGAATCCAGGAAGTGAACAGGCAGCAACTTCAGGTGCCCATAGTTAAAATGGCTGCAGCCAGACTCAGTGGAGGGAGATTTCTGCAGCTTATTTTGCAAGTACTGAATTACAGTATATATAAAATATGCAAAGTGGTTGGAGGGAAGCTTCAGAATGGCAAAGATATTTTTATTACAAATTATGTGAGCAGACTGCAGTTTCCCTTTGTATGACTTGTATGGGCAAGCGGATGTCAGATATGTGTCCGCTGACACCCGCCTGCCATCCGATCCGACAAGATCCAATCAAAAGAGGTGGATGGTGGTTTTCATCTGATCTCGCCATAGAGGATAGCGGAGCTCTGACAGATCTGTCCCTGCACAGTGAGCAGGGATGGACCTGTCATCCGCCGGCTCAGCGGGGATTAACAGAGCGATCTCCCGCTGAGCTGGCGGAGTCTGCTGAGCTGATCCACCCTGTGTGAAGGGGGCCTAACTCTAACCCTGACTTTAAGATCCCTTTCACACTGAGGCAGTTTTCAGGCATTTTGGCGCTAGAAATAGCCTCTAAAAAGTGCCTGAAGACTGCCTCCCATTCTTTGCAGTGTGTGCTTTCACACTGTGGCGGTGCGCTTGCGGGACGTTATAATAAGTCCTGCAAGCAGCATCTTTGGACATAACCAACAAAACAACCATATAAAAGATGACACAACGGCTACATTCCAATAAGAAAGACTAGAATGGGGATTTATAAATATAAATAATCCCCATAGTAATCCCCACATCTTTCATCTCTGTTCCAGAAACCTCTCCAATCTCACTTTACCAGGATTCTGAAAGTGAAAAACAAGAGCAGAATCAAATTCCTATCCACAATATCTGCTCGCTTGCTATGTTTACTCATAGTTCCCTCCTTGGAACCCAGGAACCTAATATTGCTGGCTTCTGCAACTCTAAACAAATTATCAAAACAACCATGACTTCTTTAGGATGGACCCACTCTAAAATGGATCCCCATGGTATGATCAAAAATAAAAAAAAAAACGAACGTCAATGTTGCTTCTTAAAAATTCTGAATTTAAATGTTAAACAAAACAATGCATTTATCTGTACCTTAAGACCTATGCACTAACTCCCTTTTCAGGTGGACAAAGCCTACCTTTTGAAACTTTTTCCACCTGAATGAAAATAAAAACAAACAAAGAAAACAAAACAAACTCCAGTGGCTACAACGGCTTCCTACCAACTCTTGTCTTAAACAAAATGTATCCAGCTGCTAATTGAGGACATGGCCATCTATTCAGCTGCTAATTGAGGGCATAGCCAATTACCCCCCTTTCAGGTGGACTAAACCTAACAATTTTTCCACCTGAATTAAACAAAAATTTAAACTGGTATAGTATGAGGCAGCTGCTTTGGGCCCCACAACAATGATGGGGCCCAGGGCAGCTGCCCCCTTTGCCCTGCCTTAAAACCAGCCCTGTGATAGTGGTGTCCCGAAGAGGGGGGGGGGGGGGGTGTACAGGTACCGCCACTTCGGAGGTGTCCTGTATTCCAGCTCATGGCAACTAAACAAGTTTTTTTTTTTTTTAAATAACAACTCAGAGGCTTATCCTTGAAAATACTAAAAATATATCATATTCCAAACATGAAGGGCAAATCTCTGAAACTCACATCTAAACCTTATTCATAGCAAAGAAACATTAACCAGAAAATTCTTACCATCCATGCAGCTTGCTAAGGGCTGCTAACATTGTTTCCCCCAGTGCTATATTTCAATGACCATGCGGCCACTTCCATTTTGACTTTATGCAACTGTTCTACATATTGATGATATTCAGTTTGTAGTCTCCGCATTTGGGTCTTAAAAAGGGAAACGTTTGGTTACCAATCCTCTATGCCTTGGAATGCTACCCCATCTCGCAGAATAAACTTCATAATGCCTTGGTGTAGTTTTAGGCTTTTGCGGCGCTCCGGCACACGCACTTTCGCTGTGAAGCGGCGCTTCGGCACACACACTTTCGCTGCCCCATGGAACGGCATGCGCGCATGCGCACTAGTGCACGCATAACGTGACTCCCTTGCCTATAAAAGCTGCCTCCTTTCTCAGACAAATCGCTGGTTTGTCTTCAGCTTCCTGTGAACTTGTCTCCTTTTCCTGTTTGCTGATTGCCTGTTGTGACCCAGATTGACCCCGACCTACCTTGATCTTCTCCTGGACCTGACCTCTGGCTGGTTTTACGGATTCTGCTTGTTCCTCTGGTTTTTTACCCTCAGCCTGTGACCTGGATTATCCTCAGTCTCCTGTGCCTTAACCCTCTGCTTGTGACCTGGATTATCCTCAGTCTCCTGAACCAGTTCTTGAACTTGCCTCCAGTCCCCAGTACCTTGGCTCCCAGCCTGCCTATGGACTTTCTCCTGGTGTTAGACCCCCGGCCTGTCCTGGACTCTCCTTCTTCTAAACCTCTGTTTGGGCTCATATTACCTGCTCCTGCATGGCTACTAAGCCCTACGCTGACCTTCACGCAAACCCTGCCCAGCCTGCTGGTAGCTTGTGCCTCTTTGTGCCATTCACCCTCTGTACCATCTCCGTAAGAGTGAACCGCTCTCTGCATTTCGGCCTTGGTGAGTACTCCCTTTTCTGATAGTACATACCAGCCATGTCAGAGGCCGACGGAGCGCGTCCTCCTCTTGAGATCCTGTGCCAGCAGGTTACGGCTCTCATAGAAGCTGTCCAGAAACTACAGGAAAGCTACGTCCAAACTGATGGCAGCCTTCAGCAACTCTCCAGGGGATCAGTACCAGCAGCCTCAGTAACTACACCCACCAGTGTGGCCACCTCCTCTCAGTCTCAGTTTCAGTCTAATCCTACCGTGGTGATGGCCCTTCCTGAACCCAGGGTCCCCACACCTGAGCGTTTTTCTGGCGACCGCAAGAAATTCAGGGCATTCAAGAACGCCTGTTCTTTGTACTTGGCTCTTCAACCTAGAAATTTTTCTTCCGAAATTGTAAAAGTTGGATTCATAATCTCCTTACTGGCCGATGAACCGCAGGCCTGGGCTCATAGTCTAATGGAGCAGAGAAGTCCTTTGCTAAACTCTGTGGACACTTTTTTTGAATCCATGGCTCAATTATATGATGATCCACAGCGCACCTCCACAGCCGAAGCCATTCTTTATACCTTGTCCCAAGGGAGAAGGCCGGTAGAGGACTATACAGTTGAATTTTGCAAGTGGTCAGCTGACACTGCTCATAAATACCAGTACCGCCAGGGTCTGTCAGAAGCCCTTAAAGTGGATGTAAACCCGATTTCTTTTTTTTTTTTTTTTTTAATATCATACTGTAGAGTATAAGATCTCCTATCATTTGAGCCCAGTCTTGCCACACAGAGTTAATCCATCTCTGAGCAATCCTCTTTTATTGTTCAGTGAGAAAAATCTTGATAAACTGAGAAAAACTTTGTCAAATCCTCCCCCTTGCTGTGAGTAACAGGTGATTTACATCTCATGCACTAGCCTAAGACACAGGCCTTTTTTAAGTTCCCACCCCCACTCCTTTCTTCAGCAGCTCTGCAAGGATTGGCTGTTCCACACCTCAGCATGATTTGGCATGCTGAAGTCATGTGGTTACTTTCCTGTCTTTTCACTGGATGTTAGAGATCATAGCAGAAGTTCAGCAGAAGTTCAGTGTTAGAAATACACAAGAGAAATGCATATTGACAAGGGGAATGTAGAGGTGGGCGGGGAGTCTACTGACATCACGACTCCACCCACCGAGCTCCAGACAACAGAACAGCCCACAGAATATGCAGTTTTTCGGGTCTAATAACAGACAGAGGGGAGATATTTGACAGGTAAAGATACATGCATGAGGCATGTATATCCTTACAGATAACCCCTATGGCAGTAGTTTAGAAAGGATGACATTGGGTTTACATCCACTTTAAGGACGAGCTGGCTCGAGTTGAGACCCCTGCTACCTTGGAGGACTTAATTCAAACCGCAACCAAACTTGACAGACGCAGGAGCGACGTTTCGAGCGCTTCCAGGCCTCCCGACCCAGTTGGATCCTCCCAAAACCTTTTCCCATCCATCCATCCTTTCCGTCTCCCTCAGTCATCCCCGTTCCAAAAGCTGAACCGATGAAGCTTGGACTAGTTCGTTCTCCTCGCACCTCTGAAGAAAGGCAACGAAAGGCACCTCCGCAACTGTCCTGTGAGGCCCAGTAAGTCTTGTTCACAATTTGTTATGAACTATCAACTTGTAGATTTTCTTCAGACTTATGTCACTCTCTCTGTATCTCTACAGTTAGCAGAAAAGGAAATCTGCCTACCAGCCATAATTGACTCCGGGGCCTGTAGTTGCTTTCTGGATGCTGCCTTAGCTCAAAGACTGCACATTCCACTCCTGCCTAAGAAACAAAGTCTTCAGGCCCATTTGGCTGATGGGTCCCTTCCTTGCTCCGGACCTGTCACACAAGAAACAGAACCCATTCTTACCACCACGGACTGCGGCCACTGGGAGTTCCTGCGCTTCGACATAATCTGTTCCCCTATGCTTCCCATCATCTTGGGGCTCCCTTGGCTGCAGGCACATGATTCTCGAATCGACTGAAGTAAGAAAGAGGTCTCCTTCCCCTCCATATATTGCTCCCAACACTGCCTAGTTCCAGTTCCAGCCCCATGCCTGACTATAGCACCAGAACCTGATAACCTTCAGCACGTTCCTCCAGTGTACCTCAAGTTCAAAGACGTTTTTGATAAAAAAAGAGCTGACTGCTTACCTCCTCATCGGTCTTACGACTGCCCCATCCATCTGTTACCCGGCTCTGAGATTCCTTATGGCAGCATATTTCATCTGTCCGAGACTGAGTTGAAGGCCCTTAAAGCATACATTGACGAAAACCTGGAGAAAGTTTTTATTCGCCCATCTTCTTCACCGGCCGGAGCCGGTATCTTCTTTGTGGAAAAAAAAGATGGTTCCTAAGACTCTGCATCGACTACAGAGAACTTAACAAAATAACCATTAAAAACCGGTATCCACTTCCACTCATCCCAGAATTATTTCAGCGTTTCCACACTCCCCGGATCTTCTCCAAGTTAGACCTTCGGGGTGCCTATAACCTCATCCGGATACGGGCTGGGGACGAATGTAAGACCGCCTTCAGATCCAAGTTTGGACACTATGAGTAATTGGTGATGCCGTTTGGGTTGTGCAATGGCCCGGTTACCTTTCAACACCTAGTAAATGACATCTTCCAAGAATATCTCGACAACTTTTTAGTAGTCTACTTGGATGACATCCTTATCTTCTCTGCCACCATCGCATTGCACCAGGTTCACGTGAAAAAAGTTCTCACAACTCTCAGAAAACACAAGCTATACCTTAAAGCTGAGAAGTGTGAGTTTGAAAAAACTGTTATTCAATTCTTGGGGTTCATCATCTCCACCAAAGGGGTCACAATGGAACCACAGAAAGTCAAGGCGATCCAGGAGTGGCTAGCCCCGGTGGATAAGAAAGGGGTGCAGCGATTCATCAGTTTCGCTAATTTTTACAGAAGATTTAGCATTGGTTTTTCCTCCATTGTCTCACCTATCAGCCAACTAACCCGTCAACACAACCGTTTCCAGTGGACCCCAGAGGCACAGGAGGCCTTTGTCAAGCTGAAGGCCCTATTTATCTCCGTACCAATCTTGCAGCATCCAGACCCAGCCCTGCCATTCGTATTGCAGGTAGATTCATCAGAAACAGCAACTGGAGCCATCCTCTCCCAAAGACGAGGTCCCAAGGCCCTCCTTCATCCCGTAGCCTTTGCATCCCGGAAACTATTTCCCCCAGAAAGGAACTACGATGTAGGAGACCGGGAACTATTGGCCATTAAGTTCGCCCTGGAAGAGTGGAGATATCTGCTGGAGGGTGCTGCCCATTCTGTCATGATTAGGGTTGTCCCGATACCACTTTTTTAAGACCGAGTACAAGTACCGATACTTTTTTTCAAGTACTCGCCGATATCGATTACCGATACTTTTTTTTAATGTTATGTGACAGTTTTCAAAGCACAATACAGATTAGGTTGCACTGATGAACACTGATAGGATTAGGTGGCACTGATATGCAGCACTGATAGATGGCGGGCACTGACAGATGGCACTGATGGCTGGCACTGACAGGTGGCTGACACTGATAGGTGGCACTGACAGGTGGCTGGCACTGATAGATGGCATTGACAGGTGATGCTGGCACTGATGGATGGCATTGACAGGTGATGCTGGCACTGATAGATGGCACTGACAGGTGGCTGGCACTGATAGGTGGCATTGACAGGTGACACTGGCACTGATAGGTGGCACTGACAGGTGGCTGGCACTAATAGATGGCATTGACAGGTTGCGCTGGCACTGATAGATGGCACTGACAGGTGGCTGGCACTGATAGATGACATTGACAGGTGGCTGGCACTTATGAGCGGCACTTATGGGCATTGGGCACTGATAGGTGGCATTTATTGTCACTGATGGGCAGGCACTGTCATGCCATGAGGAAAGGCTGCTGCGATGCGGCCATCTTGTTACACCCAGCCCGAACTATATGGGCTGGATGTAATAAGATGTCTGCTGCTGGCTTACTGCAGCCGAGTGCAGGGTGTACCAAGATGGGCGTCGGGATGTCCAATCGCTGACGTCAACACGGAGCGTCACTTCCGTTGTTCCGCCCGCTGACTTCCGGTTGTGCCGAGAGTCGCTTTATTCCTCTCTCCTAGGTATCGGATTTGGCATTGGGAGCATTTGTGCGAGCAAAATGCTCAGTATCGGTCCCGATACCGATACTAGTATCGGTATTGGGACAACCCTAGTCATGATCTTCACTGACCAAAGAATCTGTAATATCTTAGGACAGCTAAGCGCTTAAGACCCAGACAAGCTCGGTGGGCACTTTTTTTTCCCCCGATTTAATTTCCACATTTCATACAGGCCTGGTTCCAAAAATGGGAAAGCGGACGCACTCTCCCAGATGTTCCCTAAATCTCCTCAGTCGACGGAACCTAGTACCATCCTATTCCTGCAAAATTTTTTTTTGCTCACTCAGACTGATCTAATAACCACCATCAAGTTGGCATCCAGTCACTTTACGCAGAAGTTCTCCCCTTAAAGAAACATGACGTTCTGCTCTGGGCCCAGAATAAAATTTTTGTTCCACTGGAGGCAAGACCCCTAACCTTGAAAACTTTCCATGACCACAAACTGGCAGGTCATTTCGGAATGCAAAAGACCTCCGAGTTGATCTCCCGTTCTTTTTGGTGGACTGTAAGAACTATATCTCTTCATGGATTCCGTGCCAGCGAAACAAGGGATCCAATACTAAATCTTGGGGGCTGCTGAGGCCTTTGCCTGTTCCGGAACGATCATGGACAGAGGTCTCGATGGATTTTATTATCGACTTGCCACCCTCAGCAGGTTTCACTACCATCCTGGTCATCGTCAACCGTCTCTCAAAGATGGCACACTTCCTACTCATGGTAGGCACTCCCTTCGCCCTGGATACAACCAATATCTTTATCAAGGAAATAATAAGGCTCCATGGAGTACCTGACAGCATAGTTTCAGATAGGGGTGTTCAATTCACCTCCAAGTTTTGGAAGGAGCTCTGTAAAGCATTGGAAATCAACGTCTGTCTCTCCTCTGCATATCATCCCCAAAGCAACGGCCAGACGGAGAGGATGAACCAAACCTTGGAGCAGTATCTCCGCTGTTTCTGTTCTCAGGATGACTGGTCCTCCCTCCTGTCCTATGCTGAGTTTGCATTCAATAATTCTATACATTCAGCCACCAATCAAACACCTTTTTGGGCAAATTTCGTATTTCACTCTTCTTTTCTCCCAAATTCCATCCCTAAAATTCCAGTCCCTGCTGTGCAAGACCGGATAACATCTATCCAGTTAAATTTCCAGAAGATTCAGGAGACTCTGCAAAGAACACAGGACGACTACAAAAAGTACTATAACCAAGGAAGAAAGGAGAATCCCGTTTTCAAGATTGGCGAGGAAGTCTGGCTTTCCACCACCAACCTCAGGTTACCTTACCCTTCACGAAAATCGGGTCCAAAGTTCATTGTGCTGTTCAAAATTAAAAGAATGGTGAACCCTGTGGCCTTTGAACGTGTCTTATCCTGTTCATACAGGATATACCCATTTTTCCATGCATCGCTGCTGAAACCGGTTTCCTCCTCCAGTCGAGATTGATGGGGAAAGCGAATTCGAGGTGGAGGCTATACTTGGCTGCAGGAAGAAGGGTCAACAGCTCCAGTACTTAATTAAATGGAAGGGGTATCCCCCTGAAGATAACTCCTGGGAACCCTCAGGTAACTTACACGCTCCACGCTTGATCCGAGCCTTCCATCAGGAACACCAGGAGTTAATGTCCAGTTTGGGCGTCCAGAGGCCGCCCCTTGGGGGGGCACTGTCAGAGAAGAAATCTGAATCAACCTTGCCGTTTCCTTGCACGCTTGCGCGGCCAAAACGGCGCACGCGTGTTCACAGCAGAATGGCACACACACGTTCACGGCCCCACGGAACGTCGCGCGCGCATGTGCACACATAACATGACTCCCTTCCTGCCTCCTTTCTCAGACAAATCGCTGGTTTATCTTCAGCTTCCTGTGAACTTATCTCCTGTTTCCTGTTTGCTGATTGCCTGTTGTGACCCGGATCGACCCCGACCTACCTTGATCTTCTCCTGGACCTGACCTCTGGCTTATTTTACAGACTCTGCTTGTTCCTCCGGTGTTTGACCCTCAGCTTGTGACCTGGATTATCCTCAGTCTCCTCAGCCAGTTCTTGAACTTGCCTCCAGTCCACAGTACCTTGGCTCCCAGCCTGCCTACAGACTTTCTCCTGGTGTTAGACCCCTGGCCCGTCCTGGACTCTGCTTCTTCTAAACCTCTGTTTGGGCTCATATTACCTGCTCCTGCATGGCTACTAATCCCTACGCTGACCTTCACGCAAACCCTGCCCAGCCTGCTGGTAGCTTGTGCCTCTTTGTGCCATTCACCCTCTTTACCATCTCCAGGGGGTGGAGTGTGTTAAGTCGCAAGAGTGAACCGCTCTCTGCATTTCGGCCTTGGGGAGTACTTCCTTTTCTGACAGCAGTTACCTCACTTTTATTTCAATACCCCTCATTCAGATCTCCAACCTTGATTCCCTTCCTAATCTTTGTATTCTCTATGGCGTCTGAACCCCTAGTATCTCTTCCTCCCATTATGCGCTGCATTTCCCTCATTCTATCTGCCGAGTTTCCCCAATTTGAGTTTAACTCGGGAGATAGACCTCTATGACTCCCGACTGGAGGTTGCAGTTTTTCACACAGTTGCAATGGAAGCCATGTGCGGAGGAGTGCGCATGCATCCCTATTGTTTAAAATGTACTGTGCCACCATGGCTTGCAGCCTGTTTGAGAGACTAATGGGTGAAGCGCTTGTGTCAAATTTCCCCAAAATCTTGCACAGATTTGTGCAATCTTGTATGGAGAGTGTTGTGGATTGGGTGCTACCCTCCCTATTTATAATTCCTAATCCTTGCCCAGTCCTTTCTGACGCAGAAGTAAAGAGAGAAGAACTCTGATTTGGGGATTCTTCAGGATTGTCAGCCGAATATACTGGCTACTGTTCGATCAGCATGCTCCTGTGTCACAAAGGGATGGGTATCCTTGTTAGCACAACAATGGCTGTGCACTTTCTCCATTGCCTGTGCTTTCAAAGATAGATAGGGCATGATCTTTTTGGGCTAGCTGAGTTTTAGATTCTTGTAACTCTCTCTTAAGTGTCTCTACCGCAGTTTCATTACCGGCCTCTCTTTATCCTAAAGATGCGATACATTGTTCCCTTAACATACATGTTTCCTCCAACTCATTCAATCTCTGCTCCAACGAACCAATCTCAATCACCAGTTGTTCAATCTCATCCCTCAGTTCATCACACTCACAAACATGTGTATCTGCATTCACAGCTATAGCTGAAATACCTTTACTCACATCTTCTATCTTTCCTATTAATTCCGTTCTATCTTTATACCACTCTATAACTTTTTTTTCAGTGACGTCTTTCATCTTTAACAACATGCATACGACATTGGCCATTCTCTCTTTCCTGCCTTTTTTTAATACTTTTTATGTTTTTCCTCATCATTACGAATATTACATTGTTTCAAAAGGTCATTGAATTGGTGTGTTAAAGCATTCTCAAGCATAGTATGGTCGGCAACAGGTTAAGGTAAAATCTGCCCCGCTGGCAGCCAAAAAACGCAGAAAGGCGCTGATAAAATGCCACTAAAGCAGGCAAAAACAGCTGGCGCTTTAGCGCTGTTTTAGCAGTGCTGTAGTGTGAAAGGAGTCTAACCGTAACATTTAACCTTAACCCTAACTAACATTTAACCCTAGCCCTTAACCCTAACATTTAATCCTAGCCCTAGCCCTTAACATTTAATCCTAGCACTAGCCCTTAACCCTAACATGCGACTTTAGACACATAAAGGTTCCTGCACTACTTTGATGTGACTTGAGTGCCAGATAGTGTAAAGCCACATCAAAGTCGCATCAAAGTCACAATCCATGAACAGAACTGTGATACTTTCCTATTAGCTGAAAAAAAAGCAAAACGCATCAAAATTGTGTGTTAAAAATGCACCTGTCTGTTGATAAAGGAGTGCGGCTTGCCAGTACACCACAGCGCGCCTACTTAAGAAACACGTCCTCTACTGGTGACGTCATCCCCTGCAGCATACTGTTCCCTGCGCCTCACGTTTGTCTTCCGGAGGCGGCATAACCATCTTAACGGCGGACACCTCTCTGGCCAGACTGTTTTGACAGAGGTACTACAAGGCCCAGGACTCAGGATCACCACCGTGACATAACCATGTCTATACTTTTATACCTATCACTTTCTGCTTAAATGTGAGTTTGACTAATTTATGTGTATTAAAGCTTGTTAACGTCTGCACCCAGAGGCGCCTCTCTCCTTGTTTTTTTGAGACCAGTCCTGAACCAGGCTGTAAAGCTAAACTGTACTGTATACATTGTCGTTTTTAGACAGGTCTAGAACCTGACTGTTCTATATGGCAGAGGTGTTTGGAACACAAGACTGTATGAAGAATTAGAAATACTATGGCAGTTAAAATATACAGTTTGTATCATAAGTTTATTTTGTTGTTTTCCTGAAGATCAACATTAAATAAGAAATACTTCAACGTAAAAAAATAAACATATTTGTTATGCGTCATGGTCTCATTTCATAACATATAATGACAGTGTCTGCTCTTACAGGGAGTATTTAGAACAAGAAATACTGGAATTTCCTTCATTACGAATGTCAGTATCTGACCAAGAAAATGTGACTACCAAGTTAATTAAACAGCATCATACTAAATTATGTAATGCTTTTAAATGTGGACAGGAAATGTATATTGGTGTTTATAAGTGTTATTCATACAGAGGATAAATACAGACAATTGCTTAACAAAGTAGTGTCTTCTGGGTAAAATAAACTGTCTGGGAAGAGACTTTCATCAAGGTGTATTATCCTAAAGCAGCCTTTCTCAAACTTTTCCACACAAAGGAACCCTTATAGTAACTTTCCGGTCTCAGGGAACCCCTGCTAAAAATGACTAAATCTACAACTTATTTTACCTTAATGAGATGGTCATTTTGAAGAATGCTCCTTATACTTGTGAGCATTGGGAAGAATCACCCCCTTACAGATAGCTAAAAGGATCAATAATGTCAGTGGGAACTTATCTGAGAGGCAGAAATTGTTCATTGCTCAAGGAACCCTGAGCAGGACTCTCTGTAGGAACCCTGGCTGAAAAACCCTGTCCTAAAGAAACAATACATTGGTTGCTACTTTGTTGCTGCTTTGAAAATAAATTTCTACCTGTGTTGTTCTTGCATTCACATTACCCTCTTTCTTATTTAAAGCATGCAGCCGCTGCTCAATGTTGCTGAAAGTTATTTATGAAGGAACCATATCCAAACAGTAAATGGCTGAACAGAGCCTTATGTATACAGCTTGCAGCTGGAATCAGTTACCATCATAAGCAATACAGGACAGACAGAAAATTACATGAAAGAGAAACCATTCCCATCAATGTAGAGACTGAAATCTTAATTCGAAAGATCATCCTGAAGAGTCAGATAACAGTCTGTGGCACCTAGAGATTTACTCAAATTTAAGTGAATTCAAGTTATGCCATAAGCCTGTCCCATATTGTTACAGGATTTCGAGTGTGTCAACAGATTCAGGTAGGAGCTGTACTCGCATACTCATCAAAGGCAGCACATACGGGCGCTCTTCCAGGAGTCAGCTCTTGACATTCCATCGAGAGACCTGGGATTGAGACAGCACTTAAAGTGTAATTAAACCCCCCCTATCGTTTTCAGCCAAGGAAGCTGCCATCTTTGCCTCTGTTTATTCTACAATTGCCATGATGCTGCACATGTGATCAGTTATGACACCAGCTATTGGATGGTTTGACAGTTTGGTTGAGAGCACAACCAATGGGAGTGTTACATTTTCCGGCACGTGCCGGAAATGAAACTGTTTTATGGATGGGTTTACTTCCGCTTTAAGGAATTAGTCAGGAAACAGCCCTTAGGACCTCTGAGATACATTATTGTGAATCTTCTTTACTTCTAAAAAGTATCTTCTGCAGATGACGCACAAGAAATCCTCACAATCACCTTTATACTTTTAAGGCTATGAGTACTAGCTATTTACTGACCCTGCACCTTCAACCATCTCCAAGAGAAGAACTTCTAGTCATCCTGAATTGTTACCACATCCTATATAAGTGGGGTTTCCTCTCTTCACCTGTTTTTCACCTAAAAAGACAGACAACACTCCCACTCCACTATGGAAGAAGGGCACACTAAAACTAGCCAATCTAGGCCTTATGGATGTCTACCTTATTGACACACAACTCCAGGCTAAAACTAGAGACGATTTACCGCCGACGCACCCGCAGTGTCAGTGTGAAGGGGCTCTTAAGGTTAGGTATTAACAAATCACAATCTCTCCCCAAAATTATGCTACACTTTCTCTTCAAGTAATACACCAAAAGTACTGAAATACTGAAGTACCTAGAATAAGATGTTTTTAATACTTTCAGATTGAAAAACAAGCCATTACCTTCCAAGTGTGCTTCATTTTTTACAAATCTTTATTAATAAATATGCTCTGGGTAATTGGCAAAACTGTATTTTTGGTTACGATATCACAGTTCCTAATGTAAGCCTGCACTATTTTTATCAAAATCTTTCTGTTGTGTATTACCAATTTTAGAATCAAGTCAAGGTGTGTATTCTCTTTTACCTAAGTAACTTTTTGCTATCTCTTTTTTAGATGCATGGTGATTTCAGAAATTAATTCTCTGGTCATGATGCAGAATTCAAGGCATAAACCAACAGTACACAAGTGTCGCAAGTATTCTTTGTTGATTTCCAGCTGTCGGCCTTATTTGGTAATTCTAAAGTGCTAATTACTAAGTGCGTGACCGATTCAAATTCACTTTGTAATACAAAATGAATTCTGATCGGTTGGTTAAAAATTGTGAACTCTTTATTGAATAATTGTTTGCAGGGAGGGGCCAGGGGATTAGCTACTATATACAGATGGTACTATGGGCCAGCTCCAGGCATGTCATACACCAGGTGTAAAGAAAGAGTCGGTGTCATTTCAAAACAAGAAAATACCAGTCCCTCCCTCCAACACAGAGATCACTTCGCATGCAACAGAACTAGTGGGCGGGGTTGGCTCCGCAACCCGGCCAGATCTACAACACAAACAGAACACATGTACAGGAGGAGAGAGCAGTGAGTCATCAAGAATCAAGTTATTATTTTTTAAAAAGTCTGCGGTGGCCGCAGACATTGCAAGGACCACTCACGGACACCACGTGTGCGGACACCTTGCTGATCCCTGTCCATGCTGCATTTTACAGAAGTTCAAAGAGAAGTAAGGGAAATTTTTTTTTTTTTGGCAGATTTATACTCACCTCGGTGGATGCAGCATTGGCTTGATGCTGCATTTGTCCCCGGGCGCTTCAGAGAACTGAGCGATCTAACACCGCCGATTGCTCGGTTTTCAGAGCTTTGTGAGCAGAGAGCTGTAGACTGTCAGTCATAGCTCTCTGCTCTTCTCCCTCCACGCTCATTGGAGTGCCGAGCTGTGAAGAGGGCAGGGGCGGCCGGCTCAGGCTCTCAGCAGCTCGCCAAGCGGCTGAGATGGGTGTCAGTCCAGGCACCTGGCGGATCCAGACACCCATTGTCAGGATGATGCGGTGCCTAGAATGATTTCTGTGATGTCAGCAGAGAGCGGACTTCAGCCCGTGCTGAAAACGGGTCACAGGAGTGCAAAACGTATTGCACTCCTGTGATGAATAGAAACAAACGTGTTTTGGCTGTACTTCTCCTTTAAATCCCTCCCTCAATCCAGCCGGCTCATTTATTAATCTGAGATGCAATTAAAAATGGTGTCAGTAGAACAATAGACAGTGAGGGATTTATTTATTTTTATAATTTTTTAAAATTTTATTGTTTAAATATTTTTTACAATTTATTTTTGTATTATTTTTTCACAGTGATGGGGGGGGGGGGGGGTAGTGTACAGTGACAGCAGGGCAGTGGATGGTGTCAACAGTTTTTTGTTTTTATTATTTTATTATCTATTATTTTTTACAATTTTGTTTATTTATTTTTTTAATTAAAAAAAAAAAAAACATTTTTGAAAAAAAAAAAAAATCATTTTTGAAAAAAAATAATTCATTTTTGAAAAAAAAAAAACTTTTGAAAAAAATGTTCAGCTCTTTCAGCTAATGATGGGACTTCAACTTTTTTACTACTATTTATACTTTTTAAAATATTAAGCTTTTTAACACTTTTCACAGTTACTCAAGCCACTCCACCCAGTTACTCCGACCACTCCAATTGTAGAGGCAAGAAAACTTTTCACAATTTCCCCAGAAATTGTAGCTTTTCTAGTTATTATTACTATACAGGATTTATTTGGCGCCGACAGTTTACACAGCGCTTTATAACATATGTTTATGGAATGATTGTATGATATATAAGTTATTTCTCACATTTCGTCCATGAGATAAAAAAAAAAAGATACTTCTTAGAATTTTTTGGGATATGGCTACCAACTGTTAATAAGATAAGATAGGGAAAATACTTTTCAATGCATATTTTGTATGTACATATGTGAATTCCTGTAGGATGATGTTATGCGGAGGACCATCATAAAAAAACTCCTTGCCCCTTGGGGAGAGTATCTAGAGCCACTCCAGATGACCTTAAGCCTGGTTGTTCCTTTTGAACCTTAAAGTGGTTGGTAAGCCACTATAGTATAAACATACAATCCCCTCTCTTAAATAACATTATGTGTTCCAGTATCTGTGCTTTTTTTCAAAAATAATTTTTTTTTTCAAAAATGATTTTTTTTCAAAAATATTTTTTTTTTTCAAAAATTTTTTTTTTTTTCAAAAATGAATTTTTTTTTCAAAAATGAATTTTTTTTTTTTTTAAATAATTTTTTTTTTCATGGGGCGGTCATAATGTTTTGGCTGATCATGGGGTTGTCAGCTTTTGTCACCTCCCACTCTAGTTTTGAACATTTCGCCATTCATTCCTATGGGACCAATTTCACCGCAAAAACGACGATATTTCGTGAACCATTCGGCGAAACGTTCCACAAAGTAATAGCACACCAATTAAATGACATTGAACATTTCGCCATTCATTCCTATGGAACCAATTTCGCCGCAAAAACTACGATATTTCGTGGACCATTTGGCGAAACGTTCCACAAAGTAATAGCACACCAATCGGGAACAATCCGCACGTTTCGGTATATTACTTGTCTCTGTAGTGTAAAAACTGTGGGAGGAGTCTACAAGCATTATCAAGTCTAGCAGATGAAGGTATGACCACATGCATTTGGGGGGTCTCAGCATCTTGTGTTTACAACCACTGTTTCCTAGCAACGCTCATGCCCTGTTTATGCTTCACAAATACTGCTCAATACACAATACACAGGACCATGATAGCTGTAGAAACTGTGCAGTAATTCAAATGGCCGTATTTCTAAAAACTATAAATCCTACAGCGAAGATCTTTATATTGTGAGAATCACAAGACCCAGACCTAGATTTTGATGTATAGTATGTCTCTGAAATATTAAAAATGGAGGCACAGTCGCAGTTTAGAAATTGCCCTTCAAATTTGAAGGGGCTAGAGTGTAGTTTCAATGAATGTCAATGGAAGGCGTGAGTTGCAAACAAATGGTCATATTGTGAAAACTATCAGGACTATGGCTTAGCCGTGGACATGTTTAGCGGCAGCAGGGATAGCTGAACGTTTTGATATAAGATTTGTGTAAGTGGGCTTGAAAATGAGGGAGTGGTGGCAGTTTAGAAATCATGTTCTGATTTTTCAGCTTTTGTCACCTCCCACTCTAGTTTCCCCATTCATTCCTATGGGACCAATTTCGCCGCAAAAACAACGATATTTCGTGAACCATTCGGCGAAACGTTGCACAAAGTAATAGCACACATTCGGGAACAATCCGCACGTTTCGGTATATTACTTTTCTATGTAGTGTAAAAACTGTGGGAGGAGTTAGGGTGGTAAATTTGGCTATAATAATAATAATATATATGTGAGATAACAGTAAGTGGTCTTGCTATGAAAGAACACTTAATAAACACATACACTATTACATACCTCCCAACATTTTAAGATGGGAATGAGGGACATCTACTAACAAATGTATGTAGGCATAGGACACGCCCCCTGCCACACCCCCTTAAAGGAGAATTAACCAAAAAAAAGGTTAATTAAATCCAAAAGGACTTTTTTTTACCACTACTATATTGGCTTTTAAAATGTAAAAATGCAACAATTTAGAATTTGGATGAAAGGTTTAGCACTGGGAAACACTTTTTAAAAAGATAAAAAGTGAATTTTATATACAACTATATAGATCAGACCAAAATGAGGGACAAATGAGGAGGAATGAGGGACAGAGGGACATTGCTCCAAATCAGGGACAGTCCCTCCAAATCAGGGACAGTTGGGAGCTATGCTATTACCATTTGCCAATAAAAAAAAAATATGTCCCCGGATTTCATTCATTGTCAGCTTACTGTGCAGGCTAGTCAAGTTCCTTCACCCCAAACTCGCTCATCAATGTCTTTATGGACCTTGCTTTGTGCACTGGTGTGCAGTCATGTTGGAGCAGGAAGGGGTCATCCCCAAACTGTTCCCACAAAGTTGGGAGCATGAAATTGTCCAAAATGTCTTGGTATGCTGACACCTTAAGAGTTCCCTTCACTTGATCTAAAGGGCCAAGCCCAACCCCTGAAAAACAACCCCACACCATAATTCTCCCTCCACCAAATGATTTGAATCAGTGTACAAAGCAAGGCCCATAAAGTCCTGACCTCAATCCAATAGAACATCTTTGGGATGAATTACAGCAGAGACTACGAGCCAGGCCTTCTCGTCCACATCAGTGCCTGACCTCACAAAAGCGCTTCTGGAAGAATGGTCAAACATTCCCATAGACATACTCCTAAACCTTGTGGACAGCCTTCCCAGAAGAGTTGAAGCTATTATAGCTGCAAAGGGTGGGTCAACTCAATATTGAACCCTACAGACTAAGACTGGGATGCCATTAAAGTTCATGTGCATTTAAAGCCAGGTGTCCCAATCTCTTTTGGTACTAGAAAATGCATTTCCTGGGGAAAATGCGTGGGAATGCTGAATAGCTAAATTGCTAAAATGGCTGCCATCAAAACTGCCCCATCATACTGCCATCAAAACTGCCCCATCATACTGCCATCAAAACTGCCCCATCAGAATTGCCCCATCAAAATTGTCCCCATTAAAACTGCCCCATCATATTGCCACCATCAAAACTGCCCCATCAGAATTGCCCCATCAAAACTGCCCCATCATATTGCCACCATCAAAACTGCCCCCATCAAAACTGCCCCATCATATTGCCAACTTTAAAACTGCTCCATTAAAATTGTCCCCATCAAAACTGCCCCATCATATTGCCACCATCAAAACTGACCCATCATAATTGCCACCAATAAAACTGCCCCATCATAATTGCCCCATCAAAACTGCCCCATCAGAATTGCCCTATCAAAACTGCCCCATCATATTCCTCTATTATAAATCAGTACATGGTGTGTCTGTCCCCTCCCCCGGGCTCTGTAATCAGAGCTGAGATGCTCCAGCCACCTCCCCCCCTGTGTATAACAGAAGCTTTGGTAACCATGGCAACAAAACAAACACAGTACACTCTGATTAATGGCTAAAATTTCCTGAAATTACCTCTAAACAAAAAGCTTTTTCTCAAAAACTGTAAAAGATATCAAACTGAAAAGATATAACCAGATAGCTGAATATTTTGTGAACATTTTAAAGTTTGTTTGGTGTCTCTAGGTGAAAGTATGAAGGAGCTGAAACTTTTGGGAGCGGAAGAAGAATTTAAGGATTTCAAGCATGCTCCCATTGACTTCAATGTTAAAAAAAAGTGATAAAAAGCTTAATATTTTAAAAAGTATAAATGGTAGAAAAAAAGTTGAAAAAGAGCACACCTCAGCTAAAAGAGACGAACATTTTGATAGTTGAATTGTTTTAATAGCTGAAAGTATGCAGAAGTTACGCAGAACCAAAAAACGTACGGAATAAAATTAAAATGAAAACTAGAAAATGCATTTCCTGGGGAAAATGCGTGGGAATGCTGAATAGCTAAATTGCTAAAACGGCCGCCATCAAAACTGCCCCATCATACAGCCATCAAAACTGCCCCATCAGAATTGCCCCATCAAAATTGTCCCCATTAAAACTGCCCCATCATATTGCCACCATCAAAACTGACCCATCAGAATTGCCCCATCATATTACCACCATCAAAACTGCCCCATCATATTGCCACCATCAAAACTGCCCCCATCATATTGCCATCAAAACTGCCCCATTAGAATTGCCCCATCAAAATTGTCCCCATCAAAACTGCCCCATCATATTGCCACCATCAAAACTGCCCCATCAGAATTGCCCCATCAGAACTGCCCCATCATATTGCCACCATCAAAACTGCCCCATCAGAATTGCCACCATCAAAACTGCCCCATCAGAATTGTCCCATCAAAACTGCCCCATCATATTGCCACCATCAAAACTGCCCCATCAGAATTGCCCCATCAAAACTGCCCCATCAAAACTGCCCCATCATATTGCCACCATCAAAACTGCCCCATCAGAATTGCCCCATCAAAACTGCCCCGTCATATTGCCACCATCAAAACTGCCCCATCAGAATTGCCCCATCAAAACTGCCCCCATCATATTGCCACCATCAAAACTGCCCCCATCAAAACTGACCCATCATAATTGCCACCAATAAAACTGCCCCATCATATTGCCACCATCAAAACTGCCCCATCAGAATTGCCCCATCAAAACTGCCCCATCATATTCCTCTATTATAAATCAGTACATGGTGTGTCTGTCCCCTCCCCTGGGCTCTGTAATCAGAGCTGAGATGCTCCAGCCACCTCCCCCCCTGTGTATAACAGAAGCTTTGGTAACCATGGCAACAAAACAAACACAGTACACTCTGATTAATGGCTAAAATTTCCTGAAATGACCTCTAAACAAAAAGCTTTTTCTCAAAAACTGTAAAAGTTATCAAACTGAAAAGATATTCCCAGATAGCTGAATATTTTGTGAACATTTTAAAGTTTGTTTGGTGTCTCTAGGTGAAAGTATGAAGGAGCTGAAACTTTTGGGAGCGGAAGAAGAATTTAAGGATTTCAAGCATGCTCCCATTGATTTCAATGTTAAAAAAAAGTGTTAAAAAGCTTAATATTTTAAAAAGTATAAATGGTAGAAAAAAAGTTGAAAAAGAGCACACATCAGCTAAAAGAGACGAACATTTTAATAGTTGAATGGTTTTAATAGCTGAAAGTATGCAGAAGTTACGCATAACCAAAAAACGTACGGAATAAAATTGTTAAAGTTATTAAAAATAAAAATAAAATCGAATAACAATAGTGGGACTGCTAAAGCATTCCCACTAAATATAGTATATCTTATGCACTAGGTAAGGTAAGCAATAGCATCTGACCATTATTAACTGTGCTGTTTACAAAAGATCCACTAGAGGGAGCAACAGCATAAGAATAGATCAGTGATACAAGGGCACCTATTTGGTCGGTAAGAAAAAATATTAATCATTGACAAACTTAATGAATGCAATTGCTTTCAAAGGTGTCAGAACTGTTCTTCAACACTATATTTATAAAGCATTAATCTAACACTGCCAGTGAATCTTCCTAGTGCATGTGTTAAAAATGGCAGTGATTGTTTACACTGTTTAAATATTTTAATATATTCACAATAAAACAAATTTAGAGTGTTACTAAACCCAGTAATATGAAAATAATTAATCCCCCCCCCCCCACACACACACACACACACAGTGCCCACAGCTTATAAATCATCTTTAAAATATTGCCACTATGTACCTTTTTTTGGATGATCTGTATACCACGGTTACATGATAAACTGCAGAAGCTCTCCAGTGCTGAGAGTTCAGGAAGGAGGAGATTTCCACTGCAGTCTGTATACACGCCCACATGTGTGATGTCAATATCATGTGATCTGGCTAGCTCTGATCAACAAGTAAATGTTCTCTCCAACATAAAAGGCACAACTGAAATGTGCAGGTCGACTACTATGCCTGTGTTAGCTGGCTTTCCCCAGATAGACTGTGCAGGGAGAGAAGGATCTGTGCATACAAAACAGCCTTTTTACACAATGCAGAGAATTAACCCCTTAAGTTCCACAGTGAGTATAACAAGCATGCTATGCTGCATATACAGACTGATTTTACTGTTGTGGGTTTAGTAACACTTTAAATGCAATGATATTTTTTTTATATATAGCACTTTTATTTGTTTCAATCATAATAAATATTTAGCTATAACCTTAACTGAAGTAAAAAAAAAAGTAATTGTGAAAATTCTGCAAAAAAAAACAAAACTTTTTATCATTCTTGTTGGGTTGGATAAATAAAGTATAGCAGAAGAGCTGAAATACTTGCCTTTGCTGAAGAAAATACAGATCTAGATTCTCTCGAGTTCTAAACACCTGACACAATGCCTGAGCATTTGGTCATACAATCTCCTTCGAGGGGAGGGGATCAAAGTTCAGATTGGCCGATCCGTCCCTTCAGTAGAGATCAGATAGCCAAACATAATCTTTTGGTCATGTGAGAAGCACTGAAAGAAGCCTGATGCAGAATTTTCTACAGCTGTTTGAATAATGGACATAGAAAAGTCCACTGGTTATAATAAATGTGAATTTGAGATATGCATATTTTTGCATAGTTACATTGTTCCAGCTTGGACCAAAGTAAGTATATTGTGTCATACCTGGAGGATCCCAATGGAAGCTGGAAACCGCTGAAGTAGACAACACTACTAGAGTTATTGCTGCTAGCTTCCGGTTCCTGTGCTGTGTGGCTACCCTGCTGCTTTCTGAACAGAGGAGGACGCTCACTCGGCATGGGCACCATTCCGAGAAGACTTTGCATTCTCTCAATTAATATATAGTGTTCTCTGATTGGACGATTTGGAGAGGTAGGGCAGTGATGTCACAATCTCCACCTCGTCCAATCAGTGATTGCTTTGCAAAAGTATTCTCTCCCCTGCTTCCAGGGAGAATGTTTTGGAAGAGGGGCAGGGCCTAGAACTGGAGTGGCAGGCAGCTAATGTGGGAGCCCTGACCAATCCCCAACTGGTATTAGCAGGGGGCGGGCCTCCTATATGTGCCAGGAAGTCTGTGAGGGAACTTTGCTTTTACACGGTCATCAGCAAAATCTTCATCATTACACGGTCAATGATGGGGAGTCCTGGATCAGAGGAGAGACTGTGGGGATATATGTCAAATCGATGTGGCCTGAGGGCACAGGATTTTCAAGCTGGGCTGGCTGGGAACAGTAGTCCACCATCCAACATGTGCTTTTAAACTACTAGGCCTCTGGGGAGAGGTGCTGCAGGCCTCTGTCCTAGTAGCAGCGAGCAATCAGAGCCAGCTTAAGGATTTTTTTCAGAGTGGGTCCTTCTTGCTTACAGAAGAAGATGTGACATTACTTTACTTCAGGATAAGCTTTGTGCAGGAGGAGAGGAGTTCTAGGAACATCACCCTTACACGGTCAAGCGTGATGTCCTCATTCCTTACATGGTAAAGGATGAGGAATGCCTGGAAGCAATAGTCTGCGGGAGTTAAGCAGAGGAGGAGCAACAGTCTGCATGGTGATGCAGGAGGAAGATCATAGCAATTAATATATGCACATCATCTCTTCTGGCTCTAACGATGTGCTAGTGTGTGAAATCTTTAAAGTAAGTTGTACCCCCCCAATAAACAAAAACAAAACCAGCAAAAGACTGCTCATTGTCTCTGTAAGTGATGTATGGGAGTCTGGCAGTGTGGTGATTTGGTGGAAGTTTGTTACTAGTGGCAACTACACCATTACACGTGATACATGAAAAAGGATTGCCAGAATATTATAAGTTACCTATGGAGACGGCAAATGATATGCTGCTTGCTTTGGCTCAAGGGGTGAATCACTTTTGTGACCCATCTGCTTGCATGTTTAAATTTCAAGGTGAGCTATTGAGTTCTGTAAACCAATGTTTCTCAACTCCAGTCCTCAAGTACCCCCCACAGGTCATGTTTTCAGGATTTCCCTCAGATAAAACGGCTGTGGTAATTACTAAGGCAGTGAAACTGATCAAATCACCTGTGCAAAATAATGGAAAGCCTGAAAACATGACCTGTTGGTGGTACTTGAGGAGTGGAGTTGAGAAACTTTGCTGTAAACTACAAGCTTCTTTCAGCACAGCTAAGAAGGATACATAGCTGAACAAGTGATAAGGAGATTAGAGCTCCATCTCCTGGTTACTAGGGAAATACAGAATATTAATATACAATATTTAAATTTAAAGTGGATGTAAACCCAATGTCATCCTTTCTAAACTACTGTCATAGGGGTTATCTATAAGGATATACATGCCTCCTGCATGTATCTTTACCTGTCAAATGTCTCCCCTCTGTCTGTTATTAGACCCGAAAAACTGCAGATTCTGTGGGCGGGTCTGTTGTCTGGAGCTCGGTGGGTGGAGTCGTGATGTCAGTAGACTCCCCGCCCACCTCTACACTCCTTGTCAATATGCATTTTCTCCTGTTTATTTCTAACACTGAACTTCTGCTATGATCTCTAACATCCAGTGAAAAGACAGGAAAGTAACCACATGACTTCAGCATGCCAAATCATGCTGAGGTGTGGAATAGCCAATCCTTGCAGAGCTGCTGAAGAAAGGAGTGGGGGAGGGAATTAAAAAATAATGCCTGTGTCTTAGGCTGTCACTCACAGCAAGGGGGAGTATTTGACAAAGTTTTTCTCAGTTTGTCAAGATTTTTCTCACTGAAAAATAAGAGGATTGCTCAGAGCTGGATTAACTCTGTGTGGCAAGACTGGGCTCAAATGATAGGAAATCTTATACTCTACAGTATGATATCAAAGAAAAAAAAATTTGGGTTTACATCCACTTTAAGGGCTTCTGACAGACCCTGGTGGTACTGGTATTTAAGAGCAGTCTTGTTCCAACCAGTGTCAGCTGACCACTTGCGAAATTCAACTGTATAGTCCTCTACCGGCCTTCTCCCTTGGTACAAGGTATGCAGAATGGCTTCGGCTGTGGTGGCGCGCTGTGGGTCATCATATAATTGAGCCATGGATTCAAAAAAAGTGTCCACAGAGTTTAGCAAAGGACTTCTTTGCTCCATTAGACTATGAGCCCAGGCCTGCGGTTCATCGGCCAGTAAGGAGATTATACTCTACAATGTGATATCAAAAAAAAAAAAAAGCTTAATTTTGGGTTTACATCCACTTTAAAGAGGAACTTCACTCTCTCAACCAGCATTGGACATTTATAACCTTTATGCTCCTAGCATAAGTAAATAGATAGGAAGATATTGACTTGCTTTAAACCTTTTTTTTTCACATTTCATCAGTTACCTCCTGCTTTCCATGCCAAGGCAACTGATGTCAGACATCCCAGGAGTCTACAGGAGGAGAGGTGGGGTTTTCTCCGCAACAGCACACCCTCTTGCCTGCATGCCTGAGCTAAGGACTGATAGATTCCAGGAAGTAAATCTTACATAAATAATTTGCCCTTACTCAAGATAGCCACAGTCAGAAATGCTAGGGGGTGTTTTTCAAAGTGATTTCTCAGCAAAATAAAGCATAGAGACATGGGTAGATAGGGGAGTTTGCTTTTAATATAAAAAATGAATTAGGTAGCATTTTTTGGTTATTGTTTCTTAGATGCAGTGTAGTTCTGCTTTAACTGACTAAACAGTTAAGTTTTTTTTTTAAAAACTTAATTTCTTGACAATAATAAATGAATAAATAACAAATGTATCTACAAAACCGCAATACATTTCCTTTACATACTGTGGCGCTCTTGTATATATAACCAACTTTCCATAGCAGTAACATAACATTAGCACAATGTGCTTATACCATAAGACTAAAACAATAGCGTACCTGCTGCAGGCAAGCGTCTGTTTATATATAGCAAGAGCCTGGCTCACTGTACTGATTTGCATCGTTCCTGTCTGTTCCACAATCAGGCATAGACATGTTTCAGTCTGTGTACATCTGGGGTGTATTCCCAGTAATTATAAAGTGTCTGCTCCTGCCTATACCCATATGGTATGAGAACCTGTGTTCTGTATCAGCATGTGTGCCAAAGAAACTGAAAAATTAATTTATAGGCATTACACGATAAAAAATACATGCAGGGAGAGATTTACACTCCTCACAACTCAGAATCTAAAGTTGTGTTTATAAGGAAAAAAATGTGCAAAGACACGTGGAGATTTGGGTGGATGAGTCTGGCTGTTTTATGGTTGAAAAGGATTAAGCCTAATTGTTTAAAATAATACTAAGGTGTGTTCTGAAAATTGGTTTGACAGAACAAGTATGATTTTGCTTAGAAAATATTTTCAACACAAAGAACAATACAATTCTCAAAAATGTTAAAGAGAGAGGGCCAATTTATTCGTCCTTCTTCCTATCCCAAGACTGATTGTGTAGAAACATACCTACAGTGGGGACGGAAAATATTCAGACCCCCCTACATTTTTCACTCTTTGTTATATTGCAGCCATTTGCTAAAATCATTTAAGTTCATTTTTTTTCCTCATTAATGTACACACAGCACCCCATATTGAGAGAAAAACACAGAATTGTTGACATTTTTGCAGATTTATTAAAAAAGAAAAACTGAAATATCACATGGTCCTAAGTATTCAGACCCTTTGCTCAGTGTTTAGTAGAAGCACCCTTTTGATCTAATACAGCCATGAGTCTTTTTGGGAAAGATGCAACAAGTTTTTCACACCTGGATTTGGGGATCCACTGCCATTCCTCCTTGCAGATCCTCTCCAGTTCTGTCAGGTTGGATGGTAAATGTGGTGGACAGCCATTTTTAGGTCTCTCCAGAGATGCTCAATTGGGTTTAAGTCAGGGCTCTGGCTGGGCCATTCAAGAACAGTCACAGAGTTGTTATGAAGCCACTCCTTCGTTATTTTAGCTGTGTGCTTAGGGTCATTGTCTTGTTGGAAGGTAAACCTTCGGCCCAGTCTGAGGTCCTGAGCACTCTGGAGAAGGTTTTCGTCCAGGATATCCCTGTACTTGGCCGCATTCATCTTTCCCTCGATTGCAACCAGCCGTCATGTCCCTGCAGCTGAAAAACACCCCCACAGCATGATGCTGCCACCACCATGCTTCACTGTTGGGACTGTATTGGACATGTGATGAGCAGTGCCTGGTTTTCTCCACACATACCGCTTAGAATTAAGGCCAAAAAGTTCTATCTTGGTCTCATCAGACCAAAGAATCTTATTTCTCACCATCTTGGAGTCCTTCAGGTGTTTTTTAGCAAACTTCATGCGGGCTTTCATGTGTCTTGCACTGCTTCCGTCAGGCCACTCTGCCATAAAGCCCCGACTGGTGGAGGGCTGCAATGAAGGTTGACTTTCTACAACTTTCTCCCATCTCCCGACTGCATTTCTGGAGCTCAGCCACAGTGATCTTTGGGTTCTTCTTTACCTCTCTCACCAAGGCTCTTCCCCCCCCAATAGCTTAGTTTGGCCAGACGGCCAGCTCTAGGAAGGGTTCTGGTTGTCCCAAATGTCATCCATTTAAGGATTATGGAGGCCACTGTGCTCTTAGGAACCTTAAGTGCCGCAGAAATTTTTTTGTAACCTCCGCCAGATCTGTGCCTTGCCACAATTCTTTCTCTGAGCTCTTCAGGCAGTTCCTTTGACCTCATGAATCTCATTTGCTCTGACATGCACTGTGAGCTGTAAGGTCTTATATAGACAGGTGTGTGGCTTTCCTAAGCAAGTCCAATCAGTATAATCAAACACAGCTGGACTCAACTGAATGTGTAGAACCATCTCAAGGATGATCAGAAGAAATGGACAGCACCTGAGTTAAATATATGAGTGTCACAGCAAAGGGTCTGAATACTTAGGACCATGTGATATTTAAGTTTTTCTTTTTTAATAAATATGCAAAAATTTCAACAATTCTGTGTTTTTCTGTCAACATGGGGTGCTGTGTGTACATTAATGAGGAAAAAAAATGAACTTAAATGATTTTAGCAAATGGCTGCAATAGAACAAAGAGTGACAAATTTAAGGGGGTCTGAATACTTTCCATCCCCACTGTACATATTATAGGTGTTGTGGCCCTCCCAAAGTAGGAGTATGGCTGTAGCAAGCTTGTGCTTTGATTGTTATTGTTTTCTGCATTTGCAGTTGGGTTCCCCCTAAGATCAGAATATGGTTTGCTTCTGTCTGTTGCTGGGGTTTGTGCTCCAGTAGATATAGCTAGAAAATGAGTTAGGAATATTTATTTTACCCATTCACTAGGAGGTTTATTCATAATTATGTGAGCTGGGGAAGTATATTAAAATTCAGGGAACCCTTCTAGAAGGGCCTTTGCCTCCCATACTTTGCCTGGAGAGTTTGTGAAACCAGGGACCCAGTCTTTTGCTTTGCCTGGAGAGGATTTGAGATCAGAGACACAATCTTTTGCCTCCCATGCTTTGCCTGGAGAGGTTGTGAGACCAGGGACCCAGTCTTTTGCCTCCCAGGCTTCACCTGGAAAGGATCTGAGACCAGGGACCCAGTCTTTTGCCTCCCAGGCTTCACCTGGAAAGGTTGTGAGACCAGGGACCCAGTCTTTTGCCTCCCAGGCTTCACCTGGAAAGGTTGTGAGACCAGGGACCTAGTCTATTGCCTCCCAGGCTTTGAATGGAGAGGGGGTCAGGCCTGCTGCCTTGGGAGGCCTCATCAGCTTCAGAATCCAGACCCAGGTAATGGGAAATGGGCCTGTGCTAGGACCTGAAAGATAGGAGGGTGGCTAGAAAGGCTTTCTTAGGCAATTGCTGGTTTCAGCTGAAAGGCACACATTGAAAAATTGCTGGTTTCAGCTTAAAGCAGAATTTTAAGTGTTACTAAACCCACAACAGTAAAAGCAGTCTGTATGTGCAGTAAAGCATGCTTGTTATACTCACTGTGGAACCTAAGGGGTTAATTCTCCCCATTGTGTAAAATGGCTGTTCGATCCTTAATCCATCTGCTTATAGTACAGAACCATGGAGGCACTCTGCACATGCTTAGTTGGGTGTGTATTGTTAGAACGTTTTTTTAATTTTTATTTATTTTAGTGGGGTGCATGTGATCAGCACTGTCCAGACAGAGGGTCAGGGGTCATGCAGTCTCATAGGACAGTCAGAGGAGAATGAAAAATCCTCCTACAAGTTTTAACCAGACACTGATAAAAAAATCACAAGACTGCTACAGTATATACTACTGATGAGAAAAGGTATTTACTGTGGCAGTTTATATTTACTAAATAATTGCATTTCCATGTTCTGTGTACTGTGGGAGACCAGATATAGTGAATACAGGGCCCTGGGTTTAGTAACGTTTTAAGTGCAAACATAAAAAAACTAAGAGCAGGCATGCACTTTTTTTGCAAGAGAAATACGCCATGTCTTTTTTGCAACAAAACAAATTTAGCTGCCTGCTTAGCAGTCGTATTTAGAATGTGCACTGAGCTACACTTGGGTAGTTTAGTGTACATTCTTGGCACAACTCGGCACCGGAATTAAAGAACTCCCATGCACAAGAGTTGTCATTCCCTGGCAGGCCAGTCTAGATGGCCAAAGATCGTACAGCCAGAATAAGCTGGGGAGGTGTTAGTAGTGGTACCTATGAAGGGGGCTCGTAAACATCCCATTGTTGGATGTAACAAATTATATAGTAAATTATGTGCGTGATAATACAAATAAATGATGTACAACTTGTGTGGAGCACTATTTCCTAAATATACTAATACTTTTACGGAAATGGCAAATCATCACATGATTGCAGGAAGGCAGGAGTTAAACAGCCTTTGATAAATGCCTAATAGAGAAGTTCCATCTGCTGATGGATTTGATATGTGACTTATGCATCATGTATCAAACACCTGCTTTCTTGATTCAGACAACAGATGGCTTGACAGGATTTTTTCTGTGTCCTGCATTTGCCCTGGATTTTTATTAGACATTTTCGTATTTCAAGCCATAAGATTTCCTGTTAGTCTCTGTGTTCCATGGCCAGTTACCTCTCTTTTTGTGCAGACTTAATCCGAAGTCTCAGTAGAGGATTAATTGTACCTCTGGGTCCAGACTGCTTTTGGTTCATGGGCTCCCCATCAGTTTAATGGGATCAAGCAAACATAATGGGGGTGATTTACTAAGAAGAAGGCACTGCACCAGTTCATACATTATTATGTGACAGGAAGTGAAGCCAATTTTTAAAAAAGGGACTCAAAGCCCAATCTAAAAAAGACAAGCAGGGGTTCTAACACTCACTTGGTTTCCCTCAAATGCCCACAATTAGAATAGGATTGTCTTGAGCTAGATTTTAGCGCAGTGCTCTAAATCGGTAGTTCTCAACTCTGTCCTCAAGTACCCCCAACAGGCCATGTTTGCAGGTTTACCTTCATCTTGTACAGGTGCTTTAAATCACAGGCGCTAAAATGGAAAATTGAATACTTACCTCTCTGTAATTTACCTTTCTTGGTGCCAATCCATGGCAGCATACGCACAATCAATGCATATGCTACCATGAAGGCACAAGGAAAGTAGCTTTTAGACAAATCACACCTTTTTTTGTTTTGCCATGCCAATCAGCCTAAGCTGCAGCTGGGAAATCTGTTGCATGGGGGGGGGGGGGTGTAAAATGCATTACTTGGATTGAGCATGCATCTGCAAAACAAATTATTACAAAACACATAAAGCATAAACATTTGCTACAAATTTTATTGTTCAACAAAACAGGACTTGGAAAAGAGCAAGGAAAGCAAAAAACACATGTATGTTAATTTGAGACACTAGCAGAATATGGTTTTAAGGTCTGACCATTTTGCAGAGGAAATTTACAGGAGTTAACCACTTGCCGCCCGCCATATAGCAAAATGACGTCGGCAAAGTGGCTGCGATATCCTGACCAGACGTCATATGACGTTGTCAGGACATCAAGCCATTGCGCCCCCGGGGGCGCTCATCACGGCAATTGTTGCGGCGTGTCAGTCTGACACACCCCAACTCCAATCTAGGTAAAGAGTCTCTGTCAGAGACTCTTTACCACATGATAAGCTGTGTCCAATCACGGCTGATCACGATGTAAACAGGAAGAGTCGTTGATCGGCTTTTCCCTACTCGCGTCTGATGGCTGCTCTCCTGACAGGGGGGGTCTGTGCTGATTGTTTATCAGTGCAGCCCCCCCTCCAATGCCCACCCAGGATGACCACCAGGATGCTGCCAGGACCACCAGTGCCACCTATGAGTGCTCATCAGTGCCGCCTATCAATGCTCATCAGTGCTGCCTATCGGTGCCCATCGTCAGTGCCCATCAGTGCCACCTCATCAGTGCCACCTCATCCGGGCAGCCTTATCAGTGCAGCTTATCAGTGCCCATCAGTGAAGGAGAAAACTTACTTATTTACAACATTTTATAACAAAAACAAGGCAAAACTTTTTTTTTTTTTTTTTTTTTTGTAATTTTCAGTCTTTTTTTATTAGTTTAGCAAAAAATAAAAAGCGCAGAGGTGATCAAATACCACCAAAAGAAAACTCTATTTGTGGGGGAAAAATGATAAAAATGTAGTTTAGGTACAGTGTAGCATGACCGCGCAATTGTCATTTAAAAAGTGACAACACTGAAAGCTGAAAATTGGCCTGGGCAGGAAGGTGCGAAAGTGCCCTGTATTGAAGTGGTTAAAAGGACTGCGCTCACAAACAGACAGTCTCTTAAGGATTTAAACATTTATAAGTCACAACATCTTGAGGAAGATTTTGCTAAATAATGCAGCATAGTCAATTAAATCAAAGTGAAACTAACAACCTACAAAAAACAAACATTGACAACATCAAAAATATTTCAGGGAAAAATATCCTGCTCCCCCCCAAAAAAATAAATAAATAAAAGTAAAAAATACTTGCTCTAAAACACATCTGTTTTGCAAAGACATAACAAACAAAATACAAAGAGAAAATACATGTGTTACAAACTCCATAAGGACACCCAAATGTACTCTCTTGACACACACACACACGCACGCACACACACACACACACACACCTACATTGCAGCTGCAAGATTTTAACCCAAAACAAAAAATAGCCCCCCCCCCAATACACACAAGGCCATTTGGGTCTGTTAAGGCTTACAATGAGAAACCCCACATGAAAAATACCACCCCAAACTAAAAAAATATTGTGCCCCTCCCACACACTAACAAACCCCTAGCCAAACACACAGCAAGCCAGCCCATGAAAGTGGGGGTGGATGCTGGGGGGTAGGAGGGGCTCGGGCACCCCAAAAGTCAACCATCTTGTTCCCATATTCAGGGGGACAAGGGCCTCTTCCAGACAACCCTAGGCAGGGGTTGTGGGGGCTGCAGACAGGGGCTTTAAAGAATGTGGAAAACCCCTTTAAACTAGTGGGTACAAGGTGCTTTGTGGTTGGTGTTGGGCTGAGCCCAACATGCCCCAAAGGCAGCCTGCTATGTTGAGTGCATGTGGCCTTGTATGGTTCAGGAGGGGGTGAGGCGATTGCTCTTCTCACCCCTTTCCTAGCTGGCCCTGTTGTATGCTATGAAAAAGGATGTGGTTTGGATTGGTGAAGGCAGCTCACAACCTTTTGAGAATGGAGTTGAGTGTGGAGTTCCCCTTTAAAGCAAAAGCTAGCCCATAGAAACCCAAGGGGTTAGAGGGGGGAGACAAGAGCATTGGAGAATAAAGTGTGGAGTTCCCCTTTAAAAGTAAAAGTTAGCCCATGGAAATCCAAGGGATTAGAGGGGGAGACAAGAGCATTGGGGAATGGAGTGTGGAGTTCCCCTTTAAAAGCAAAAGCTAGCCCAAGAAAATCATATGCATTAGAGGGGGAAGGTTAAATGCCCTTTTAGGAGGAGCTAGAGGAGCTTTTAACAAGGTGCATGTCACATGTTGGCAATGTAACATGCTAACATGACCTGTGTGCAAATCGCCTTAAAAAAATACATAAAGGTGAACCACCGTAAAAAAAAAATTGTCAAGTTTAGAGGTGCGCCTGTTCAACCCATGCAATTGCATGTACGTTGCTTAACATTTACTAAGATTTTGGTCGTGTAGTGAACAAACTCATGTGAATGAGCGCAAGAGCCGCTTGCGCATGAGCACTGCTTACATTGATCTCACACAGTTCTAAACATACTTGCAGGCATAGCAGGCTTTCTCTGAAAAAGTTACTTTCTTATTCTATTTTTTGCATATTTGTTACTTGGGCAGTTGTTACTAAACTTCCTCACATCACCCCATAATATTGGCACCTCCATCTTCTGTCAATATTGAATTTGAGATGCCGTGCGCCATGTCCATAGTGGTGCACAGATTGCATTCTCCAGTGAGCTGAGATCACTATAGTAAATGGGGGATTCTCGCTCTGTTACGGGCGCACCATTTCGTAAATATGGAAATGTGCATCGTGCCTCATCGTGCGCCTCTACTGATGGTGCGCGGCTTTCGTAAATTACCCCCCATGTACGCAACTATGTGCATTCTGCTTCTAATATGTTTGCTAAGTATTTCTGAAGAATCTGAACGGCAGGGTTTGAATTTTGGATTGGGTCTTATAGAGCTGTATACTTGAATTTATTGTTGCTTTTGACATGTGTTTTATGTTGCGTTACCTTTAACAGAATGCATCTCAATTGCACCCTAAACATTTGTCAAATTTTAGAAGTAATTATTTCTTGTTTTTTAATTGTAATTTGGAAGGCCTAAGTTGCCTATATACAGTGCCTTAAAAAAGTAATCTCTCCCCAAAAAGACTTGCAGCTGTAATTGAAGTGAAAGGTGGTTCTACAAAGTATTGACTTGGGGGGGGGGGGCTGAATACAATTGCACACCACACTTTTCACATATTTATTTGTAACATTTTGAAAACCATTTATCATTTTCCTTCCACTTCACAATTATGAGCCACTTTGTGTTAGTTTATCACATAAAATCCCAATAAAATACATTTACATTTTTGGTTGTAACATGACAAAATGTGGAAATTTCAAGGGGTACGAAAACTTTTTTAAGGCACTGTAAATTCTTTATTTGTTCAGTAAAAAGCATAGCATCAAAAAGTGTCTTGATATGTTCAGAGAATACTTACAGAATATGAAGTGAAGCTCTTTAGCAGCTGCTGGTAAATATACTGGGCTGGTCCAATAGTGTCTTTTGGATACAAAGGAATAGTTAGTACCTAAGAAAAGTGAAAATAGCAGCGGGTGCAGGTCGTGAGTGAGTGGTGGTTTAGTGATGGATAGTTCATTATTGGCAAAAAAAGTTCCCCCAGGCCCACCATCTGAGCCCCCATTCTTATCTTGTGGATCTCAAATATTGGACTATGGTTTAAACCTGGAACCACTGGTAAAGGAGCTGGAAAAGTATGGAGCCTGCTTGTGTGTGGAACCATCAAGGCAGAGTCAGAGCCTCTGGCATTCTAGTAGTCCTGGGAGAGTATAAGATGTGGCAGATGTCAACTCAAAACTGGTTGCACAGCCCAACACCTTCAGCCTCTGGGGCAGCTCAAAAGCGATTAAGGGAGGAAGACAAGAAAGCCGGGTGAGTAACCATATCTGGCAAATTTAACCCAGCCAAAGCAGTCTTTTCCAGCTATGGCACTTATCACATAAAATTACTGAAATTTAGAGCTGAACTCCCAGTATGATCCTAATTGCATAGTTACATTAGTTCAACTTGAACTTTTTTAACTGCTAATGACTTTAAATCCTTTGCTGATTTACAAGCCTCTTACCAATTTCCCTTGTCTGAATTGTTTCGTTATTTACAGGTTATGCATTATACATTACATTATACAGTATTTCCTCTGAAGTTGCAGGGATCCTTTAAGTGCTTAAAGGATCCTCACTTCCCAGGACTAATTTCACTCCTGGATGCCACTTTTGTATTTTAAAAGCCTCGAATAGAGACCGAGGCATGCACTTTGAGACACCAGATTGGAACCAAATTTTGTGCACCACCAAATCCAGCTCTAAACAGGCTGCAGCGGTTGGGACTAATTATAAAGTTCTCCCCAGCTGGCACATAGTACCCGCCAGATTAGCTTGAGCATATTCGTCCAACCCCTCCTTCAGTTTCACACTGACAGGAAGAATTAATGCACTACCACAGCACTTAACGATGCCGTGGTAGTTCATTGAGAACTACAAGCCGTCAGCCGAAAAGGATGTCGGTGCTTGTAGCTCATTAATTCACGGATGCTTTTCAGCAGCTGCTGGTAAATATGCTGGACTGGTCTAATAGTCTATTTTGGATACAAAGGAATAGCCAGTACCTAAGAAAAGTGAAAATAGCAGCGGGTGCAGGTCGGGAGTGAGTGGAGGTTTAGCGATAGTGGAGGTTTAGCGATGGACAGTTCATTATTGGCAAAAAATGTTCCCCCAGGCACATGCGCCCACCATCTGAGCCCCTGTTCTTATCTTGTGAGAATCAGATGTTGGACTAGAGTTTAAACTTGAAACCACTAGTAAAGGTAAGGCCTTTTGAACAAAGTGTAAATAGTGACTCTTTTAGCCATAGAGGCGGAAAGGTATGGAACCTGGTTGTGTCTGGAACCATCAAGGCAGAGTCAGAGCCTCAGCCTTTTGCCCTTGCAAAGCTGTACTGTAGGCCCTGGTGCTGGGAACTGACTTACGAACCCAGCCTACACAGGGTGCCTTTTCAAAGGCCATTGTGTCCATTTGGTCTTTCACTTTTTGAGAGCCTTACGGTGTCCTAGGTTGTTTAGTACCCTAGCACTACCACTGAGCCTATTGTGTTTTACAAAGAAGTCAAGTCAAACCACAAACTCTATATTTATCCTGAAAAAACTATTTATGACTAGGTACATTTGGTTGAATCACAGATACAGAACTGTCTTCACACGCCTAGCTACCTATGAATATATTACATCTGTGTATATGACATATTTTCAAAATGCTGATATAGTACTTTTTTAGGGCGTGGGCTGACAATAATTGTCAATGAGATACAAAACAGACACATTAGCTGCACTGAGTGGTAGCCCATAGGCCATTCTAGCTCTCATTATATTTTCATTTTAAATATTTACATCAGACAAAGCGCTGGCAGCCCTGGGGGAGTATAAGATGTGGAGGGTGTCGACTCAAAACTGGTTGCACAGCCCAACTCCTTCAGCCTCTGGGGCAGCTCAAAAGTGATTAAGGGAGGATAGACAAGAACGCTGGGTGAGTAACCATATCTGGCAAGTTTAACCCAGCCAAAGCAGCCTTTGAAACTGTTTTCCACCTATGGCACTTATCACATAGAATTACTGAAATTTAAAGCTGAACTCCAGGCATGATCCTAAGTGCATAGTTGCATTAGTTCAACTTGAACCAATGCATTTAAAGAATACCTCCATGCCACAAAAATTGACCTGTGTTCAAACTTTGGTAACTGCTAATGACATCAAATCCTTTGCAGGCTTACAAGCCTCTCACCAATTTCCCTTGTCTGAATTGTTCCGTTATTTACAGGTTATGCATTATACAGTATTTCCTCTGAAGTTGCAGGGATCCTTTAAGGGCTTAAAATGGTGTTCCCCCCCAAAAATAAAAACTACATTAAAAATCCTAAAAAAAAATACAAAAAAACATTTGGATATATATATATATTTTTTTACTCACTTTACTAAATGCCTGTTGCTAGGGGTTCCCTCGTAGTCTGCCTCTTCCAGTGCCTGGGCTGGTGACATCACTTCCTTCTCGGCACAGGAAGGGCTCAGCTCTGCTCCCCCCCTTCTTGTCAATCATCTGGGACCCATTACAGGTCCCAGGTGACTGAGCAGCCAATCACGGCGCTCGGCGCCGCTCGCACATGCGCAGCGGGTGCCAGGCTGTGAAGCCACAGCCCGGCGCCCACAGTTGCAATGCCGGCGCCGCCGAACGGAGGGGGAGACGAGCGGGGCTTCAATCCCCTGCATCGCTGGACCCAGGGACAGGTAAGTGTCCAATTAAAAGTCAGCAGCTGCAGTATTTGTAGCTGCTGACTTTTAATTTTTTTTTTTTTTTAGTGGCCCTCCTCTTTAAAGGATCCACACTTCCCAGGACTAATTTCACTCCTGTATGCCACTTTTGTATTTAAATTATTCTCTACCCCATTCCCCTATGTAAAAGCCTCGAAGAGAGACGGGGGCGTGCATTTTAAAACACCAGATTGGAACCAAATTTTGTGCACCACCAAATCCAGTTCCAAACAGGCTGCAGCGGTTGGGACTAATTATAAAGTTCTCCCTAGCTGGCACACGGTACCCGCCAGATTAGCTTGAGCATACTCGTCCAACCCCTCCTTCAGTTTCACACTGACAGGAAGAATCAATGCACTACCACAGCACTTAACGGTGCCGTGGTAGTTCATTGAGAACTACAAGCCGTCAGCCGCAAAGGATGTCGGTGCTTGTTGTTCATTAATTCACAGATGCTTTTCAGCAGCTGCTGGTAAATATACTGGACTGGTCTAATAGTCTATTTTGGATACAAAGGAATAGCCAGTACCTAAGAAAAGTGAAAATAGCAGCAGTGCAGGTTGGGAGTGAGTGGAGGTTTAGTGATGGACAGTTCATTATTGGCAAAAAATGTTCCCCCAGGCACACACGCCCACCATCTAAGAACCTGATATTATCTTGTGGGTCTCAGATGTTGGACTGGAGTTTAAACCTGAAACCACTAGTAAAGGTAAGGTCTTTTGAACAAAGTGTAAGTAGTGACTCCTTTTAGCCATAGAGGCGGAAAAGTATGGAACCTGGTTGTGTGTGGAACCATCAAGGCAGAGTCAGAGCCTCAGCCTGTTGCCCTTGCAAAGCTGTACTGTAGGCCCTGGTGCTGGGAACTGACTTATGAACCCAGCCTCCAGAGGGTGCCTTTTCAAGGGCCATTGTGTCCATTTGGTCTTTCACTTTTGTAGAGCCTTACGGTGTCCTGGGTTGTTTAGTATCCTAGCACTACCACTGAGCCTATTGTGTTTTACAAAGATGTCAAACCACAAACTCTATATTTATCCTGAAGAAAATATTTATGACCAGATACATTTGGTTGAATCACCGATACAGAACTGTCTTCACACGCCTAGCTACCCGTGAATATATTTCATCTGTGTATATGACATAATTTCAAAATGCTGATATAGTACTATTTTAGGGCGTGGGCTGACAATAATTGTCAATGAGATACACAACAGACACATTAGCTGCACTGAGTGGTAGCCAATAGGCAAATCTAGCTCTCGTTATATTTTCATTTTAAATATTTACATCAGACAAAGCGCTGGCAGCCCTGGGGGAGTATAGGATGTGGAGGGTGTCAATTCAAAACTGGTTGCACAGCCCAACTCCTTCAGCCTCTGGGGCAGCTCAAAAGTGATTAAGGGAGGATAGAAAAGAATGCTGGGTGAGTAACCATATCTGGCAAGTTTAACCCAGCCAAAGCAATCTTTGAAATTGTCTTCCACCTATGGCACTTATCACATAGAATAACTGAAATGTAAAGCTGAACTCCATGTATGATCCTAATTGCATAGTTACATTAGTTTAACTTGTATTTAAAGAATACTTCTACAGTATGTCCTGGAAATTGACCTCTGTTCACACTTTGGTAACCACTAATGGCATAAAATCCTTTGTAGACTTACAAGCCATTTACCAACTTCCCCTGTCTGTATTGCTCCGTTATTTATAGGTTAAGCATTATATTTCCTCTGCGCTGAAGTTTCAGGGAGACAGGCTGGGGTTTCCCCCTTGCATACTAGCCCATTATGCTTTTAATTTGCAGGCCTTGTGGGAAGCAAAAGAGGAAGTAAAACCCATTGGGGTTTACTTCCTCTTTAAAGGATAAAGTCACCTTTAAAAATAAAATGCACATTAAATGTGCATATACTATTTTCTTTTTTAGGAGCCCAGAAAGCATTGCACCAGCGATCAGCAGATCATTGGTGCCATGCAGGTCTCTTGCTGTCAGACTGTCAGAATAAGCTGTCTGCCTGTATATCATACGGGCAAGCAGTTTCACACTGACAAGAAGAATCAATTAACTACCACAGTGCTTAACAGTGCCGTGGTAGTTCATTGAGAACTACAAGTCGAAAGCCGCAAAAGATGTCAGTGCTTGTAGTTCATTCATTCGCAGAACTCTGTGAATGAATGATGTGGCCGTGTAGGCGGAGCTCTTTTCAAAAAGTGACAGCTGGTACAGGGAACTTCTCCCCATACTGCTGTCACTGCAGGAGCGCGAACATGTTACATGTTCCACCCTAAAAACGGGTGGAACATGTAACATGTTCCCAAAGCTTATCCTTTCATATCATTGTTGTGAGTTATTGCCACCTCTACTCTTGCTATGATTATTTATGTAAATTATGACTTACTGTACAAGCTGACAAGCATTTTTGTATTGCTATATTTGCTATTTTGGACTTCTGAGTTCTTTGTAATACATCTGTATGCATTTGAGATAACTTGCCTGATATGATCAGGTCTTTTTGTATGCTTTTTTGGAATTTAATAAAATCATTGAACTACAAAATTAAGGCGTGGTCATAAAAAAAAAAAAAAAAAAGAATACCTCCAACCAAACAACTAACCACATAATTAAAAAAAATCTGGAAAAGTTTGACTTCAAAAACTCTTGTAATGCCATCCAACCAACTTTTTAAAAGAGTTGGAGTTATACAATACCACAAGCCTTTATCACTGGACTATAAATGAGCACAACCACATTGGTGTAGGTCCTTTATTGGCAGTCTGCTTAAACAAAAATCTCTTCCACCACTCAAAGACCTTAAAGTGAACCTGTATTCGCTCCTCAGAATGGACGTTGCTGTTACTTGCCACCCAAGGCATGTTCCCAGCAATGTCTACCTTTATCATCTAAAAAAACTGTGCTAATTAAATGATAATACTACCAAAAGTGAACATACATACCCATACGTTGTCCTCTAAAACAGGAATAAATACATTGATTGTATTTTATAAAGTCCAAATGAATAAAAATAGAGTCCAAGTGAAAAATGATGTCAAAAAAAGGAAGTGAAGAGGTCAAAGTACACAGTGAAAAATGAAAAATGTGACGAAGTCGGAAAGGACGAAACGTACATCGGGGTGTGACTGCACGGCAAATGGAATCATCAATATTTTACATGTAAGTTGACTGGGTATTGGGTTTAGATTAAAGATTGTGCTTTGACAATATTACATTAGTGGAGCCTTTCTTTTTTATGTACCCATAGATGTGTACCTTTACTGCAAAGAACTTTGGAGAAGTGGATTGGCTTATTAAGGAATCATTGAACAACTTGCTGGAACTTAGACCATGTGGAACTGGACTAAGTGGTGAGTTAAACACCAGAGTGGAAAACAGGAGGTTATAACAGGGGTCAAAGTACTTGTGTTGTGTGAGTACCTGTGTAGTGTGAGTACCCGTGTACCTGTGTATTGTAAGTACACGAGTGCTGCGAGTGCATGTGGACTGTGAGTACACAAGTGCTGCAAGTGCACGTGGGCTGTATTGGGTATTAGTGTCAGGTAGTACCTGAGTATTGTGAGTGTTGGGAGTACCTGTGTATTGTGAGTACCTGAGTGTTGTCTGAGTAGTGTGTGCGAATCGTTAGTACCTGTGTATTGTGCATACTTGTGTATTGTGTGTACCTGTGTATTGTGAGTGCACGTGGGCAGTGAGTACACGAGCTCTGCGAGTGCACGTGGCCTGCGATTGCACGTGGTCTGCGAGTGCACATGGTCTGCGAGTGCACGTAGGCTGCGAGTGCACGAGGTCTGTGAGTGCACGTAGGCTGCGAGTGCACATAGGCTGCGAGTGCACATAGGCTGTGACTGCATGAGGTCTGCGAGTGCATATGGTCTGCGAGTACACGTAGGCTGCGAGTGCACGCTGTTTGCGAGTTCACATGGGCTGTGAGTGCATGTGGTCTGCGAGTGCACTTAGACTGCGTGTGCACGTAGGCTGCGAGTGCACGTAGGCTGCGAGTGCACGTGATCTGCGAGTGCACGTGGTCTGCGAGTGCACATGGACTGCGAGTGCACCTGGAATGCGAGTACCTGTGTATTGTGTCTTGTTGAGTACCCATGTATTGTATTGTTGAGTATTAGTGTCAGGAAGCTAGTTGTTAGATAATTTGGACAGGGTATAATCCTCAGCCCTCATTAAATTAGTAGGTACGATGCCCGGCGGGTGTGGAGATGCGACTCGGTGTACATCTTGCGGCATGTGTGCATTCCTTGATCATCTGATCGAGGGTGAATACTGCTGTGCAAAATGTAAGCACATTGTTTCCCTGGAAGCCCAGGTTCTGAATCTAGGGAAGCAACAGTCAGCACTGAGAAGACCCTCCATACTAAAGGAGAGCCGGGAACATACCTGGCAGGTGCCGGCAGGGGCCAGCACAGAGGCGGGTGGAGACAAAGAGGTGCAGGCACTAATAAAGGGGAGATGATGGGTGACAGTCAGGAAGGATAGGGGGGGAAGTGCCAGGGAAGCCGATCCTGGGCTGGAGCTTCCCAATAAGTACGTTCCATTAAGTTACATTGGTGAAATTGGTCAGGGACCAGCACTGCTGGAGCTGAGGGACTCTCCTAGCTGCCAGGGGAAGAACTCCTCCAGTGAGAGTGGGGGGGAAGCAAAGGGAAAGAATAGACAGATTCTGGTGGTAGGGGACTCAATTCCTAGAACGACAGAGAGGGCAATCTGTGACAAAGGCCTGAAGCGCCGAACTGTATGCTGTCTACTGGGCACTCGGGTTCGGCACATCACGGATCTGGTGGACAGATTACTGGGAGGGGCTGGGGAAGACCCGGCTGTCATGGTGCACGTTGGCACCAATTGACGTAATATGTAACAACTGACTCCTATGGCTTATTAGCCTAACCATGAGAGTGTTAGGCAAATTAATTTGGTGAATTTCCATCTGATGGGAGCGGGTCTGATGTGACACATACGGTGGTAGATACCTTTATGGTGGTTTTTCTAATTAGAACATCACTGGGAACTATTATCACATTTCCTACATTGTTTAAATCGGACTGCTATTGGAATTTTTTTTCCCTATTTTATTATTATTTTTATTTTTACTATATATTATGTAATATATATTTTTTTTCACATAGACTATGTATATATATTTTTTTTCGCTGTATTTTTGTAGTGAGTGCTGAATTAGGTGCTATGGTTGCGCTGCTGTGAATTTCTCTATATGCACTTCGGTATATATATATATATTTTATTTTCAATGGTTTTGAGAAAAATGAAATGATGCAAAACTAAACAAAAATGTGCTCTTCAAAAATGTGCTCAAAAATATTCCCAAAATCTGTGCTTGTGAGAAGAAATCTGTCACCACTTTGAGGTTTCTGACTGTGACACCACTACCTTAATGGTAAAGATGCAGGCTTACCAGCTTCCTATGACCTTCCTATGAAAAATCAACAGAGAATGCGGCCATACAACCCAGGCTGATCTCCATTAGACCTTTTTAGCCATTTTTTGTGTACCTGCATTTGCAGTTTATTGATGGTGATAATGATGGACCATACCCGTGTGTCATCATGGCTACTTGTAGTCTATACCGAAGGCACGAGTGACGGGGTGACAACAGAAGCACAACTTTGCCCTTTATGACAAGAAGTGTCTCAACAATGACTTTCTTGGTGGGATTAGCAAGTATAGACTATGCAGATTTAAAAAAGATTGAAAACTACTTTTAAATACTATCATGATAAAGTTTATATGACATTTTAGTAATTGAGTTTAAATCTATTTCAAAGCACAAAGTCACAAATATCAAAAAATATGCCCAGTCCCCCTTCCTAGCCCCTTCAATACACTAAACTTCAGGCCTGGGTTGTCCAAGCCTGCTCACTACCCATTCATTAACTTAAATGAGTTATACTTGTACTACATGATCAAGTTTTTGAGATTTTAATGAGCTGGTATGGGCCCAGCTCTACATTTTTACCGTCCCAGCAGGCTGACAGTGCAGTAGGGACTCTGTCTTCGAAAGAGGTAAGTAAGAACCTACGGGGATTATGTTGGCACAAATTACTGTATTGAGAGGGCTAGGGAAAAGGACTGGGGGGATTTTTTAAACTTCCTGAACCTTACAAAAAATATGTAATACATTTGATATTTGAGTGACTATTCAGTCCCACTAATGTATTTTTTCTGTGTTGTATCGAACTGCATCAGGTTGCTTTGTTTTGATGTACGTTGACATTTGGTGATGGTTTTGGGCCACTACAACTTGTTTACTTATGTGATTTAGTATCTTTCTTTTTAATCCTCTGCTTTTTATTGCTAATTAATTCTGTCCTAACTAGACTCTTGCTGTTTCTTCTATGTTCCCTCAGTCAATGTCACTTTGCAGGGACAGGGCTTAGGAAAGTTATTGTTTTTACACTTCAAATGACTGGAAAAACGTCCTCTGTACTATAGTTAGCTGAAGTAAAAGTGCATTGGATTCAACTTATTGAAGAGTTAAGCTGCCTGTGGATGGTGCCAAGTCAGTAGGTGACCATATGTCTGGGCGGACTGGGTCTAGGGAGGTATGTCAATGCATAAAGTGTCATAATAGTGTGAAAATAGAACAATGACTAAAACTTGTCTAATATCTCTTTTACATTAGCCTGGACCTGCTACATTCCAGGCACTGCTTCTAAACCAAGCTTTGCTTCTCAGTTAGTGTCAGGAACATTGTGCCAGCTGTCAGATTTGTGTACATGTTCTGTGCATGGAAGCCTAGCTACACAGCAAACTGCATTAGCTTGAGTTACATCACTGTGTGTGCGCAAACTTTTGTGCATGTCCTGCATAAGCTCATTGCCAAATGGTCTTTCAGCCTAATGTCTGTGACCTGTGATCTCTGATCCTGAACCTTGTACTCGTCCTTTATTACTGAGCTTCTGTGTGAACTGCCTTGGATTTCCCTTGTCTGCCAGTGGTTGCTGATTACCTCTGTTACCGTCTTCAGCCTAGACCCCTGACCAAGAGTCCACTCACCTACTTTGTACCTCACTGCCTTCACAGTGCTGACCTCTGCTTGTTCCTGAACTTGGTGCTTCAATGTTTGTCTGGTACAGACCATGGCCTGCGTCCTGACTCTGTTTGTATTGAACCTGGGGCATACTCAGTGCATTGCCAGTTGTACTCTGGCACATCTGATACTTAGCCCCAGCACCTAGGCACTTGTGCCTTGTCATTGCCCTTGCAGGGCCTGTCTTAACTTCTAGGGGTGTTTGGCGTTACTATGTGATGCACAAGCCTAAAAAGGAAACAAAATACTTCCTATACCTTCTCTTTAGATATGTGAAACAGAAGTGACAATGCTGATAGCCACCCTTGTGCAACATGGTTTTTATTTTACTGTAGTACAAAGAGGTACAGACTACTTGATTAAGTAAGCATTATTAAGGCAGTAATAAACTCAAAAATGAACATTTTGATATATTGCAGCTTACCAGCTATTAGGCTATGAACTTATGCGTATCTCTGTGGCCATGTTTGCATGAGCACAACAGCCCATTCATTTGAATGGATCGTTGTAACTGCGGGAAACACAGGGAAAAGGTCCCCTACCTTTCTCTAAATCCGCAGCCTCGCGGTTCTCATATACCCAGAAATGCGCTGTTTTTTTCCAATGCATGGGGGTGCCATTAGGAATCAGTGGCACCCACCACACTTCTACTAAACAGCAGTGCGTTTTTGCTGCAGTTGCCTGCGGGTGCGATTTACATGCCTACCCACAAATAGTGTGAACCTCGCCTTAGATGTGGTGGCTGCATTTTTAGACTTTCTCCTTTAGTTTAACCAGATGATCCAGCCAGTAAGTCTGTTGTTGTTTTTTTAACTTGCTTTAACAGACCAAACTGTTCAGTAAAAGGAGCAGTTAGAGGGTTGAGACAAACCATTTACCACTGACAGAGATACTTACAATGATCAGCTTTTATTCATTTATTTACAGTCTTTAGTCTTTACAGTATTTAAGTCCCCTACTTACGAACTAGTTCCGTTACGGGAGCTTGTTTGTAAGTCCAACTTGTCCATAAGTCCAACAAAGATCACTGTTAGCAGAAAAAGAGTCCCCTTGTCAGAACACAAAGGCACAGCAGGGGAGATCCCCGCACCAACATTGCTTGTGTTGGTACGGCTATCTATCAGTTTTTTTTTTTTCGTTCTGCCCACTTGATTGAATGAGTAAAAACTGTGCAAACACATGTTTGCATCTTTGAAAGTTTGCAACTCGAAGGTATGTATGCATGCGTATGTAGGGGACTTACTGTAAAACTTTGATCCCTAAAGGAAAGAATGTGGAAAAGGGAAAAATAATATGCTGCTGTAGCTAAAGTGGAACTTTACTCTCTCAAGCAACATTGACTATTTTTAATCATTCTTATTTATTTATTTATTTATGGTACTTATATAGCGCCATCAATTTACGCAGCACTTTACATATACATTGTACATTCACATCAGTCCCTACCCTCAAGGAGCTTACAATCTAAGGGTCCCTAAATCACATTCATACATACTAGGGACAATTTAGACAGGATCCACTTAACCTACCAGCATGTCTTTGGAGTGTGGGAGGAAACCGGAGTACCCTGAGGAAACCCACGCAGGCACGGGGAGAACATGCAAACTCCAGGCAGGTAGTGTCGTGGTTGGGATTCGAACCATTCGAAGTCCAAGCCCCACACTATATAAGGCTGTTTACACCGCGGCCGTGTATAGTGTTGTTGGCGTGGACAGAGAGATAGCTTGATTTAGATCAGTGGTTCTCAACTCCGGTCCTCAGGACCCACTCTCAGGCCAGATTTTATGTATTACCTTGGGGAGATGCAGACCAGAATACTGCAATCAATGAGCAGCAAATGATATCACCTGTGATGTATTTCAGTTATCTTGCAAACCTGGCCTGTTAGTGGGTTCTGAGGACAGGCGTTGAGAATCCATGATTTAGATCAAGCAGGCAGGTTATTCAGTTAGTGGCAGTGTATTTGATATATATATATATATATATATATATATATATATATATATATATATATATATATATATATATAGTCAGTATATATATACTCTGCATTTAGCATAGACTATATAGTCAGTGTTTACTCTATATTCAGTCAGTGCAGGCAGTGTGTATATATATATATATATATATATATATATATATATATATATATATATCTGGATTTGTTTCCACATTTTGTCTCTCATAGTTGAGGTATACCTATGATGAAAATTACAGGCCTCTCTCATCTTTTTAAGTGGGAGAACTTGCACAATTGGTGGCTGACTAAATACTTTTTTGCCCCACTGTTTATCTATCTATCTATCTATCTATCTATCTATCTATCTATCTATCTATCTATCTATCTATCTATCTATCTATCTATCTATCTATATATATATATATATATATATATATATATATATATACTCTGCATCCAGTGTATCCTATACCTACAGTGCATTCTGTGGTGTACTGTTTCTAATACACTTCAAGCGGTGTATTATATATATATACACATATATACAGTCTTGTGTGTGTGTGTGTGTATATATATATATATATATATATATATATATATATATATATATACACAGTGGGGACGGAAAGTATTCAGACCCCCTTAAATTTTTCACTCTTTGTTATATTGCAGCCATTTGCTAAAATCATTTAAGTTCATTGTTTTTCCTCATTAATGTATACACAGAACCCCATATTGACAGAAAAACACAGAATTGATTACATTTTTGCAGTTTTTAAAAAAAAGAAAAACTGAAATATCACATGGTCCTAAGTATTCAGACCCTTTGATTAGTATTTAGTAGAAGCACCCTTTTGATCTAATACAGCCATGAGTATTTTTGGGAAAGATGCAACAAGTTTTTCACACCTGGATTTGAGGATCCTCTGCCATTCCTCCTTGCAGATCCTCTCCAGTTCTGTCAGGTTGGATGGTAAACGTTGGTGGACAGCCATTTTTAGGTCTCTCCAGAGATGCTCAATTGGGTTTAAGTCAGGGCTCTGGCTGGGCCATTCAAGAACAGTCACAGAGTTGTTGTGAAGCCACTCCTTCGTTATTTTAGCTTTGTGCTTAGGGTCATTGTCTGGTTGGAAGGTAAACCTTCGGTCCAGTCTGAGGTCCTGAGCACTCTGGGGAAAGTTTTCGTCCAGGATATCCCTGTACTTGGCCGCATTCATCTTTCCCTCGATTGCAACCAGTCGTCCTGTCCCTGCAGCTGAAAAACACCCCCACAGCATGATGCTGCCACCACCATGCTTCACTGTTGGGACTGTATTGGACAGGTGATGAGCAGTGCCTGGTTTTCTCCACACATATCGCTTAGAATTCAGGCCAAAAAGTTCTATCATGTTCTCATCAGACCATAGAATCTTATTTCTCACCATCTTGGAGTCCTTCAGGTGTTTTTTTTAGCAAACTCCATGCGGACTTTCATGTGTCTTGCACTGAGGAGAGGCTTCCGTCGGGCCACTCTGCCATAAACTCCCGACTGGTGGAGGGCTGCAGTGATGGTTGACTTTCTACAACTTTCTCCCATCTCCCGACTGCATCTCTGGAGCTCAGCCACAGTGATCTTTGGGTTCTTCTTTACCTCTTTTACCAAGGCTTTTCTCCCCCATAGCTCAGTTTGGCTGGACGGCCAGCTCTGGGAAGGGTTCTGGTCGTCCCAAACTTCTTCCATTTAAGGATTATGGAGGCCACTGTGCTCTTAGGAACCTTAAGTGCAGCAGAAGTTTTTTTGTAACCTTGGCTAGATCTGTGCCTTGCCACAATTCTGTCTCTGAGCTCTTCAGGCAGTTCCTTTGACCTCATGATTCTCATTTGCTCTGACATGCACTGTGAGCTGTAAGGTCTTATATAGACAGGTGTGTGGCTTTTCGAATCAAGTCCAATCAGTATAATCAAACACAGCTGGACTCAAATGAAGGTGTAGAACCATCTCAAGGATGATCAGCGGAAATGGACCGCACCTGAGTTAAATATATGACTGTCACAGCAAAGGGTCTGAATACTTAGGACCATGTGATATTTAATTTTTTTTTTTTTTTTTTTATAAATCTGCAAAAATGTCAACAATTCTGTGTTTTTCTGTCAAAATGGGGTGCTGTGTGTGCATTAATGAGGAAAAAATAAATAATTTTAGCAAATGGCTGCAATATAACAAGTGAAAAATGTAAGGGGGTCTGAATACTTTCCGTCCCCACTGTATATACTCTGCATCTAGTGTAGCCTATATCTACAGTGCACAATACAGTGCAGCTGTAGTACAGTTGCTAATACAGTGAAGGCGGTGTACACAGTATCGAATATAGTGTGTACAGTTTCTACTACACTTCTGGTGGCGTACACAATACAGTGCAGCTATAGTACAGTTGCTAATACAGTGCAGGCGGTGTACACAGTATCTAATACAGTGTGTACAGTTTCTACTACACTTCTGGTGGTGTACACAGTACACAATACAGTGCAGCCATAGAACAGTTGCTAATACAGTGCAGGCGGTGTACACAGTATCTAATACAGTGTGTAGAGTTTCTACTACACTTCTGGTGGTGTACACAGTACACAATACAGTGCAGCCATAGAACAGTTGCTAATACAGTGCAGGCGGTGTACACAGTATCTAATACAGTGTGTACAGTTTTTACTACACTTCTGGTGGTGTACACAACACAGTGCAGCCGTAGTATAGTTGCTAATACAGTGCAGGCGGTGTACACAGTATGTAATGCAGTGTGTACAGTTTCTACTACACTTCTGGTGGTGTACACAGTACAGAATACAGTGCAACCATAGTACAGTTGCTAATACAGTGCAGGCGGTGTACACAGTATCTAATACAGTGTGTACAGTTTCTACTACACTTCTGGTGGTGTACACAGTATAAAATACAGTGCAGCCGTTGTACAGTTGCTAATACAGTGAAGGCGGTGTACACAGTATCGAATATAGTGTGTACAGTTTCTACTACACTTCTGGTGGTGTACACAGTACACAATATAGTGAAGCTGTAGTACAGTTGCTAATACAATACAGGCGGTGTACACAGTATCTAATACAGTGTGTACAGTTTCTACTACACTTTTGGTGCTCTACACAGTACACAATATAGTGCAGCCATAGTACAATTGCTAATACAATGCAGGCAGTGTACACATTATCTAATACAGTGTGTACAGTTTCTACTACACTTCTGGTGGTGTACACAGTACACAATACAGTGCAGCTGTAGTACAGTTGCTAATACAGTGCAGGTGGTGTACACAGTATCTAATACAGTGTGTACAGTATCTTCTACACTTCTGGTGGTGTACACAGTATACAATACAGTGCAGCCGTAGTACAATTGCTAATACAATGCAGGCAGTGTACACAGTATCTAATACAGTGTCTACAGTTTCTACCACACTTCTGGTGGTGTGCACAGTACACAATACATTACAGCCGTAGTACAGTTGCTAATACAGTGCAGGCGGCATACACAGTATCTAATACAGTGTGTACAGTTTCTACTACTCTTCTGGTGGTGTACACAGTATCTAATACAGTGTAGTTTGGTGTTGCAAAACAAAATATACATCATATTTGGAAGGCTACCAAGGAGAGGCAGATGCTCACAGGTCACTAAAAGAGGGCAAGCAACCACTGTGTCTACAGTCAACAGTGCTGGTCGTGGACATGGTGCATCCTCTGCAGGTGGCCGTGGGGCACACTTGTCTTTTTTTCCTGCTGCTGGCCATGTTTTTGAGCCAGAACATGCAGAAAAATTGGTGGAGTGGATAACAAAGCCGTCCTCATCCTCTGTCACCTAGGCTCAGAGTAGTTTGCCTTCCAACATAGCTGCCAAAGTAGCCTATTCCACCGGCTCCTTGTCCACAGTCACTCCTTCCGTAGCCTCACCATCGTGCATGGAGGAGTCCCAAGAATTATTTGACCACAGTGTCAGGTACATGCTGCTGGAGGATGCGCAGCGGTTTGAAGGTTGATGTTGGTTCCTAGGTTGAGGAAGGGAGTAAGGTGAGCCTAGAGAGAGGGGGTGCCCAAGAAGTACAAGAAACTGGCAGTCATGTTCCCCCAGCTGCAGCATACTGCCAAGTTTGCTCCAGTGATGAGGAGGGAGGGGATGATGAGGTCACTGACTGTACTTGGGTGCCTGAGAAAAGAGATGGAGGAGGAGGAGGAGGCACAACTCCAACGAGGCAGGATGTCCTCTAGGGGGCAGCTTTAGGGCAGCCACCCTATTGCATCACACCGCAGAGCTCCACAGATGCAAGGCGCTGCTGACTCCCCTCTGACTTTTAAAAGTTCTTTGGTGTGGACCTTTTTCAACACATGTGCAGCAGATCACACCATTGCTGTTTGCAACCTATGTCTGAAGCGGATCAAGCTTGGCCAGAACAGCAGCCGCTTAGGCACCACATGCTTGACCAGACATATGACGACTTGCCATGCAGTCCATTGGCAACAGCACTTGAAAGACCCACATCAAAGAAAAAGGCAAACTTCTCCTTGCTCATCTGAGATTTCCAACCCTCCTATACCTCCAGTCCTCAAAAACCTGCACTGAGAGGAATGAAGGTATAGTAATAGGTGTCCCAAGTACTTGCAGCCAATCTGCTAGCAGTACACCACCATCTGATTTTAGCAGGCAAATTTCCCTACCCCAGTCGCTGAACCGTAAAAAGAAATTCTGTCCCAGCCATCCACATGCTCAGCATCTAAATGCTAGCTTGGCCAAATTGCTAGCACTGCAACTGCTGCCTTTTCAGCTGGTAGACTCTGCCCCCTTTTGTGAATTTGTGGAATGTGCTGTACCTCAGTGGCAGGTTCCAAAACGTAATTTCTTTTCACGGAGGGGCATTCCGGCTCTCTACCAGCATGTGGAAGGCAATGTTTTGGCCTCGTTGGACAGGGCAGTCAGCAGTAAGGTGCATATTACTGCTGACTCATGGTCCAGCAGGCATGGGCAGGAACTTTACCTTTCCTTCACAGGGTAACTCTGCTGGAAGCTGGAAAAGATGCAGGACAGGGTTCAGTGTTGTTGGAGCTTGTTCTGCCACCACGCCTCCAAAATACTAGTGGTGATTCTGCCACAGCTCTTGCCTCCACCCCACTCCTCTTCTTCTTCCTCTATGGCCTTATCTGCAGATTTGTCCTCTGAACCAGCGGTACACCATAAGTGTTCAAGAGGCTACTCAAGCAGTCAGGCTAAAAGATGCCATGCGGTGCTTGGGTTGGTCTGCCTAGGGGACAGAAGCCACACTGGGGCAGAGATTCTGTCAGCTCTGCAGGGGCAGGCTCAGAGGTGGTTGATGCCACGCCAGCTTCAGCCAGGAATTGTTGTATGCGACAATGGCCACAACCTTCTCCCCGCCCTCCGGCAGGGACATTTGACCCATGTTCCATGTTTGGCAAACGTCCTGAATTTGGTGGTGCAGCGGTTCTTGAGCAGGTACCCAGGCTTACAGAATCTCCTGAGGCAGGCCAGAAAAGTTTGTGGTCAATTCCGCCGGTCATACTATGCCAGTGCTCGGCTGGCTGACATTCAAAGGGAATGCAACCTGCCCACCAACCGCCTCATTTGTGACATGCCCACCAGGGGGAACTCAACATTGGCAATGCTGCAGCGGCTGAACACACAGCAGAGGGACATCAATAAGTCCCTGTGCGAGTATGGCACCAGGACAGGTTAAGGGGAGCCTGGCTTCTTTTCACCACGCCAGTGGCTACTGATCAAGGATGCCTGCACTGTCCTGTCACCATTTGAGGAGGCCACAAGGATGTTGAGCAGCGACAAAGCAAGCGTATAGGAAGATATTCTGTTATGTAATGCAAAAGGACATTATTAAGGACGCCATGATGGTCTTTGCCAGCCTGGGACTCAGTGGACAGATGTATGTGAAAGGAATGCTGATTAATGAGATCTGGAAAGCCCGGGTCTTTCACCCAATAGTTTATTGTGCTCATTAACACACCTTTGTCTCCTAGCAAACTATTGGGGGATGTGTTTATACTTATGTGTATTGTAAATTGTGATTTAGAAGATGGCAAGTCTACCCTGAAACGTCATATCTCTGAGTCACCTAATCTGGGTAAATTATTAGTAAACTAGCTCATAATAATTAGGTTTCTAGTTACAGTTTGTATTGTCAGCCTGCTGTATATATTTGTGTGTCATCTCAAATTAAACAGTCCATGTTCAGCAACCAAACGAGTATTGTCTTGTTAGTGGTTGGAATATCTGATATCTATATCCAGACTGGAAGGAAGTGGTATATGACGAGAGCACTCAAGCGGAGTGTGGGAAGCTTCGTTACATTGGTGGGAAGCAGTGGGACGCTTCCTGGAGTCTGGGACATCCAAACTTCTACCTGGATCCAAGGGCCGGATAGCAGAAGAGGAGAAGTAGTGATACCACCCGCCATGGAAGAGGAATTTGGAAGGAAGTTGCGAGTGATGCAGATAAAGCACAGAGGACCAGTATCAGAGCAGGTCCTGCTAGGATGGTATAATTCTATCCACTGCGAACTCTGGAAGGAAACGCTAGCCCGTGAGCAGCGCCACCAGGGAAAAGTTCTCCCCTCCATCCAGGAAAGGTACTGGTCGCAATATGGATTGCAGGTGCTGTTTTTGGGAGAAAAAAATGCACAAGGAGCAGACAGCTGAATTAAGCAGCCTGTTCTGGGCAGAGATGCGGCTGGATGAGAGCTACAGAGCCCTCCAGTGGCATGTATCCCAAGCATGCCCTTGGATACAGGATGACAGCCCAACAGAAGGCTTTGGCTAGGGCAGCCTGGGACTGTTGTACTGTATGTGAAGCTGACAGGGGACCCTAACTTTAGGAGTGATTTTGAGTGGCGGTTGGACGAAATCATGGATTTCAGAGAAGAGCTACTGATCATCTCGGAAGTGCACTGGGCACTGGAAGATATAGAGTTTCTGGCTGTTCAGGAATGGGAGCTGGAGATCGCCTACAGACGGCTGCTAGACTCTGCTCAGCGCCAGGGCTGGGCCCCCTTTGCCTGGGACTATCAGGAAATACCAGCAGACACCAGACACCAGTTGCAGAGACAGGGAATTTGATAGACTTTTCTGCTGAGGAAGAACAACCTGGTGAGCCTCCAGAAGAAGTGCTGGTATCAGGGCCAAACTTCACTGAGCTTTGCCCAGCACCAACAGCAGTATCTGTGGAGTTACAAGGAACGTCTCCAGCTGAAGCGCTGGCCACTGGACAGAGGGTCCAAGACCTCTGCCCCACATCAGTGGCAGTTCTGGAGGCTCAGGGTGAGAAGGTGGCAGTCACTTTCCAGCAGCAGATCAGGATACAGGGGGAGAAGGGAGAGGAGGTGTTCGCCGTCCCTCCCCAAAAGTCGGCCAGGGTGGAGGAAGTGATCTTTCCTCACCAGCAAAGATCTGTGAACCTGGGAGACAGTACCACAGACATTACAAAATATTTTACAGCGCACACACTCAAGAATGATATTTCCTGCAAGGCTAGTTAAAAACACCTGAACATATTCAAAAAATACGGGGGTTTGGTCACACTATATGGTCATATAGTGCTAAGCCCACTTACTGCAACAAAGTACCCCGAATTAGTGGGTCCTACTCTAGTAATAGAATGGAAGATCCTTTGTCTCAATCATGGGAGCTGAACTCCTCTATGTGGGAGAACTGAAGGGGATACATCCTAATACTGGTGGCCACTAAATAAGAGGTAATGAGGAGGGGGAGGAGTGCTCCAGCCCAAAAAACCTGGTCAAGGTCTATTACAATATACAAAAACATATTTGGGGGCACACCCTACAATGCGTTTAAATTCAAGATGGTGGTGCTATAAGACCTACAAACAGTACAAAATATTTTACAGCGCACACACTCAAGAATGACATTTCCTGCAAGGCTAGTTAAAAACACCTGAACATATTCAAAAAATACGGGGGTTTGGTCACACTATATGGTCATATAGTGCTAAGCCCACTTACTGCAACAAAGTAACCCGAATTAGTGGGTTCTACTCTAGTAATAGAATGGAAGATCCTTTGTCTCAACCATGGGAGCTGAACTCCTCTATGTGGGCGAACTGAAGGGGATAAATCCTAAGCACTGGCGACCATTAAATAAGAGGTAATGAGGAGGGGGAGGGGTGCTCCAGCCCAAAAAACCTGGTCATGGTCTATTACAATATACAAAAACATATTTGGGGGGCACACCCTACAATGCGTTTAAATTCAAGATGGTGCTGCTATAAGACCTACAAACAGTACAAAATATTTTACAGCGCACACACTCAAGAATGACATTTCCTGCAAGGCTAGTTAAAAACACCTGAACATATTCAAAAAATACGGGCGTTTGGTCACACTATATGGTCATATAGTGCTAAGCCCACTTACTGCGACAAAGTACCCCGAATTACCACAGACATGTCGTCCCAGCAGCCAGATGAGGGAATGGAAGAGGAAGCAGCCGGCTCACCTCCTCAATGGCAGCTACACAGTTTGGGAGTGGAGGAAGCCAGCCTCCTGCCCCCATGGTTAGCCGGAGCAGAGGATGTGGAGTCCCCAGCAGAAGTGCTACCAACCTCTGCCCAGCACCGGCAACAACTGTGGAGTTCCAGGGAGCCGGGGCAGTTGACCCCTCTCCCCAGTGACAAGCTAATGTAGTAAAGCTTCTACTCCCAGCTGAATCACTGGCAACAGGGCAGAGCGCCACTGGCCTCTGCCTAGCAGCTTCAGTGTCTCTCCAGCTTCAGGAAGTTGGGGCAATCGGCCCAGCAGCGATCGGCCCAGCCCTGCCCAGCAGCAGACTGAGCCCCAGAATGTTAAAACCCACCCAGCTGAAGCGCTGGCAGCTGGACAGAGAGTCAATGCCCTTTGCCCCACACCTACTAATGTCAACTATTCCTTGCAGCCAAGATTGGAGATCATGCAGACTAAGTAAGTTCACTCTGCCTGACTAACAGATGTCCAGACCAGGTGGAGGTCTGGGACATTGTTAGTCAACCTTTGATGGGGAGAAATGTGACAGACTCACCTGGGACAGAGGCTTTTGAATGCTAGCCTCTTGCCTACCGATTATGGGCCCTGGCATTTGAGGGAGCTACAAGCATTTAGGAAGATATTCTGTTATGTAATGCAAAAGGACATTATTAACGTGGTTGTAAACCCTTACAGACCACTTTTTGCTACAGGTAAGCCTATAATAAGGCTTACCTGTAGCTACTCAGGATATCTCCTAAACCTGCACATTGAGGAGATATCCCCTGTATTTGCATGTGCCGATGTCATCGGCACATGCGCACTGAAGCAATGGCACGTACTAGCTCATTATGCTTTTGTCTTGCAGGTGTTATTATTCAAAGTGGGTTTAAAACCACTTTAAGGAGGCCAGCTTGGGACTCTGTGGACAGATGTATGTGAAAGGAAGCTGATAAATTAGATCTGGGTTGCCAGGGTCTTTCACCCAATAGTTTATTGTGCTCATTAACACACCTTTGTCTCCTAGCAAACTATTGGGGGATGTGTTTATACTTATGTGTATTGTAATTTGTGATTTAGAAGACAGCAACTCTACCTTGAAAGGTCATATCTCTGAGTCACCTAGATTGGGAAAATGATTGGTAAACTAGCTTATGTTAATTAGGTTTCTGGTTACAGTTTGTATTGTCAGCCTGCTGTATATATTTGTGTGTCATCTCAAATAAAACAGTCCATGTTCAGCAACCAAACGAGTATTGTCTTGATTGTGGTTGTTAGTGGTTGGAATATCTTATATCTATATTCAGACTGGGAGGAAGCGGTATATGATGAAAGCACTCAAGCAGAGTGTGGGACGTTTTGTTACAACTTCCTTACCTCTCAAGGCCCCCTTTATCCAGATAGAATTGCTGCGGGCCCACCAAACACACAGGAAGAAGAGGAGGAGGAGGATTGTGTCAGCATGGATGTAGAGGATAACACTCAGCAGCAGTCTTTAAGGGATGGTTTTCAGTCCCCAGAAACCCAAGGAGTTGTACGTGGCTGAGAGGAGGTAGTTACAAATCATGTGATTCTTAGTGACCCAGAGGACTCAGAATCGAATGCCTCTGCAAACTTACGCTGCATGGCCTCCCTGATTCTGCAAAGCCAGCGAAAGTATCCTATGATTCGTGGTATCAAGGAGAGGGATCATTACTGGCTGGCAACCCTTCTTTATCCATGTTACAAGGGTAAAGTTGCAGAACTCATCCCGCCTTTGCAGAGGGAGCAAAGGATGAAACATCCTCAGGAGGACTTGAAGAAAGGTTTGTGCAACGCATTTCCAGACCCTGGGAGGTTACAATTTGCTGGTGCTGGACAATGTGTTGCTGAGGCTTTGTTCAGTCAGAGGAAGAGCGGTGGAGAAGGTGGCCAGCTGACTGATGCCTTTAAACTATTTTTCAGTCCTCAGCGCCAAGGTCTGATCTGTTCAAGCAACCATCGCCAGCGTCTGCATTACATGGTGCAGGAATATCTAGGGGCAAGAGCAGACTTGGAGGCCTTTCCAACAGAGCACCCACTGGGTTACTTGGTCTTGAGGATGGACCACTGGCCAGAACTTTCTCAATATGCTTTCTGAATGCACATTCAGTGCTGATGGAGGGTTTGTAATGGATCAAAGAGTGCGCCTGTCCACAGACTCTGATAGGCTCACATTCATGAAAATGAATCTTGGATCAGCAGCTATCAAGCACCTAATGCTGATGTAACTGATTGAATTTGCTATGGATGTGGGATCCCTTGAAGACTGCCTATGCTGACTATTCTATTCCTCCTCAATCTTGATGATGCTAGCTTCCAACAATATTTTTGGTTTAGGGCACCACCACCACCACCCAAGGCTCAATTTTTCTGCCCCTGTTTAACAGGGGATGTAATTACAACTTTTTATCTAATATTTCACAGCAGGGCCTATTCCTGCACCCTACAAGAGTATCTGTGAGGGGTTACAGTGTTGTGGCACCACCACCACCACCCAAGGCCCAATTTTTCTGCCCCTGTTTGACAGGGGCATGTAATTCCAATTTTTAATATAATTTTTCACAGCAGGGCCCGTTCCTGTGCTCAACAAGAGTATCTGTGAGGGTTTACAGTATTTTGGCACCACCACCCAAGGCCCAATTTTTAAGCCCCCCCTGTTTAACAGGGGCATGTAATTACAATTTTTGATATAATATTTCAATGCAGGGCCCGTTCCTGTGCCCAACAAGAGTATCTGTGAGTGGTTACAGTGTTGTGGCACCACCACCACCCAAGGCCCAATTTTTCTGCCCCTGTTTAACAGAGGCATGTAATTAAAATATTTGATATAATATTTCAATGCAGGGCCTGTTTCTGCACCCAACAAGAGTATCTATGAGGGGTTACAGTGTTGTGGCACCACCACCACCCAAGGCCCAATTTTTCAGCCCCTGTTTAACAGGGGCATGTAATTACAATTTTGAAATAATATTTCAATGCAGGGCCCGTTCCTGTGCCCAACAAGAGTATCTGTGAGGGGTACAGTGTTGTGGCACCACCACCACCACCCAAGGCCCAATTTTTCTGCCTTTGTTTAACAGGGGCATGTAATTAAAATTTTTGATATAATAGTTCAACGCAGGGCCGTTTCTGCGCCCAACTAGAGTATCTGTGAGGGGTTACAGTGTTGTGGCACCACCACCACCCAAGGCCCATTTTTTCTGCCCCTGTTTAACAGGGGCATGTAATTACAATTCTTGATATAATATTTCACAGCAGGCCCGTTCCTGCGCCCACCAAGAGTAACTGTGAGGGCTTACAGTGTTCTGGTACCACCAACACCTAAGGCCCGATTTTCTGCAGAGTATATAGGGAAAGCCATATAGTATATATACTGCTGTTCTGAGTATATAGTGCCTGGGGGACTCCCATTCCATTTTATTTTCATTTGGGTGTGGGGGTTCCCCTTAATATCCATACCAGACCCAAAGGATGTGGTAATGGACTGGGGGACCCATGCTGTTTATTTCAATGATTTTCATCTACATTGCCAGGACCCGACAATACATTACAGCCGCGAGTAGTTTTAAATGACATTTTTTCCTTTAGAAATGTAATTTTGCTGTGGTATTGTTCTAAACACAGAAAAAATGCGCTACTTTACAGGCATACTAAGGACACTTCCCAAGCACAATATTTAAAGGAATATTTCCTTTTTATTGTTTCACTTTAAGCATTATTAAAATCACTGCTCCAGAAAAAACAGCCGTTTTAAAATTTTTTTTGCATTGATACATGTCCCCTGGGGCAGGACCCGTGTCCCCATACACTTTTTATGGCAATAACTTGCATATAAGCCTTTAAAATTAGCACTTTTAATTTTTCACGTTCATGTCCCATAGACTTTAACAGTGTTCGCGTGTTCGATCAAATTTTTTGCCTGTTCGCATGTTCTGCTGCGAACCAAACTGGGGGGGTGTTTGGATCATGCCTATTTCCTGGTTTTTACTAGGCAAATTATGTCATACATCCCGGGAGTCTTCAGGTGGGAAGGAGGGGTTTCATCAGCTAAGCACACCCTCCCTCCTGCATGACTGAGCTAAGGGCAGATGGATTCCAGGAAGTAAATGCTACATGAATCATCTGCCCCTACTCAAGATGGCCATGACCAGAAATGTTGGGGGGTGTTTTTGAAGGTGACTTCTCAGCAAAATAAAGCACAGAGAAATGGATGGATTGGGGGGGGGGGGGGGGGGGGGGTTGCATTGAATATTAAATAGTGTTTTTGGTTTATGATGTTCAGTTGCAGGGGAATCTCCCCTTTAAAAAATGTTAGCTGGAGTTCAGTTTTAGTTTGTTAGTCAAGTCCATCTAATCTTCCTAGTGCATCTAACACTATCCTATCTACAGTTTGACAATACTGCTGTCAAAAGGTGTCTCCGTTGCTTCTCCAGTTGAGTGGAGACATATTACACTTTAAGTGCTGCAGTACATATTTTTTAATGGGAGGTCAAAGTTCTACATTAGGGAATGTCATCGCTGAAGCACAAAAAATGTATCTTGTTTGAACTCTTAAAGTAATAATTTGTATCCAAGCAGCCTAGGATGAACCTGATGAAATGCCCTTTTGTAACAATGACATTCTTCTGTTAATAAAGATATGATCGTTGGAGAGCACCTATTATACATCCAAATCTACTATTCATATTCAGCCTGGAGGAAAACGAAACTGCAATGTATAATTTTTACTGTCATAACTACAACATCAACTACAAGGTACTTCTAGTGTTGTATGCTTGAAAGGTAAGGGGTTGAAGCAATTAAACTAAACAAGCAGAAATCGAAAGATAAAAAGGCCATTGTGCAGGCTGATTTTAAAAGAGACACACTAATAAAGTTGGCCATACACTACTAGATTTTCAAATGTTCGTATAAACATTCATGATGAATGTCCTTCAAAAGTATTTGAAAAAAGTTTGCTTTTAACATTCAATCATAGAGTAATGCCCTGTACACACAAGCGGACTTTTCGACCGGACTGGTCCGACGGACAATCCGACCGTGTGTGGGCTTCATCGGACCTTCAGCGGACTGCTTCTGTACAAAATCTGACAGACTTTAGGTTTGGAACATGTTTCAAATCTTTAAGTCGGAACTCCGCCGGACCCAGTCCCTATTGAAAAATCCGCTCGTCTGTATGCTAGTCTGACGGACGAAAAACGACGCTAGGGCAGCTATTGGCTACTGGCTATGAACTTCCTTATTTTAGTCCGATCGTAAGTCATCACATACGAATCCGGCGGACTTTGGTGTGATCATGTGTAGGCAGTGGCGTAGCGTGGGGGGTGCGGGGGGTGCCGTGGCCCCGGGCGCGACATTTAGGGAGGCGCAATTTCGTGCCAGTAGTGTCACTACTGGCTGCCTCCTCCTAATTTAATTTCCTGTGTCCCCCGCGCTCCGCCGCCATGTCCAGTGTTTGGCGCCCTGTGATTGGGCGTATGGGGGTCATGTGTGGCGTGGGGCTGGCCTATCCGCGATCACGGTTGCTCCTGAAGTCCCGCCTCTGCACATGACCCCCATACGCAGAATCACAGTGCGCCGGGAAACAATGAATATGGCGGCCGGAGCGCAGGGGAGACGAGCGCTGGAGAGTGTGAGCCGCCGGGGCAGCTGTCTTCTCCTCCTATCCTCCAGACCGATGTAAGACACCGATACAAGAAGGTGAGGAATGGATAAACATGGCGGGGGGCGGGGGTGGGAGAGAAGAGACAGGCGCCGTATATGTAGTGTCAGTATAGGAAGACTAGGCAGGACAGTATAGTGTACAGTGTAGTATAGTGGTCAGTAGAGTGTAGTGGACAGTGTAGTATAGTGGACAGTGTAGTATAGTGTAGTGGACAGTGTAGTATTGTAGTCTGTATAGTGTAGTGGATAGTGTAGTGGTCAGTGTAGTATTGTGGTCAGTATAGTGTAGTGGTCAGTGTAGTGTAGTGGACAGTGTAGTATAGTGGTCAGTGTAGTATAGTGGTCAGTGTAGTGTAGTGCACAGTGTAGTGTAGTGGACAGTGTAGTATAGTGGTCAGTGTAGTGTAGTGGACAGTGTAGTGGTCAGTATAGTGTAGTGGTCAGTGTAGTATAGTGGTCAGTATAGTGTAGTGGTCAGTGTAGTATAGTGGTCAGTGTAGTATAGTGGTCAGTGTGGTGTAGTGGACAGTGTGGTGTAGTGGACAGTGTAGTATAGTGGTCAGTGTGGTGTAGTGGACAGTGTGGTGTAGTGGACAGTGTAGTATAATGGTCAGTGTAGTGGTCAGTGTAGTGTAGTATTGTGGTCAGTATAGTGTAGTGGTCAGTGTAGTGTAGTGGACAGTGTAGTATAGTGGTCAGTATAGTGTAGTGGACAGTGTAGTATAGTGGACAGTGTAGTATAGTGGTCAGTATAGTGTAGTGGTCAGTGTAGTGTAGTGGTCAGTGTAGTGGACAGTGTAGTATAGTGGTCAGAGTAGTGTAGTGGACAGTGTAGTGTAGTGTAGTGGTCAGTGTAGTGTAGTGTAGTATAGTGGAAGTGTAGTATTGTAGTCTGTATAGGGTAGTGGACAGTGTAGTGTAGTGGTCAGTGTAGTATTGTGGTCTGTATAGTGTAGTGGTCAGTGTAGTGGTCAGTGTAGTATAGTGGACAGTGTAGTGGTCAGTATAGTGTAGTGGACAGTGTAGTGTAGTGGTGAGTGTAGTATTGTAGTCAGTATAGTGTAGTGGTCAGTGTAGTGTAGTGGACAGTGTAGTGGACAGTGTAGTATTGTGGTCAGTATAGTGTAGTGGTCAGTGTAGTGTAGTGGACAGTGTAGTGGACAGTGTAGTATAGTGATCAGTATAGTGTAGTGGTCAGTATAATGTAGTGGTCAGTGTAGTATAGTGGACAGTGTAGTATTGTGGTCTGTATAGTGGTCAGTGTAGTGTAGTGGTCAGTGTAGTGTAGTGGTCAGTGTAGTGTAGTAGACAGCGTAGTATAGTGGTCAGTGTAGTGGACAGTATAATGGTCAGTGTAGTGTAGTGGTCAGTATAGTGGACAGTATAGTGTAGTGGTCAGTATAGTGGACAGTATAGTGGTTAGTGTAGTGGTCAGTGTAGTATAGAGGTCAGTGTAGTGTAGTGGACAGTGTAATGGTCACTGTAGTGTAGTTCTCAGTGTAGTATAGTGGTCAGTATAGTATAGTGTAGTGGACAGTGTATTTCTCAGTGTAGTGGTCAGTGTAGTATAGTGGTCAGTGTAGTGGACAGTATAGTGGTCAGTGTAGTGGACAGTATAGTGGTCAGTGTAGTTCTTAGTGTAGTGGACAGTATAGTATAGTGGTCAGTGTAGTGGACAGTATAGTGGTCAGTGTAGTGTAGTGGTCAGTGTAGTTCTTAGTGTAGTGGACAGTATAGTATAGTGGTCAGTGTAGTGTGTAATGGTCAGTATGGGAATCAGGTAGGTCAGTACTATTGTATTTGAAGGGACTCGGGGAGTGATAAAAGTCCGCAGGTTAGGGGGGGGCGCAAATTACTTGCCTTGCCCCGGGTGCTGACAACCCACGCTACGCCACTGTGTGTAGGCAAGTCCGTTCGTTCAAAAGTCCGTCGGAAGTCCATCAAAAGTCAGTCGAAAGTCAGTTGGAAAGACTGTCGAACCTTTGTTGCCGAAAAGTCCGCCCGTGTGTACAGGGCATTAGTGGATTTTACAGAACAAAAACCACATTCAGTATTAGAAACTTCTTTGTTCTAGAAAAAATTTTCATTCTGCTCCTTTGGAGTTTTCTCATCACTGTGATTGAAATTAACTTCAGTTTGAACCCGTTAACCATTAGACCTGTTTCACACGGGCTTCAGCTTGTATAAGAGCAGTGTGAACAGCAAGCTTTGACAAAGCATGTCCAGAGCTTCCAGCAAGCTTTTTTGAAGCCTAAAGTACCATTCAGCTCCAGTTAGTAAATGTTGAACATAGATCCTGATGAGATTATTGATTCCCACTTTAAGCAAGTGGCTTTCAACAAGATTTAACCACTTCAGCCCCGGAAGGATTTACCCCTTTCCTGACCAGAGGACTTTTTCCAATTTGGCACTGCGTCGCTTTAACTGCTAATTGCGCAGTCATACAATGCTGTACCCAAACGAAATTTGCGTACTTTTCTTCCCACAAATAGAGCTTTCTTTTGATGGTATTTGATCACCTCTGCCGTTTTTATTTTTTGCGCTATAAATGGAAAAAGACCAAAAATGTTGAAAAAAAATGATATTTTCTAATTTTTGTTATAAAAAAAATCCAATAAACTCAATTTTAGTCATACATTTAGGCCAAAATGTATTCGGCCACATATCTTTGGTAAAAAAATGTCAATAAGTGTATATTTATTGGTTTGTGCAAAAGTTATAGCGTCTACAAGCTAGGGTACATTTTCTGGAATTTACACAGCCTTTAATTTATGACTGCCTATGTCATTTCTTGAGGTGCTAAAATGGCAGGGCAGTACAAAAAGTCCCCAAATGACCCCATTTTGGAAAGTAGACACCCCAAGGAAATTGCTGAGAGGCATGTTGAGCCCATTGAATATTAATTTTTTTGTCCCAAGTGATTGAATAATGACAAAAAAAAAAAAAATTACAAAAAGTTGTCACTAAATGATATATTGCTCACACAGGCCATGGGCCTATGTGGAATTGCACCCCATAAGATATTCAGCTGCTTCTCCTGAGTACGGGGATACCACATGTGTGGGACTTTTTGGGAGGCTAGCTGCGTACGGGGCCCCGAAAACCAATCACTGCCTTCAGGATTTCTAAGGGCGTAAATTTTTGATTTTACTCCTCACTACCTATCACAGTTTTGAAGGCCATAAAATGCCCAGATGGCATAAACCCCCCCCCCCATGACCCCATTTTGGAAAGTAGACACCCCAAGCTATTTGCTTTGAGGCATGTTGAGTCCATGGAATATTTTATATTTTGACACAAGTTGCGGGAAAGTGACAATTTTTTTTTTTTTTTGCACAAAGTTGTCACTAAATGATATATTGCTCACACAGGCCATGGGCATATGTGGAATCGCACCCCAAATAACATTTAGCTGCTTCTCCTGAGTATGGGGATACCACATGTGTGGGACTTTTTAGGAGCCTAGCCGCGTACGGGGCCCGAAAACCAATCACTGCCTTCAGGATTTCTAAGGGTGTAAATTTTTGATTTCACTCTTCACTGCCTATCACAGTTTCGGAGGCCATGGAATGCCCAGGTGGCACAAACCCCCCCAAATGACCCCATTTTGGAAAGTAGACACCCCAAGCTATTTGCTGAGAGACATGGTGAGTATTTTGCAGCTCTCATTTGTTTTTGAAAATAAAGAAAGACAAGAAAAAACATTTTTTTTTCTTTTTTCAATTTTTAAAACTTTGTGACAAAAAGTGAGGTCTGCAAAATACTCACTATACCTCTCAGCAAATAGCTTGGGGTGTCTACTTTCCAAAATTGGGTCATTTGGGGGGGTTTTGTGCCACCTGGGCATTCCATGGCCTCCGAAACTATGATAGGCAGTGAAGAGTGAAATCAAAAATTTACGCCCTTAGAAAGCCTGAAGGCGGTGCTTGGTTTTCGGGGTCCCGTAAGAGGCTAGGCTCCCAAAATGTCTCACACATGTGGTATCCCCATACTCAGGAGAAGCAACAGAATGTATTTTGGGGTGTAATTTCACATATTCCCATGGCATGTTTGAGCAATATATCATTTAGTGACAACTTTGTGCAAAAAAAAAAAAAAAAATTGTCTCTTTCCCGCAACTTGTGTCACAATATAAAATATTCCATGGACTCGACATGACTCTTAGCAAATAGCTTGGGGTGTCTACTTTCCAAAATGGGGTCATTTGGGGGGGGGTTTGAACTGTCCTGGCATTTTATGCACAACATTTAGAAGCTTATGTCACACATCACCCACTCTTCTAACCACTTGAAGACAAAGCCCTTTCTGACACTTTTTGTTTACATGAAAAATTATTTTTTCTTGCAAGAAAATTACTTTGAAACCCCAAACATTATATATTTTTTTAAAGCAAAGGCCCTACAGATTAAAATGGTGGGTGTTTCATTTTTTTTTTCACACAGTATTTGCGCAGCGATTTTTCAAACGCATTTTTTGGGGAAAAAACACACTTTTTTAAATTTTAATGCACTAAAACACACTATATTGCCCAAATGTTTGATGAAATAAAAAAGATGATATTAGGCCGAGTACATGGATACCAAACATGACATGCTTTAAAATTGCGTACAAACGTGCAGTGGCAGCAAAATAAATACATTTTTAAAAGCCTTTAAAAGCCTTTAAAAGCCTTTACAGGTTACCACTTTAGATTTACAGAGGAGGTCTACTGCTAAAATTACTGCCCTCGATCTGACCTTCACGGTGATACCTCACATGCATGGTGCAATTGCTGTTTACATTTGACGCCAGACCGACGCTTGCGTTCGCCTTAGCGTGAGAGCAGGGGGAGACAGGGGTGCTTTTTTTTTTTTTTTTTTCTTTATTATTTTTTTGCTTCTTTATCTTATTTTTAAACTGTTCCTTTCATTTTTTTAAAAAAATTATTTTTATTGTTATCTCAGGGAATGTAAATATCCCCTATGATAGCAATAGGTAGTGACAGGTACTCTTTTTTGAAAAAATTGGGGTCTATTAGAACCTAGATCTCTACTCTGCCCTCAAAGCATCTGACCACACCAAGATCGGTGTGATAAAATGCTTCCCCAATTTGCCAATGGCACTGTTTACATCCGGCGAAATCTAAGTCATAAAATGCTCGTAGCTTCCGGTTTCTTAGGCCATAGAGATGTTTGGAGCCACCCTGGTCTCTGATCAGCTCTATGGTCAGCTGGCTGAATCACCGGCTGCATTCTCAGGTTCCCTGTTGAGACAGGAGAGCCAGAGAAAAACACGGAAGACGGAGGGGGGGGGGCATTCCGTCCCACTGCTTGTAAAAGCAGTTTAGAGGCTAATTAGCCACTAGGATTGCTTTTACATGAAAGCCGACTGCTGGCTGAAAAGAATAATACCAAGATGATACCTAAACCTGCAGGCATCATTCTGGTATAACCACTCAAAGTCGTGAATGGCGTACCTGAAGACAAAAAAATGGTTAACAATAAAGCACAGTAAACGGTAAAGTATAAAAAATTGCATAACTGAAAAGCAAACATGATAAAACATAATAACAATAAAGCATTGCAGAATAGAATACAGTAAAAAAGAGCAGAACAATAGAGAGAGAATAGAGAGAGAGAGAGAACAAAGAAACGACAACTATTTTTTTTTTAATTTATATTTTTTTTGTGTTTTTTTTTTTTACACTTTTTTTTGTAACTGTAACTTTTATAACTGTAACCGGTTCCAGGTTCGGGTCTCTCAAAATGCGATGGCATCTTGGGAGACCCTGTGAATGTGTGCCTAGTCTGTGCAATGCTGTACCCTACGCTAATACTCAACTAGTGAATGGTAGCGTTCAAATCATTCACCAATGCAAAGACCAGGATTGTCAGGAGGGAAAATAATAGCGGGTGTCACGCCTATATCCGCGCTTGCTGCAGACACAACATCTTTTTTGGGGGGTTCGTTGGGTAGGGGTACTCGGGAGGACATAAAGAAAATGCCTCTCATGCAGCCGACTGCATTTGGTTGGGGATGTGAATGGGGGAAGTACGGGCGCTGCAGAAGTGGTGGGTTCCCAATTAGGATTGGCGAATGCAGCAGGAAGGGAATTATGGGCACGACGGGCCTGTGTTTGTCTTCTTCTTGGTGGCAGCGGGACACTACTTGTGCCTGCCACCTCACCAGCTTGAACTGCACTTATGGGACTCGCCACGTCACCACGTGTTACTGCAGTGCTGGTTTGACTATGACCGGGGTGTACTAAGCCGCTGGTGCTTGCCAGTTCACCAAAAAAAACTGTTAGCGATCGCCGGGATCAGGCCTGACTCTGCGAACGCTGCAGTTATGCGTTTAGTGTTTTGTAAGTGTCAGTGATCGATCGATACTGCACTTGGGTGGGCTGGGCTGGGCCGGGCGGAGGGGCAAAACACAGGTGCTAGCAGGTATCTGGGCTGATCCCGCTAACACTGCGTTTTTGGGAACCCTAAACTGTTGGGGACGCTAGTATAGATCTGATCAGATCAGATATTGATCCGTTCAGATACTATACCACTAAGGGAGGTGTACGGTGCGTGCGGGTGTGAGAGCGGTACTGGCGCTAACCTGACACTGCCTGGGGCTGGTGCTTGCCAGTTCACCAAAACGCTACCAAAAAAACTGTTAGCGATCGCAGGGATCAGGCCTGACTCTGCGAACGCTGCAGTTATGCGTTTAGTGTTTTGTAAGTGTCAGTGATCGATCGATACTGCACTTGGGTGGGCTGGGCCAGGCGGAGGGGCAAAACGCAGGTGCTAGCAGGTATCTGGGCTGATCCCGCTACCACTGCGTTTTTGGGAACCCTAAACTGCTGGGGACACTAGTATAGATCTGATCGGATCAGATATTGATCCGTTCAGATACTATACCACTAAGGGAGGCGTATGCTGCGTGCGTGGGTGTTAGCGGTACTGGCGCTAATCTGACGCTGCCTGGGGCGACGCATATCACCGCCGGGCGATCAGGGGGCTAAACCTTTATTAGGTAATAAACGACGGGTGCCCTGACACTATAAAAAATAAACAAACTAACCAGCGTCACCCGTAACGGTTATACGGTGATCAGTGGTGAAAGGGTTAACTAGGGGGCAATCAAGGGGTTAAAACATTTATTAGGTAGTATATGGGGGTCCCTGTCACTATAAAACACTGATGGCGAACCTAAATATTTAGCTCCCTAACTAGCGTCACCAGCGACACTAATACAGAGATCAGAAAAATGATCGCTTAGCGACAGTGGTGACGGAGGGTGATCAAGGGGTTAAAACTTTATTAGGGGGGGTTAGGGGGGTACCCTAGACCTAAAGGGGGCTAACATTTACTGCCCTACCACACTAACTGTCACAAACTGACACCATGCAGTAATCAGAAAAAAAAAACTGCTTGGTGTCAGTGTGACGGGGGGGGGGGGGGGGGTGAGGTTGTAGGGGGGTGATCGGGGGGTAAAGGGGGGTGTGTAAAGTGTGCCTGGCATGTTCTACTGTGTGTGTTGTGTTGTGCAACTCACTCAGATGTCTTCTCTCCTCCGCGCCGGAACGGAAACTGCCGAGCCGAGAGATGACATCACATCCCCTGCCTCTGTGTACTATACAGAGGCAGGGGAAGATTTTCATTGGCTGGGAGCGATCGCGAGGGGGGGGCCACGAATGGATGGCCTTCCCCCTTATCTCTGAACGCTCCCAGACCAAAGCCGACCGCCTCGGGCACCGGGGGGGGTCCGATCGGACCCCCCGCCCGCGGGAAGGCAGTCACGTACCAGGTAGGTGATTTTGCCTGCCCGTGCCATTCTGCCGCAGTATATCTGCGTGAGGCAGTCGGCAAGTGGTTAAAAAGTGCTGAAGCCTGCTAGCAGCTTGCTTAACCACTTCAGCCCCGGAAGGATTTGCCCCCTTAATGACCAGGCCATTTTTTGCAATACGGCACTGCATCGCTTTTACTGACAATTGCGCAGTCGTGCGACACTGTACCCAAACAAAATTGACGTCCTTTTTTACCCACAAATGGAGCTTTCTTTTGGTGGTATTTTATCACCTCTGCGTTTTTTATTTTTTGCGCTATAAACAAAAAAAGACCAACAATTAAAAAAATATATATATTTTTACTTACTGCTTTAATACATATCCCCCCAAAAATATATCTTAAAAATGGCCGTTTTCTGCGATTTTTAGCAAGACTGCGACATTGCGGCGGACAAATCTGACCCCAAATTACACTTTTTAGGGACCAGTGACATTATTACCTTGATCAATGCTATAAAAATGCACTGATCAATGTAAAAATGACACTGGCAGGGAAGGGGTTAACACTAGGGGGTGATCAAGGGGTTAAGTGTGTTCCCTGGGTGTGTTCTAACTGTAGGGGGGATGGGCTGCCAGGAATATGATAGAGATCATGGTTCCCAATCACCGCAATTGCGGGTCACCGGCGGACATTGGAACGTCGATTTGCGCAGGAGAGCTAGTGGTTAAAGTGGCAATCATCACTCCCATTAGGATCTGTGTTCAACATTTACAAACTGGAGTGGAATGGTACTTTAAACGCTTCAACAAATGATTTGTCACAGCTTGCTTTTCACACTGCTCTTATACAAGCTGAAGCCCGTGTGAAACAGCCTTAGAGGATTGAACAAATGTTAAGATCAAAATTTCAGCATACAATTTTGTATTCGACCACAAGTACATGTGGTCCTTTTTTAAGACAGCCCAAGGATGAGTCATTTTGATAGCTTTTCTGTGGCCCTCATGCACATGGGTGCCTGCTGTATGTCATAAATTGTGGGTGTATCTCCCTGCCCAGGAGCCACAGGGTTATACAGTTGCCCATAGAAATTAATGGTTCTACGCGGGTATATACTGGTATTTATATAAAAAGGTGTATCGCGCTAGATCATAAAACTAAACAAACACCAGAGACAAAACCATGAGATATCGTCATAGTAAATATAAATACAAAAAGCCGCGCTTATTCACATGAAACCAAAAAAACATGTCTGAATAGTGATCCAGTGATTGGAACAATACAAGTGAAATATTGAAAAAGTGAAATAAGTAGTTGAAAACAAATAATAATGATTGGTAAGTGAATAAATGTCTTTAGTAGAATAAAGTGCAAACTTGAATACACAAAAAAGGTCTAATGCCGCGTACACACGAGCGGACTTTACGGCGGACTTTGCCCGGCGGACTGGATTTCGTCGGACAATTCGATGTGTGTGGGCTCCAGCGGACTTTGTTTTCTCAAAAGTTGGACGGACTTAGATTTTAAACTTGTTTAAAATTTATCCGTTGAAATCGAGTCCGGTCGAAAAGTCCGCTCGTCTGTATGCTAGTTCGACGGACAAAAAGGCACGCTAGGGCAGCTATTGGCTACTGGCTATGAACTTCCTTGTTTTAGTCCGGTCGTACGTCATCACGTACGAATTCGACGGACTTTGGTGGATTGTGTGTAGGCAAGTCCGTTCATTCACAAAGTCCGTCGGAAAGTACGTCGAAAAATCCGCCGGGCAAAGTCCGCCGTAAAGTCCGACCGTGTGTACGCGGCATAAGGTGTAGAAAAAAGTTCCAGCAGAATGGAATATTCCAAAGCTTTTCAACCACCACCAAAGGGATAGGAGTTATCCATGTACTAGGAGTATCCATGTAACCATGTCACTCTGTGAGTGGGAAGTCTTACCAGAAGATGTAGACCTCCTAAAATAGTGAGGTCATAGGTGCTTGCAGATATAGCCCTCTGTGGGGTCAGAAGGTAGGCCTCGTCTCTGTAGCTCACTGGCAGTCACGGACTGGCATCTACGATCTCCAGCTAGTGCCCAAATTTCATCTGAAAATCTCGATCAGATGTCATGGAGTGTATAAAAAATAGGAGGCTCTAATAGTGCATTATTGTTTAAAAGGTTTACTTACTGTTAAAACCAAAAATCGATACTCACACAGTATAAAAATTTGTTTGGATAAAAGAACATTTGCCGGTCAAACACAATACAAAATCACCCGCACTCCGGGGTCACGTGGGGCGGAGCTACGCGCTGACGTCATCATGCCCCATGTGACCCTGTAAGTGCGGGTGATTTTGTATTGTGCTTTTTTTTTATACTGTGTGAACATTGATTTTTGATTTTAACAATAAACAAACCTTTTAAGGTTGAATATATTTGTATTGTTCGTTTTCAAGTAAGGCAATAGGGGATACAAAATGAAGAAAAGGGTAAGGGAGAGAAGTGGTAAACAAATACCACAAAACATTCAGTACATAACATAAAAATATACAGGGGTGAGTAACAATCCTCAGAATTGTAATAAGTACCAAAAACAGACGTGGTTCCTGCGTGGGTAGACGCAGAAGTCGTTAAACAGAGAGGAGAGGGGGAGAAGGGAATGAAGGGAGAGAGGGAGGGCAGGAGAGGGGGAGAGGGTAAGGGAAAGACATATATACAGTGTATCTGATGTAAATAAATCACAGTGAACTCTAAATGTAGTAGCTGGAAAGCGAGCATCAGTAGTGTGATCTCTGCTACACATGGTCCTCATTCTCTGGGGATAATTTGGGCATGGGCCTCCAAAACAAAGGATGACTCTTCATAAAGACAGTTTGTGTAGAAGTTTATCTGAGGATGAATAATGGAGCCAGATATACCACAGTTTGAGGTGGTTGTCCCAAGTGTCACCTTCTCTAGCTTGCATCTCCTTCATGAACATGGCATCATTGAGGATATCAATCCACTTATGAAGGGGGGGAACAACCTCTGATTTCCAGAACTTTGTTATCAGTTGGCGTGCTGCTGACATAAGAAATCTGAGGAGGTTCGTTTTGTGGGATTTAGCTGGGCCCGGTAGGATGGATAGAAGGGCCACCTTAGGAGAAGTGGTGAGAGAGTCATCATACATTTCATTATAAACCTCAAAAATCAGTTTCCAGAAAGGGTAAACTCGACCGCACTCCCACTAAACATGGAGGTAGGTTTCTCCTGCTCTTTGACAGCACCAACAAGTATCAGGAGTGTTGCGGAAAATTCCAGTGACTGGATCTCTATACCATCTAGAGAGCAGTTTGTAGTTCTTCTTTGGGGGAAACTGGAGATCGAAGACTTGTGGGTAAATGTAAATGAGGTTTATCCATTCTCCCGTAGAGATGTCTGTCTCTAGGTCTCTGGACCATTTTTGTGTATTGGTGGGTAAAGTGTTATGTGTGTGGGAAAGGATCTCTTTGTATATTAGAGATAGAGTATGCCTAGAGACCTGAGAAAGACCACACATTCCCTCAAAAGCCATAGGGACTCTATGTATCTGGCCAGATAAGTGTAGGGTGTTGCAGAATTTCGTTAAGGACATCATAGATAACCAGTCAGTCGTGGAGAGATTGGTGTCCTACTTGGGGTCGAAAACGGCCCGTCATAGCATGAACAAATAAACTCGCTGTAGGGCACATCTCTCTCTTATAGGAACCATTCCGCCCTGAAGTATCATATTCAGGAAGTGTTGGATTATCAAATAGATAGGTTAATGGACTGGGGTCCGTGGATATTGCAAAAGCGATTTGTCAACGGTACCATAAAGATAAATTTGCTATGGTCAGAGGGGAGAATGTAGACATGGTGCCGAATTTTGTATTGTATCCCCAAAGTAGAGCTCATAAATCGACCTGTGCCATGTCCTGTTCAACCATAGTGGAGGGTTTGGTCAGCAGACGAGGAAACCACTCAAGTAATCTGGAAATTACAGCCAAAGCATGATAGATCTCTGGGAGACCAATACCTCCATTAAGTTTGTGGGAGCAGAGCACTTTATATTTTAATCTGGAAGGGTTATGTTTGATTGAAAATGTATACTTTATTTTGCAAGAAAATATACAAAAAACAAATACTTAAACAGGGTACATTCCAATCTGTACTGCGACGCAGCGCATAAATACACTACGTAACAATACATTGCCAAGCATACAAATAAATTACATTCATCCTGCGGTATGATGCCTAATGTGTTGTGCAGAGTAATAATACCCCGAAACATCACATCATGCATGACGCCGCGTTACCCTGAAAGCAGTACTTCAAAACCATTTCACAAAAAGTCCGGTCATACAGTCAAATAACATTCAAATGGGCAACGGGTGTGATGGGGGGGTGGAGAAGGTGGGGTAGGGGAGGGAATAAAGAGTTCACAGGCCCGAAGCTTTATTTGAACTGCCAAAGGATACACGGGTGGGAGGGGGGGGGGAATGGGGAAATCTTCAGACCTCCTCTTCCTCCTTGAAGTCCATCAAGTGATAGTCTCTGAGCAGACTGTGAACCAGTCTGCGGCAGTCCTCGATGGACATCCTCTCCCGCTGGTGGATGAGGCGCTTTCTGGCGCACCATAATGCGTCCTTAAAGCAACACAGCACCCACCAGGCACCGTCAATGTCCTCCTTTGAATGAGTTCCACAGAAGAGTCCGTTCAACACACCAAAGTGTGTGATAGCAGTCTGTGGTACAAAGTCTTTGAGTTCAGGTTCCAAGGCCCTCAACAGGTCCTGTGCAAAGGGACACTCCCAGAAAACATGCAGAGCAGTTTCCTCCTGGATGATGCAAAAGGGGCAGTGCCTGTATCTGCACAGGTTTCTGGCATGCATGAATGTCCTGAGTGGCAACCCCCCTTGGATTGCCATCCATGCCAGATCTTTGTGCCTGTTGGTGAGTCTCTTTGAAGAAACATTCCTCCAGATCACTTTACAAGTGGCTGAAGGGAGGCCTGGAACAGTCTCAACAATGTCAGATGCTCTGATCAACTTGTGGATAGTTTTTGGCTTCCACAAGTCGGGCTTCACTCCATGTAGCCCCAGCTCCTTAATAAACTTGAAGGTGTCCAAGTAGTACCAAGGGGTGTCCCAGTTGTAGGGGATGGAGCTGTCCCATTTGTCCCAGCCAAGGGTCCTCCATAGAGGCAGGAGGAAAAAACGGGACATAGAGTTACCACCAGAGTCCACAGTTCTGTCCACCAATGTCCTGCAGATGCAGTTACAAGCAAAGCACACCCTCAATAGTGTAGCGATGTCGGGCACGCCCTTACCGCCCTTGAGGGGTTCCTTGAACATAACCGCCCGCTTCACTCTGTCCATTTTGGAGCTCCAGATGAAGTGAAACACCGCCCTGGTGATGGCCTTGCAGGTGTTAACCCGTGGGGGCCAGGCCTGGGCGAGGTACTGCAACACAGGGAGAATCTCGCTGCGGAGTACCAGTGTTTTGCCTTCGATGGTGAGTTCTCTGAGGCTCCAAAGTCCAAACTTCTGTCGCATCTTTGACAGTCTTTCCTCCCAGGACTTCAGGGCTGCGCCCTCAGCTCCAAACCAGACCCCAAGGATTTTGATGAAGTCCGTCTTGATGCTGAAAGGCATAGGTGCAGAAGAAGGCAGGAACCACTTTCCGAAGAGCATGACTTCTGACTTCCCGCAGTTGACCTTTGCCCCGAAGCTTGGCCGAAGTCCTCACAGGTCTGGGCGAGTGTGTCGATGGAGCGCCGATCAGCACAGAACACCGTCACGTCGTCCATGTAGAGTGAGCACTTGACCTCCCGTCTGTCCGGTCCTGGTGCGGTGATCCCTCTGATCTCTGGGTTCCATCTGATGCTTCGGGCGAAGAGCTCTATACAACAAACAAAAAGCAGAGGTGAGAGAGGGCAGCCTTGTCTGACCCCAGACAAAATTGGAAAGGGGTCAGTTTTCCAGCCATTTACCAGCACCAAACTAGAAATGTCAGTGTACATTACATTCACATACGAACAAAACATTTCCCCAAGACCAAACCTGCGCAGAGCTCTGCACATAAACTCGTGGGAGACACGGTCAAAGGCCTTCTCCTGGTCAAGACTGACCAGGGCTGCGTGCACACGGCGGCCATGAATGTACTGGACCGTGTCCCGGACAAGCGCAAGGCTGTCCGCAATCCTGCGACCAGGAATGCCGCAAGTCTGATCCGGGTGGATGATCTGTCCGATGACAGACTTCAGCCTGTTGGCCAGGACCTTGGCGAGGATTTTGTAGTCCACATTCAGAAGAGAGATCAGACGCCAATTTTTAAGATCCGATCTCTCCCCCTTCTGCTTATACAGAATCGTGATCATCCCCTCCCTCAGTGACGGAGGCATTCTGCCCTCCACCACCATCTCCTCGTACAGCTCGAGCAGGTCCGGGCCCACGAGATCCCACAGTGCTACGTAGAGCTCGACTGGGAGACCATCGCAGCCCGGGGTCCTGCCTCGCCTAAAGGATCTAGCGGCAGAGTGCAGCTCCTCCAACACCAAGGGGGCGTTGACGGTTGATGAACCTGCAGGATCTGGAAGGGTTATGTTGCCGTATGGACTTAATCGCTAGGGAACAGAGTGTTCAAAAGAAGGACATCGGGAGAGTGACCGGGAAGGCTTGAAATAAATAGAGCAATTTGGGGAGAATATCCATCTTGAGGACATGCGGCCAAACCACGGTAGCTTAAAATGGTGCCAGGATTCCAAGAATCGTCTAATTTTAGTCAGTAAAGGGCTAAAATTTAGAGGATAAATGTCATGAAAGTCCCGTGTGATGTCTATCCCAAGGTATTTAATTGATTTAGATTGCCTATGAAAGAGGAAGTTCCTTTGAACTGTGGTAAGAACGGGAGGTGGTAAAGAAATGTTCAGGGCTTCTGTTTTAGCTACGTTTGATTTAAAATTACTATAGGAACTGAATCAATTAAGCTCCTGGAGAAAAGAAGGAACGCTAACGTGTGGTTGTGTAATATACAATAATAGGTCATCTGCATATAGGGATAACTTACAGTGGGCTGAGGGGGTGGGGATATCATGTATGGAGTCGTTGTTACGGATTGCCTGGGCTAGATGTTCAATAGTTATGGCGAAGAGGAGAGGGGATAGTGGGCATCCCTGTCTGGTCCTATTACTGATCCCAAAAGCCCCTGAATGTTCATCATTGGCGGATACCTTTGCTGAGGGGTTGGAATAAAGGGACATCAATTTAGCAAGTAATTTAGGTCCCAACCCTATCTGCTGCAAGGATAACTAGAGGAATGGCCAGCTGACCCTATCTAAGGCTTTCTCAGCATCACATGCCAATAAACAGTTGGGGATCTGTTTACATTGAACATATGAAATGAGGTGTAGTGCCTTAGTGGTATTGTCCCTGGCCACGCGGCCCGGATAAAACCCACTTGATCGCTATGTATCAAGTCAGGGAGTAGAGGAGTAAGACGGTTCGCGATGATCTTCGAAAATAATTTAGGGTTGACATTCAATAGCGACATGGGCCTATAATTAGGAGTAATGCCGCTCCAGGCATAGTATCCCAAACAAATGCCAGCCCCACTCAAACCTTCAGGTGCAGACTCTGCAAACGTGTAGACAATCAAGGAATATAGCTGAACGGCCGCACTCCGAATATACACCTTTATTGTGGCAAAAAACAGTATTTAAAAATCCAAAGCTGTCACATCATGGCTGAGGTAGGTACAGAAAAATGGCTAATGCGTTTCACATCATGGTAGATGCTTAATCAAAGCTATGATTAAGCATCTACCATGATGTGAAACAGCTATCTTCCTTGATTATCTATGGGCCTATAATTTCTACAACTCGCGTGATTTTTTCCTGGTTTGGGGATGACTACTATTTGGGCTTGAAGTAGCTGAGATGACAGGGGGGGCACCTCATCCACCTCCTCAAATGCTCGTGCCATGATCGGGGCCAGTAGAGGGGCAAATGTCTTATAGAATCGAGGTGTATAACCATCCGGACCTAGACTCTTGCCATTTTTGAGACCTTTGATCACAAATAGGAAATCAGTGGAAGAAATAGATGTTTCAAGGTCTTCAATAGCACTGTCCTGGATCATAGGCAGTGCTGTCCCCATACTCGAGGGGGGGGGCAGATTATATAGAGGAGAATACAATTCCCAGAATTTGGAAACGATTTTCGAGTTTCTGTGGCGTTTGCGATTGGAAGAGGTAAGAATGTAGGGAATATTTTGCCTACGTTGCCTCGGGTGAATAACCTGTGCTAGATGCCCGCCACATTTATTGGCCTGCGCATAATGAATGTGTCTCCCTTTATCACAGCAAGCTAAAGAGTGCTTCGCGCTCCCTGCCCCCTGCATGAGCGGCCACCACTGCCTACCAGTATTTCCTGTGATTTCCCTGCATCTAATCTTTTCTCTATTACTGACTTACCATACTTTGCTCTGCACTGTGTCTCAGTGTAGAGTCAGCCATCTTGGTAGAGGCATGGTTTTGCTTCCTCATGTCAGTCTCCAGCAAGAAAAACACTGACATCACCAAATCCTCCAGAGACTGCAAGTCCGAGGCAGCAGTGCCTTAGATCCCTACAGCTGTAGGCAAAGGAGCTATAGGCACAGGAGTGCCAAGCCCCCTCGGATACTCAAATACAGTGCACTGCTAGGGTTGCCACATCATCCCTTTAATCCAGGATATATGAAATACACAGGTTCTGAGGCTGATTTAATGCAGATAAGGCACCAAGTGAGTTTAAGTACCACCTTAATCAACCACAGAACCTGTGTAATTAATATGCCTCCTGGATTAAAGAGATGATGTGGCAACCCTATGCACTGCTCTTTCTTGAAAACATCAAAAAAAGGTAAATATTTACTGAAAAGACACTTTTAACATTTCTAGATGTCCCCTATAAGATCTTTACCTTCTGAGCTACGAGAGAAATGTTGGAGAAATTTCCCATCACTTCCAGTTTTGACAGGGACTAGGGACACAGCAATTTTAACCAGACTGAGAACCCGTCAAAGCTGTATCAATAATACATTTTGGCTAAAATGGTGCTTTAAAAAAGTGTGACATCCTTACCATGCAATAGGGGCTTTTGGCACAATGCTATTTTTTGGGGGGGGGGGGGGGGGTGAAAAAAACTTGACATGGTAAATTTGGCTAATCCAGCATCCACAACAAAAATATTAACCACAAAAAAATATTTTGCACCAAAAAGGTATAGAGAATTTAAAAGTGATGGTGACTTCGTAAGCAACTGTTAACCTTAACCTAACCCTAAAATGTAAATTGACCCCTAAATGCTGTATTTTTTTTATATTTGCTTAGTGAACTTATTTTTTCCAGGTGGACTTACCCATCATGCACTTCACTGCAGACCTGTCCCTCCTGGTGCCCTGCATCCTATTTACAAGAGCAGTCTATTCTTTTGATGTAGCAGCCATTCACTCAAGAGGAGCGGCTATTAGAGTAACCCACAATGGGTGCTGATAAAGTGGTTTAGGCAATATGAGTGGATCTTAGATAAGGTTTTGTTGTGTTGTCACCCTATGACAGAAATTGCATCTGCAGGAGCTTACTGGCTTACAGGATCACAAAGTACAATGACAGCTAATGCAAGCCTCAAGAAATAAAGGCACATGTTTAATTATGGGTGAACTAAGAGACTTTAATTATTGGGTCAATAAATACTTTAAATTGACCCTGTCACTTTCCCTAAAAAAAAATATTCAGTGGGCAAAAAGGTCATACTTCGTTCTCTTGCAGATCTAGGAGTACAGTTGCTTTCCAACATGTCTGGATTTGCCAAAAAAGTGTGTCCCCTGGTGGGCGCCATTATTCCATGCTATGCCATGCACATGCTAGCTGACAAACCCAGAAGTGGTGGATAGCATAATGCCCCGTACACACGGTCGGACTTTGTTCGGACATTCCGACAACAAAATCCTAGGATTTTTTCCGACGGATGTTGGCTCAAACTTGTTTTGCCTACACACGGTCGCACAAAGTTGTCGGAATTTCCGATCGCCAAGAACGCGGTGACGTACACCACGTACGACGAGACTAGAAAAGGCCGGTTCAGAACCAAGCGTGGCACCCTTTGTGCTCCTTTTGCTAATCTCGTGTTAGTAAAAGTTTGGTGAGAGACGATTCGCTCAAGTTCTCGACAGGCATCTCCCCCCAGGCTCTTCTTTGTGGACATTTACTGCTTGTGTTTGTTTGAGCTGACCCTGACAGAAATGTGTGGAGTGCAGAAAATGTCGTGATTGTGTAACCTTATACAAAGCACTGTTGGCTGTTATTTACTAAATGCAAAGACACTTTTCACTACAAGTGCACTTGCAACTGCACTGAAACTGCACTTGTAGTGCAAAGTGGATTTCCAGTTAGGAAATAACCCCCATTTTCTCATAAAACAACAATTATATCACCCCAAAAGTGTTGTAGTGTTGAGACAATAATCCACACATTCTTGATGAGCAATCTTTTTAATACCTGCACAATCACATGTGCATTTACCAAAGGTTTTTATGACAAACCAACATGTTTGTTGTATAACAATTTTTGTGGTGTCATTATCCAAAATCAAAATGTCCATTTTATAGAAAACAGGTATGTGTAAAACCCACAAGAAAGACACAAATCTTGATCTTACAAAGTTCACATTTGGTAAAACTGGAAGGCAATATCAGACATGAGTATTTAGGAACTGTGTTTGATATAGCGTTCAGATGGGGGGAAATCACCCCTGGAAAAGCCAAATTTGGAAGATGCACACAAATTTCCCAATGTCAACATGTGCTATCTGCCATGAGGGGGGATCAAGGGATGTGTTTTGGGGGAGAAAGCCCTTCCTCACCGCTACTTTATTATTGAGGAAGGGGTTGCACCCCCAAAACGCGTCCATTGATCTCCCGTGATGGCAGATAGCACATGTTGGCACACTGTGTGCATCCTCCAAATTTGGCTTTGGGAAAAATCACAAAAACATTTCGCACATTGTAGCAGACAAAAGAAGAAAGTGATTTGGAGGGGTTTTAAACTCGCCCCAAAACATCAATGATGTTTTTATATTTTGGAATAACATCATTGATGTTTTGCTTGATGTTTTCCAATTGTAAATTGACACCCCATGATCTCCCCGATCAGGATCTGGGCACTTTCGGATGTGAAAGGATCTGGATCCACAACCTCACGATCACCTAAAAAGAGAGGAACCCAAAATAAATTAGTTTTCAAAAAAATGCCGCAATCCATCTCTTATCTGAGCCTGTGGTTGCAGACACTCACCTGTTGTGGTGACTACTTCCACCATGTCTTCTTCCTCCTGCTCATCTTGTGTTGGGGGGATTTCCCCTTCTTCCAGAGGGGGGGGGCTATGGTCTCCTCGGATGAGGGGTGTCCTCTGAGTTTTTTCTCCCCTATGTAAAACAAAAATGGTATAATTAGCACACAGATATTTAATGTCAGAACTATAAAGATGAAACATTGCTTGGAAGTGGGGTACAATTGTCTATTTTAGCCAAGTTCCAAGATGTAGCTTTTTTAGTGCCCTTTGTCAAGCTGCAATACTTTACCTGTTTGGTAAAAGCTTCACAGATGTAGCCCCCCCCCCTATAGTATACACTGGAGCACCTGTGTGGCCCCCCTAATAAAAATGGTGTTCTTGTGTCCCACACTAGTGCTCCAGTGTCAAGATGTGAAAACAGCTGCTCAGTGTCCTCTCCTTACACACAATCTAGTTTGCATTTCATTCTAGTAACAAAGCCATCTACACGACACAATTCTTTGAAGACAAGTATAGGACGTCAAAATGGTGGCCAAATGCATATGGCCTAAACAATGGTATTTTATCGTCCGAAATAACAATGTGTGATCCGAACGAATAATGTGCCCATGAACATGAAAGTTGCCATTTTAAACTGTACAACAGTTCCTAAAAGCACATGGAGCAGCACGAACGTAATAAACACAACAAGAATAGGAACACAGCACAACTACTTACTTTTTTGCAGCACTCTCCGGATCTTTCTGTACTGCTCATGTTCTCGTAATTTCAGGTCCGACCACCGCTTCCTGAGCTGATCTTTCGATCGTCGTACCCCGAATTTCCGGTGCAGACTCCTGACCACTTTCGCCATGATCTTGGCCTTTCTGACATTGGGGTTGGGGTAAGGCCCATACTTTCCATCATAGTCGGCCTTCTTCAGGATGTCCACCATCTCCACCATCTCCACAAAGGACATATTTGAGTCCTTTAATCTCCTTCTGGATCGGGACGTTTCAGGCTCCAGCCTTTCCTCCTCCTCCTCCTCCTCGTTGCTGTACTTAGCACTATCCTGCTGTCTCTCCGCCATGTGCTCTTCCTCCACTGCGCCGAACAAAAAGGGGCGGGGAATAGACTAGAAAGAACGTCAGGGGCGGGCGGAGTTATACGCATGCGCAGTGTGTATAAATCGTAACGCGCGCGTCTTACGTACGATCTGTGAGCGGAGGAAGGAGCATCGGAGACGCCGATCGTGCTAACGAAGGTAGGATCTAAACTTGGGCCTATACTGCTTCGAAATGGAAGCCTATATTGTAACAAGATTAGGGGAGTTTGGCCTGACATTAGGCTTTGTCTTGTGTTGTGTCTTACAGAGAAAATGGATGGGTTCAACGACCACAATTTCCTGCCCCTGTTCATAGACAAGTACAGGGAGCTGCCCTGTCTGTGGCAAGTGAGACACCCCCACTATAATCACAAACAGAAGAGGCAGGCAGCGCTGGAGAAACTGCTGGAGTTGGTGAAGCCGGTGGTCCCCACAGCAACCATCCCCTATTTAAAAGCAAAAATTGGTGGCCTGAGGAGCACTTATCTTAGGGAGCGCAAGAAGGTCACAGATTTCCAGAGGTCCGGAGCTGCAGCAGATGACGTTTATGTCCCCAGGCTGTGGTACTATGAGAGACTGCGATTTCTGTCAGACCACACTGAAGTCAGGGAATCCCTCTCTACTCTTCCTTCCACGCTTCCTTCCACCCCAGCTGAGGCTTCCGATGTCCAACCTGGGCCTTCCAGCCAGGAAGAAATGGAGGAGCCCAGCTGGAGTCAGGTATAGCATTCTTCTACAGATTTCTGGTCAATAAATAAATGATGTTTATTAGATGTTATTATTGATCACTAATTGCTGATTAAAAAAAGTGCTTTACATATCAATAGACAGTAGTGGGCACCCAAAATTGGGAAAAGAATGAAAACTGCTGGGCTCAGAAGGATAGTCTGTTATATTTGTTAACATTCAATTTGCAGCAGTCAGGAGGTGAAAATTGTGTGTGATTGATGAATAAAAAACTAAAACTATGTCCCTTTTTCATACACAGGAAGACCTCAGCCAGGAGGAGGCTGTGGAATGTGGCAGTCAGGAGGAGGCGGGGATTAGTGTCAGCCAGGAGGAGGCGGGGATTAGTGGCAGCCAGGAGGAGGCGGGGCTAAGTGGCAGCCAAGAGAAGCCTGGGACAAGTCGCAGCCTGACTGAGTCTCAGGTCCCTCCCCTCCGCCTGCCATATAAACGAGCCAGGAAGGCCACTCCGAGTCCCTTGCAGGATTCAGCGTACAGGCTGATCCAGGAGGCTTCGGCGTCCCTCCGAGCCTTCCCCAGTCCTGAAGAGGCCTTTGCCTGCATGGCTGCCACAAAATTGCAGGGCACGCAGGAGGGCCAACGCAAGATCTCTGAGGACCTGATTTATAAAGTCCTTCGTAAGGGGTTGAGTAGGGAACTGACACACAAGACGGATGTCATTGAGAGGGACGATCCTCCTCCTCCTCCTCCTCCTGCTGCCACAACTCCATCACCACAGCCAAAGCCTGTAAGGAAGCGTGGAAAGAAGACCAAAGAGTGATGACCCTGGGTTCAGTCTGGTCTGACAGAAGATGCAGTCTCTTGTATGACCACAGCCTGGGGACACAGATGTCATCTGCTGCTTTCCGGATCTCTGGGACTTCTGGACCAGACTGCCCTCCCTTAGATAAGGACTCCTCAGGCCACCAATTTTGCTTTTAAATAATTGATGTCTGCCCTGGGGGTCCAAGGCTTCACCCACTTCTGCAGTTTCTCCAGCGTTGCCTCCCTGTTTGTTTATAGTTGTGACCCCTTAATAAAATTTTTTTAGGGAAATTCTACTCTCCTGTGTGTGTTTTCATCCAAAAAGGACAGTTTGTTGGTGACGATTCAGGTACATTTCTAAAGTACAATGTGAAATTAACAAGGGACAACAACACCAAACAATCTCCTACAGATTAAATAGAACAACATATTAGTGGTGTTGTGGGAACTTGTCACCAAAAACACACACAAACATTTTCGGGAGTACAAATCAAAATCACCAAAAAAAATAAAAAAGAGAAACACAAAAAAAGAATCTACATTAAAGTCCAAAAATAAAAAAAAATTTTGTTGTCAGATGTGAGAAATCTAAATATATTGAGGGAATCCCGATAAATAGTAACGAAAAAGGTTTGTGAGAAGTGTGTGTGAATATGAGCATCAAAACTACTTAATTCTTGTCACATTATAAAGAAGAAGAGAGTGCGCTGTATTAAACCATTTTGAACATTGCAGCGTGCCGAAGTGCTGTATCCATTCCGAACGCTACGTTTTCCAGAACGAGCTGTCCCGTGTTGGAATTTCTTCTGAGCATGCGTGGCACTTTGTGCGTCGGAACAGGCCACACACGGTCGGAATTGACGCGATCGGATTTTGTTGTCGGAAAATTTTATCTCCTGCTGTCCAACTTTGTGTGTCGGAAAATCCGATGGAAAATGTCCAATGGAGCCCACACACGGTCGGAATTTCCGACAACACGCTCCGATCGGACAATGTCCATCGGAAAATCCGACCGTGTGTAGGGGCATAAGAGCGAAGAATAGACTTGTCGCTAGCCAGAGAAGAATGTATTCATCCTCTTCTATTACAGAGACAGCTGCATGGGTTATGTTACAGAAGCGACAGGGTGTCTTCAAGTCACTCACAAATACTAATTCTTGTTCATTAGTCTATCCTCTTATCTCTAGTCAAAATAAGTCAAGTATTGCTTTTTTAATGCTGAAGTTTAGTTATGACAATTTTCACGTAGCTACATTGGTTCAGCTGGATCCCTGTGGAAGATGGAAATCACTGTAGTAGGCACTACTATCTCCACTTACTTTTGGGTTCCATGCCAAGCAGCTGCTCTGCTGTATAGTGAACACAGGAGGTCACAAAATAAAGCACTCTCTGAGTGGACAAGGTGGAGAGGTGAGGCAGCGATGTAATCTCCATTTCATCCAATCAGAGAAGACTTTGCATTGAAAAAAATGCTAAATCTTATCTGAATGCTGCACATGCTGAACGAGTGATCTCCTGTGTTCAGTAATCAGCAGGGCAGCCACTTGGCATGGGACCCTGAAGTCAGTGGAAATCACTATAGTAGTAGCGGTGGCTGCTACAATGTTTTCCAGCTTCTACTGGAATACTACAGGCATGGCACATACAGTGAGGGAAAAAAATATTTGATCCCCTGCTGATTTTGTACGATTGCCCACTGACAAAGAAATGATCAGTCTATAATTTTAATGATAGGTTTATTTTAACAGTGAGAGACAGACTAAAAAACAAAAGTATCCAGAAAAAACAATTTAAAAAAAGTTAAAAAAATTGATTTGCATTTTAATGAGTGAAATAAGTATTTGATCCCCTATCAATCACCAAGATTTCTGGCTCCCAGGTGTCTTCTATACAGGTAAAAAGCTGAGATTAGGAGCACTCTCTTAAGGCTGGGTTCACACTAATGCCACATGCGGCTCGCAGCTGGAGTCCGGTGCATCCCTGTTCTCCGTTTCAGGGATGAAACAGGGACGAATTTTTGCCTGAATTCGGACCTGAAACTGAACCAAAGACTCACAGGACTTCTGTGCAAGCCTCTCCGCAGTCACCACGGAGATGTGTGAACTGACTCCATAGAAAGCCAGTCACAATCTCCTGTCATGCAAATTGGATGCAGGGAAACCCGTATCCAATTTGCAATAGTGTGAACCCAGCCTAAAGGGAGTGCTTCTAATCTCAGCTTGTTACCTGTATAAAAGACACCTGTCCACAGAAGCAATCAATCAATCAGATCCCAATCTCTCAACCATGGCCAAGACCAAAGAACTGTCCAAGGATGTCAGGGACAAGACTGTAGACCTACACAAGGCTGGAATGGGCTACAGTTGGTGCGATTATTTGCAAATGGAAGAAACACAAAATAACTGTCAATCTCCCTCGGTCTGGGGCTCCATGCAAGATCTCATCTCGTGGAGTTTCAATGATCATGATAACGGTGAGGAATCAGCCCAGAACTACACAGGAGAATCTTGTCAATGATCTCAAGGCAACTGGGACCATAGTCACCAAGAAAACAATTGGTAACACACACTACGCCGTGAAGGAATTAAATCCTGCAGCACACATGTACATGCCCGTCTGAAGTTTGCTAATGAACATCTGAATGATTCAGAGGAGAACTTGGTAAAAGTGTTGTGGTCAGATGAAATTAAAATCAAGCTATTTGGCATCAACTTAACTCGCCGTGTTTGGAGGAGGAGGAATGCTGCCTATGACCCCAAGAACACCATTCACACCATCAAACATGGAAGTGGAAACAATATGCTTTTGGGGTGTTTTTCTGCTAAGGGACACGACAACTTCACCGCATCAAAGAGACAATGAACAAGGCCATTTACTGTCAAATCTTGGAGGAGAACCTCCTTCCCTCAGCCAGGGCATTGAAAATGGGTCGTGGATGGGTATTCCAGCATGACAATGACCCAAAACACACAGCCAAGGCAACGAAGGAGTGGCTCAAGAAAAAGCACATTAAGGTCCTGGAGTAGCCTAGCCAGTCTCCAGACCTTAATCCCATAGAAAATATGTAGCGGGAGCTGAAGGTTTGAGTTACCAAATGTCAGCCTCGAAAACTTAAAGGAATTGTAAAGTTAGAAGGTTTTTTACCTTAATGCATTCTATGCATTAAGATAAAAAGCCTTCTGTGTGCAGCAGCCGCCCCAGCACTCCCTAATACTTACCTGAACCCCTTTTCTGTCCAGCGATGTCCACAAATGTCTTGGCCATCCGAGACTCTCCCTCCTGACTGGCTGAGACATAATCAAAGTCAGTCAGCCAATCAGGAGAGAGGGGGCGGGGCCAGGCTGCAGCTCCGTGCCTGAATGGACACAGGGAGCTGTGACTCGGCTCAGGTGCCCCCATAGCAAGCTGCTTGCTGATGGGGCACCCGACAGTAGGGAGGGGCCAGGAGAGCCGAAGAGGGACGCAGGAAGAGAAGGTTCCAGGCTGCTCTGTGCAAAAGCACTGCAACAGAGCAGGTAAGTATAATATGTTTGTTATTTTTATTGAAAAAAAACGAGACTTTACAATCACTTTAAAGACTTGGAGAGGATCTGCAAAGAGGAGTGGGACAAAATCCTTCCTCAGATGTGTGCAATCCTGGTGGCCAACTACAAGAAACTCTGTGATTCTGCCTGATGCTGTACACACTATGTAAAAATTGCCATACCTAAACAGCTTTAACAGATGTGACTAAACAAGCCCATATACCAACTAAATGCTTCCTGAAAGACTAAAAGACATTATACCTAGTGGCGATTAAATATTTTATATGCTATTCTGTAAACGCACCACGTTATCAGCTGTCACATCAGATGTTTACTATTGCTTCAGGAGATGTAGATTAAACAATGAGTAAAATGTTAATGTGTAAATGGGTTTTTGTATGCTTCAACTGTTCATGAATATTTAATAAGTGCCTGTGCTTACCTTTAAACTGCTATAAGAACGTGACTATGGGCACCTGGAGCTGCTTGCACACCTCTCTTATCTTCTAGGTCTCATGCATACTGACCGATATTAACGCTGCTGTGAAGGGAGTCTGGCATTTTTTTTCCTGCCATTAAACGCCCCTACATTATAGCCTATGTATCCATGTCCATCCATGCGTCTCCAGGAGCAACAGCGTTTTGGCAGAAAAACGAATCACACTTGTAAAAGTGTGACAGCACATCTACAGTAAGTGCTAGGCGCGTCAAGCGCTTGAGCATTCATTCAGTACAATGTTCAAAATAAATTATTATTCTGGCCAATAAAATTAATTAATTCCCAAGTGCTTGACGCACCTTAATGCATCTAGACGGGTTTACACACATTACTCGATTTACAGATTCAAATCATGTATCAGATTCTAACCATGTATGGGAAGGCTGCAATAATCACTATGTTCTCCCAGCAGTGATAGCTTCTGCTGCCCCCCCTCCTTGCTGGTACAACACAATGTTTGTTAATAATGTCCCCCATGGTTGCAGGAAAGAAATTCCCTCCATCTATGGCCAGCCAGAGTGGTCTTTGCGGAGGAGTAAGGGAAGTTCAGTTGGATATCTGCAGACATCAAAAGAGCTTCCCTCCCACTAACCCTACACTATCCACTTTGGACAGTTGGGATACAAGTCGTAGCAGCTAGTTTGAAGTTTGGGGTCCTTGAATGTGGAGCAATCTGGTGGTTTTGGAAAATGGTTGGGGACCTGTCTTTGGTGTGGCATCTTCTATTTAGTGTGGTCAACTTATATAGTGATAGACCAGTATATGTCTGTGATCCATATATAATATTTCTGAGGTGGTGCATCGCCGCTGGGGGACTAACATAGGTAATTGGAGCTGCAGTCACAGCGATCGGGTACTGTGTAACTTTGCCTCTCTGAAGGAGCTTCCTGTAAAAAAGACCGGTCACTGCTGCTCTCTTTCCTTGTGCAGGGCGATTGGTCTTGTCTCCGCCCTTTCCTGTTGTTTTCTGCAGGCAGCCTGTAGGGGATGAAGCCTGTTGGGTCTCTCCCAGAGTGCTGCTCTCTGCACAGGCTATGTATAGCACAGTGGTGATGTCACTGCTGTGTTTAAAAAATAGTATCAGGGTTTATGTTCTTCATAGCTACTGGAAAATGTATTTAAATTTTTGCCAAAGTTCAGCTTTAACTACCCAAAGTATTATACTACACTTAACCTTTAATAAAACCTCTTTATTATTTGTTATTTTAAAAAGCCAATATAATTGAAAATTGCTTTTGGGTTTAGTCAGTTATTTTTGGCATGGTAAAGAGTATGTAAACCCTAGCGATACATGACTATTGTATAACAGATGTACCTTCTACTAAACCACTTACTTACCCCAAACTCTTACCCTTAACTATATTAATTGAGACCACACCAAGATTGGAGTAAAGCAGGCCGTAGCAGCCTAATTTATTTAAACAAATATATATTCAAATTAACATCAACATCAAACATCTGTTATTAACCCATCAGTCTACCTAGCGTTGGTCTTTGCAGGATCTTCCATAACAATCTGTGGAAACAATACTGCACTGCGGTACCTCTCAAAATGTGTTAATCGGCCTCAAGCCGACAGGCTGGCTCAGAGACAACCACTGACCACAGTGCACCCATTACCAATTCCCAGCTAAACCTCCGTTAGCTGGAATACCACCATCAGGACCCATACCAACGATAGGTCCTGAAATATCTTCCTTCCCCTGCTAAGACCAACACCCGCCACTGCCACGACATCCGATATCCCACAAACCTGCCAGAAAAAAGAACAACACAAAACACCGAACAAAACAAACAACAATGAAACAAGGGGAAGGTCATTGCTGCCCACGTGCAGAATTAAAATGTTGGGCGGCCTGTCCCGTCGTGCGAAACGGTGCAGCTCTGGAACCATCCTGCTCCATAACATCCCAGTGACCCCTAGCCACCGAATACAGGCTCCCTGTCTAGAGAATCCCAACTGCCTACCTTCGTACCTAACATCACCCCTCCGTGCCCCTCAGCACACATAGGAATGGCACAGTATCCAGACCAGCCCTTCCAACGAACCTGAAAATAGAAGAAAACAAACACACCACTATAACCACCACGCCTCCAATCCACACAGCCCCACTCAACGACTCCACCCCACCCAAACACCTCACAACCTGACCATGAGGTGGGAGTGAATATATATCTGAAACCTACGCGATTCCCACCGACCAATGCGTTTTACCAACTCAGCATCCATCCCACACCTGGCTGCCTCCGTTGCCGCCCCTATCTGAAAGGAATGAGAAGAAAACTCCTTGTCAACCACCCCTAATGCCTGCAAACATTTTCTAAAAGCAGAAACAAATTGAAATCGCGATAAAGGGGACCCATCCGCATGCAGTAAAAAAGAACGTGGAGGGGGGGCGTGACCGGAAGCTGCCCAGCATGGAAGCCTGAGTGCTTAGCTCTCCACCAGCCCACAGCTACGAGGCCTTTTAGGGGGATTTCTAACGCCCGTATATGGGTGGAAGCAGGAGAACGAGATCCTCCAAACCTAGGGGATCATCCCAGCCACCCTCCGGCTCTTCAGCGACCCCCCGTGGGTACTTTAAGCCACCCTCCATGTCCGACGACGGACAGGACAAGATGGCGCCGGCGGCATCTTCCTCCTACACGAGGCCGCCGCTACAGCCGAGCTCCACATCGCCATCATCTCATCGGAGCGCATCGGAGCGCATCGGCTCCGGATCAAGAGGCGGGCGGGCTGCGATGTCAGGGATCCCGAGCGGTGAGTCCGTCTCTACCCCACGTATTACATGGGAAGCCTCTGAACGATCCCCGGGACACAACGCTAGGCCTCACTGCAGGCTCATACACGCAGTGCTCCGAGGCCTTCCCGCGGCTACTGCGCACGGCTTCGGATCCGGTCCTGTCCTTGGGAGGAACTGTATCCCCGACCCCCTCATTGCAATCCACTAACTTTCCCCCCACTACCAGACCCAGAGGGTGTCTGGGGACCAGGAATCAGGTCAGAGGCGCAGCATGGAGGATGCACCCCTCAGCAAGTGTGCTGTCTCCCCCCTGACTCCCCTCAGCCGCAGAGACCAGCCCGCCACAGTGCCCCCAGATCCACAGAGCGGGGTACAGGCCAGGCACTGTCATATGCCCAGGTGGCCAACTCCCCGAATTTGGCCCCTATGGAGGTTCAGGCTCGTGGCCCTCCCTCTCCTACACAGATGCCTCTCTGGGGGAGCTCGCGGGACCCCCAAATGCAGCCCTGGGAGCCACGGAGACCTACACCTCCCCCTGTCTTTCAAAGAGCACCCACTCCACCACAACAACCACAGTATCGCATGGGGGATGACCCACGTTCTCAGCAAACCCCCCCCATGGCAGGAGTATCTCCAAGCCATTCCTACCAAAGAGGACTTTAAACTCCTGATTGAGGAAGTCAAATCCGCTTGTCGAGCAGAAATCCAAACAATTCATGCCAACCTTAAACATCTTTCTGAACAGTTGTAGATGGCAGAGGGAGAAATTCAAGAGACAAAGCTAGCCGTACATCGCACCCAGTTACAGGGGGCTGATCACCACTTAATGCTCCGGAATATGCAGCGCCATATTGAAGACTTGGACAATAGGGGGCGCAGAAATAACATCTGAGTCAGGGGCCTACCAGAGTCAGAGGGTCCTGAAGACTTACACGAAACCCTACAAGCCTTATTCAATGACCTCTTGGGGGACCCCCCAAACAAACCCATAGAAATGGACCATGCACACCGAGCTTTACGCCCTAAGGGGCCTGCCTCCAGACCCCGCGATGTTATATGCAGGGTCCATTCCTTCCCTTTAAAGGAAGACATCATGCGAAAAGCCCGCATTTTCAAGAAGGTGGTCTTTGAAAATGCACAAATTCAGCTGTTCCCAGATCTATCTTGGATCACCCTACAGAAACGAAGACTCCTCCAACCTCTACTCAGTTCACTGCAAGAGAACAATATAATTTACCGCTGGGGATTTCCTTTTAGCTTGACAGCTCGTCGACACGGAAAATCAGCAGTGCTACGCTTCCCAGAAGACTTGAACAACTTCTGTGACATCTTGGAGATCCCCGTTCCACGTCTGCCTGATTGGGACTTAGTGGACTTGCCAACGCTGCCTCCAACAGTCTGGCAGAAGATCCCCCCAACTAAACGTCCCAGAGACTGGGACTCTCCCCGAGGATCCACCAAATCTAAGAAAAGTTGACTGCCATAATTGTTTCTCCTGCCCCACTCATCAACCTTATTTGCACTCCCCCTAGGCCCCCCCAGCCTGTTTACTTGTTTTGAACATTGGGCACCCCCTGATGGAGACTTGACAGTGGTAGTTTTTTTCTGGTCATTAGCCCCCCTATAGGTTTACCCTACCAAAAGTTCCCCTTTGTCACTTTGTTTAGATATTTCAAACACCGTTGATTTTGTTTAAAAGCGGTTCTCTATGTTCCCCCACCCTGGGCATTTGTTGGGGGCTCTGATCGGGGGAACCTACTGGAACTTAACAGATCCCGGGCGGTACAGACTGCTTGGGATTACATCGCAATGTTTACTTTTAATTGATGTATTACTAACCAATCTTTTTTTCCTTCCTTCTCTACTTCTTCTCATACCTTTCCCCCCCCACCCCCCCTGTTTTCCCTGGCTCGTCATTGGTTCGGGACGGTCACCTGGACGTGCTCCATCTATGGGCCTCCTCGTTTCTGGGACATGGTAGTGGTCTCGCGGCTGGATAAGCTAAGTAATCTTGATCGCACATACACCAGTGACCATGGTTAAGTTTATGTCACTTAATGTTCACGGGTTGAACTCAAACAGGAAAAGGCATCTTGCATTGAGAGAGCTCAGGCATTCTGGGGCGGACGTAGTTCTGTTGCAGGAAACGCACTTTAATAAGGGAGATGCCTTTACCTTTGCATCTAGACAACACCCCCAGGTCTACCAGGCATATTGCCCCCGCAAAAGAGCAGGAGTGGCTATTCTATTTAAGAGTGGTTCCCCATTTAAATGCTCCGAGTCCTTTATAGATCCGAGGGGACACTACATAATTTTGCGAGGCCAGTGACAAACGCAGGCAGTCGCTATCTGTACTCTCTATGCCCCTAATACCCATCAGATACACTTTCTATCTAAGGTATTTGCACGTTTGTTTAGATCTCCCAATTACTATTTAATAATCGGTGGGGACTTTAATCTATCCCACTCAGTAGGTCTAGATCGACACGTGATTAACCCCACAGCCCCACATACCCGCGCCGCGCGAGACTCCAAATTATTTCGTCAAATAACTAGGCGTCATGCCTTATTTGATGCATGGCGGGCCTTACACCCGGGGGATAGACAATATACATTTTTTTCAGCCCCTCACCGTATGCATTCCCGGATAGACTACTTCTTTGTCAACAACGCTACTCTACGCGCCATAAAGACAGCTCAGATCTTACCTATTTCCTGGTCTGATCATGCTCCTGTTATTGTGTCCCTAGATATAGGTATCCCTATCCGTAAACCATGCAACTGGCAATTAAATAATTTCCTCCTTCAACATACTCCATCTAAATTGGAATTGGAATCAACATTGCAGAATTATTTTCTGTAAAATGACACCTCTGATATAACCGTCTCCACCCTCTGGGAGGCGCACAAGGCAGTCCTCAGGGGGCGGTGTATTGCGCTCTCCTCGGCCATGAAGAAAAATGCAATAGCATCTAAACTTCGAGCTGAGAGAGATCTTAGAGCCCTAGAACTCCAATTACAAACCTCGCCATCCATATATCTCCTTAAAAAAGTTGTCTGTTTGCGTACCACCCTCTGAGACCTAGTAATGGGCCATATAGAGAAAGCACTCCTTCAGATAAAACAAACTTATTATGATAAAGTCAACAAAGCCCATTCCCTCCTGGCGCGCAAGCTGTCGGAACGCTCTCACATGTCCACCCCCCAACAAATCAAGGATAGACAGGGAGCGCTCTTAACACACCCTCAAGATATAGCTCGGGCCTTTAGTGAATTCTACACAACCCTGTATAATGACCCTGAGATCCCTCAGGATCCTCTTCCTCCTGATCTTCTAGAGGAAAGGGGACTTCCCAAACTGCAGGTGTCACACCTACTTTCCCTCAATGCCCCTATCACAGAAGAAGAACTGACAGCCACCATTAAAATATTCCCTTCACATAAGTCTCCTGGCCCAGATGGCCTCCCGTATGAATATTACAAGACATTTCTCCCGATTCTCCTACCCCATATGTGTAAGCTGTTTAATGCCTTCTTCCAGAAAACTACTATTCCCTCGGACAAGGAGAGGTCATTCCTCACGTTGATCCCCAAACCCGACAAAGATCCTTCACTATGTGCCAGTTACAGGCCAATCGCGCTCCTAAACTCTGATTTAAAAATTTTTACTAAGCTCCTTTCGATGCGACTGAACCTGGTACTCCCTTCTTTAATACACAAGTATCAGGTGGGCTTTGTCCCCCTGCGTCAGGCGGGGGATAACCCGAGACAGATTATTGACCTTATAGACGTGGCGAACAGGGACAAGCTGGAAGCATTAGTTCTCGGACTGGATGCAGAAAAGGCTTTTGACCGCCTTGGTTGGCCTTTCCTGTTCACCACGTTGAACTGCATGGGATTTCGGGGCCCTTTTCTGCAGGCCATTAGACACCTATACACTAACCCCACATCTCAGGTCAAGACCCTTTTTACCCTGTCACCTGCATTCCCGATCGTGAATGGGACCCGCCAGGTGTGCCCGCTCTCCCCGCTTTTGTTTGTGCTATGTGTTGAGCCTCTGGCGGCGTCCATTCGAAGAAACCAAAATATACATGGGATCCCGGTGAGGGGAAGGGAATTTAAGCTAGCACTGTTTGCAGATGATATTATACTCACCCTGACCCAGCCTAGGATCTCTCTCCCTAACCTGCATGCTGAAATCGACCATTATCGATCTCTCTCTCGGGCTATAAAATAAACGCAGCCAAATCTGAAGCATTACCTATTAATGTCCCAACATCAGAGACTCAGCATCTACAGCAATGCTTCCCATACCACTGGAAGACAACATCCCTGAAATATCTAGGGGTACAGATTACTCCCTCTTACTCTACCCTATATCGAGCCAATTATCCCCCCTCTTTAGATCTATAAGGGATCTCCTGCAAAAATGGAAGGCCCACCATATCTCCCTTCTAGGGAGGGTGGCCTCTGTTAAAATGACCATCCTACCCAAGCTCCTTTATCTCTTCCAAACACTTCCCATCCCAATACCACATGCGGAACTGCAGAAACTCCAGGCAGATTTAATTTGTTTTGTTTGGAATTATAAAAGGCACAGAATATCACACTCGGTCCTCACAGCGGCGCGTTCGGAGGGTGGGTTGTCATTTCCTAACCTACATAAATACTACCAAGCCACTCAACTGCGGGCCCTGGCCTCCTGGTTTCCCCAACGTTCTTACAACAGATGGACAGAAATTGAAAAAATATGGATGGCATCTGCCCACCCAAATAGTATGCTCTGGAAAGGTGGAGGTGGACTCAGCCCAGCTTTTGGGTCCCATGCTCCACCTCAGATCACTCTGGCGTAAACTATCTCGAGTTCATAAGCTATGTTCAGAGAGGTCACTCCTCACGTCTTTTCTATATAATCCCAGAATGCCTGCAGGCCTTATAGGGCGTACACACGGTCGGACTTTGTTCGGACATTCCGACAACAAAATCCTAGGATTTTTTCCGACGGATGTTGGCTCAAACTTGTTTTGCATACACACGGTCACACAAAGTTGTCGGAAAATCCGATCGTTCTGAACGCGGTGACGTAAAACACGTACGTCGGGACTATAAACGGGGCAGTGGCCAATAGCTTTCATCTCTTTATTTATTCTGAGCATGCGTGGCACTTTGTCCGTCGGATTTGTGTACACACGATCGGAACTTCCGACAACGGATTTTGTTGTCGGAAAATTTTATCTCCTGCTGTCCAACTTTGTGTGTCGGAAAATCCGATGGAAAATGTCCGATGGAGCCCACACACGGTCGGAATTTCCGACAACACGCTCCGATCGGACATTTTCCATCGGAAAATCCGACCGTGTGTACGGGGCATTACACATCAGATGTCTTTCCCGTGGGCGACAAGGAACTTTTCCACTATGGTCACCTGGTGCATCCCTGTACGCGTAGATTGCTATCATTTACAGATCTTCAAAAAAAATTTGACCTACCCCGGCATGTATTCTATGGGTACCTGCAGATTAGACACTATGCTTAATCATTTGCCCCGAACTTACAATTTTCGGCACCTACTCCATTTGAGTGTTTGATGTTGGAAGGTTCAGCAAGACGAGGGTTAATCTCAGACATTTACCGGGTACTAAATTCTTATTGCTTCACAACCCAGGGTAAACATGCATATATGCTCCGATGGGAGAGAGCATTGGGGGAGAAAATTCCAGAAACTACCTGGCGGACAATCTGGTCTCAGGCAGCTAAGAGTTCCCTTTGTACACTCTATAAGGAGAACGCTTATAAAATTCTGTTTTTTTGGTACCTGACGCCAGATGTCCTCTGCGCTATTTACCCCACTAGCTCGGATAAATGTTGGAGGTGTATGGGAGACAGAGGGACCTTGTACCATATCTATTGGACATGTCCTAAAATAGTCCCCTTCTGGACCGAGACGCAACTACTATTGAATCGTCTGCTAGGTGTGCAGGTGCCCATGGATCCGAGGTTGTTTCTTCTTGGGGTGTCTGGGCTACAAATATCTCGGCACTCCAGGAAACTGCTTCGACATGTCCTTACAGCCGCGAGATGTATTATTGCCCTGTACTGGAAAAGATGAGACCCCCCCACTCAAACGGACCTATATACCAGAATAAAAGATATAGAGCTGATATAAAAATTGACGGCTAGACTACAAGATAGGTTAGAGGCACATGATAAGGTCTGGGAAGAGTGGCATAGACGTGAAGACCCGCCCTGAGCCGATGATAGAGCCTCTCCTTCCTCTTCACCTCTCACTACCCTACCCCTCTTTTCTTCTTTCCTCTTCTGTTCTTTTTTTTTTCCTCTTCTTCTCCTTGGACTATGTTCAGGTCAAAACTGAGACCTGTTTGTTGACCACTAAGTGTTACCTGGAATTTACTATGAATTTACTTGGCTGCTCTTCTTTTGATGCTTAATACTTATCAGCAAGGCCACTGGCCAGTTGTAACCAGTGTATTACAGTCTCATTGTCTTTTGTACTTATCTACGTATATGTTTAATAAAAACTGATATTTGAAAAAAAAAAAAAAAAAAAAGAAGGTGGAATAATACTGTGCAAAAATATAAACCAAATATAACAGCTGCTACACTAAAATGTGACAAAATTCAATACAAGGGGTGTGGAAAAATGTAGCGCTAACAAAATATGTGCACAAATAATAAGTGCAATGAAGTGAAAAAATATGTATAAAGTCCAACATATGAATGAAAAATAAACAATGGTGTGACTGTGAGTCTCTGGCCCCAAATCCTAACTAGGAAATGGGAAAAAAATCAGTCAATCAGGGCTCAATCAGTCTGGTGAAAGGAGCAGCTATTTCTTCCCAACAAAAGCCCCCCCCTCTCTTCTTTCATATACACCGTTTTTTTGATGAGAGTTGCTGTGGAGGTTCCTTTCGAGATGTCGGCTTCCTGGTCGGGTCGAGTTCATTGAGATTCTTTGGAGCTATCCGTAGAAGACCCTGGACCTCTACCCCCATCGGAGAAAGCCACAGATTCTTTTAAGCTTTTACGATTCGGTGTCGCTGACATCCGGGTCCACCTGTTCTGGTAAGAGTACCTATTTGTTTCACTTTCTAGATTCACCATTGTGGATGTTTCACATTATTCCTTGCACGCCAAGAAGATTTACACTTCATTGTTTGAGGACTTCTACTTGTTTGTTTTCCCATTTCCTAGTTAGGATTTGGGGCCAGAGACTCACAGTCACACCATTATTTATTTTTCATTCATATGTTGGACTTTATACATATTTTTTCACTTCATTGCACTTATCATTTGTGCACATATTTAATTAGTTCTGCAGTAAAAAAGACCCCACAGCAATGAGCCCAGCAAGGGAAAAACCTGCACCGACCTGTCCTTGCCCAATTGATCTGTCTTAGATCTATGCAATAATAAGGACACCCCCTCATCACTGCATAGCACCTCGTGACCCCAAATCCCCCCCATGCACCTTTTTGGAAGGGCTAACCAACTCACCTATCCGAAATGCCCCAAAAAATGCCAACAAAAAGGCCACCTTAAATAAGGACACCTCATAGGCCGAGGAACACACCCCTGCCAAGTGTGCCACAATACCTCGAAGGATGTCAAACGACACAGGTCACCTGGTATCCTTGCGGGCAACTGATCGTCTGTACCCCTAAAGTTCCTGTCGCACTCAAAAATCTTTTGTAAAATCAGCCTGCCCTTGCCATTTAAATAGGAAAGCTAAACCTGCTAACTTCTTACTCATAGCGGACCCAGACACCCCCTCCTCCATGTGCCTAGCAATAAAATACAAGACCTGCAACCGAACTTCCGGGCCAACCGGATCCTCACCAGCCCCATGAACGAAAGCCAGCCACTCCTGCCATACTTTGGTATATGCAGCCCACGTATCCTCACTCACCTTCTTCCTGATCCATCCGGAGACGTGTCCAACGCAATCCCCCACAACCATTCGGGACAGGGGACCCTCTGCTGCTCCGCTGCCAGCGCCAAATCTCGGAACCTGTGCCACTGAAAGCGAGACATCGTGTCAGCTATGACATTCTCCACTCCCGGAAGATGCACCGCATAAATAAACACATTCAGTTGCAAGCATTGCAAAACCAAGTGTTGCAGTAGCTGCACAACTGGGGGAGATGACACCGAAACTCTATTGATCACCTGTACCACCCCATGTTATCCCCATGGAAACGCACCTTCAGGTACCTGAACAATGCGCCTCACAATTCCATTGCCAGCACCACCGGAAACAATTTCAGCAGCACTAAATTCCTTGTAAAGCCGGCATCGATCCATGATTGTGGCCACGGACCAGCACTCAACCGGCCTTGGAAGAAAGCCCCAAAACCCGTAGAGCCAGCAGCATTCGTGAAGAGCTCCAGGTCAAAATTGCTAACAGGCCCTGACATCCACAGCGCCCGCCCATTGAAGGACTCCAGGAAGGAATGCCACACCCGCAAATCCTCCCTATGCACTTTAACCAAGCGCACAAAGTGCTTGGGAGACCTGATCCCAGCTGTACCAGCCGACAGCCGTCGGCAAAAAACCCACCCCATCAGCAGAATGCAGCACACAAAATTAAGCTTGCCCAACAGCGATTGCAGTACCCGAAGCTGAACTTTACATAAACCAATCATACCCGCAATCTCTCCCTTGAGATCAGACAGTTTGTCCTCAGGCAAATGGCACTCCATAGCACCCGAGTCCAGGACAATACCCAGGAACGTGATGACCGTGCTAGGTCCCTCCGTCTTCTCTGGTGCCAACGGAATGCCGAAATGATCCGCAATGTGTTCCAACGTAGCCAGGAGCACCGCGCAGAGTCTGGAAGAAGCTGGGCCCACGCAAAGGAAGTCGTCCAGGTAATGGATGATCGAATTCACACCCGACACATCCCGGACCACCCATTCCACGAATGAGCTGAACTGCTCAAACAGTGCACAGGATATAGAGCAACCCATCGGCAGACATTGGTCAACATAAAACTCATAGTTCCAAAGACACCCCAGCAACCGGAAACTATCTGGGTGCACCGGGAGCAACCGAAAAGCCGATTCAACATAAGCCTTAGCCATCAACGCCCCCTTCCATAATGGTGAACCCAACCAACCACAGCATCGAACGATGTATAACTCACCGAACAAGCCTCCGGGTCAATGGCATCATTCACCGACCCCCTTTTGGAAAGGAAAGGTGGTGAATCAGCCTAAATTTATTGGGTTCCTTCTTCGGTACTACCCCCAAAGGGGACACCACCAAGTCAGCGAATGGTGCGGATGGAAAAGGACCCCCCCATGCGACCCAACGCAACTTCCTTACGCAGTTTCTCCGAAACTACATCCGAATGTTGCATGACCGAATGCAAATTCCGGGACACCGGGGGAACCATCTCTAAATTACACAGAATCCTAAACCCTTCTGCAAACCCTGAATCACAACTGAGCCGCTTTTCTATCCTGATACCTACCGAGAAATGGCTGCATCATTTCCACCATCACTGGGGTCCTTCCTCGAACGGCCTTTTCCTTGCTTGAAGCAGCGGGACAACGGGTGAGCCCCTCCACAACCCGAACACTCATGCTTGTAACGGCACGCTCTTCCAAACCTGCAGGTCCCGCATTGTACTGCCAACACACCCCCTTCTTGTTTCCGGCCGACTGTCCCGGGGAAACAGGTCTACCCTTAAAAAAACTGTCTCGCCCGCACCGAAGTCATACCAAATCCTGGTAACAAAAGAGCGCTGAACAGAATTCGGGGTTCTTTTCCCCAATAACGCTCGCCCTGATGGCAAACGCCTGTAGCCAGTTGGTAAACATCCGCGGAATCAACCTATACCTCCGCTTTTCTTCGTCCTCTTTTTTGGAATCATCTGGCATAACCCTATCCAGGTTAAATTTTTCTAGCAGCAGCAGGAAGAAAATCTCAACGTACTCACCTTTCCACAGCTTTTCCCGCACTTCCGGTTTCAGGTGCACACCCAACGGCCCCTCATAGCAAACATATACCTCACATTTGGCAGAATCCGCCAAACGAATGACATCCTGCCTGCTTGCAGCATCCCCCGCCACCGAAGCCTTGGCTGGTACCTGCTGAGCCCTACCCGTGGGTTCCGCCAAGGCGGGCAAAGCTGGAACCACCGTGACAACCACCCCCCCAGCAGCCGTGGCCTCCCCAGCCACCCCTGCGGGGGGAACCCAGGCCGCAGCCGGACCGGCGGAGGCTCTTTCAGCATTCTCAAACTTGCTTACCAACTCCTTGATCCCCGCCAAGAAACCCAGCAATCCCACAGCACCCCCAGCCGCCATACTGGGAGTAGTGCCCATCTGAGCAGGAGAACTCACAACGCCCCCCTGCCCAGCAACAACCCCAGTCTGTTCCATGGGACTGCCCCCCCCGGCCTCCCTGCCCTACACTAGCAGACAAGCCCAAGTAATGTAAAGGTAAAGTTGACTCACCAGGCTGCACAGGGATGGACCCATCAGCCGACTGTCCGGTCTCCATCGGCGCCGCACCTCTAGGGGGAACACCATCCTCTTCAGACCCTGTCCGCTTGCCCTCAGACCTCAGCCCGGACATTTCCTTTTCACCCGAAGACAGCCCATCAGGCACCACTGCTCTGGATGCCGAGGGATCCGCAGCCATCCGGCCGCTACTCTGCGCTGCATACCCACTCACCGACTTCCGGACAGCCTTCCCAGGACCAGTGTGTGGGGCCTCAGTCCTGCGGGCTTCCGCCCACCTCGATGTCCTCCCCAGCTGCTCTCCTCTGCTCCTCTGTAGGTCCCCTGCCGAGGCAGGGGAAGGCCCGGGGACCGCAGCACCTTCTCTCCTCACCAAAGTACCAGGCCCGCTGACGTCCGCTGGAGCACCCGGAACAGCCGCCCGTAGAACTCTGTTGATGGAGGGGATTCCTTATGGGACTCCCCCCAGCTAGCGCGGCTGTACGCTTCGCAGGGGGGACCCTCTGTCTGACGCTCTGAGTTCAGGGGGAGGGTTCCGGCGAGAAGCACTCCGGTGGCCTAGACCTCTGAGCTCAAGCAGAATTCCTCCCCCCCGGTACTTGCCTCCGCCTTTCGGCCATGACAACATCGGCCCCAGGGTCTCCTGCAACCACCCAGGACCCCGCACTGCCGCTTCCGCTCGCAGCTGGGCCAGGAGCTGGTCAACCTCGGCCATGTTGCTGCTAAAACTTTCCCTCCCACTGTGATGACTCATGGGGAGGGGCCTGCTCTTTTATCACACTCTCATCCCCATCCCCTCAGCACCTTCCTAATCCAACCCTATCTCCTGTTACATGTACCCTGTTTCCTATGTCATGTCAGCCCTGTGCCTATTTATTTTATTTATTTTGCTCCGGGCTTTTCTTTTCATTTATTTGCTTTGGTCTATTAATTTGGTCTGTTGTATACCTGTTTGAATTGCATAATTTTGATCCTGCCAGAATTTTTTTGAGCTGATAAATTTCTGTGCTCTCTTCCTGTACTGCATTCTTATAAATTTGGCCTCCTTCACATGGCCCTTTAGCTGCATACACAGGATTCCAGTGGCAAGAATCAGTGGATGGCTGCTGTCAGGCTGCCAATACTTTATACAGGCTGAGTGGTCACCACTATTCGCATGCACCTGTCATTCCAGCCGCAGGAATCCAGTGATTCGTGTCCCTGGAATCTGGTGTATGTATGCAGCTAAACGGCTTTGTGAAGGAGGCCTTAAATTGCTCCAAGTTATCTCTGGACACTACAAAATCTTATCCCTCTATGTTATGAAGAATGAAGGTTCTGTAGCCCAGCAGGGTGGCATCACTGCTTCTTCATAGATACAATACAGTGAGTGATCATTTTCACTCTTGGCCAGGAAGTGTGTTAATGGCAGGTGCACCAGGTGTGAAAATAACAGAAAGCTGCAATGTATTAAATTGTTGTTCTTAAAGTGGAACTTCACCCAAATGTTCCTCTTCTCTCCCTCCTCTCCTCTACAACTTTTGGCATATTCATTTTTTTTAGGGGGGGGGACGGGTAGCTAGTTTTGATAGGTACTCGCTCCCACTTGGTTCGCCTAGGAGATCCTAGTTTGGCCCCCCGCCCACAGCCTCTTGGGACACATCATAGGATCCAGAAAGCTGCGGGACCATTCACAAAGCGCAGCGCGGATTGTAAAGCCACAAGGGGTCAGAGCGGGCTTCCTGCACTAAAGATGATGGTGCCGGGGGACCCGAAGAACCGGCTCGGGTGGGGACAGTGCTGGATTAGTTGGCAGGTAAGTGTCCTTTTAATAAAAGTCAGCAGCTACATTATTTGTAGCTGCTGACTTTAACATTTTTGTTCCTAGGTTGAAGATCCTCTTTAGGTTTAAATACACGTTAATTATTCATCGTCTGTGTAATGGGTGTGTGGTATGGGTTTATCTTTTGCCTATATACTTTGTACTAAAATTAGTTCCTTTTTCATATCTCAAAGGGCTCAAGCACATGGATCATTAGTGCTGTACAGGGCCGGGAAGGGGGGGGAAGGGGCGGATGCCCTGGGCGGAGCAATTTATTGTAGGAAGGGGGCGCCAGGCAGTGTGTGCCCCCCTAATGTTTACTTCTTGTGCCCCTGAGCGGGTGGCGCCCTGTGATTCGGTGAATGGTGTCATGTGGCGGCCGCGGCTAGCCTATCCGTGATCGCGGCGGGGCTGGCCTATCTGCGATTGTGGCTGGGATGGCTTATCCGTGATGGCGGCGGGGCTGGCCTATCTGCAAAGGCGGCGGGGCTGGCCTATCCACGATGGCGGCGGAGCTGGCCTATCCACAATGGCGGCGGGCCTGGCCTATCCGCGATCACGGCGGGGCTGGCCTATCCACGATCACGGTTGCTCCTGGTGTCCCGCCTCCACCTCCACCTCGCTGTGACCACCGCTGCTGTCTTCACCTCCTCCAGGCTCCCCCTCTTCTCCGGACTGATGGAAGCTACAAGCTGCAGGTGAGGGAGTGGATACGGTCTGGGGAGAGAGGGAACAGCCAGGCAGAGAGATAAGACAAGCAGTTGGAGTTAGTATAAATAAAAGAAAGGGCTGGTGTCAGTATAGGTGTAGTGTAGAGTGAAGTGTAGTGTAGTGGTCAGTGCAGGACCACAGAGAGCTGCCAGTGTCCTGTCGAGAAAGGTGAACTTAAGGTGAACTTAACCATTTGCCGACCCGCCGCAGACGCAGTACATATACTACGACGGAGCTACAGTATTTTATTGTTGTATTATTGTATTGTTTTAAGTGTTTTCTGGTTTTGAAAGGACACCTACTCTTTCTCTATACGGGGGGGGGGGGCGCAGTTTGCCATCTTCGCCCTGGGCACCAGATGGCCTTGTCCCGGCACTGGTGCTGCACACGACCCAGATCAGCGGTTACTGCAGGTGGTTCCAATCAGTCATGGACAAATCAATGACAGGCAGAGAGGTTCCGGAGTTGTTTGCATGTAATTGCACATCAATATCAAAAAGAGTTCGCCAACCCAGTGCAAGAGTATTATCAAAGAGAACAAAAGGCGTCACTCACCAACCCAGTGCATGTGTAAATAGGTGACAAAATCAGGTGCTATAAATGAATAATAAAGGCAGCTGACACAAAGGTAGTATAGCAAACCTTATAGACACATAAATAAATAGTGTAGAGTCAAAATAACTGTAATATTAGTTAAATCATAATCTTAATACTGTGACAATCATGTGTGTAAAAAGCCCAAAATAAGTGCAAACTGATAAATATAATCCAGAAAATGTCCAATAATTGTCAGTGCACTGTATAGTCCAAAAGCATATACAAATTTAAGAAAATTAATCTGATGCAGCCAATCCAGTCAACATGAAGATATTATTCAGATTGTATCCATATAGCTAACCACCACCATCAAGTGAATTGCAAACTCACCGGAACAAATATCTGCCGTCACAGCAGCATGTGTGCCTTACACAGCATATATGGAAATCTCCCTGGATAAGTTACAGTGATATATATATGTCACCACTATACGAAGTCCATCTGAGGATAAAAGAAGCTCACCGAGAGCCTAGGTGAATATTCCATAGTGTAGTAAATTTATTGTTCCAAATGTATAAAAACAGCATATAATCACAAACAAAAATCAGGAAGCCGCTGGTGACCCTGAATCGCTCATCGGCAAGATGTCAGCACCAAGTGTCCCGCCCCAACGTATTTCATCCAATAGGACGTTATCAAGGGGTCACGACCCCTTGACAACGTCCTATTGGACGAAGTGTGTCGGGGCGCTATGAGCTTGGTGAGCTGTAAGGGGCACATGCTGCTGTGACGGCAGCCAATTTTTCCGGTGAGTTTGCAATTCATTCAATGGTGGTGGTTAGCTATATGGACACAGTCTGAGTAATATCTTCATGTTCACTGGATTGGCTGCATCAGATTCATTTTGTTCAATGTTTATATGCTTTTGGACTACACAATGCACTGACATTTATTGGATATTTTCTGGATTATATTTATCATTTTGTACCTATTTTGGGCTTTTGACACTCATAATTCTCACAGTATTAAGATTATGATTTAACTAATATCACAGTTTTTTTGACACTACACTATTTATTAGTATGTAAATGAATGTGGCCTCAGCTTAGAGCAGTGCTGCAAGTTTCATTTGGATCACTGTGTATATTCCTTAATAGCCATAAATGTTATAAATCTTTGCAAAACCAGTTATTTCTTTGTAAATGGAGCAGTAATATAATTATTGTTAATGGCCTGTGCAAAGAAAAGAGCTGTGGGAAGGACTCTGCAAGCTCCACTTACTACAGGTTTCCATTCGAAAACTACAGAAGAGGGCAGAGACAAGAACAGTCACCCTGCACGAGGAGAGAAAGCAGCAGTGACCGGTCCGTGTTACAGGACGTTTCTACACAGAAGGAAAATTTCCCACTCCATCACTACACAGATTTGGAGGAAATACACAAAACAATCCAAGAATCAAGTAAAAATACACCTTGCTCCTGCAGTAGACAGCACTTGCTTATCCCATTATTTACTGAAAAAAAGATAAGAATGCAGTATAAAAAAAATATAAAAAATCAATAAAAATATATGCAATTATATATGGTTCTGTTCTTGACCCGTGTCTAGTCTTTATTACGTCTTCACTCCCATTATAAAGAAGTAAACAAAACTGAAGTCATATATGGAGCTGTTTTTATGCATGAAGAAAAATGTTAATTGTGGGTGTTGTCTGACACTGACACATGGAACGCTTAGACAGGGCTTATTGTCATCTCAGAATGTTCCTTTCTTTTTGCTTGGAGCGGTGCTAAGGGTTATTGAGAGCAGATTGCACAGACAGCCTTTAACCCTTGTCCTGCTGGAGGAATAGTTAAAAACTGAAAGGCTTTTTATTTGCATTCATAGCTCACACAAGGAATAGACTAAGCAAACATCAGCTTACACTTTCACAGTAATATCTGTATCATAACATTCTGTTTTGCATTCTTCAGTGATAAATTGCAAAGATAAGTGCAAGGGAAAGCACACACCAGTGATAAGGGTTGGCATACTGCCTGATCTTCCACAGGACCCTAAAAAGATAAAGGAGGCCCCTCCATTTATCTCCTTTTGTGCGAGAACTCAAACTTGATCATCAGGCCTAGCCTGGCTTACAAAAGACGTACAAAGATTTCTCACCATTAGCCATGAGCCCTGGGAGATCTGACTATCCTCTCTCTAGCTGAACTACAGCTTCGTACACACGATCGGATTTTCTGCAGACAAAACCTTGGACTTTTGTCCGAAGGCGTGTGCCTGGATTTTGTCTTGCATACAAACGGCAAGGAATTGTCAGCCAACAAACAGAAACGTAGTGACGTACTACGTGGTTTTTCCAGCTCTTTAGCGCCACCCTTTGGGCTCCTTCTGCTAATTTCGTGTTAGTAGAAGTTTGGTGAGTGTTGATTCACGATTTTCATTTCACGCTTTTCATTTCACGCTTTTCATTTAGAGCTTTTCAGTTCGCGCTTTTCATTTCACGCTTTTCATTTAGAGCTTTTCAGTTCGCACTTTTCATTTCGTGCTTTCCAGTTCATTTCTGAACAGCCGTTCGTCAACCAGACATGTTGTGGAATCGGGGGAGATGACGTGTTATTTATTATTGGCCTTGGAGTAATTGCTTTGACCCAAGTCCAGTCCAGGAACAGGAGAAGGAGGAGTTCTTGGACCAAAAATTGGAAGCTTTATTAACCACTTGATGACCGCCTCATGCAGATATACTGCGGCAGAATGGCACGGGCAGGCAAAATCACGTACCTGGTACGTGATTGCCTTCCCACGGGCGGGGGGTCCGATCGGACCCCCCCCCGGTGCCCGAGGCGGTCGCCTTTGGTCTGGCAGCGATCAGAGATGAGGGGGAGGCCATCCATTCGTGGCCTCCCCCTCGTGATCGCTCCCAGCCAATGAGAATCTTCCCCTGCCTCTGTGTAGTACACAGAGGCAGAGGAAATTATGTCATCTCTCCTCGGCTCGGTATTTTCCGTTACGGCGCCAAGGAGAGAAGACTGAAATGTGACTGAAAACACTACACGCACACAGTAGAACATGCCAGGCACACAAAACACCCCCCTTTACCCCCCGATCACCCCCCCCCCGTCACACTGACACCAAGCAGTTTTTTGTTTTTTTTCTGATTACTGCATTGGTGTCAGTTTGTGACAGTTAGTGTGGTAGGGCAGTTAGGGTTAGCCCCCTTTAGGTCTAAGGTACCCCCCTAACCCCCCCTAATAAAATTTTAACCCCTTGATCACCCCGTCACCAGTGTCGCTAAGCGATCATTTTTCTGATCGCTGTATTAGTGTCACTGGTTACGCTAGTTAGGGAAGTAAATATTTAGGTTCGCCGTCAGCGTTTTATAGCGACAGGGACCCCCATATACTACCTAATAAATGTTTTAACCCCTTGATTGCCCCCTAGTTAACCCTTTCACCACTGATCACCGTATAACCGTTACGGGTGACGCTGGTTAGTTCGTTTATTTCTTATAGTGTCAGGGCACCCGCCGTTTATTACCGAATAAAGGTTTAGCCCCCTGATCGCCCGGCGGTGATATGCGTCGCCCCAGGCAGCGTCAGATTAGCGCCAGTACCGCTAACACCCACGCACGCAGCATACGCCTCCCTTAGTGGTATAGTATCTGAACGGATCAATATCTGATCCGATCAGATCTATACTAGCGTCCCCAGCAGTTTAGGGTTCCCAAAAACGCAGTGTTAGCGGGATCAGCCCAGATACCTGCTAGCACCTGCGTTTTGCCCCTCCGCCCAGCCCGGCCCAGCCCACCCAAGTGCAGTATCGATCGATCACTGTCACTTACAAAACACTAAACACATAACTGCAGCGTTCGCAGAGTCAGGCCTAAACCCTGCGATCGCTAACAGTTTTTTTGATAGCGTTTTAGTGAACTGGAAAGCACCAGCGGCCTAGTACACCCCGGTCGTAGTCAAACCAGCACGGCAGTAACACTTGGTGACGTGGTGAGTCCCATAAGTGCAGTTCAAGGTGGTGAGGTGGCAAGCACAAGTAGTGTCCCGCTGCCACCAAGAAGAAGACAAACACAGGCCCGTCGTGCCCATAGTGCCCTTCCTGCTGCATTCGCCAATCCTAATTGGGAAACCACCGCTTCTGCAGCACCCGTACTTCCCCCATTCACATCCCCAACCAAATGCAGTCGGCTGCATGAGAGGCATTTTCTTTATGTCCTCCCGAGTACCCCTACCCAACGAACCCCCCCAAAAAAGATGTTGTGTCTGCAGCAAGCGCGGATATAGGCGTGACACCCGCTATTATTGTCCCTCCTGTCCTGACAATCCTGGTCTTTGCATTGGTGAATGTTTTGAACGCTACCATTCACTAGTTGAGTATTAGCGTAGGGTACAGCATTGCACAGACTAGGCACACTTTCACAGGGTCTCCCAAGATGCCATCGTATTTTGAGTGACCCGAACCTGGAATCGGTTACAGTTATAAAAGTTAGTTACAAAAAAAAAGTGTAAAAAAAAAAAAAAAATATATAAAATAAAAAAAAATAGTTGTTGTTTTATTGTTCTCTCTCTCTCTATTCTCTCTCTATTGTTCTGCTCTTTTTTTACTGTATTCTATTCTGCAATGTTTTATTGTTATTATGTTTTATCATGCTTGCTTTTCAGGTATGCAATTTTTTCTACTTTACCGTTTACTGTGTTTTTTTACAAGCAGTGGGAGGGAATGCCCCCCCCCCACGGTCTTCCGTGTTTTTCTCTGGCTCTCCTGTCTCAACAGTGGAACCTGAGAATGCAGCCGGTGATTCAGCCAGCTGACCATAGAGCTGATCAGAGACCAGAGTGGCTCCAAACATCTCTATGGCCTAAGAAACCGGAAACTACGAGCATTTCATGACTTAGATTTCGCTGGATGTAAACAGCGCCATTGGGAAATTGGGAAAGCATTTTATCACACCGATCTTGGTGTGGTCAGATGCTTTAAGGGCAGAGGAGAGATCTAGGGTCTAATAGACCCCAATTTTTTCAAAAAAGAGTACCTGTCACTACCTATTGCTATCATAGGGTTTACATGACCCCATTTTGGAAAGTAGACACCCCAAGCTATTTGCTGAGAGGTATAGTGAGTATTTTGCAGACCTAACTTTTTGTCACAAAGTTTTGAAAATTGAAAAAAGCAAAAAAAAATGTTTTTTCTTGTCTTTCTTCATTTTCAAAAACAAATGAGAGCTGCAAAATACTCACCATGCCTCTCAGCAAATAGCTTGGGGTGTCTGCTTTCCAAAATGGGGTCATTTGGGGGGGTTTGTGCCACCTGGGCATTCCATGGCCTCTGAAACTGTGATAGGCAGTGAAGAGTGAAATCAAAAATTTACACCCTTAGAAATCCTGAAGGCAGTGATTGGTTTTCGGGGCCCCGTACGCAGCTAGGCTCCCAAAAAGTCCCACACATGTGGTATCCCCATACTCAGGAGAAGCAGCTAAATGTATTTTGGGGTGCAATTCCACATATGCCCATAGCCTGTGTGAGCAATATATCATTTAGTGACAACTTTTTGTAATTTTTTTTTTTTTGTCATTATTCAATCACTTGGGACAAAAAAATTAATATTCAATGGGCTCAACATGCCTCTCAGCAATTTCCTTGGGGTGTCTACTTTTCAAAATGGGGTAATTTGGGGGGGGGGGGGGGTTGTACTGCCCTGCCATTTTAGCACCTCAAGAAATGACATAGGCAGTCATAAACTAAAAGCTGTGTAAATTCCAGAAAATGTACCCTAGCTTGTAGACACTATAACTTTTGCGCAAACCAATAAATATACGAACATGGGAGGGACTAGAGGGATTTTGACGGTGCAATTTTTACTTCTTTAAAAACAGTTTATTGTTTACAATCAATTAAAAGAGAACATATAATATTGTATAAAGTAACAGACAAATTTGACCACCTTGTTCTTATGTTGTTGTAAAAAGAAATTTGTCTGTTACTTTATACAATATTATATGTTCTCTTTTAATTGATTGTAAACAATAAACTGTTTTTAAAGAAGTAAAAATTGCACCGTCAAAATCCCTCTAGTCCCTCCCATGTTTATCTATATTCTTGCTCAGGGATGTGGTGCCTACATATGAGGGTGTTTTTCCCATATTCGGAACCAAAATCTCCATTAATCCAATAAATATACGCTTATTGACATTTTTTTACCAAAGACATGTGGCCGAATACATTTTGGCCGAAATGTATGACTAAAATTGAGTTTATTGGACTTTTTTTATAACAAAAAAGTAGAAAATATCATTTTTTTTCAAAATTTTCGGTCTTTTTCCGTTTATAGTGCAAAAAATAAAAACCGCAGGGGTGATCAATACCATCAAAAGAAAGCTCTATTTGTGGGAAGAAAAGGATGCAAATTTCGTTTGGGTACAGCATTGCATGACTGCGCAATTAGCAGTTAAAGCGACGCAGTGCCAAATTGGAAAAAGTCCTCTGGTCTTTAGCAGCCAAATGGTCCGGGGCTGAAGTGGTTAATCGTGACCAATTATGTCATATGCCTTTGCTGCGGGTGCTCCAGGAAAATAATCCGGATGATTTTCAGAATTATCTCCAGGTGACGGACCCCTGTTTTCACCAACTCTTGACATTGTTGACCCTCTATATTAAGAAGCAGGACACATGCATGAGGCTTTTATTTTATTTTTTGGTTGAATAATAATGACTTGATTTGTTATATTTTCTATATTTTTGGATGCATAGAATGCACTTTTTGGTTAAGTTCTATTGGCAGATAGCATGTCTAATTTTATTTGTTTTCTTTTTTTTAATGCACAATAAAAAAAATTGTGGAGAATAATACTTGGCTATGTGTTTTACTTCAAATGACAGTCTGGGAGTAGGCAGTTACATTTAAAAAAAATGACAAGGGACACCAACATAGTTGTATCTTTGATCTTAAAAACTACGAGATAATGGTGTTGTGGTAACTTGCCCAAAAAAAAAAAAAAAAAAAAGCATAATAATATTATTCTTGATATTACTAAAAAAAAAAAAGCCTTTGAAAATTTGTTTGCAATAACTCCATCAGTATCACCAGCAAAGCAGCTTCATTATTATCCCATTAAAGAAGAAGAGAATGTGAGCTGCATTTCGAGATTTCAGAATTAGCCACATCACGAATGTTAATTCTCCATTACGATCGCTAGTTTATAAGACTGACCACTTCTGGCTCATCCTTGCTTCCAAGCATGCGTGTCTGTACTTTGGACTTTTGTCCAACGGACTTGTGTACACACGATCGGAAAATCCGACAGCAGACATTTGTCCGCGGACAATTTTAAAACCTGCTAACCAACATTTGTCCACAGAAAATACGACAATTGTCGGATGGAGCGCACAAATGGTCGGATTTTCTGCCAACAGCCTGTCATCACACATTTCCCCGTCGGAAAATCCGATCGTGTGTACGCGTGTGTACTATTGATCGACTTGCGTACAACCAGCCTGTTGGAAACATTGATCATTGTATTCTTCCCCATCAGCACACTACAATAGCTCAATGTGAGGAATTCCCCCATCCGCATCAAATGTGTTGATGGGGAATCGGTTCATGTTTTTTGTTCCATTCAACCCACTGGTTGAATATAAAAAAATGAATCATGTATGGCCTACCTAAGCATCAGCTGGGATAGCATAAAGATTTTCCAAGGAATGGAAAAGCCAGTGGCTGATGCACCCCGTTGGGATCAAGAGTGCACCGCAAGTTAGTGGACCCTGCTGTGGATGGAGCTCTAGGTGATTCAGGAGAGCAGGTATCCTGGTGCACCAACACAGATCACACTGGGAGCTAGAGCATGAGATTTCCCAATCTAACAGCCAGCGGGTGTTCACTAGAGGCCCCTAGTGGTGGGGATGGAATTAGCTGCAGTCTGGCTCCAGGTCGCGACCCCCAGGGCCTCACAGATCACACTCACAGTAGAGTACAGGAAGGTAGAGAGGAAGCAGCAGACTGCGAAACAAAGGATAGTTAGGAGATAGCCAAAGGTCGGGGCAACAATCAGGTAAGGATAGTCAAGAAACACGCCAAGGTCGGGATATGAAGCAGACAAGAACAGTCAAGAACAAGCCAAGATCGGTAACTAGAATCAGACGTAGAACAGACAGCAAGGAGCACACGGAAGCCAAACACACAAAAATGATCAGCAGGGCTGGTTTGCAGTGCACAGGTAATATTAATATAGTGTTCCCTGATGGGGCCTGGGGTGGAGCCATGCTTTGAGGAGAGATTACTTAAGCAACCAGGTGAAGGGCGGCTGGTCTCTCAAGCTGAACACATGGAGAGGTAAGCTGACAGACAAACATTACTGCCAATCCATGACAGCCGGCTAATCCAAAGGTCCTTGCAAATGCTTTATTAATACATGATAGTGAGTAAAAACAGTAACAGGGGCTAACGCGTTTCGGCAGGAAGCCTTGATTATAGCTTTTTCAACATGCCAGAAAAATCTATGTTAATAATTTCTGACATTTAAAGTAACACTAAACTTTACTTTAAAAAATATTATATTTACAGTAAGAATGTATTGTTAACTCAGAAAAGTACCTTCTCTTGTTCTCAGCCTTCTCCAAATCTCCAAATACTTTTTATTTTTAATTTGTTTGTTGCAGAGATCTGACGTCCTGTTAGAGGGTGTCTATGTTTGTTCTCCATAGCCCACCTTCTCTTGCTGGCTCCCGAGAAGGACTATGGACTGTGGGATGTTTATTGGGAAATGAGGGGGAAAAGGAAAGATTTGGGAGTTCACAGAGGACATTCCAAGGAGGCAGAAAACACAGTAATGCCGCGTACACACGACAGGACTTTACGGCATACTTGGTTCGGCGGACTGGAGTCCGTCGGACAATTCGATCATGTGTGGGCTCCAGCTGACTTTTTTTCCCCAAAAGTTCGACGGACCTAGAAATTAAACATGTTTCAAATCTTTTCGACGGACTCGAGTCCGGTCGAAAAGTCTGCTCGTCTGTATGCTAGTCCGACGGACAAAAAACGACGCTAGGGCAGCTATTGGCTACTGGCTATGAACTTCCTTGTTTTAGTCTGGTCGTACGTCATCAGGTAAGAATCCGTCGGACTTTGGTTGATCGTGTGTAGGCAAGTCCGTTCATTTGGAAAGTCTGTCGTAAAGCCCGTCGAAAAGTCCGCAGGACAAAGTCTGCTGTAAAGTCCACTCGTGTGTACGCGGCATAAGAAACCGCTTCATGTAAAATAGCTTACAGGGCCACTAAAGTGGAACTAAAATATCAAAATAAAAAACAACTGAGTAGACAGGCTCTTTATTGTATAAGAGAGTTGAAACGTCTCCTCCTCAATAAAATAAACCTACTTGCCTTATCACAATCTTCTATCGAGTGTAGACTTTGCTGTGCATGTGCAGCCCAGTTTACATTTTAACATAGTGTATGTGTGCCAAGATGACTACACTCCTGCACATACATGGGAGTGACTTCATCCAGCACTAGCCAATCAAGATGGCTGAAGACCATCACCCAGAAGCAGGGGAGAAGATGCTGGTGCTGGTGAGGGGCCTCACGGATATTGGACCATTGAAGCAGAGATAAGTATTGTAGACTTTAGTTCCACTTTAGTAAATGCTGGGCTGCCATGAATGGTGGGGGAGAATAGTGGGAGATAGCAGAGAAAAGAGGCAAGATTGGCAGGTGTAACTTCAAAAAAATTGCAGGTGCAATGTAAGTGATAATAAACTTCAAGCTGAGCAATGTCTATGCAGTTCCCTGACATATTTTGGCACCTTAGCATAAGATGAGTGCAATGGGATAGCGCAAGGGCCGTCTGATCTCCACTGGTTAATGACACTTGAGTTACATATTTTGAAGTTTTAAGGATTTAAAGTGAATCTCTAGCCAAAAAGTTTTCATTTTGGATACAGTAAGTAATTGCTAGAAAGTATTTTGTCTTTTGCCCCATCCAGGGAATATCTCTTTGCTTGCTGCTCTGGAAGACACAACAGGAAGTGAGAGGAATTCTCTCTAAACTGAGGGGAAATCCCCTCTTGAACAATTGTCACCAGAACAGGTATTCCTATTGTAAGAGTTCCCCTTACTTCCTTATTCAGTCACAACTATAACATCTAGGCTTCCCCTCCTGGGTGACAATTGTCAACAGGTCACTGCTGTGCCTTCACCCCCAGGTATGTTCACTGTACAAAGTAGTAGAGCACTGTACAAAGTAGTAAAACTGTAACTGGCTCAGGGTGCTCCCCATGCTTCTTCTATTCTTAGGGCCGGCTCATGCTAGAATTTCCCACGTGTTCCGTTTTTGACAACCCATTTATTTCAATGGGCTGGCAAACGCACAGGAATGCACAAAAAATAGTACAGGCGCTACTTTTGCAAATCGCGCCACAACAAACCACATGGTACTATGCAGTTTGGTGGCTGCAAATGCGCTGTATTTGCTAGATGAGTTTGGGGTGTCATTACCAATTATTGGCATCTAATGGAAAACATACACAAACACACACCTTTCCCGGACTGAGTTCTAGTGTGACCCAGCACTTATTGTATAGGATATTACAAAAGGCTGACATCAATACCGATTTAGGTAAGTATGCATGTTCTTGTTACATGCCTTTAATGATTTTCTGTGTTTAATGGTTATTTTTTTATATCTGCCTGGTTTGCAAGTGGCAAGTAGAAAAAGCGTTGTACTGACATTTTTTTCATGTAGACATTAAGACCAGGAATAACAAGAGGCCAAAGAGGTGATTATTTTAAAAGCAACAGCCTGAAAAATCTCTGTAATTACTATCATTATCTTTATTGTGATTATTTTTTATCTGCACAGAGCCATCCTATTCAATAGAACTTTATATTAGTAAACATATATTACAATATAGCACATAAAAACATAACAATATAATAAAATAATACATTGTTGGTTCATAGCCTACTAGAGAATAGCAAATGAGTGCAGAATTCTTGGAGGTGCAACTTAAAGCGTAGCTCCACCCAAAAGGGTAAGCTCCCTTATTTGCCCCCCCCCCCCCCCCCCGCTGCCACATTTGGCACCTTTCAGGGGTGGGGGGAGCGGGTACCTGGTTTTGACAGGTACCTGCTCCCACTTCCTGCTGACTATGCCACAGCAAACTCATCCAAAAGTTTGGCCTCCCTCCACCTTCCCCGCCGCCGGGTCATTCACAAAGAGCAATGCACTTTGTGCATGCACAGTAGGTTACGGGCTGTGAAGCCGCAGCAGGTTGCCCTGCTGGCCCCACAAAAAATGATTACTCAATTGACTTTTGTTACATAGTTATATAGTTAGGCTGCTTGAAAAAAAAGACACAAGTCCATCCATAGTCCCACCTTGTTGAAGGAGCCCAGCCACAAACTGTCAGCAAGAACAACACCTGCAGACAATCAGCTACAGTGACTGTTCGGAAATTCTGAGAGCTGGTGCTCATGGCATACTACAGTAATCTAGTGGGAGGATTCTTCCTTCCACGTATTTTGTGTGGATGGAGGAATCTGTTAGATTTCTTTTCTCCAGCCCACAGAAATGTAATAGTGTACACTGTATGGCCAGCTTTAACCTTATTTCATTATAGAATTTCATTGCTTGCTGAAGTAGGCCTGCAATAATGAAACCAAACAGAATTATGCATATTAATTCTATACAAGCCAAAGAAAACCATGCAACCACAAAAATGTATAGCCACTTAAGCAACAACGTAGTGACCTTAGGTGGTATGGCACAAAATTCAGCCTCAAGTGCCATAATGATTGCTTTGTAGCTTTGTAATTAAAGTGACATAGCGCCTTCTTAAAAAAATAATAGAAAGAAGTGCTTGTAAAATAATTCAATTAATATATTACCTGCAGTCTTATTTAGTTTAAATTAACTTTACATGCATGTTTAATTTAAAGATGTGCTTGAGGCTGATGGCTAAAAGCAGAAGGGTTCATTTTTTTTTTTTTTGGTAAATTCTTTATGTTCAGATGAAAAAAAAAATTTAAAACATTTTTACCAGCAAAGACAACCCCACTTTGTGCAGTACATGGTCATCATACATGTTAACATGGTAAATTCCTGGCAATCAGCCTATAACCATCACCTTGTCCAGAATGTAATCTATATTACAAGAGGATAATCTAGATAAACCACTTTCTTCAATATATAAGTCTCTTCAACCCACTGTTCATGACGGGCTTTCAAGTTATTGTTGCACTGGCGCCCAGAGGTTCCAGAGTTAGATTCAGAAGACTGGGAGGATGTTTGGGACTACCCTGTGCAAAGCTTGGTCTCAGTCAAAGACAGACTAATACAATTTAGTAATATTCATAGAGTTTATCTCACAACTCAAAGGTTACATAAGATTTATCCCTCACACTCCTCACAATGTTGGCGCTGTATAGGGGCAACCGGCCACGTTCCTGCGTGTTGTTTTGGGAGTGTCCGGACATTAAATAATTCTGGTCAGCGTTTTTCCAATGTATCTGCACTGTCACCACTATTGCTGTACCATTATCTATTGACGTTTGTATTTTAGGTCTCATTTATTTACTGGCTACCTCTAGGTCTATAAGAACTTTGATAGGCCTCTTATTGTTTTACGCAAGTCTATACTCCTTAAATGGAAATCTATACCAGGTCCCTACCTTAGATTATTAGAAGAATATTGTCAACAAAACGGTTCCACTGTATAAATTTACATATGAATCTAGGGGATGTCCAAAAAAATTCTCCAAGGTGTGGGATATTTGGACAGACTCCAGGGATACTGTCGGATCATCAGCAACACCTCCATAGGAAGCTCTGTTTTGCTTCTGTTTATTTTTTAGGTATGGTACTGTATACTGGGGGAGAACCACACAATATTTACTTTGCACACTCCAGATACCTTGAAATAAGTCACCTTAGGCCTTGGTTACCAATCACCTTGTCGTTCTTTGCTTTTGTTTTTCTTTTTTCTATTTCCAAGCCTGGATATGCCCAATAGGCTTTATTTTGTATCTTTCACCTTATATTCTTACAATAAAAAGAATAAAAAAAAAAAACATGGTAAATTCCATTTTTGTATACATCAGTGCCTTAATATAAGTGAGTTGGGTAATTTACAATCAGCGGACATTTGTACATTAATCATTAAAAGAAGAACCAATGTTAAACAGTTGGGTTAAATAGAATATAATTTTGGGGTTTCAGTTGTATGGGTGTCACCCCGTTACCTCGAATTCCCCTTTCTCACACCAGACTCGCCCTTTGGAGCACACCAATGAGGCACCTGACCTGGTGTAGGCACACATTTGGGAAAGGGGACATTAAAGTAGACTTAAAAGGTAAAGATAGAGGGGTCAGGGATTGTGGCAGGAAGGATGATGTGCTGGGTAGTCCTTGAGAGTCGGAGACAGTGGACAACTATGCGCAGGGCTGGTACAAGGATTTTTGACACCCTAGGCGAAACCTAATTCCCCCCCCCCCCGGGTCCACCCCTGACTCCACCCCCTTTGCCCTGCCCATGTATACCCCACCTTTTTAATGAAGCACCCATCAAATTCAGCCTCACCAGTGCCTATCAAATTCAGCCTCACCAGCGTCCATCAAATGCAACCTCACCAGCACCCATCAAATGCAGCCTCACCAGCACCCATCAAATGCAGCCTCACCAGCACCCATCAGTGCAGCCTACCAGTGCCCATAAATTAATGTTTGCTTGCTTCCATTCATTTGAGAGTTGGGACACAGACACAGGCTGCTGCGCCTCTGACACTATGTGCGAACACAACGGCGGCTGCCTGTTAATGCTGAGATTTAGTTGCTTGCTGCAAAGAGAAGAGAGTAAGAACACCAGTGGCCAGGCGCCCCAGGCAGCAGTGCGCCCTAGGCGGCTGCCTAGTTGGCCTAGTGGTAGCACCGGCCCTGACTATGCGACAAAAGTGGGGGAAGATGGTAGTTGCGCTGTGATGAAGGGGGGGGGGGAGGGAAGCTACAAAGATGACTAAAGTGGCAAAGTGAACTAAAAAAGCAGAAACGGGCCAATGCATGAATAGATCCTACATGCTAAAAGAACATGGTGGGGATGCAGTGCAGTGCAACGTAGCTGATCAACATGACATGTTGCGGGCAGACAAAGCCTAATATATAAAGGTAATCGTGAAACAGTGACTGCTTGAACATAGCAAAACAAGAATGCATATACCAACACAAATAGGGTGAATAATGACAAAATGCAAAAAATATATATATATATATATATATATATATATATATATATATATATATATATATATATATAATGCAAGAAAAATATATGTGGGCTAGTGCCCCATTAGCAAAAACGTGCCAGATCCTGGTGAACTACAAGTGACAAATCCCTAGGACAAACATGAATATTAGTTCTCTCATCCAGTCCAAAAAGCAAAAACACGTGATGAGAAACACAAAACAAGTCCAATCGTGAAGGGAGGGGGGATCTTGTGTCATTATTCACCCTATTTGTGTTGGTATATGCATTCTTGTTTTGCTATATTCAAGCAGTCACTGTTTCACGATTACCTTTATATATTAGGCTTTGTCTGCCCGCAACATGTCATGTTGATCAGCTACGTTGCACTGCACTGCATCCCCACCATGTTCTTTTAGCATGTAGGATCTATTCATGCATTGGCCCGTTTCTGCTTTTTTAGTTCACTTTGCCACTTTAGTCATCTTTGTAGCTTCCCTCCCCCCCCCTTCATCACAGCGCAACTACCATCTTCCCCCATATTTGTCCCATTTGTCCTGCCTTGGATCAGTACTTAGGTGTTGCAGCAGTGTCCTTTTAGCATAGCCCCCCCCCCCCCCCCCGACAGCGCAGGAGTTTCCACTTTCACAGTGGACAACTATGCGTTTGTTGCTTTTCTATTGTCAGCTGGTCTCAAGCTAGTTACATAGATATATTCTGGTTGAAAAAAGACACCTCCAGTTCAACCCACAGATTGATATATGATGGGAAGTGGTTTATGTGATAGCTGGTTGTTCTAGAGGGTTTAGTTTTAAAGCTACTTTGTGTTATGTTGGTACCCTTATTATATTGTGATTAGTCAGACACTTTGCTTGGATTCTATTTCTGGACAAACTGGGTGCCATTTAATGCCCCTATTTCTTATTTTATTTGATGCCTAAAATTGCTTCTTAATACAGGGAGGTGAGGGAAGGGGCAGAAGAGCTGGGCCAGCACAAAGAATACAAAGAAGGGAGGGCTGTACCAGAGCATTGACTCTTTGAGGAGTAGTCAAATTTCTTAGTAATTATAAAAAGAGGGGGACTATATGACTAAGGATTTATCTGTAACTGCACAATAGAGCTGCACGATTCTAGGTAAAATAAGAATCACAATTTTTTTTGCTTAGAATAAAGATCATGATTCTCTCATGATTCTCTGTGTAACATCATCTTTTACATTATACAAAAAAAATTGGGCTAACTTTACAGTTTCGTGTTTTTTAAATTAATTGCAGTGTATTTTTTCCTAAAAAAATTGTGTTTGAAAGACTGCTGCGCAAATACAGTGTGACATAAAATTTTGCAACCACCACCATTTTATTCTCTAGGGTCTCTGCAAAAAAAAATATGTATAAGGTTTGGGGGTTCTTTGGGTAATTTGGGGTAATTTTCTAGCAAAAAATACTGATTTTAACCTGTAAGCAACAAGTGTCAGAAAAAGGCTTTGTCTTTAAGTGGTTAAACTGACCTCATTTACAGAGCAAAGTTCATCCCTTTGATCTAAAAGAACCAAATTATACATTTACATTTATGTAACATTGCTTCACCCTTTGGCCGCTTGCCCCCCGAGCCGATGCGTGTGCCCGGCGGTCACGATCACTGCCGGGCTCCCGCGATCGCTCGGGGTACACGGAGAACTGGGATCTGTGCGTGTAAACACACAGCTTCCGGTTCTCTAAGGGGAGAACAGACAGATCATCATCAGAGTATGAACAGCAATCTGTCATCTCCCCTTCACTGTCCACTACCCCCTTCAGTTAGAACACAAACTAGGAAACACATTAACCCCTTGATTGCCCCCAGTGTTAACCCCTTCACTGCCAGTGACATTTTTACAGTAATCAATGCATTTTCTATAGCAAAATCCCAAAAATGTGTCATAATTGTCCGATGTATCCGCCATAATGTCGCAGTCCCAATAGATCACCGCCATTACTAGTAAAAAAAAAGAAAAATTCATAATAAAAATGCCATAAAACTATCCCCTATTTTGTAGACGCTATAACTTTTGCGCAAACCAATCAATATACGCTTATTGCGTTTTTTTTTACCAAAAATATGTAGAAGAATACATATCGTCCCAAACTGAGGACAAAAATATTTTTTTTATATATTTTTGGGGGATATTTAATATATCAAAAAAGTAAAAAATAATAAGTTTTTTTCAAAATTATCGCTCTTTTTTAGTTTATAGCGCAACAAATAAAAACCGCAGAGGTGATCAAATACCACCAAAAGAAAGCTCTATTTGTGGGAAAAATTGGACGTCAATTTTGTTTGGGTACAACGTCACACAACCGTGCAATTGTCAGTTAAAGTGACGCAGTGCTGAATCTCAAAAAGTGCTCTGGTCAGGAAGGGGGTAAAATCTTCTGTGGCTGAAGCGGTTAAACAGCTCTGAGCAGAGCACTGTTCTGCACTTGTTACTTGTTGTTGCCTACGAGTCGTTGAAATGCCGGATTAGGATCGCGAGGGGGGTTGAATCAAGCTCTACTGCACCACATCCCAAAGTAGCAATAGATAGAGAGAAAGTACGTAGGATGGGATTTTGAAGGTGCTATTTGAGTTCACAGACCAAAATAATATAAAAAAAAGGTATTTTATTTGTACAAAAGTTAAAAACCAAAGACAAGTAAACAGATTACATATATATGATGTAAATCCTTGACATACAGTATATATGTAATGTGTTTACCTGTCTTTTGTTTTTAACATTTGTACTAATAAAATACCATTGTTTTTATATTAAAAATGAGAGAGAGAACTATATGATGGGACTTCATATGAGGTAAATGGCACTATCATAAACCTCCATCCCTATTTTAGTATAGAATAAGTAGCAGAAGGGGTGGGACTTTGTATGAAGTATGTGAGGGACAAAATCGGCAGTAATTAACATATCTCTAGTGTATGATGTTACACATTGTATTATATTTAATAATTAGTACATAATTAGTAAGTAACTCTATTCTATTCATAACAATGCCACCAGTAAATATAAAAGGTGAAGGTAAAAAATGAGAAAAACTGTGAATAATGTGGAAACTAATACCTGCTAGACAGAGGGACAAGTGGTGTGTGTATATCCTATGAAGTGTGCAGCAGCAGCCGAGTGCCTGAAGCATCCATGAACGGAGTCCACTTATAGGCGCCGCCACAAGGAGCCCCTCCTACGTCACGCACGCAAGCAAACGGGGAGGGTCGGCGCCTAACCAATGCTATATCTGCATGATAGAAAATATTAGTATTCTAATCCCCAAACAATGGGAGAGATGAAACAATATACAAAAATATAAATAACAGCTGTACTGTGCAAAATTGATACATAGTTAAAACAATCCATGCCAAGGGTAACATATTATATAGAATAATCATGATACAGTCCACGAAAATTGTACAAGAAAAGGATAGATGCACTGGAGTTGTTAGGATACATATTAGAACACGATATCTGTTGGCTCTACGCGTTTCATGACTTATTGTATATACTAATATACAATATACTAATATTTTCTATCATGCAAATATCTATCCGTATGTGTATATACACGATTTTTCAATAGAATGGAGTTACTTATGTACTAATTAATAAATATAATACAATGTATAACATCATACACTAGAGATATGTTAATTACTGCCGATTTTGTTCCTCACACACTTCATACAAAGTCCTGCCCCTTCTGCTACTTTTTTCTATTGTTTTTATATTATCTCAAATAACACCTCAAAATCCCATCCTACGCACTTTCTCTCTACAAATTTCTTAGCAATTTGTACATTGTAAATAAATAAAAAAACATTTATGGAAAGGAAGATGCCATAAGCTTGATTTTTCTGTGCTTTTATCTGCAATGTTTTGAAATTGGCAATGGGGTTTCTTTAAAAGAAACTCTACTGAGAGAAATGCTGTTGCAATTGCTGACCTTCTTCTAAGGATACTAGTTGCCTGGCTGTCCCTGGTTTCAATACTGTCTAAAGCTGGCCATACACTAGTAGATTTACGAACAAACATTAAAGGAAAAATTTGTACAGAAATTTTCATCAGTACATCTGATGACATGACAATCATTAAATGAGAAGTACAGCCAAAGCATGTTTAGGTGTACTTCTCCTGTGGATCACAGGAGTACAGTTCATTTTGCACTCCTGTGACCCATTTTCAGCAGACAGCGGGCTGAAGTCCACTGTCTGCTAACATCACAGAGCCGGTCCAGGCTAGGCCAAGATTGCTGGGGTTGGGATCCACCAACATGCCTGGACTGACACCCAGCTCAGCCTCCCAGCAAGCCGCTGAGAGCCTGAGCAGACTACTCCCACCCCCCTCCAAAGCCCAGGTCTCCAGTGCGTGAAGGGGGGGGAGCAGAGCAGAGAGCGGTGACTGACAGTCACCAGTTCTCTGCTCGGGGAGCTGTGAGAACCAAGTGATCTGCGTTGTTAGATCGCTCGGTTCTCAGTGTTAGAGCCGGGGGGACAGATGCCGCATCGGGCCAACAATGCAATCACCTAGGTAAGGTATAAATCTGCAAAAACCCCAGTTCCCATACTTCTCTTTTAAATGAACATTTTTGAAAGGAAAAGTTTCAAACAAAATTTTACTTGTGTATGGCCACAGACCGCAGAAAGTCCTGATATGTATACTTATGTATACTCTGTACAAACTTTCTTTAACCACACCGATGACTTATGCCACATACACACGATCGGAAATGCCGCCAGCAAAACTCAGATGAGAGCTTTTTGTTGGAAAATGCGAACGTGTATGCTCCATCGGTCTTTTGCTGGCGGAATTCCAGCCAGCAAAAGATTGAGAACATGTTCTCTATTTTTCGGTCGGGAAAAGTTCCTATCCGAAAATGCGTTCGTCTGTATGCAATTCAGACGCGCAAAAAATCACGCATGCTCGGAAACAATTTGACGCATGCTCGGAAGCAATGAACTTAATTTTCTCGGCTCGTCATAGTGTTGTACGTCACCGCGTTCTTGATGGTCGAAAGTTCAGAGAACTTTTGTGTGACCGTGTGTATGCAAGGCAAGCTTGAGTGGAATTCCGTCGGAAAAACCATCCAAGTTTTTTCTGACGTAAATTCCGATCGTGTGTATGCGGCATAACACCTTTATTTAGACTATTACATATGTTGCTGATCTTTTATTATGTACTTAACTTTCCTGGTATTGTTTGTATAAAGCCTAGTATTTGATTTTTCTACCTGTCTGAGCTCTTGTTTAACTATTATTGACAATGGACGTGACAGGTCTTCAAGCATAATCGCTTTCATCAAAGCATAAAATTGAGTACAAGTGGCTGTTCGTAAAATAAGAAAATACATGCTTTGCTTGTTGTAAAAGCTATACTCCAGGCATACAAACTGTTCTGCCCTGCCAAAGGATTTCTAATTATCTATAGCTAGTGTTGTGATCCAGCCAACCTAATCATGTGTGGGATCTCTACCTCAGCTATAGTGGTACAGTAGGACCAGAGCACCCTAAGACACATTGTCCAATCACTTTCTGATTGGACAATGAAGGAGCTAAACTCACCCATCTGCTCAATCCTCCTGTCAGTGTGTGCACTGTTATACGATTGCACTGCTGCAGAAACTGATTGTTGATATTTATTATTGAGACAAATCTCTGTTAGCTAGCAAATCTCTGGTTGTCTGTCTGATAAACCCATGATTAGTACCTATTGCCTTTTGAGGTGGCACTTAAATACAATGGTACTTTATGGACATCACTGTGGTGCTTCCCCAGTGTTCATAGTAGTAAAAGCTACCTGGGGATATAATATAAACAGTGTATATATATATAGATATATATATATATCTATAGATGTATATATATATCTATATATATAGATATATATATACGGTAGTATCTCACAAAAGTGAGTACAGCCCACATTTTTTCATGTGACAACACTGAAGTAAAGACACTTTGCTACAATGTAAAGTAATGAGTGTACAGCTTGTATAACAGTGTAAATTTGTTGTCCCCTCAAAATAACTCAACACACAGCCATTAATGTCTGAACCGCTGGCAACAAAAGTGAGTACACCCCTAAGTGGAAATGTCCAAATTGGGCTCAAAGTGTCAATATTTTGTGTGGCCACCATTATTTTCCAGCACTGCCTTAACCCTCTTGGGCATGGAGTTCACCAGAGCTTCACAGGTTGCCACTGGAGTCCCCTTCTACTCCTCCATGACGACATCACAGAGCTGGTGGATGTTAGAGACCTTGCGCTCCTCCACCTTCCTTTGAGGATGCCCCACAGATGCTCAATAGGGTTTAGGTTTGGAGACATGTTTGGCCAGTCCATCACCTTTACCCTCAGCTTCTTTAGAAAGGCAGTGGTCATCTTGGAGGTGTGTTTGGGGTCGTTATCATGTTGGAATACTGCCCTGCGGCCCAGTCTCCGAAGGGATAGGATCATGCTCTGCTTCAGTATGTTACAGTACATGTTGGCAGGCCCGGATTTACTCCCTTTGCCGCCCCAAGGCCGGGTCTTTCAATGCCGCCCCCCCCCCCCCCCCACACACACACACATACACACACACCACGTCCTTTATCGATGACTTCTACAATAGATCAATTAAAAACATATCTCCACACATGAGAACACTGAAAATAACTGGCTTTAATTGTACAGACTAAAAATACTTCAGGGTAAGCGCGCGAAGGGTAAGGATTTTTCGCAGGCAATTTTTCAAGGCAATGGCTGGTGTTAGTGCTTCAATCATCCCCGGCACCATGGTTGTTATGGTGTCAGGATGATTGAAACACATTACTTCTATCATTACATTGTAATATAAACTGAAATAGTTCAACTCACCATAATGCAGAATCATTGGGAGCCCTGAGCGTGTCACTTGCCACCATCTCTTGTCACTTGCCACTATGCCTGCCACCAGATGGGGATGTCACTTGCCACCATGCCTGCCACCAGATGGGGATGTCACTTGCCACCATGCCTGCCACCAGATGGGGATGTCACTTGCCACGCTGCCTGCCACCAGATGGGGATGTCACTTGCCACTATGCCTGCCACCAGATGGGGATGTCACTTGCCACGCTGCCTGCCACCAGATGGGGATGTCACTTGCCACCATGCCTGCCACCAGATGGGAATGTCCCTTGCCACCAGATGGGGATGTCCCTTGCCACCAGATGGGGATGTCACTTGCCACCAGATGGGGATGTCCCTTGCCACCAAATGGGGATGTCACTTGCCACCAGATGGGGATGTCCCTTGCCACCATGCCTGCCACCAGATGGGGATGTCACTTGCCACCAGATGGGGATGTCACTTGCCACCAGATGGGGATGTCCCTTGCCACCAGATGGGGATGTCACTTGCCACCATGCCTGCCACCAGATGGGGATGTCACTTGCCACCAGGTGGGGATGTCACTTGCCACCAGATGGGGATGTCCCTTGCCACCAGATGGGGATGTCCCTTGCCACCAGATGGGGATGTCACTTGCCACCATGCCTGCCACCAGATGGGGATGTCACTTGCCACCAGGTGGGGATGTCACTTGCCACCAGATGGGGATGTCACTTGACACCAGATGGGGATGTCACTTGACACCAGATGGGGATGTCACTTGCCACCATGCCTGCCACCAGATGGGGATGTCACTTGCCACCAGATGGGGATGTCACTTGCCACCAGATGGGGATGTCCCTTGCCAATGTTGCCATGCTGCCTGCCATCAGAAGGAGGAGGGCGGAACAGCGGTGCGGGCAATGAGAGATGTCATCTCTCTCCCAGCCGCCGCACCGCTGACACTACTAGCTACTCTCAATTTTTTTTTAAATGGCGCCGGGCGGCGCAATCACGCTACTGCGCATGCGCCGCCCGGCCGAGCGCTTACGAGCTTTCCCGAGCCCGGCCGGCTTCGGAACGGCGCATGCGCAGTTGCGTGGTCGGCTCGCGGCCATCTTTTCTATGGGCACTGGTACCCATAATAGACTTTAATGGGCAGCACGAAAGGGGGGGCGGCCGCGAAGTCGCTGCAGGAGCGGCGCTGCCCCTACACCACTGCTGCCCCGAGGCCTGGCCTCGGTGGCCTTGTGGCTAATCCGGCCCTGCATGTTGGCATTCATGGTTCCCTCAATGAACTGTAGCTCCCCAGTGCCAGCAGCACTCATGCAGCCCCAGACCATGACACGCCCACCACCATGCTTGACTGTAGGCAACACATACTTGTCTTTGTACTCCTCACCTGGTTGCTGCCACACACACTTGGCACCATCTGAACCAAATAAGTTTATCTTGGTTTCATCAGACCACAGGACATGGTTCCAATAATCCATGTCCTTAGTCTGCTTGTCTTCAGCAAACTGCGGGCTTTCTTGTGCATCATCTTTAGAAGAGGCTTCCTTCTGGGACGACAGCCATGCAGACCAATTTGATGCAGTGTGCGGCGTATGGTCTGAGCACTGACAGGCTGACCCCCCACCCCTTCAACCTCTGCAGCAATGCCAACAGAACTCATACGTCTATTTCCCAAAGACTACCTCTGTATATGATGCTGAGCATGGTCACTCAACTTCTTTGGTCGACCACGGCGAGGCCTGTTCTGAGTGGAACCTGTCCTGTTAAACCGCTGTATGATCTTGGCCACCATGCTGCAGCTCAGTTTCAGGGTCTTGGCAATCTTCTTATAGCCTAGGCCATCTTTATGTAGAGCAACAATTCTTTTTTTCAGATCCTCAGAGAGTTCTTTGCCATGAGGTGCCAAGTTGAACTTTCAGTGACCAGTATGAGAGAGTGAGAGCGATAACACCAAATTTAACACACCTGCTCCCCATTCACACCTGAGACCTTGTAACACTAACGAGTCACATGACACTACTTTACATTGTAGCAAAGTGTAATTTCTTCAGTGTTGTCACATGAAAAGATATAATAAAATATTTACAAAAATGTGAGGGGTGTACTCATTTTTGTGAGATACTATAGATCAAATTTTGGCCAGTCCTTTCTGAACTGGTCATATGTTGATCCTTGTATGGCCAGCTTAAAGCAGAACTAAACCCCCCTCTCCTTTTCAGCCAAGGAGGCTGCCATCTTAGCCTCTGTTTGATCTGCAACTGCCATGGTGCTGCACATGTGATCAATTATGACTCCAGCACTTTGATGGATTGACAGTTTGGTTAAAAGCACACGAAACTGTGACAGCATTGCTGGCATGCTGGGAATGTAACAGTTTTTTGAAACCAGTAAATTGATAGGTTTAGTTCCGCTTTAAATGATATCTAAGAATGGATAGCTTTCCTCAGAAAAATGATTATCCAATGTCAGCAAACAGAGAAAGGAAATGTAATTGATTAGATAACATTTTAAACAAATGGTCAATAGACTCCTAACCCCCACACATTACCACACTGCCAATCACTTTAAAAAGTTGTTTTATTTTTAGTCATGAACTATTCAAAAGGGCAAGGCTGGATTACAGAAATCCTTTAGAGATAAACGTAACCCATATAATAGCATAGCGTGTTATATTTATTATACTAGGACAGCAAATTAAGTAATTTCCCTAATTATTACTTATATTTACAGTTCGTCTGCACAAATTATTTTAAGTCCATGCCATCATCCTCCTTATTACAGCCATGGTGTATTTATACAGTATGACAAATAATTTTTCACTATATAGGAATTGCATGTTCCTATAACATAAAACACATAAACACACATAATATTTATTGTTTTAAGTAGAAACTATAATGGTTTGAGGTCAAATTTATTTTAGTGTTTTTTTAATAAGTTTATAAGATTTTAAAATTATATTTTGAGAGCCTGCCCACACACTGGAGGTAATAAAAACTAACTCTCACTACAGGAACAAGGTAAAAGAAAAAAATATTGCTGGTGTTATCTTGTATCCATGGGTAGGTTTTGCTTAGTGATTTTATCCCTTGCTGTATACTGTTCCATTGGGGGAGGATCTGTCTTGGGTTTATCTGCTTGCATTTACAGTATAAAACGCACACATGCAACTGGTATGTTGAGTTTTCTCTTTTTTTCTTTTTTCATTCTTTTTTTACTATTGTACCGCTGGTACTGTGTACAGTGTTGAAAATATATATGGAAATACCGCACTGTCAAAAGAAAACATGTGTAAGCAGCTAACACATACAAGTGACCTAGTCCTGTAAATGAAACGATATAAAGAAAAGTGTAGCGCTAACAACCATAGACATAGTCCATAACCATATTCATGGTTAAGCCCAATAAGTAAATCACATAGATTTGTATAAAGATCCTTGAGAGAAAAATAAAAGTCCGTAATGCAAAAATGCTGATAATATCCTTAAAAGTGAAAGTCTTTAGTAGATAAATAACACCAAAAAGTGAAGACAGCAAGTGAATGTGTTGATAGAAGATCCACCACCCTATTGGATTAGGGGCTTACCGGAAAGATTGGACACAGATGGGTGTACACCCACGGGGTCAATCTAGCTTGTAACTGTGGGGATCCACGGTGGTGTCCGTATAACATGAGGGTTAATCCAGGTGACCCAATACTTTAGATATGGCAAAGGGAGTAAGTCCACTCAGGCATCCAACGTATACATTAAAAAGTCGTAAGAGTACATAGCGTAATACTGTATAAGGGGTTTAAAACTCATTTATTTAAAAGTAGGAAAACTCACATTTTAGTAGAAAAAACAGCGCTTTTGGATACAAATATCTGGCAATGTTGGTGGTATCAGCAGCTCAGCCCGACGCGTTTCGTCCTAGGGGACATCATCTGGGGTCATCATCTGGGTTTATACTGTGTACAGTGTTAGCTTGGATTATGAGCATAATTCATTCCAGAAGAATGCTTGTAATCCAAAGCACTCGTATATCAAAGCGAGTTTCCCCATAGGAAAAAGTGGAAGCTCAGATAATCCGTTCCAGTGGCACTGCTAGTGTATGCAGTACCGCATGTAGCTCGTTAACCGGGTTACTCGCAATCCAAGGTATTACTGTATATACTGTATATATTTTGTTCAGGTGGTCTGCCCCTGCTATGCTAGACCATTTGTGTATTTTTTTTTTTTTTTTATTCTGCAACATTTGAAAACTAATAGAGTTAGTTGTTAAAGATGTTAAAGCAACCGTTCAAGTGTAAAAACAAATGGCCACTGCCCTCACCTATAACTGGCCTTCGCAGCAAGGAGTACATGGAAGGGCAATGCATGCAAAACAAAGAAATTCCTGGCTCAACTTACCAACCAGCCTGCTAACCAACTGAATTGTCCTGTCTAATGCCCCGTACACACGGTCGGACATTGATCAGACATTCTGACAACATTGGCCGAATTTTGCAAGAAAAAAATTATGAATTTAAACTAATACGAAATAAATTATAAGGAAAATAATTAATGAATTTGGCATGATTTGTTAATTCGTTAAAGGTCTAATGAAACAAAAGGTCAACTCGGAGTAAATCTTACAGTCCAATCAGCTGATTAATTTTGTGCTGGAGGTTGAATTACTGGCAAAGTGCATTCCTGAGAACTGAGTGAGAAGGGTGTTGTATTGTACAGTTGTGCTCATAAGTTTACATACCCTGACAGAATTTATGATTTCTTGGCCATTTTTCAGAGAATATGAATGATAACACGAAAACTTTTCTTTCACTCATGGTTAGTGTTTGGCTGAAGCCATTTATTATCAATCAACTGTGTTTACTCTTTTTAAATCATGATCACAACAGAAACTAGCCAAATGACCCTGATCAAAAGTTTACTTTCCCCAGTTTTTAATACTGTGTATTGCCCCCTTTAACAGTTTGAAGTTCTTTGTGGTATTTGCAGATGAGGCTCTTTATCTTCTAAGATGGTAAAGCTGCCCATTCCTCTTGGCAAAAAGCCTCCAGTTCCTCTAAATTATTGGGCTGTCTTGCATGAACTGCACGTTTGAGATATCCCCAGAGTGGCTCAATGATATTGAGGTCAGGAGACTGAGATGGTCACTCCAGAACCTTCACTTTATTCTGCTGTAGCCAATGACAGGTTGACTTGGGCTTATGTTTTGGATCATTGTCATGTTAAAATGTCCAAGTACGTCCCATCCATCAGCTTCCTGGCTGATGGATGCAAATGTGTCTCCAGTATTTTTTTATAACATACTGCATTCATCTTGCCATCAATTTTGACCAAATTTCCTGTGCCTTTGTAGATCACACATCCCCAAAACATCAATGATCCACCTCCATGTTTCATAGTAGAAATGGTGTACCTTTCATTATAGGCCTTGTTGACTCGTCTCCAAATGTAGTGTTTATAGTTGTGCCCAAAAAGCTCAATTTTGGTCTCATCACTCAAAATGACTTTGTGCCAGAAGGTTTGAGGCTTGTCTCTGTACTGTTTGGAGTATTGTAAGCGGGATACTTTGTGGCATTTGCGTAGTAATGGCTTTCTTCTGGCGACTCAACCATGCAGCCCATCTTTCTTCAAGTGCCTCCTTATTGTGCATCTTGAAACAGCCACACCACATGTTTTTCGAGAGTCCTGTATTTCACCTGAAGTTATTTGTGGGTTTTTCTTTGCATCCCAAACAATTTTCCTGGCAGTTGTGGCTAAAATTTTAGTTGATGTACCTGACCGTGGTTTGGTTTCAACAGAACCCCTCATTTTCCACTTCTTGATTAGAGTTTGAACACTGCTGATTGGCATTCTCAATTCCTTGGATATCTTTTTATATCCCTTTCCTGTTTTATACAGTTCAACGATCGTTTCCCGCAGATCCTTTGACAATTCTTTTGCTTTCCCCATGACTCGGAATCCAGAAACGTCAGTGCAGCACTGGATGAAAGATGCAAGGGTCTGCAAGGAGTCCAGAAACTCACTGACCTTTTATACACACACACTAATTACATGCAAACAGATCACAGGTGAGGATGGTTACCTTTAATAGCCATTCAAACCCCTTTGTATCAACTTGTGTGCATGTTATCAGGCCAAAATCACCAGTGTATGTAAACTTTTGATCAGAGTCATTTGGGTATTTTCTATTGTGATTATGATTTAAAAAGAGTAAACACAGTTGATTGATAACAAATGTCTTAAGCTAAACATTAACCATGAGTGAAAGAAATGTTTTTGTGTTATCATTTATATCTTCTGAAAAATGGCCAAGAAATCATAATTTCTGCCAGGGTATGTAAACTTATGAGCACACCTGTATTTGAGCATAGGAGAAGAGATATTGTCATTGTGTGTGTTAACGGATTCAATAAACAAACGACTTCCCGAGCTGCAAATCTTTATCACAAATATATACAGTATATGTATGTATGTATGTATGTGTGTGTATATATATATTTATATATATATATATATATATATATATATATATAATCTGAGTATCTCCCAAAAGTGAGTACACCCCTCACATTTTTGTAGATATTTTATATCTTTTCATGTGAAAACACTGAAGAAATGACACTTTGCTACAATGTATAGTGAGTGTACAGCTTGTATAACTGTAAATTTGCTGTCCCCTCAAAATAACTCAACACACAGCCATTAGTGTCTAAACTGTTGGCAACAAAAGTGAGTACACCTCTACAGTATCTCACAAAAGTGAGTACACCCCTCACATTTGTGTAAATATTTGATTCTATCTTTTCATGTGACAACACTGAAGAAATTACACTTTGCTACAATGTAAAGTAGTGAGTGTACAGCTTGTATAACAGTGTAAATTTTCTGCCCCCTTAAAGTAACTCAACACACAGCCATTAATGTCAAAACTGCTGGCAACAAAAGTGAGTACACCCCTAAATGAAAATGTCCAAATTGGTCACAATTAGCCATTTTCCCTCCCTGGTGTCATGTAATTCGTTAGCGTTACAAGGTCTCAGGTGTGAATGGGGAGCAGGTGTGTTAAATTTGGTGTCATCACCCTCACTTTCTCATATTGGTCACTGGAAGTTCAACATGGCACCTCATGGCAAAGAACTCTCTGAGGATCTGAAAAAAAGAATTGTTGCTCTACATAAAGATAGCCTAGGCTATAAGAAGATTGCCAAGACCCTGAAACTGAACTTCAGCATGGTGGCCAAGACCATACAGAGGTTTAACAGGACAAGTTCCACTCAGAACAGGCCTCGCCATGGTCGACCAAAGAAGTTGAGTGCACATGTTCAGCATCATATCCAGATATCCAGAGGTTGTCTTTGGGAAATAGTTGTATGAGTGCTACCAGCATTGCTGCAGAGGTTGAAGGGGTGGGGGTCAGCCTGTCAGTGCTCAGACCATACGCCGCACGCTGCATCAAATTAGTCTGCATGGCTGTCATCCCAGAAGGAAGCCTCTTCTACAGATGATGCACAAGAAAGCCTGCAAACAGTTTGCTGAAGACAAGCAGACTAAGGACATGTTTTACTGGAACCATGTCCTGTGGTCTGATGAGACAAAGATAAACTTAGTTGGTTGAGATGGTGTCAAGCGTGTGTGACGGCAACCAGGTGAGGAGTACAAAGGCAAGTGTGTCTTGCCTACAGTCAAGCATGGTGGTGGGAGTGTCATGGTCTGCATGAGTGTTGCTGGCACTGGGGAGCTACAGTTTATTGAGGGAACCATGAATGCCAACATGTACTGTGACATACGGAAGCAGAGCATGATCCCTTCCCTTTGGAGACTGGGCCGCAGGGCAGTATTCCAACATGGTAACGACCCCAAACACACCTCCAAGACGACCACTGCCTTTCTAAAGAAGATGAGGGTAAAGGTGATGGACTGGCGAAGCATGTCTCCAGACCTAAGCCCTATTGAGCATCTGTGGGGCATCCTCAAGTGGAAGGTGGAGGAGCGCAAGGTCTCTAACATCCACCAGCTCCGTGATGTCAACATGGAGGAGTGGAGGACTCCAGTGGCAACCTGTGAAGCTCTGGTGAACTCCATGCAAGGCAGTTCTAGAAAATAATGGTGGCCACACAAAATATTGTCACTTTGGGCCCAATTTGGACATTTTTCACTTACAGTATCTCACAAAAGTGAGTACACCCCTCACATTTTTGTGAATATTTTATTATATCTTTTCATGTGACAACATTGACGAAATGCACTTTGCTACAATGTAAACTAATGAGTGTACAGCTTGTATAACAGTGTAAATTTGCTATCCCCTCAAAATAACTCAACACACAGCCATTAATGTCTAAACCGCTGGCAACAAAAGTGAGTACACCCCTAAGTGAAAATGTCCAAATTGGGCCCAAAGTGTCAATATTTTGTGTGTACACCATTATTTTCCAGCACTGCCTTAACCCTCTTGGGCAGGGAGTTCCCCAGAGCTTCACTGGAGTCTTCTTCCACTCCTCCATGACGACATCATGGAGCTGGTGGATGTTAGAGACCTTGTGCTTCTCCACCCTCTGTTTGAGGATGCCCCACAGATGCTCGATAGGGTTTAGGTCTGGAGACATGCTTGGCCAGTCCATCATCTTTACCTTCAGCTTCTTTAGCAAGGCAGTGGTCGTCTTGGAGGTGTGTTTGGGGTCGCTATCATGTTGGAATACTGCCCTGCGGCCCAGTCTCTGAAGGGAGGGGATCATGCTCTGCTTCAGTATTTCACAGTACATGTTGGTTCCCTCAATGAACTGTAGCTCCCCAGTGCCGGCAGCACTCATGCAGCCCCAGACCATGACACTCCCACCATGCTTGACTGTAGGCAAGACACACTTGTCTTTGTACTCCTCACCTGGTTTCCGCCACACATGCTTGACACCATCTGAACCAAATAAGTTTATCTTGGTCTCATCAGACCACAGGACATGGTTTCAGTAATCCATGCCCTTAGTCTTCTTGTCTTCAGCAAACTGTTTGCAGGCTTTCTTGTGCATCATCTTTAGAAGAGGCATCCTTCTGGGATGACAGCCATGCAGACAAATTTGATGCAGTGTGCAGCGTATGGTCTGAGCACTGACAGGCTGATCCCCCACCCCTTCAACCTCTGGAGCAATTCTGGCAGCACTCATATGTCTATTTCCCAAAGACAACTTCTGGATAGGATGCTGAGCACATGCACTCAACTTCTTTGATCGACCATGGTGAGGCCTGTTCTGAGTTGAACCTGTCCTGTTAAACTGCTGTATGGTCTTGGCCACCATGCTGCAGCTCAGTTTCAGGGTCTTGGCATTCTTCTTATAGCCTAGGCCATCTTTATGTTATGCAACAATTCTTTTTTTTCAGATCCTCAGGGAGTTCTTTGCCTCGAGGTGCCATGTTGAACTTCCAGTGACCAGTATGAGAGAGTTAGAGCGATAACACCAAATTTAACACACCTGCTCCCCATTCACACCTGAGACCTTGTAACACTAACGAGTCACATGAGACCGGTGGGAGGGAAAATTGCTAATTGGGCCCAATTTGCACATTTTCACTTAGGGGTGTACTCACTTTTATTGCCAGCAGTTTAGACATTAATGGCTGTGTGTTGAGTTATTTTGAGGGGACAGCAAATTTACACTGTTATACAAGCTGTACACTCACTACTTTACATTGTAGCAAAGTGTCATTTCTTCAGTGTTGTCACATGAAAAGATATAATAAAATATTTACAAAAATGTGAGGGGTATACTCACTTTTGTGAGATAATGTACGTCACCGGTGCATGCGCTCTGAAGGTCCGGCATACCTTGCCTGATCTTCAGAGCTTTGTGCTCGGGAGTGACGTCATCGCGGCTCCGGCCAATCACGTAGCCGGAGAGCTCAAACCCAGAACAGAGACCGGAGGAAGATGTCAGCAGTGACAGCGCGCCACTGGAAGGCTTCGTTCCAGGGTAAGTATTTCATAATGTGCTGCAATTACCTTACAGGTGTTTGTTTTTTTTTTAAACAGTCGTGGTTTACTACCACTTTAATGACATTGGCTGTATGTTTGGGGTTGTTGTCCTGCTGCAAAATAAATCTGGGGCCCATCACCCTGATGGTATGGCATGATGGATAAGTATTTGCCAGTATTTCTCAGCATTGAGGACACCATTGATCCTGTCCAAATCTCCAACTCCATTTGCAGAAATGCAGCCCCAAACTTGCAAGGAACCTCCACCATGCTTCACTGTTCCTGCAGACACTCATTATTGTACCGCTCTCCAGTCCTTTATGAACAAACTGGCTCCTGCTACAGCCAAATATTTCACATTTTGACTCATCGGTTCAGAGCACCTGCTGCAATTTTTCTGCATCCAAGTTCCTATGTTTTCATGTATAGTTGAGTCACTTAGCTTTGTTTCCACATCCTATGCTCGAAAACAAAAAATAGCTTTGGAGAAGGGGGGCACTACATGTACATTTTTGTTTTTACATTTCATTTGGCCAGGAGCAATATTTTTTAAATGCTTGAAGTGAAAATAAACATGCCCAGTTCCTTTAAATAACATGCCTGGGGGTGCCCCAATCCTATGTGTGAAGGGGCACATCCCTGTGATGTACAGAAAGTACTTCAGCTGCACCGACATTTACAAAGGAAAAAAGTGTTTAATAAGCATTTTTTGCCAAATGTTTTATAACCTAACAAAATAGCTCTAAACATGTCCTGTCTTAAGCGATCTGGAATCTCTACTCTGAGACGACGCTTTAGATAAGGTCCTGTCTACTATTCACAAACAGTTGTTTACAGCGGTTGGTGAGCTCCTTTCGTGCTGCAGAGTGGCTTGGGAGGCAGTTGTAACGAAAGGTCCCACACTCCGCTTGAGTGCTTTTGTCATATACCGCTTCCTCCCAGTCTGAATATAGATATCAGATATTCCACCCTCTAACAACAACAAAACAAGACAATACTCATTTGGTTGCTGAACATGGACTGTTTATTGAAAACACAGGTAATACTCTGGACAATCCCCCCACCTTTGCATTCCGGGCGGGGTAGACTGTCCAATCAGCAGTGAGAGCTGTTGGAGGAATTCGCCCCCACCAATCTCACAGCTAATCTACATACACATCCCATAATATCCAAGGCAGACAGACACACTAGAACATTGGAATACAGCCACATCCCAAACGACCCAGCAAAGAGTACACAACAAAATGAGACAATATACCAACCACCCTAAGCTGGCAGAGACCATCATGGCCTCCTTAATAATGTCCTTTGGCATTACATAACAGAATATCTTCCTAAATGCTTGTAGCTCCCTCAAATGCCAGGGCCCATAGTCGATAGGCAAGAGGCCAGCATTCAGTCCCCTCCAAAAGCCTCTGTCCCAGGTGAGTCTGTCACAGCAGTGTTCCCTCAGATGGATGGGAATGAATGGGATGATATTTAGGATATTAACTTTACCAGGCTGGTGTCGGCCAGAGATCATCTTATTCCATTTAAATTTTTACGTGGCATTTACCATACTCCAGCCAGATTGGCTAGAATATTCCCTACCCAGTCGGCCCTGTTGCTGGTGGTGCACTTCATTAACCGCACATTTTTTACATATATTCTGGAATTGTGTGATTATTCAAAATTTTTGGCGGGGGGGTCACTGAGTGTATAGAGGATGAAAAAAGGCAGCGCATAATAAACATACAGAATACTGCAATGGTGTAGTGAAACGAAAAGTCCATATAAAAGTCAATAAACTAAGTATATGACAGGCAAGAAATAATTGCCTGTAACCAAAGTGTATGTGATAGAAGAAGTCCAACAGTGTGTAAACACAAAAACAGCAACCCGGAAATGTGGATCCCAAAGTGTTGGTAATGGAGGTGCTGATCTGTCTGTGTGGAAACAACCTCAAAAGGAAGCACCATGAACAACTGAATAGTAAGTGTATGCCCTTACCAGATCAGGTGGTCTCTACTGTCAGAGACATAGAGTCTTCAAGGCAGTGTGCCACACATGGCAGATGTAGTGATGTCCTGGTGGTTGGAACGTCTGAGACGGGCTCCAGGGGAAATGAAAGGGCCATACAAGTCGACCGTCACTTCTGGAACTCAAGAGTGGAATCTTGTAGGAAGGGTGTAACAGGCCGGGACACCCACTCACGTCAGGATAATATGTGGAGAAAAGAATATTGCTTCCACATAGTGTAGATAAAAAAGGGGGGTATTTTATTTCTAAAAGACCGATATCAATAAAAGTGATCACAATAAAATGAGGGGCAACATGGAGAGTGATATAGCAGCCCTACGCGTTTCGACCTAAGGGTCTTCAACTGGGGCATAGATCACCTCTTCCACATTGCCTATATTTATAAATACAATATATGATACAGGACCAATCAAACAGAAAGGAAAAAAGCATTACTTCATCTCATTGGAGTAGAGTAACCATCTGACTAACCAACCCACAGCTTAGTCAAATGGACCAATGGTATTTGACAACTGGAAGACATGCGTGCCAAACAGCCAACCAGCAGACCGACCGGAAGATCTAGTCGCCACGGCCGCAGGTCCGCATGTCAAACAAAAAGGATTGTCATCATGACAAAAAGACAGCGAAAACGCGGGTCTCAGGTCACGAGACAAACGAGGAATACATCAAGTGACCGCAGGAAGGGAAGATCTCAAAACAATTAAAAACCATCCCCATGGTCACACAGTGCATCACATGACCACACTTACCCACGTGACCAGTATCGTAGGTCCCTGGAAAAAGGTTAGAAGGGGATATTACTGCACTTTGTTTGGTAGTCACGGCAATCCCCTAAATTCGGTTAATGGAACAAAATCAAAATATATGAACATTATCAATATTAAAAGGAGAGACAAATTCCATGGTATGGGGACACAATCAGAACGCGGAAAAATAAAAAATAAAAATCACCCAACCGAAAGTGGCCCCAAACACAGGAAATGTGTCCCTAACAGAAAAACAGAATACTGAAACTCTGAATAAATGAGAAGAGATATTCTGGCTGCCCCGAGGCCCAAACAAAAAATGGGAGGTGGCGCCCAAAATAAGTACACGAGTGCCCATACCGGAAGTAGTCCCAAATAGGGACAAAACGTGAAACTACAAAAGGGGGGTCTCTAAGACTGATTAATGAACGAGTTGAGGTTCCACTCCACGTTCAATCGGAACGGAAAGTAGGACCTCAACTCATGTACAGGGCTGGATTAGCCACAAGGACACCGAGGCCAGGACTCGGGGCGGCAGTGGTGTAGGGGCGGCGCCGCTCCTGCAGCGACTTCATGGCCGCCCCCCCTTTCGTGCTGCCCATTAAAGTCTATTATGGGCACCAGTGCCCATAGAAAAGATGGCCGCGAGCCGACCACGCAACTGCACATGCGCCGTTCCGAAGCCGGCCGGGCTCGGGAAAGCTCGTAAGCGCTCGGCCGGGCGGCGCATGCGCAGTAGCGTGATTGCGTCGCCCGGTGCCATTTTTAAAAAAATTGAGAGTAGCTAGTAGTGTCAGCGGTGCGGCGGCGGGGAGAGAGATGACATCTCTCATTGCTCGCACCGCTGTTCCGCCCTCCTCCTTCTGATGGCAGGCAGCATGGCAACATTGGCAAGGGACATCCCCATCTGGTGGCATGGTACATCCCCATCTGGTGGCAAGTGACATCCCCATCTGGTGGCAAGTGACATCCCCATCTGGTGGCAGGCATGGTGGCAAGTGACATCCCCATCTGGTGGCAAGGGACATCCCCATCTGGTGGCAAGTGACATCCCCATCTGGTGGCAAGTGACATCCCCATCTGGTGGCAGGCATGGTGGCAAGGGACATCCCCATCTGGTGGCAAGTGACATCCCCATCTGGTGGCAAGGGACATCCCCATCTGGTGGCAAGGGACATCCCCATCTGGTGGCAGGCATGGTGGCAAGTGACATCCCCATCTGGTGGCAGGCAGCGTGGCAAGTGACATCCCCATCTGGTGGCAGGCAGCGTGGCAAGTGACATCTCCATCTGGTGGCAGGCAGCGTGGCAAGTGACATCCCCATCTGGTGGCAGGCATGGTGGCAAGTGACATCCCCATCTGGTGGCAGGCATGGTGGCAAGTGACATCCCCATCTGGTGGCAGGCATAGTGGCAAGTGACATCCCCATCTGGTGGCAGGCATAGTGGCAAGTGACAAGAGATGGTGGCAAGTGACACGCTCAGGGCTCCCAATGATGATTATACTATTTCAGTTTATATTACAATGTAATGATAGAAGTAATGTGTTTCAATCATCCTGACACCATAACAACCATGGTGCCGGGGATGATTGAAGCACTAACACCAGCCATTGCCTTGAAAAATTGCCTGCGAAAAATCCTTACCCTTCGCGCGCTTACCCTGAAGTATTTTTAGTCTGTACAATTAAAGCCAGTTATTTTCAGTGTTCTCATGTGTGGAGATATGTTTTTAATTGATCTATTGTAGAAGTCATCGATAAAGGACGTGGTGTGTGTGTATGTGTGTGTGTGTGTGGGGGGGGGGGGCGGCATTGAAAGACCCGGCCTTGGGGCGGCAAAGGGAGTAAATCCGGGCCTGCTCATGTATCCAATACGTCTCAAGGCGAGAAACCCCGCGTAGGCGGGATTCGCCCCACCAATGAGGAACAAATTTGTCAATCACTTGGAATAATGTACCTGTAGGATCCTTATTGTGATACTGTAAATAATAACGTGGTACTGTATGTTTGCTTTTCCCACCCCTAATCCCAGCAGCATGTTCATTGACTCTAATGGAAAAAGTCCTGATGGTAAGGCCAACGTATTGCTTGTGGCAAGGACAGGTGAGCAAATACACAATGTATTGGGAAGCACAGGTGGTAAAATGCTTCATGGAGTAAATACGTGAAGTAACAGTACATTTAAATCAGTATCAGTATCAGTTTTGTGTCTCCCACCTATATTGTGGAGACACACGTTACATCTACGACATGGGTAATAACCCTTACACTGCTGGAAGAAAGATACCTTTTGGGGGGGGTCAATCACATTCGGGGCAACTTGCCCCTGAATGGACCGTGCACCCCTAAAGATAACACCAACCTGTTCAGGAAGAACAGGACCAAGCAGTCTGTCGTTCAAAAGCACCTTCCAATGTTTTCTAAAAATTTCCCTAATCTGTTTAGATTGAGTGGAATAGGTGGTAAAGAAGGACCATCTAAATCTGGAATCTAGAGTTTCTTTGGGACGCTCCGCTAAAGTGGAGCATCTCTCTGTTAACAGAACTTTATTAATCTCGACATCCAATACATCTGAGTTGTAACCCTTTTCTAAAAATCTGTTCTTGAGGACTTGAGACTGAGACAGGTAGTCTGAAGTTCTTGTACAGTTACGACGTAACCTCAAGAACTGACTACGGGGAATTGACTTCAACCATTGGTCCTGGTGGCAACTATCGACCGGAATGTATCCATTCCGGTCAGTGGGTTTGAAGTATGTCTTAAACTCCAAATGTTGTTCAACCACCATAATCTCAAGGTCTAGGAAATGAACTGAGGTGGTACTAGCTTCATAGCTCAAAACAATCCCCCGGTCATTGAGATTAAGTGTAGCCATGAAGTGGTCCAAGGACATGCGGTCTCCATCCCATAGGAGGAGGATGTCGTCAATATATCTGGCCCAGAGAACCAACTCGGGTCTCCGGGAGGCATAGACGACATCCTCCTCCCACTGGGCCATATAGAGGTTGGTAAGACTGGGGGCGAACTTCGCCCCCATAGCCACACCTCTTTTCTGCAGATAAAACTGGTTTTGAAACCAGAAATAGTTATGCCGAGTGGCAAATTTCAAAAGCTGCATAATAAAGTTCCGTTGTAAAGAAGGAAGTCTGGTATCTCTTGACAAATAGTTCTCAACAGAGTCGAAGCCTAAACTGTGAGGTATGCACGTGTAAAGTGCAGCTACGTCTGCTGTGACCAAAATCATCCCTTCTTTGAATTCGACTGACTCAAGCAATTTGATAGTATCTCTGGTATCCTTCAACTATGAAGCAGTAGAACAAACCAAGGGTTGTAAATAAAAATAAACATATTTCCCTATACAGGCCGTGACCGAGTCGATCCCGCTGACCAGGGTCGGGACAAGGGGTGGGCAGGAGGGGCGTCTGCCCTGGGCACTGAGGTATCATGCGAGGTGCGGGGGCACTCCAAGGAGATTGGGGGCAGAGGATTTGTGTTCGGAAGGAGGAATTTGGGGGGCCGGAAAGAGGTAAGAATTGTTCTAGGAGAGGAAATTTTGGGAGGTGTACTAGGAGTGGTGATTTGGGGGGGTTGTTGAGTGGGGGGGGATGGGAAAGAGGTTTAGTGCTAGGAGGGAGGATTTGGGGGGTTTGTGCCAGAAAAAAATAAACTTGTGTGGCGGGGGGGGGGGTTGTGCTAGGGGGGAAGTGTTTTTAGGAGGGGGATTTGTGCTTGTAGGGAAGATTGGGGGGGCATTTGTGCTAGGGGAAATTGGGGAGGGGAGAATGTGTGCTAGGATGGGGGTTTGGGGGGGTAATTTGTGCTGGGAGGGGGAATGAGAAGATTAATTGTTTCATTTTTCTTGGGATGGGGGGGAATTTTTGCTGACACGTAATGCTTATACATCCTGGGGGGGGGACAATTTGGCATGTTCGCCCTGGGCTCTAGATGACCTTGTCCCTGCACTGCCGCTGACTATGGGTCGGCCAGGGGGATCGACTTTGGGCTGAATTCTGACCTGAAACAGACCAAAAGACGCACAGGGCTCCTGTGTAAATTTGCACCGGAGCCACATTGGAGATATGTGAACCGGCTCCATAGAGAGCCAGTCACAATCTCCTGCTATTGCGAATTATATGCGGGGATCCCACATCCAATTCGCAATAGTGTGCACACAGCCTTACACTAGCAGAGGTATACCACATAAGTTTGATAAGGTGTTGGGTAGTTGGATGAATAGTACATCCACAGTGTCTGATTAAATTGCTATTTTTGAAATAAATGAGGGACGTAACCTATAATGTGTGGATTCTGATCTAGGGATGTGGGTCATCTGCTTGCTATTATGGAAGGACAGTGCTGCTCATGCAGTAATATACATGACAACTCTCTTGCTATCTTGAAGGAAGGGGGGTGTATTGGTTGGGCCAAAGAATGATTTACTTTCTCGCTAAAGGGTTATATATTGTACATGGGGGTCTTTGCTCTTGTTTCTGTATTCCTGGGTATTGGTCTCGGGGGTTATACAATGAGCCAAATGCTGAAGAAGTGTATGTTGTATTATGGTATGTAGCCCAGTTGGGCTTTTGTTGTAATGTTTTATTTGTAATTGTTATTGCAAAACTTGATAAATAAAATAAAAAAAAAACAAAAAAAAAACACATCCTGTCTGTTAAAGCAGAATGATTTGATCCAAGCAATCCATGAATAAGAGAATGCTCCTGGTAAGCTTTGTGCCAATCACTGTTTCCTTGGTTTAGTAATTCTAACCTTTTGTGCCCTCGGGGTGATCATCTCTCCACCGCTTCAATCTGAAAAGTCATGGCCTCAGGTCTGATTATCAGTGAACGCTTGATCACCCTGACATGTTCCACCAGGACCTGTAACAAAGGATGGCCACACTCAAATCCTACACAGTGGCACAAGCTAGACCTGGAGCAGACGTGTGCCATTTGCAGGGAAAGGACAGCCGGGCTGATTCTTCGTTTTTTTTATCCAGTCTCTTGTCCTTTGTTCTGTCCTGCTACTTTCAGGAGATCAAACGGCCTTCACACACATCAAACAAAGGGTGACAATGTTAACAACATCCTGCATCTCTGAGCCTAAATGTCTTTTATTGTGCTAAGTAGAGTACACTGTTTTTTTTTTTTTTTTCAAAAACAACATAAGCGCACATGTGCACACGCACACACACATACAATGCAGAATATTTTTAAATCACTGAGCCAACAATTAATGCTATCCAGGAAACTATGTAACTGTTTTTTTAAAGAGGAGCTTTAACCCCCCCCCCCCCAGAAAAGAACAACAAAAACAATCCCTAACAATTGTCCCTGTTCATGCGTGCGTAGATTTGCGTACCTCACAACTTTTTGAGATGAGAATAAGGGACACCTATTAGCAAAAGTATGTAGGCATAAGACACACCCTCTGCCACTTCCCCCTAAAGGATAATTGTACAAAAAAAAATTATTGGTTAAACCCGCGAGCGCTTTTTTACCACTATTTCTTTATATTATCTTTTGGAATTTGCAAATGCAGCCATTTAGAAATTGGATGAAAGGTTTAGCACCAGGAAACACTTTTTGATAGATAAATAGTGCATTTTATATACAACTATATAGATCAGACAAAAATGAGGGACAATTGAAGAAGAAGAAGGGACACAGGGACTTTGTTCTGAATGAGGGACAGGCTCTCGAAATCAGGGACAGTTGGGAGCTATGCTATTAGAAAAAGTATGTAGGCATAGGACACACTGCCACGCCCCCTCGAGCCTGGGTTTATCACATGCGATGTCTGTGTGATGCCAATTATGTGTATGGCTTAAATTGCATTGCATTTGCGCCAGAATGGTGCAGGACCCTTTTTTTGGTCGGCACTGGAATTGGATCGCATGGCTGTTCAGACCCATGCAATTCGATTCCACAGTTCGCACTGCGTTCTACGAACCGATTTGGCGGTGTCATTAACTTTATATTGACTCCCGCAGCGATTTGCAGATGTCAGTGTTAACTGCCTGCGAGTCAGATGCGATGCGGCAACCCACACAGGAATCGCACTGATTCCCGCATCGCACCAATGTGAACCGAAACTAAAGGAGGATTATACATAAAAAAAATCATTATTTAAACCCACAAGTGCTTTTTTTACTATTATGATTCCTTTATACTGGCTTGTTAAATTTACAAATGCAACAATTTAAAAATCGGATGAAAGGCTTAGCACTGGGAAACACTTTTTCAAAGATAAAAAGTGCATTTTATATACGGTATCTCACAAAAGTGAGTACACCCCTCCCATTTATGTAAATATTTTACTATATCTTTTCATGTGACAACAGTGAAGAAATGACACTTTGCTACAATGTAAAGTAGTGAGTGTACGGTTTGTATAACAGTGTAAATTTGCTGTCCCCTCAAACACACAGCCATGAATGTCTAAACCGCTGGCAACAAAAGTGAGTACACCGCTAAGTGAAAATGTCCAAATTGGGCCCAATTAGCCATTTTCCCTCCCCGGTGTCATGTGACTCAGTGCTACAAGGTCTCAGGTGTGAATGGGGAGCAGGTGTGTTAAATTTGGTGTTATCGCTCTCACTCTCTCACACTGGTCACTGGAAGTTCAACATGGCACCTCATGGCAAAGAACTCTCTGAGGATCTGGAAAAAAAAATTGTTGCTCTACATAAAGATGGCCTATAGGCTATAAGAATATTGCCAAGACCCTGAAACTGAGTTGCAGCACGGTGGCCAAGACCATACAGTGGTTTAACAGGACAGGTTCCACTCAGAACAGGTCTCGCCATGGTCGACCGAAGAAGTTGAGTGTACGTGCTCAGCGTCATATCCAGAGGTTGTCTTTGGGAAATAGACGTATGAGTGCTGCCAGCATTGCTGCAGAGGTTGAAGGGGTGGGGGGGGGGGGGTCAGCCTGTCAGTGCTCAGACCATACACTGCACACTGCATCGGATTAGTCTGCATGGCTGTCGTCCCAGAAGGAAGCCTCTTCTAAAGATGATGCACAAGAAAGCCCGCAAACAGTTTACTGAAGACAAGCAGACTAAGGACATGGATTACTGGAAGCATGTCCTGTGGTCTGATGAGACCAAGATAAACTTATTTGGTTCAGATGGTGTCAAGCATGTGTGGCGGCAACCAGGTTAGGAGTACAAAGACAAGTGTGTCTTGCCTACAATCAAGCATGGTGGTGGGAGTGTCATGGTCTGGTTCTGCATGAGTGTTCCGGTGTCTTGCCGAGAAAGTTCCCCCGGCGGATAAGGACCCCCTGTACTGCGCAGGCGCAGCGCTTGTGCAGTACGAACTACTAGGAGCTGCCGAAGATAGCCGAAGCTGAAAACCTTCAATCAGCTGTACACGGCGCCTGCGCCCTAGGTCCAGGTTCAAACCCCACCATCCAAGTGGACCTAGAGGGAGAATAAAAAAGTACCGAATAAAAAAAGCGAGGCCGTGCCCGAAGCGTGGCGAGCGAAGCGAGCCCGCGAGGGGCCCTCTTACAGGCGCCGTGTACAGCTGATTTCCCGACTATTCGGCTTCAGCTACTTCCGCCGGCTCCTACTGAGGGGGGTCCTTATCCGCCGAGGGGAACTTTCTCGGCAGAACACCGGCACTGGGGAGCCACAGTTCATTAAGGGAACCATGAATGCCAACATGTACTGTGACATACTGAAGCAGAGCCTGATCCCCTCCCTCCGGAGACTGGGCCGCAGGGCAGTATTCCAACATAATAACGACCCCAAACACACCTCCGAGATGACCACTGCCTTGCTAAAGAAGCTGAGGGTAAAGGTGATGGACTGGTCAAGGATGTCTCCAGACCCAAACCCTATTGAGCATCTGTGGGGCATCCTCAAATGGAAGGTGGAGGAGCGCAAGGACTCTAACATCCACCAGCTCCTTGATGTTGTCATGGAGGAGTGGAAGAGGACTCCAGTGGCAACCTGTGAAGCTCTGGTGAACTCCATGCTCAAGAAGGTTAAGGCAGTGCTGGAAAATAATGGTGGCCACACAAAATATTGACACTTTGGGCCCAATTTGGACATTTTTACTTAGGGGTGTACTCACTTTTGTTGCCAGTGGTTTAGACATTAATGGCTGTGTGTTGAGTTATTTTGAGGGGACAGCAAATTTACACTGTATACAAGCTGTACACTCATTACTTTACATTGTAGCAAAGTGTCATTTCTTCAGTGTTGTCACATGAAAAGGTATAATAAAATATTTACAAAAATGTACTCACATTTGTGAGATACTGTACAACTATATAGATCAGACCAAATGAGAGACAAATGAGGAGGAAAGAGAGAAAGAGGGACTTTGTTCCAATTCAGAGACAGTCCCTCCCAAATCAAGGTCAGTCCCTCTAAATCAGGGACAGTTGGGAGCTATGGATGTACCGAAGGGCTCTTCCCACACTTTTGGACTCCGCAGATACCTTTAGCATAGCTGCACACATGCAGGATTTTCCCCATGTAAGTCGCCATAATAATGGAGGTTGCAGGTCTCAGGTGGTCTATGCATGCACAGGGAAACTCAATCCGTGTGCAGGTGTGCTCTGACAGTAGGCCCTGACAGGTCCCGAAGGCTGCATCTAAGCAAGCATCAGGTTTTCAGAGATGGTCGCCAGCATTATGGGGACTGATGTTCCCCCTCTGCAGCAGCAAATACTCATCATTACTTCATTTACATGGAGAATATACCAAAGTACTCCGGCATATGAAGGTGCATGTGACTCTGTCCTTGCGACAGTACTGTGCCAGTCACCAGCACTGTCACATAAGTTGAGTCCATAGCCCTGTGTAAGTTACAATTTAAATGACTTGTAATTTACACGGGGTAGCTTCTCCTGTTCTGGAAGGAGGGAGGCGATAAAAGTTAACATGTTGCTTTGCCCTGGAAGGCCCAGGATCTTTACTCGTAAACTGTCCAGACAGGCCAAGAAACATCTGTATGATCTATTTGTAGATTGTGGTGTGTGTGAGAAAGACGCGTTCCGTCTACGTTTCAAAACGCACTGCCTTTGCTATCTGCTGCAGGTGCCAATACATTGTTCACAGTACCCAAAATGCAGATTGCAAATGCAGTTCGTTTGCGGGCACCAAAGCATAAGGTACCACAGTACCATACAATTTGGTGCAGTGTGTTTTTCAAAAGTAGTGCGATCCAGCGCAATTTCAGCCCATTCTAATGAATGGGCTGAAAATTGCATTGAAGGGGAATGCACAGGAATCACACAGAAACACAAAACGCATTACTGTGCGATTCTGGTGTGAACCGGCCCTGAAAGTCTTACTGGTATCAGTATGTCCGTCCCTCAATCAATAGGAATAATATTAACCAGAGCAGTGTCAGTCGTTTTTCAGTCTGTGTGTGGGGCTGGGACTTCACTAGCATTTCCCAGTGGATTGGGGTAATATCATTTAAACATTGATCTAGTTTGCATACCTTCCAAACTTCTATGATGGGAAACAGGGCAACTTTTATCACAGAATATTTAGGCTATACTGTAGCTGTTGTTCTATAAAAATAAATGTTGTAAAATACTTTTTAAATCTGAAGTTTAGGTATGGCACATTTTACATAGTTACATTGGTCCTGCTTGGACCAATGTAAACATGTCAGATTGGAGGGCAGTCGGTGTAAGCGGACAGTGGAGTCCATTTACATCCTCGGTCCATAGAGCAGAGTGGGCTCAGTCCGTGACCACTCTTTATAAACTGAGCTGACACGGATCTCCAATCCGCTCACTCTGCTCCGATCCGATCAGCAGGCAGATCCCCTTCTGATCTCAACAGAGTCTGCCCCGTATGAGAGGGGCCTAAAGGTTGAAGGAATATTCTTCAATGGGGACATCTATTCATTTGACAAAGAAAGCAGCGTACACACGAGTGGAATGTCCGACAGAAAAAGTCTGACGGAAGCTTTTCATCGTCTATTTCGATCGTGTGTGTGCCTCATTGGACTTTTTTTTTTTAAATCCTGATGGACCTAGAAATAGAACATGTCCTAAATTTTTCCGACGGAACCAATTCCTATCAGGAAAACCGCTTGTCTTTATGCTGTTCCGACGGACCAAAAACGATGCTTGCTCTGAAGCAAGTACGAGACGGAAGCTATTGGCTACTGGCTATTGAACTTCCTTTTTCTAGTCCCGTCATACATGCTGTACGTCACCGCGTTCTGGACGGTTGGACTTTGGTCGGACTTTGGGTTGACCGTGTGTAGGCAAGACCGCTTGAATGGAATTCCGTCTGAGAACCTTCGGAGTTTATTCCGACAGCAAAACCGGTCGTGTGTATGTGGCATAAGATGGGAATTCTGTTCTATTTGGACAGATTTCCTGTTGCGTCTCCTGGACAGGAAGTGAAGGGAAATGTCCAGGCACCAAACAATAGCCTGATAAAGGGTTTAAACCCTTCCCTATTCCAAAAAAGTTTGGCCTTTATATACATATCTAACAACGAGCCCTATATTTATCACCCAAGCCAATAAAAAACTGGCCAAGTAGTAACCCTAGGGTCTACAAATGTTACCAATCCAACTATAATTGATCAAAATGTTCCCTAATGTTTGCAGTCACCTTAAAGAGAGTCCACCCTAGAGAAACATTACAGTGAAACTACAACCAGATTCTTTTAGTTTTGGATGGAATTGGGGGGGATTAGAACACCTGTCAGATTTTTATTGCTGACTATGCCCTCATTAGGGAGATTCACCCTCTCTATCTTTCCCGGTAACCATTATCACCAGGAGAAAAAGTGAAAAAAAAATCCCAAATTTTCAGTGGTCACCAGAACAGGAATAGAGGGGAAATCTTCCGATGGGGGCACAAGTCCTGGTGACAACCAGGGATTCCCTTTACTTTGCAGGGATTTCCTCTCACTTCCTATTGTGGCTATAGGACAGGAAATAAAGGGAAAATGTTGTAATGGGACACAGTTGGACCTGACAGTGCTTATGACTCTCACATGTGTGCGGCTGCGGTCTCCATCCTGGGGTCCAGTACTTTCCTGTTCACCGGTTCAGGCGTGATTCAGGTCCAAATTTTTTTCTACATTCGCACATGAAGCGGACCTAAAAACGCACAGGACCCTTTTGGAATTCTCACCGCGGCCACCCTGGACCTGAATGAACTGGTTCAATTGAGAACCGGTCACACTTGCATGTCATGCGAATTGGATGTGGTGAAAACTGCATCCAATTCGCACATATGTGAACCTGGCTTTACTCCATCCAAAATAAAAAGAAAAAAAGTTCTGTCTTTAGTTAACCTCTAAGGATCCCATTGCTGACTTCCATTTTATGCAAATTCTAGTTAATTGGCTGTAACATTGACCCTATCAGTTACCAACCCTGAACAAGTATGCAGATTTTCCATCTGCAAAACGCACAAAGCACTAAAAATGCATAGGTGTGAATCAGGCCTAAAGGCCCATACACACGATGGAAAAATTCGTATGGCGAGCTGTCTGCTGATTTTCAGATCGTTAGTACGGTGCTTTCGACAGCCGATTTCGCTTTTTCATCAGACAAAAGCTGGATGTGCAGACTATAAAATTTTTGTCGGATGTGAACTCAATTTTCGAATTTAGTTTCAGTAGTACGATCTTTGTACGAAAAAAATTGTAAGAGCAAGACTACGCATGCTCAGTATCGAAAGAATACATACAAAACTATTCAACACATGACGTCACTTCTGATGTTGTATTCTGTCAGACGAAAATTTTCGTATTGTGAGTAACCTCTTCACTTTTGACATGAGACTAGCATGCCACAAAAAACGGACGTCCGAAAATCTGATTGTGTGTACGAGGCTTTAGAGAATGGCCCTTTTGCCGTCTTCTGTTCAACCTCCTTGGATTGCTGAAAAGTGGTGTCATTAATATTATACAGGATTTATATCGCGTTGACAGTTTACGCAGCGCTTTACAACATAAGGGCAGACAGTACAATTACAATACAGTTTACTAAAGGAGGAATCAGAGATCTCTGCTCGTTAGAGCTTACAATCTAAGAGGGAGGGTCAAGAGATACAAAAGGTAATAACTGTGGGGGATGGGCTGATGGTGAAAATAAATGTACAGTTGTTAGCTGTCATCCAATCAGATGCTACTGCTGTGTGGATGTTTTGACAGCGGTCAGCTGGCTGTCCGAATACAGTTGGATTTGTTCATCTGTAGCATGGATGGAGGATCTTTACATTTTTTACTGTTTAGTCTGCAGGCAAATAAATGTATATGTGTATGTATATGTATATGTGTATGGGCAGCTTTAGTTTGATAGCCAGTCAATCAGCATTTTCAGATACAGATCAGCACTGTCAGCCTTCACAGGTCTCCTTAGATAAGGTTTATTTACTATCAGTATAAGTCCAGAGGACAGTCTCCTGCTTCCCCCAAATCTCAGCAGGCTTCAGCAAACATCACAGCTGCCCACCAGCTTTGATCTCCAAGCCCAGCCATGTGTTGTGCCCATAAATGTGTGCTACTCCTGCCAAAAGCCAGGTCACTACTGAGCATGCGCCTTACCCTCACCCGGCTTAGGGAACGTCTTTAAATGAACTCTCTCCTTAGCTCCCTCCAGCCTGCGTCTTTTCTTCCGGCTGGCTGTCCTTCACAGGCCATTGTCAGACGCTCCCTAGTTCATATCCCTGTGAGAAGGGTTAGGCTGAGGCTCGCATTCCTGCCAGTGAGAGCGGCGAGCCCAGCACAGAGGATGAGGGGGAGCGGGCTCTGAGAGTCGGGGTGCGGGGAGGGAACCCCGGGGAGTCCGGAGACACAAGGAAGCGGCTCCTCCCAGACATGGCCCTCCATGGGATGGACGAGGAGGACTTTGACAGGCTGGTCATGCAGTCCGGATCCGACTGGCTGCGGACAGAGATTAAGAGGCTCTTCCAGGAGCTGAGCGAGACCACCCGGGAGAAGATCCAGGCGGCCGAGTACGGGCTGGTGGTGCTGGACGAGAAGCAGCAACTGAAACAGCAATACGATGAGCTGGAGCTGGAGTATGAGACCGTCCGGGGGGAGCTGGAGCAGGTCAAGGAGGTGAGAGAGACACTGGGGGGTATAGACTGTGTATATATACTACACTGCCCCCCCTATATATACTACACTGCCCCCCCCTATATATACACTACACTCCTCCCCTCTATATACCCTGCACTGCCCCCCCCTATATATACCCTGCACTGCCCCCCCCTATATATACACTACACTCCTCCCCTCTATATACCCTGCACTGCCCCCCCTCTATATACCCTGCACTGCCCCCCCCTCTATATACCCTGCACTGCCCCCCCCTCTATATACCCTGCACTGCCCCCCCTATATATACACTACACTCCTCCCCTCTATATACCCTGCACTGCCCCCCCCTCTATATACCCTGCACTGCCCCCCCTATATATACACTACACTCCTCCCCTCTATATACCCTGCACTGCCCCCCCCCCCTCTATATACCCTGCACTGCCCCCCCCTCTATATACCCTGCACTGCCCCCCCCTCTATATACCCTGCACTGCCCCCCCCTCTATATACCCTGCACTGCCCCCCCCTCTATATACCCTGCACTGCCCCCCCCCTCTATATACTCTGCACTGGCCCCCCTCTATACCACACCAAGGAGGTCAGAGACACACTGGGGTATATACACTACCCCATATATGTATAGATCTATATTACACTGGCCATATATACCATACCAAGAAGAAGGTGTGTGTGTGTGTGTGTGTGTGTGTGTGTATGTATGTATATATATATATATATATATATATATATATATATATATATATATATATATACACACACACACATACACTGCCATTGTATATACCCTACAATGCCCCCTATAAATACCAGACCAAGGAGGTGATAGAGGGAGAGATCGGGGTATATACACTTCCCCATATATATACCCACCACACCAGGGAGGTGAGAGACTGGGGGGCATTTAATATATATTCTCCTGTTTCCCAGAAAATAAGACCTAACGTGATTGTCGGTGATGGCTGCAATATAAGCCCTACCCTCCAAATAAGCCCTAGTTAAAGTCCTTGTAGGTCTTATTTTCAGGGTAGGGCTTATTTTCATGGAAACAGGGTAGGGCTTATATTGCAGCCATCACTGACAATCACGCTAGGTCTTATTTTCGGGGAAACAGTATGTATGTATGTATGTATGTATATATATATATATATATATATATATATATATATCTATATATATATATATATATATCTCGTACCAATGAGGGAGAGACTGGGGGGTATATACACTGTTATATAATCTCATACCAAGGAGGTGAGAGAGACAGACTGGGGGGCATATACATACCATGCACTGCCATCATTCACCATACCAAGGAGGTGAGAGAGAGGAGGTTGACCAGAGAGGTGGGGAGGGTAGAGCATCATATAGCATGCCAAGAATGTGAGAGGACTAGGGGCATTATATATCAAACTAGGGAGGAGGGGAAAACAAGGAATTCTATACCGTACCAAGGGCACGGTATAGGACTGGCATCATAGATCATACCATAGCAGGGACATATCACAGGACTGGCATCATATACCATACCAGGGATAATGTATTACATTGGGAACACTTCACAGGGCCAACATCCCACCATACCATATATTGCCATTGAATACCATACATTGCCATCATGCATTACACCAGGGAGGTGAGAGTAGGGTAGTCTGGGCACTGCACAAAACTGGCATCATATAATACACCTGTGGCACCACACAGGACTGCCATCCTACCTACCTTCTACCACACTTGGGGCACTGCACAGTACTGCCATCGTATACCATTTACCACACCAGGGGCACTGAATACACTGCCTTCTTGCTCTAACTTACACAAGGGGCACTGCACAGGACTGCCATCATATATTACACCTGGGCCACTGCACAGGGCTTGCATAATCTACCACACTAGTGGCACTGTATACACTGGCATTATATACCACATCAGCGGCACTGAAGAGATCTGATATCACATAATACACTAGAGGCACTGTAGACACTGCCATCCTATATTGCACCAGAGGCACTGCAGAGGGCTGGAATCATACCATATTTCACCCCAGAGACACTGCCATCAGGTCATGTCCCCTGCCAGGGGCACTGCATACACTGCCATCATCCTATATACCACACCCGGGGAACCGCAGACACTGTCATTATATCATATACCACACAAGATGCACTGCATACACAGTCACCATCTTATATATCCCACCAAGGGCACTGAAGAGAACTGACATCATCTCCTATACCACATCAGATGTACAGCAGACATTGGCATCATATACCACACCAGGGGCACTGCTTACATTACCATCATCTCATATACCTCACCAGAGCCCCTACATACACTGACAACATTTAGTGTTATCACACGTGGTGCCAGGGGCACTGAGTTTACTGGCACTATCCATGTACCCTTGCCAAGTACACTGCAGACACTGGCATCACTCTTCCTGATACACTATAGAAAATGTCATATAGGTTGCCTGTGGCACAGCAATGCACAGGCTTTATATGGTATATCTGCCAGGGTCATGGCATACACCTATTCATATTGTATACCTTGCCAGGGGGCACTGTCATTATTAATCTGGTCTAATCGCCTGACCTTGCCAGGGACACTTTGTACACACAGTTGTCTCCACCACTCTTTTCACACTTGCCTAATGATTTTGTTCAAACTGGCGACTCCAGTCATTCTGCCCGTCATGTAGACTGCCACGTCTTTCTTATCTCTTACTGTATCACCTTACCGGTCACATTCACTGTCATTATTGAGGACATTCTGTGTTGGTACAAGCAGTGCCGGTGGTGCCATTGGTGATGTATTTTGCTGGCCTCATACTGCAAGGCATGCTTTTGGCATCCATTGCCTCTTATACATTCACTTTCACCTTAAGCCTGTAGAGATCTTCCTGCCAGCAGATACATTAGACAGCAACATTCCTGAGTGATGACCCGTTGTATGCTGGCATCTAATGTCACTCTTGTATGCTGGCATCTAATGTCACTCATTCACACCCGGTTTGGATCTTCGGGAACATATGGAAATGCTCATTTTTAATACCTTATACAAACTTGTATATAATATGTCTGTGTAGAAATCAGTGAAGGCAATCTGATGTGACACCTTAGGCCAGTTAAGCCCTCCCCTTCACATTGGCATTGCTGGTACTTTGACATTGGCATTGTACTAGATTTTTGTGTGAAGTTGAGGTCGTTTGCATCATCAATGGAAGGAAATCTCTCTTTTTTTTTTTTTTTAAATTTAAATTTTTTATTGAGGTTTCCTAGACTTGTATACTACAAAGCATACTCCCGGGAATGTCGCGGCAGCACTTGTAGGGTTAACCATTTCCTGATGTTGACGCAGTGTCTTTAGTCATCATGGAAAAACATGGATGTGCTAGGTTTGCTGCATGCCGATTGCAGTCATTATGCTGGAACAAACCATTTCCATAAAGTAGGGATGATCGAGCCCTGTGGCTCAGTGTGTTGCACAGTGAGGGTCTGATTTCTTGGAGCGTTATACATGGTGCGTCTCGCCAAGTCATCCTTTTTCTGAAATAAGCCAGCTCAGATCTGCAGTCCCCTTTGCTGTGTGTTTGGGAGATGTGGCATCATCCTGTGTGAGCTGGGAGTCTGCGCACACTGTCAGCCTGCCCTTCCCAAGACATCTGCTCAGCTCCCAGCCCCCCTCCATCCTCCTATGGATCAGGGGCCAGAGAAGAGAACAGGCCTGGAAGTGCTTCATCAACTGATACAAGTCATCTGTGTACCCTGCATTCTGCAAAATCTTCTACATGGCTAAATATAGCTCCACTCTTCTAGTCTGTGTTATCAGAGGAATTTAATATGCGATATGTTTTCCTGTTTATTTCCTGACTGTCCTTTCACAAGGCAGGATTTTGCGGTTGAGATTTAGATTATATTTGTATTTAAACAAAGTATACATATAAGAAAAACAGGAAAATAAGTTTTTAAGTAGGAAAAATGTAATAATCCTATTTTTTTATTTTTTGCAGATGTGATCTGTGGTTGGGCGTTGAGGTTTATTTACTTAAAGTGTTTTTGTTAACCTTAAAAAAAAAAAAAAAAAACAAACAAAAAAACATCCTGCTCCTTTTAAAGCATGTTATACAGTAAAGTGCTTGTGCTGTGTCATTTGCCCCCCCTGTAACACCGGAAATACCTGGCAGATCCTGCCAGTTTTTGCCCTCCCCTCTGTAAACTGACCACGGTATATCATGGCTGCTGTGCCCTGACAATGTGGTCAGTTAAATTTACATTATCCTCTCAGTTGATTCATGTAATGTCCCCCTGTGACTACTTTTTATAAAAAAAAAAAAAAAAAAAAAAAAAAAAAAAAAAAAAAAAAGCAGATATATACCCGTTTACAGAGTGCCAATCGGCACTCGCGTGACCTGCCATCTCTCTCTCCCCTCTCACGTGACGACTGCAGCGGGCGGGGGGCACCTCTCTCCTCCTCCCCTCCTGACTGATGTCAGCAGGGGAATCTCGGCCTCGCCTGCTGCAGCTGTCAGGCCGAGAGAGGAGAGAGTGGGCGAGTCATGAGAGCGCTGATTGGCACTCTGTTAACTTTCTATATAGCTGCATTTAATTTATTAATTTTTATAAAGCAGTCACAGGGGGACATTACATGACTCAACCGAGAGGATAATGAAATTTTAACCCTGTGGGTTACAACCACTTTAAAATGTTAAACCTCATATAGTTTGTTGGTTGTCTTCCCATTTCAACCAAATAAAAAATTGAAAACTTGGAAAGAAACTTCTTCTGATCTTTTGGGTGGCTCTGCTGCTTTGCAGGGTCCCGCTGGAGCCACGCCGGCATGCACGCTCCTGTGTTGAGCAAAATCTTGATTCGTGGGCACTCTGTGCGCCCACAGTCTGCACTAGGAAGTGGCACAGAGACTTTGTGGAGATCTCTACAATAGCTAAAGTAGGTGGTTGTGATTTGTGGTTGTGTGACCACCTCCTTCTGAAAATTATAGTTACCTGACTAAAAGGCCTCATGCGCACTGGACGTTTTTACAGCTGCTGTTTTTGGCGTCGGATGTCTTTTTTTTTTTTTTTTTTCCTACAGTCAATAAACTCCCCATCATGTTATCTTTATGTATCCATGCACACATATGCTGTTATGAACTGTTTTTGACGGGTGTTTTTGTGCTGTAAAAAAAACCCCAAATCTAGTGAGTTCTGAGAAGAGTTTTTCAGCTGTAAAATTGCTCTAATGTCAAACGCTCAAAAACACGGCTCACTGGCGTTTTTGATCCCATTTATTTTAAGAAAAAAAAAGCTCAACACTGACAAACGTTGAAAAACTCTCTGCAAAACTACTCGCGTTTTTTTAATGTCCAGTGTGCATAAGGCCTTAATCTGATCCTCCTTGCTGTAACCAAAACAAGGCTCTTTGGGGGGCAATTTACTAAATCTGGAGCCATTAGAATCGGGTGCAGTTGTGCATTGCAGCTAATCGGCTTCTAACTTGAGCTTGTTTAGGTAAACTTTGGAATTTGGCTACCATGCACAGCTGCACCAGATTTTGCAATCTCCAGTAAATGCCCCCCTTTGGTTCTGACATTCTTGGTCTGCAGTGTGGCCAGGCAACTAGTATTTCTGGGGAAAGCTTTCCTTTGTTTTTTCGTTTTTAATTATTCATATCTGCTTTGTAAATCTACACTGTCTTTGTTTTCAACAAAATATGACCATAATTGTTTCCAATTTTATCTTCTAAAAGCCGCTCCCTTCCTCTCACTCAACACCGCATCTCTGAACTTCTGATCAGGGATTGTGCAGAGTAGCTGTCACGTAAAGGTCACATGACTGATCTACCTGCATCCACAAAATAGTATAAACAATCTTCATGTTTTTTCTAAATAAAGACAAATAATAATGAAATCGTGTGAAATGCCCATTTTTACCATCTACAATGCTGCTGTATGGTACATGTGATTTCTTTTACCAGCTCCCAGCATGGTCTTTGTGGGAGGAGGAGCCGGGGCCTGACGTGCACCCCTGGGTTTCTGAGCTTTGATTACTTTCTGTTTTTTAAAACTGGCGCCCTTAGGATGGCAGTGCTCCGGAAGTGATGACATGACATTGCTGCCGGGTTACTAGATCAGAGACCTTTGTTCGGGTCTTTGGCCAGCCGCCGGACATGCCAGGTGGGACTGAAGAACCCGGGTGAGCAGCGAGAGGGGGGCATCCCCTCCCACTGCTTGTAATAACAGCCAAACAGCTGCTGAGCTGCATCGTTTGTTATTGCAAGAAGGCTGTCCGCCCGCTCTAAAGAACGGTACCGAGGTGATGCCTGCAGCTGCCCGGTACAACCCCTTGACACAATATCGGTAAGTTTTGAAACCGATGCTTCAAAAAGTGAATATTGGCCGCCGACAATCGGTTGACCCCTACTATAGTCCCAGGCAGGAGCACTTCTAAGAGTGCCTCCAAGGGATCCTGTAATGGCTAGCACACATGATAAGAATATCGAACGAATAATCGTCCTCCTTCTTTTTTTTTTTTTTTTTTTTTCCATGCTAGTATCCTGTTTACAAAGCATTAGTTTGCTAAAGTTATGAAAATTGTCATACGACGGAATACAACTTTGGAAGTGATGTATTGTAATGTATTCTTTCATTGCTGAGCATGCTTGGTCTTACTCGCATGATTGATTTTTTTTTTTTTTTTTTTTTTTTTTTGTACAAATACTTTACTAATTACCTTGTTCGTTCTGTTATCCTACAAGGAAATTTTTTTTGTTTTTGCCCTTTTGTATATTTTCGGATGAACTGTCATGATCTGCTCCTGAAAGCTGTGTACTAATGATCAGATTATCAGGCAATCTATATTAAAGCGGGGTTCCACCCAAATTTTGAACATTATCTCTATGCATTCTCTTCCTTGCCTAGATGCTGACATGCTGTGTAAAAAAATTTAAATCGTCGTAATTACCTTTTTTTTTTTTTTTTTTTTTTATCTTCTTAGCACTTCCTGGTTTTCCTCCTGTGGGAGTAGGCGTGTTTCTAGCCTCTCCCAGACCTCCCACAGTCCCCTGGGAGCTAGTCTTAGGCTTCCCAGCATGCATTGTGCAACAGCGTCATCACAACATCTTGGTGAATGCTGGGAGCACAGCATTCACTGCATCCAGGAAATACATGCTTGTGGGCTTCAAATGCCCACAATGAAGATGGAAACTGCCTTCAGTGAATTTTATAAGTTATTCTTTACAACGAAATCGGACACAGGCGGACTTATTACACAGAACATGTGAGTAGATAATCATGAGAAGAAAAATTTGTGAATGAACTCCAAAAAAAAAAAACGATAGATAGGTGGACCCCCGCTTTAATACATTTTTGACTTTACTAAACCACTCCCCCCACTCCTACTGGCTTACCATAACTTAAATAGAAAGTAAAACCTGATGGGTTTTACTTCCTCTTTGTTTCCCTGCAAAAGTAAAGCATAATGGGCTACTATGCATCGCATAGTAGCCCATTATGTGTCACTTACCTGACACAGGAGCCTGCCATGTCCCCGATTTTCCTCACTGGCAGCTAGCGCGCATTCTTCACCCCTCTTCCCTCCGGGGCCGCGAACTCCGGCTCTGTGACTGGCTGGAGTCGCTTGACGTCGATCCCGCGCATGCGCCGCCAATCACGACATGACCCCAGCTTGAAGCGGCACAGGGTGGCCTTTCAAGTGTGTGCATGTGCAGAAGAACTCGTACAGGGAAATAGTAAATATCTTCTAAACCGTGTAGGTTTAGGAGATATCAAGCACCTACAGGTAACCCTTAATCTAGGCTTAACTGTAGGGGAAAGTGGTCTGTAAGGATTTACAACCACTTTAAATTACATTTTCCTGGGCCCCAATATGTCAACAGAAGGGCTCAGGAGTTGGGAGAAGAGGAGTTACATTTATTTATTTTTTACACTTTTGGGGGGGGGGGATAAGGTCGGTGTCGCTGCACCTCTGGGGGGAGGGGGTGTGGAGGCCCGTCAGAAAGGCTGTACAGGGCCCCATGATTTCTAACAGTGTCCCTGATACTATGCATAAGGCAGTAGAGCCATCCTAAAAATAGAAATGAAGGAAAGTGATATTTTATAAGGAAATTTAAAAAGAAGTGACAAGCTGCAAGGAACAAGCAGACATCAAGGAGTGTAGGTTTAAATGTATGCTGCTGTGTATCATGTTCACATGGACTGGACTGAGTGCTAACCAGCCTCTGTGGGACTAGCATCCGACCAGGCCTGAGCTCATCCCTATTGGTAAGCTTCAGTTATATTACATTTTTTGTTTTGAGGGTTTTCTACATATTATTTCAACTGTATCTTAAAATTTGGGTCAACACAATGGGGTGGATTTACAAAAGGCAATCGATTGTGCAGTTGCTCCAGAGCTTAGTAAATGAGGAAAAGGTCTGCTGACTTCCATCATCCAATCATACGCAAGCAAAACTGCTTTGTGGTTGTGGTGTGTGTTTTTTTTTTTTTTTTTTTTTTTTTTTTTCTCCATGTGATTGGGTATTCCTTGCAAAGTGAAGCTTTACCTCATTTACTAAGCTCTGAAGCAACTGTACTTGCATGCACAGTGGTTTACGAAGTAAAACTGACCTCTCAGAATATCGATACATATTACTTTAAAGAATACTGCCAGGCATGGTCATTTTTTACATGATTACAATGATTCAGTTTGGACCAATGTAACCATTGCTGCTGGAAGCTGGGAATCGCTACCGCTACTTCAGTGATCTCCACCAGGTTTTTTTTTTTTCTACTATGTTAAGTGCATTATGATTTGCATCCTCTGAATGAATGCAAAGCGTTCTGTGATTGGATGAGGTAGAGAGACAAGGTGGTGCCGTCCTCCTGTATCAGGCCGGCCGCTCAGCACAGAACATGGAAGCAAGTGGAGATTACTGGTGTAGACGCCAATATTTATTCCAGTGATATCCAACTTCCAGGAGCATGAGGCAGGTATGGGGTATACATAGTTACATTGGTCCAAACTATGGAAAAATATCCCATACCTGGAATTCCTCTTTAAATCAAAAGTGAAATAGATTTGAGCAGTGTGCTCCATTCTGAAATCAGTCCAGAACATGTCTTGGTATTACCGGCTTTAGATGACCGGCCAAGTCATGGCTGTTAAAATGTCAAAATAACTATTAAAGGATACGCCTACAAATGTGTTCATGAAACATAATGATGATAATAATATGACACAACTTTTATTAAAAAAAAATGAAAGATGTAACAGGATACTTGTTTCCATTTCCACAAAATATAAATAGATAATTAAAGCCCACATGGATTTGCATGCAACTTATCTGAGTGTTGAAAATCTTCGTACTAAACTGAATAGAATATCCATAAAATGTTCCAATTATGTGACATTGCTATACTTGGATAGTTATTACAAGTTATTTTACTTGTCAGGCGGAGGAAATGGCTAAGTAATGGCCATAAAATAAGGCATATTATCATATGTTCTATCTGGAACACACTAATGATGTCTGCTATGAAAGTATTTGTTCTCCTCCGTGTGTCTCCTGGGTTTATTCCTGCTGAGAAGGCCAATAGAGTTATTTCTGGATGTTGTAGAAAAATCTGTATTTCCTGACAGTTTCTTCTTATCTATATCTCATACCAAGGACTGGCCCAGGAGCTCTTGTGCATCCTCTATGGTTCATTAGAACTTTGATAACAAGCTGGTATTTCAGGAATGTAAAGCTTTTTAATGACAAGAATTTGAAGCAGCAAAGGCAAGGCAATTCACATATTTTCTGGTGACACATCATTGCTGAGGGCCAGGGAGGGTTTGCAAGGCTCAACCTGTGCTTAAAGTGGACATTCGCTCTAGAATTACTGTATGAACGTTTAACACCTTGAGATAAATGTATGGCACCATATTTGAACGCGGTTTGTTCTCCGGTTGACCAGCAATGTACTGGCAACTGCCAGCTTTTTACCAGGGTTGCAATGCTACCCTTTGTGTCACTCGGCTCCCCTCATGCTGTCAACGATTTTACCAACACCAGGACATAGAGGAATTGTTTCAGTCAGTCTTTACAATCACAGGGCACAGGTAGCATGTGGAAATGAGTGGCACCATGGGTTGTACTTACTAAAGGCAAATAGAATGTGCAGTTGCACTCCTTTTCCCCCAAGGCTTAGTGAATGTGGTAGAGCTTTGCTGATTTCCATAAATTATGTACTACACTTTGAGTGCAGTTACACTTATTGGGGTGACCCCCCCGACCTATTCATCTGTCCCCTGTCTGATCTGTACCACTTTTTTGGGGCTCCACAGCCTCTTCTTAAAACTTTTTTTGCATATTTTATGCCACAATCTTAATCAATCCTATAGAGATTTTGCATGCAACTCCCCCCCCCCCCCCCCCCCAAACACTTACCTGATCTTGATCCAACAATGTGCACGAATGCCAAGGCTCTTGGCTCTCTCCTCCACTGGCTCAGATGCAGCAGCCATTAGCTCTGGTGAATGCACTGTGAAGTATCAACCGCCTGTGCCGTTACTGGCTGCTCCCGCGCATATCCATCATGGCTCCGGCCCATCACAAACCCATCTGCAAACCCGGAAGTAATGCCAGGGAAGATGTCAGCGGTGTGCGAGCGCCAGGGCTTCGTTTTAATTTAAGTATTTCATAATGAGCTAGTATGCGATGCATACTAGCTCAATTTACCTTTGTCTTACAGGTGTGTCGTTTGTTTAAAAGTGAATCAGGTTTACAACCTCTTTAAGGTGGACAGGAGGGTATAAGCAGACCTTGCCCATTCAATCATAAACCTTAAAAAGGAAATACAGTTTTGGCTGAAGTTTGGCTTTAATAACTATACAGAGTGAATCAACCATGAATACAATAGGATATCAGGAAATGTGTAGGAGTGGGAAGTGATTATCTGTAAGGGAGGTAAGCTTAGTAATAATAATCGGTATACACACTTGCGTTCATTGTCTGTGCTAAACTTAAATACAGCAAATGTTTTCTTTCTCTGCACTCCCACTAAAACTCATTATAGCTGTTTCCTCCTAGTCCATATTGATAGATTCATGAAGAATGTACAATTTGTTTAGAATTAAACTTTGCTACCTGCTCACCGAACATAATGAATAATATGATAGAAGAAGTCTGTCCCCTCTACACCACTTGTACATAGGCATTGTCATAGGGTCTTTCTGGTGTTCTGCTCTGTGGATGAATGTATTCTGTAGCTGGCACTGACTAGCTCATTGCTCAGGTTGTCACCATAGAAACTCTAATACAAATCCCACTTTGCTTCTAACAAGACAGCAGGGGTATTTGTCGAAATAACTTCACTGAGCCCTGTGGGTGCACATCTCACTCTCTGAGCTGCTCGGCAGGGCTTCCATTCTGATGGATCTGGAATGCATGTGATTAATCATATTCCTGTGTGACAGGGGAAAAAAAAAATAAAATATATATATATATATATATATATATATATATATATATATATATATATATATATAAATAATATATTATATTATATTTTTTTATTATACACAGTCCCTGAGGATGTCCCTTCAGTTGTTTATTGTAGAAAAAAAAAAGCAGATCACAGACATGGCCAAAAACTAAAGGCATTTCAAATGGCAACTTTCTGGCTTTAAGAAACACTAAAAGAAATCAAGAAAAATAATTGTGGTGGCCAGTAACAGTTAGATTTATAGAACAAGCACAGGGAATAAATTATGGAATCACTCAATTCTGAGGAAAAAATTATGGAATCATGAAAAACAAATAAACAAAATAACACTCCAACACATCACTAGTACTTTGTTGCACCACCTCTGGCTTTTATAACTGCTTGCAGTCTCTGAGGCATTGACTTAATGAGTGATAAACAGTACTCTTCATCCATCTGGCTCCAGCCTTCTCTGATTGCTGTTGCCAAATCATCTTTGCAGGTTGGAGCCTTGTCATGGACCATTCTCTTTAACTTCCACCACAGATTTTCAATTGGATTGAGATCTGGACTGTTTGCAGGCCATGACATTGACCTTATGTGTCTTTCTTCAAGGAATTTTTTCACAGTTTTTGCTCTATGGCAAGATGCATTATCATCTTGATAAATGATTTCATCATCCCCAAACATCCTTTCAATAGATGGGATAAGAAAAGTGTCCAAAATTTCAATGTAAACCTGTGCATTTATTGAAGATTTAATGACAGCCATCTCCCCAGTGCCTTTACCTGACATGCAGCCCCATATCATAATTGACTGTGGAAATTTGCATGTTTTCTTCAGACAGTCGTCTGTATAAATCTCATTGGAACGGCACCAAACAAAAGTTCCAGCATCATCACCTTGCCCAATGCAGATTCGAGATTCATCACTGAATATGACTTTCATCATCCACAGTCCACGATTGCCTTTCCTTAGCCCATTGTAACCTTGTTTTTGTGTGTTTAGGTGATAGAGATGGCTTTCTTCTTTTAGCTTTTCTGTATGTAAATCCCATTTCCTTTAGGCAGTTTCTTACAGTTCGGTCACAGATGTTGACTCCAGTTTCCTCCCATTTGTTCCTCATTTGTTTTGTTGTACATTTTCTGTTTTCAAGGCATATTGCTTTAAGTTTTCTGTCTTGACGCTTTGATGTCTTCCTTGGTCTACCAGTATGCTTGCCTTTAACCACCTTCCCATGTTGTTTGTATTTGGTCCATGTTTTAGACACAGCCGACTGTGAACAACCAACATCTTGTGCAACACTGCGTGATGATTTACCCTCTTTACCTACAAACTAACAAGCAGATTTAATCTGATGCAGGTGTTCGTGTTTGTAATGAAAATTTACAGGGTGATTCCATAATTTTTTCCTCAGAATTGAGTGATTCCATAATTTATTCCCTGTGCTTGTTCTATAAATCTAACTGTTACTGGCCACCACAATTATTTTTCTTGATTTCTTTTAGTGTTTCTTAAAGCCAGAAAGTTGCCATTTGAAATGCCTTTAGTTTTTGGCCATGTCTGTGATCTTTTTTTTTTTTTTTTTTTTTTTTTTTTTTTTTTTTTTTTTTCTACAACAATAAACAATTTAAGGAACATCCTCAGGGACTAGTGATTCCATAATTTTTGCCAGGGGTTGTATAATTGTGTGTAATGCAAGTTGGCAAACCAGGGTGTCAAAAACAAAACTAAGCACTCCTGCATTAATATTCCAGGGGTGCTTAGTTTTGTTTTTGATACCCTGGTTTGGCAAATTGCATTACACAGATTTTTTTTTTTTTTTTTTTCCTGCCTCTAAACTCCCCAACATGTAATTAATCCTGTGTCCATGCACACATAGGCTTTTAACAGCTTTTACTGGCAGGAGAGATTAGAGGTAGGGGAAAAAGCGCCCACTGCCACACCTGTCTAAACGTGTGTTAACGCTAGGAACACGCATGAGCATTAATTCATCTCAGTGGCCATAATAAATTCTGACCAATGAAATGAATTAATGCCCAAATTATTAACGCACACTTTTTAACAATCATCATTTATTTATTTTTGCCAAAATGCTCCTGCCAGGAGCAAGGCTTCTAGGAGAGTTGTGTGCATGAGACTTTAGCAATCTCCCCCCATCTCTATCTGCTGTAATACTGCGAATAAGGCCTCGTGCACACGAGACCACGGTGCAAACTCCGCTGAACACATGTTTTTAAAAGCTGAAACCAGGGTTTAGAATCGCCCGTTTTGCCACGTTTAGCTGTGTTTTACCGTGTTTTGCGTCTAGAAGCGTCTGCAGAGCAGAGAATGACATTTTACGACCCAACTCTGGGGCCCCGTATCTCAGGGCCACTTGGTGCTAGGAACCCCAAATTTGGCGGGCTAACACAGTATGGAACTAGCACTACAACATATCCAGATTTGGGGTTCTTAGCACCAAGTAGCCCCGAGATACAGGGTCGCAAAATGTCAAGCACTTCTGCAGCAGAGAATGACATTTTCCAAACTGACTTTGGGGCCCCATATCTCGGGGTCACTTGGTTCTAGGATATGTTATAGTGTTAGTCCAACTGTGTTTGCACACCAAATTTGGGGTTCCTAGCACCAAGTAGCCCTGAGTTATGGGGCCCCAAAGTCGGGTCACAAAATGTCAAGCACTTTTCTGCAGCAGAAAATGACATTTTGTGACCCGACTTTGGGGCCCCGTATCTTAGGGCTAGGAACCCCAAATTTGGATATGTTGTTAGTCCAACTGTGTTAGCACACCAAATTTGGGGTTCCTAGCACCAAGTGGCCCCGAGATATGGGGCCTCAAAGTCGGGTCATAAAATGTTCCTCTAAAAACACTTATAAGCGCAAATGCAGCTAAATGTGGTACCGGCGTTTAGCCGCGTTTGGCATCTGAAACGTGGAAAACTTTTGCTTCTGGAAAAACGAGGTTAAACGTAACTGCCTAAAAACGCCAAAAAACAAGACTGTGTACATGGACACATAGGATAACATTGAATGTGTTCAGGGCCAGTTGAAAAAAGTGTCCAACTGCTCTGAACATGAGTTTAACAGCGTCTCATGTGCATGAGGCCTAACGCAACACAATTCCTGTCCTAGGGTGTCTTCGCTCGCCATTACACGGGGAATGAGAAAGTTTTGTAGTATACAGAATTTAGATTGAAAGGAAGATGACATATGACAATAAAAACATTTATTATTAATCCTATAGATTTATATATTTGTTGGGTTTTAATATTCTGAAACAGTCTTTACAAAACTGACTTTTTTTCTATGGGCTGCCCCTGGTACGCTGTGCAAGCCTCAGACCTTTTTTGTCTTAGACACCCCTACAGCAAGATGTCCCTGACACTGCTTGTCCTCCTGGATGTTTTAGGTATTCCCTTCCACCTTTTAGGGCAGGTTCACATCTGTGCTGTGCGTTACCACTGAACGCTGTATAATGTGACTTTTTTTTTTTTTTTTTAATAAAAATGCACATCAAAGATGCCACAAGCAGGGTTTTTTTTAGAAATTATTTTTAGTTTTTTTTTTTTAATACCTAAAATGCACATGCTTGAACAGGGCCTTGGTGGTGGTGTTATTCGGTTGCATTTTTCCATTAAATAATTCCAGCAGAGGTGGTGGGAATCCCTCATAATAGCCACAGCAGGTGTGCCGAGATCTCGCCAATGGAGTCCCACAAGAGATGTAAGAATCTGTCAGGTGGGCTAACTACAGCATCTGCCATGTATTGAGAAAGCAGTTTTGGGTGAGCTGACCCTTTAAGATGACTCTGTATACAAGACTTGTTCTCTGAAAAACTGTAATAAATTAGATTTATGGAGTGAATCAGTTATACTTAAGAGGCTGATTCTTAGATTGTGTTTGCACAACATTGATGATGAAAGTCATGAAATTGCTTTGTCCACCTTTGTCTCCACACTTCAGCTGCCCATAGATGGATTGAAAATTGTCTGGTTCAGAAAGGACTGGCCGAATTTTGATCAATCTATGGCCGTTCCTACTCAAGAGAAGTTGATCTAATGATCGACATCTCTGGACCAGGAATGTTGGAAAATGTTCTTTTGCTCATTCAGCTGCAGTGCTGATCGGTGTATTCTGAGTCTGACTGAAGTCCCTGCAGTCAGATTAGAGTACCACAGCGGGGAGGATTCCTCCATCCACCTTAAATGTGTGAACGGATTTATTTTATTTTTATTGGTCAGCCCGCTGGCAGACAGTTACTGAATGGCGGGAAGAATTTATAAACTAAAAGGACATTGAGAACTACAAGCCATTGACTACGGAGCTGACAGATTTAGTTAATTCATTCATAGAACTCTGTGACTGAACGACATGGCTCTGCGGGGGGGCTCGCTCTGTTTTTAAATTTTGACAGTGGGTGCGGGGAGAAGATCCCCACCCACCCTCGCAGGGAGGAGAGATCAGGGGGAGAGGAGGCAGGAGCTGTAACTTGTTACATGTTCGTTCCACCCTAAATATGGGTGGAATAGGTAACCTGTTTCAAAGGCAAAAGTAACTTTTAAGCTAGCCATACACTGTTATGCCACGTACACACGAGCGGACTTTTCGACCGGACTGATCCGACGGACCGAGTCCGGCGGTCAATTCGACCGTGTGTGGGCTTAATCGGACCTGCAGCAGACTTTTTCAGTCGAAAATCTGACGGACTTTATATTTGGAACATGTTTCAAATTTTTCCGACGGACTCGAGTCCGGTCGAAAAGTCCGCTCGTCTGTATGCTAGGGCAGCTATTGGCTATCAACTTATTTTAGTCCGGTGGTACGTCATCACGTACGAATCCATCAGACTTTGGTGTGATCGTGTGTAGGCAAGTAAGTTTGTTCGGAAAGTCTGCCGAAAGTCCGTCGGATGGACCAGTCCAGTCAAAAAGGCCGCTCGTGTGTATGTGGCATTAGATGTCATTTGTTCAGCCTGGTAAACAGCGTAATAGGACTATTCGCCATGCTGGACTATTATATGCAGACAGCTGGCAGAAGCTGTTGTCTGAATACCTGAACGGCAGCTGCGTTTGATTGGATGCCGCTGCCGTTCAGCTAAAATTATTTCCAGCAGGCTCCTTCGAAATCATTTGGATTGATTACTTTTTTTGTTGAATGGAACTGTACCAGGTGGGTCATCCATTGAACAAATTGTGGCCAGTTCATCAGGAACCACCTGATAGTTTGAGTGTATTGCTAGATTTACTCTGTAGAGCTTGGATCTTCCATGACAAACCTGGAAGGGGTAAGTTCTCTTTGTAGGGCTATATTTGATATACTGTATACCGGCCATAACGGAGTTAGTCACACACATAAAAATAAGGTTTCCTATATAGAATGAACATGAAGCTTTTCTTTCAGATTGCACAAGCTCTGTGCTGTATGAGACACACTGGCTGTTATATTTCATGTCCTGACTAATCGGGAATGCTGGGGGAGAACGAGACCCCCTTGAAGTGTGATTCATTTCCTAAGCATTTTATTTCAGGCCTAGCTCCAGCGTACACAGTCTGTGAGCAACATTTTACTGGAGGCGGTAACTAAGCAACTAGGCCATAGAACCTTTGTCATACAAAGCTGGATTTTTGTCACATAAAATATCCCCACCATAGACTGTAGAATATGGAATTGTGAATGAACACTCGTCTGATGTTCAGATTTCCGGTGGCTGTTCTTAGGCTGAGCACCATCAATTATATATGAGCATGTAGTATTGTTCGCTTTTCTGAGCTACTGAGGGAATAACAGATTCTAATAGGAAAAACCAGGACTCCCCTCAGAGAATAATCAGAGTGGGGGAGAGACAGGCGAGCTCCAGGAGAAGATATGGGGTCTTATTATAGAATGATTCCTTTGTAGGGAAAATAAAACATGAATATTTTAAGTTACTTTGGTTGCCATACCATGATAGTAGATGTGGGTAGAGTTTGAGGAAAGGGCTGTATGCCACTGAAGGGTAAAGATTACGGCAGCCTTGTGATTTAGGTAAGTAGGTTTTATTTGGTAAATGGTACCCACAGGCAGGAGGGGAGTGTACAGAATGTGTAGGTTTCTGGATTTTCCTTCCAGAAAAATGAAGCCATCTTTCTTTGGGTGATATTCAGATCAGCATTTACTTCCTGGGTTGAGATGCTGGTTTAATTAAGGTTGACACATGTAAATTCTGGTAAAAACAACCTAGTATAATCCACGCTCAAGTGGGAAAAAAAAAAATCCCTTAGGATAGCCCTAAATGACATGCTTGACCCAGGGTCACATTGAGCCTTTTATGGGCACTCCTACACATCCATTAGTGGTTATACACTCGAACATGAAATATATATGTTTTTAAAGGATATCAAAGGTGAGCAAATGATATCCAACAAGAGGGTGTCCCTCACAGAGCAACCAAATCTGACGCAGGGTCCACCACCTTGCAGCTCCCTCCGAGGTTGGAAAATCCTTGGTAAATACTGAAAATAGAAGAAACGGAGTTAAAGCTGCATGATTAATCGTTAAAAAAAATGTGATCTCGATCCACCCCCCCCACGATCTCTATGCAGAATTTTCCGATTCATTTGTGTAACAAGTGTATAGAGTTCTCTGCTCACTCGGCTGTCAAAAGAAAAAAAAAAAAAAAAACGGGCAGCCTGCCAAGTTTTTCACAACATTGTCCTAAACATTGTAACTTTTCGTTCTTAGATCAAAGGAATGAACTTTGGTCTGTAAACGAGGGAAGTTTAACTCTCTCTAACTCGCCTCTTATGCCTCCCCGGTGTGAAAGCCCCAGTGCTTTCACAGTGGGGCGGTGCGCGTGCGGGACAGGGAAAAAAAAGTCCTGCAAACAGCATCTTTGGGGCAGTGTGAAATTGAAATGAATGGGCAGCACTTTGGAAGCGCCGCAACACAGGCGCTCTTACCCCTTGTTTGGCCGCTAGCGGGGGTTAAAAGCACAGCTAAAAACGACGGTAAAGCACAGCTAAAACGAATAGATGTGTTGAACCCACCTTTTCAATTTTTATAATATCTTTTTTATTATTTCTATAGGTGGTTACCCTGTAAATACAATATACTTTTTATTAATAAGATTGTACATTTTGCATCTAATAAGCTAACAAAGCACATTTTCTGAGCCTCTATAGACTGGCATTCGGTACTTTCCTTGTAAAGATTGCCAACTTTTTAATTACAGTGTGGTTTGCTGGCAAAGATTAGGGGAATGGTCAGAATCTGGGTGGTAAGACTCGGTACATGTCCCACATAATAACCCGCTTACGATTGCAGACAGACAAAAATAACACTGGCTAGAGCTGCACGATTCTGGCCAAAATGAGAATCACGATTTTTTTTTTTCTTAGCATAAAAAATCACGATTCTTGCGACGTAAAATCTTTCATATTATACAAAAATGGGCTAACTTTACTGTTTTTTTTTTTTTTTTTTTTTCATTAAAGTAATTAAAAAAAAAAAATTGCATTTGAAAGACCGCTGCGCAAATACAGTGTGACATAAAATATTGCAACAACCACCATTTTAATCTCTAGGGCACAGGTGTCAAACACAAGGCCCGCGGGCCGAATCTGGCCCTCCAGGCCATTTCATATGGCTCTCACACCTCTCCTGCAGGAGAGCTCCAGCCCTCCTCTGGTCCTCCTCCAGACCCCTACTTTCTGCTTTCAAGCAATGCATCCAGCTTCTTCCCAGCAGCAGCATAAGGAAGGGGGTGCATTGTGATGTTAGGGAGAGTAGGGGACTCAACTTCTGCTTTGGGATGGCTCTTGACATCTAATATAAGGGGATGCGCTGGACATCTAATCTTACAGATACAACCGTCCCTTTTGAGTGTGTGTGTGTGTGTGTGTGTGTGTGTGTGTGTGTGTATATATATATATATATATATATATATATATATATATATATATATTTGGGGGTTCTAAGTAATTTTCTAGCAAAAAAAAAAGATTTTAACTTGAAACCAACAAATGTCAGAAAAAGGTTTAGTGGTTAAACTTTTTTCACTTAAACATTCTATTCCATTGACAAATTGTTACAAAGTTTATACTTAAGTTCAACTAATAAAAAATGTTTTGATTCTTGGCAGACTGCCCAGTTTTTTCCTTCCTTTTCTTTTGAGGGCTGTGGCTTCAGAAGAGCAGAGAGAATTCTTTGCATAGAAAGAATTGTGAAACACTTTAGTCAAGATCGCGATAACGATTCTTGACGATTAATTGTGCAGGTCTAACACTGGCTATTTTAACCAAATATATCTTTAGTCTACTCTGGATAGACCCCAGAGCCACTGATCTATAACTGAAAGTTTATTGCTGATTTCTTACTCTTCAATGTGTTTAAACTCTTTTCACCACCATAACCCCTATATGCGTTGACAAGAAGGGTGGGCCTTAACGCAAATATTTGTTCATGGAGGTCCAAGGTTGTGTGCTGAGAGTGCACTGTCACTGACAGCTCTGTCTGTGAATGGTGGGATGGCCGATCATGTGAATGCTGTGAGAGCCAGTTGCAGAAATCGCAGGATCAGGACATCGCCTCCACCTACCAGCATTAAGACCCACTTAAATAGTCACTGGGAGGTAGCAGGATGGGGTTAAAGTTGACCTGTAAATGTATGAGGTCTGCCTTTTATCATTAATGAGCAGGCCTTGAGCTTTAGGCTGGCCATACATTATACAATTTTCTTCCATAACTTTCTTTTTTAGATTTACCAAAACCTTATGCAGTCAGGCAGGCCCTTGTATCACACAGTTGAAGGTAAAAATCTAAAGGAAATTGAACAAGAAAATGGTATAATGTATGGCCAGCTTTAGTCCAGTTACTTTGCCTAGGGTGAGATGATGTCATCAGTCTGATGCTGGAAAAAGCATTTTCTCAGTCTGCTCTTCTCTGGTGATCAGACCACAACATTGTAACTTTGTTTCAAGGTGAGTTTTGGCCTCCTGGGCTTATCTATGTCAGATGTTTGTGAACAGCTGACAACTGCACAGGCTCCAGAAATACATGATTTCTGTCATCTCTGAACCATCTCAGTCCAGGAAGTAGTTGCTGACCCTGGAAAAGATCCAAAAAGATGGAGTCCCCTTTTTTTAAAGGAACGTGCCCCCCCCCACCCCCCCAAAAAAAAACAAATCAGAAGACTTGTATTATCTTGTCCTGTTCCTGTGAAATCTTTCTTGTGTGTCCTACAAGAGTTTACATAACTTCTAACTCATTTTTCTGTCTTCTAATTCAGTAGAATGCAGGATCATTTCCATCACCAATAAATTGAGCTTCACCTTAGTTTTTGTGGCACTTTTCTGGCGCTGCCGAGGCGCTTTTGCAGGTGCTTCGGTGGCGCTGCCCATTGATTTCAATGGGCAGGGGTGCTTTAGCATACACAGCGCACCGCTTCAGTGTGAAAGCACTCGGGCTTTCACACTGGGATTGCAGATGAGGTTTTTTTTCAGGCACTAAAATGCCTCCAGTGTGAAAGGGGTCTTGGGATGGCCCTAAATGACGCGGTCCTTAAGCCAGGGTCACCTTTTCAGCCTTTTATAGCCACTCCTACACATCCACTTGTGGTTATAAACTCTACCGTGTGTTTTGTGTTTTTTACATTTTAGTAGGCGGTGGTCATTGTGTATGTTTAAGGCACTTGAGGAGTGACATCCTGACCCAGAAGTCAGCTTTTGGCTCTATGTGAACAGCTTTGATCTCTTTTGGTAGAAGCCATATATCCCATTGCTAGAATGAGAAGAATGCCTTGAACTTCATATTCTCAGAATCTCCATTGTTGCCCAGACCTGTCAAAATCAGAGAACAATGGGAGTCTATGGGCCTCCTATATGGAAGATGATCTTCTAGCTCCTGGCAACCATTTGGGAGCTGATGGGTGTGGGGAACACTTTTCAGATATGAGGCACTGTCAGTTACTTTTGTAAAGCTGGTGTTATATACACTCGGGCAGCTGTACGTTTTTACCCTGTATGCAGATCTACTACTTGCCGTTTGTCAGGCATGTCTGCACATTACTGCCTATAATAGAATATTATACTTTGTTTCTGCTTTCTCAGAGCTTCATCCCATCATCCAATATTTCCCATGTAGGGCCATTAACCCTTGGTTTCCTTGGCAGTCCTGAAAAGGTTTTCAAAATATAAAACGATGGTGACTGCTGCTGTCTGAATCTTGTGTATATTGCACATATAAATCTTCCCCCAGACTTGTGAATGGGACGTATTCTCGGTGCCGAAATCCCTTCACCATTAGGTGCCAGTTTACAACACAAACTGCTTGTATGGTTGTTTTTTTTTTTTTTTTTTTTCTTCACAGCTGTTCCTTCGGATTGGTCTCGGCTCCCTGTATGGTGACTGCTGTATTGAAGATTATCTGCACGTTTTTAAAATTATCTGCGTGCTCCAAGTAGTCTTCATGCAAATTTTGTGTGAAAGGTCACATTTGTATAACATAAATGAATATGCATGAGTGTTAATGTCTTGTGTCTTAGGCATAATGATAGTGTTCATCTTTTTCTTTTTGCGCTCGTAGCCAGCATTAAGGAATAGGTTCACTGTTTGAAACATGCTACACCCATATTCGGGGTGTAGCATGTTACAAATGCAGCAGTCCCCGCATTCCCACAGAGTCCACGTTTTGACAGTGAGCGGGGGATCTTCTCCCCCCTCCGCTAGCTGTCCCTATCCAAAAAAAAAAAAAAAAAAACTCCATGACTGTGCGGGTTCTGCCCTTCATTGACCGTGTTCTGTGAATGGGAAAACTACAAGTCTCGACAGCTTTTCCAGCTGTCGGAATTTAGTTCTCAGTGAACTACCGGGGTGCTGTTGATCGCTCTGGTTAGTTCATTGAGCCTTTCCTGTCAGAACGTAACTGCCTGCCTGTATTGGAGGTGCAGGCAGACAGCTACACACAGTCTGCAGGACCTTGGCAATACACCCACGATCAGCTGATCATGGGTGTAATGCTTTACAGGTCCCTACCTTTCCTGCTTTTTTGTAAAAGTTAACTTATCCTTTTAAAGTGTAACTCCCACTTTTTTTTTTTGAGGGAGAAAAAAAGCAACCACCTCTCGGTGATCAATGATACGTTACATGAATTTTAACAGACTTTGTTGCAGATTCCTACCTGTCTCTGCTGTGAAGAAAAAGTTGTTTGTGTGGAGTGAATCTGAATGGGAGTGGATTTTTTCTATTATGAATTAGCTGATGCACTTTCGGTGTTCTAATGAGGAAAGTTGAAGGGTCTGCACCCCTTTTAGAAGTGATCATTTGGGAGTGTCTTACCAAATCTTGCATTCCTATTGCAGAATATGCTTGAAATCTGACTTGTATCTTAATGCAGACTTTAAAAATCAGTGAGCCAATCATATAAGTGGAAAATGACATTTCTGGGGAAGTTTTGTATACCAACTGCATGCAGAAGACCTTTGGGTGGCCATATTGCATTGAATTTTACAGAAAAGTACTGGGGCTGCAGGTTGAAAAGGAAAGGTAATTTTTAGTTTACAATAAAGTCTGTGTAGCAATTCTGTCAATTTTTTTTTTTTTTTTTTTTTTTTTCCTTCATCCAAAGTGAATCTGTTGCAATGTCCTGCATGGACGTGATAGATTTGCTTTAGATTTATTGTTATTGTAAACATGAAATGTACATTTAGTGGACTGGTTGCTTTAGGCTGTCTATACATGGATCAAAATTTGAGCAGTTCAGTAGTGACAGTCTGAATATCAGTCCATGTATGGGAAGGGAGGTTGTACAGAAGTCGATCTGCTGATTAAACTTCTGTACAACCGCACTGTTGGATTTTTGTGCATTCTTGCCACACAATAACCACATCTGGCGATGCTGATCAATGTAGTCTTGTGGGTCAGTCTCAGCGAGGAGGAGTTTCTCATCCACATCAAGTGTGTGGATGGGGGGGGGGGGGGGGGGATCCTGGTAGAATGAAACAAAACTGCCTTAGTGTTCCTAAACCCAGGGCCCTTCATTCACTATATCTGGTCTCCCTCAGTACACAGAACATGGAAATGCAATTTATTTGAGTAAATACAAACTGCTAAATACCTTTTCTCATCAGCAGTACTGTATATAGCTGTCTTGTGACTTCTATCAGTGTTTGGTTAGGCTTGTAGGAGGAGTTTTTTTCATTCTACTTTGACTGTCCTATGAGGCTGCAGGACCCCTTACTGGCCAATGCTGATTGCCCCCGTGCCGATCACCTGCATCCTCCCCCCAAAAAAAAAACTCTAGCTAAGGTTCTGTTCCATCGAGAGATGGATTGGGGACTTTGGAAGAAGGGGAGGATCAGAGAAGACAGGATCAAACAGCCTTTTTACACAATGCAGAGGATTTACCCCTTAGTTTCCACAGAGTATAATGAGCATGCTTTACTGCATATTTTACTGTTGTGGATTTAGTAGCACTTTGTATGCGCTGCCTTAGCAAAAGACCAGAGTGTTTCCAGCTCATATTAGCAGCTCACTGATTTCCATTTGCCTGGAAATGTTTTTCATTTATTTGCTGGCAGTTACACAGTTTTTGTATAGAATTTAGAGGAAATGCATGGTGTTTCCTGTAGAAGACAGTTATCCAGTGTTTTACATTAGCTTGTTAGGGGAAGATTATTTATTATTCATTCATACAGCTCCAGTATATTCTGTAGCATTTTGCAGAATTCACAACATAATGCATGCTGGGGCCCGGTTTTGGACAAAGCTTTACTTCCAAATTTGTTTTAAGTTTGGTAAGCATTGCGACCATCTAGAGCAGGGGTGGGGTATGAATCTCATAGCGGGTCGCTTCAGACAAGCCTCTCCGATGCTGCTTAAAATGCAGGATCTGGCGGCAGTATTCTCTTCTCTTTGCTGACAGCTCCTGGGATAATATAGGGGCTGGGGCCACAGCTGAAGAGGTGTGAGGGCCACATAAAATAGCCTGGTGGGCCAGAGTTGGCCCGCGGGCCTTGTGTTTGACACATGTGATCTAGAGGAAACCAAATCTAGAGAGAATATACAAACTTCAATCATACAGCTCTGCTGGGAATTGACCCCGAAACTGGAGGGCAGTTTAGTTCTACTTGGATAGAAATAGGGAGCAGAACCATGTAGATGTATTTAATACGTTAAAGCATTTGTAACCCTAAAATAATATGGATCTTGTTACTTTTAAGCATGAAAGATAGCAAAGTGCTTGTGCTGTGTAAATTGGGCCCCCTGTATCACCTGAAATACATGGCTGGTTCTGCCCTCCCCCTGTAAACTGAGCAAGGTTTATCATGGCTACTGAGCCCTGATATCATAGTCAGTTTACGTGCCTCCATCATCCGCAGCTTTCCTCTGTCTCTCCCCCCCCCCCCCCCCGCCTGTCAGCTCTGTGTCAGGACTCGCCCCCCTGCTGCTGAAATAACTATGTAATGTACATTCAATCCCCTCTGTTATAAAGCCTCCTATGCTCCAGTGTCTGTGCTTTGTAAAAAATATGCCCATTGCTACCTAACTTCACAGTGCTGCTCGGCACTCACGTGACTCCTCGCTGCTCTCCTCCCCTCCTCCTGGCTGACGTCTCAGCTCTGTCTCCTCCTCCCGACCTGACGTCAGCAGGAGATTCTCTGCCCCTCCCACTGAAGCTGTCAGATCAGGAGAGGGAGCAGCGAGGAGTCAAGTGAGTGCCAAACGGCGCTGTGAAATAAGGTAGTAATGGGCATATTTTGTTTGACAAAGCACAAACGCTGGGGCATAGAATGTTTTCTAATAGAGGGGATTGCGTGTACTTTACACGGTGTCTTAAAAAAACCCACTTTAATGTTTGATCCCATAGCTACCAATGGACTATTTGTTTCCATTAAAGGGGTTGTAAAGGCAGAAGGTTTCTTTTATCTGCATGTATTCTATGCATTAAGATAAAAAGCCTATGTGCAGCGGCCCCCCTCAGCCCCTCTAATACTTGCCCGAGGTCCCTCTCTGTCCAGCGATGTCCACAAATGTCTCAGCTGTGCAAGATTCTCCCTCTTGTTTGGCTGAGACACAGCAGCAGCGCCATTTGCTGACGCTGCTGTCAAAGTCAGCTAGCCAATCGGAGGAGAGAGAGGGCGGGGCTGGCTCTGTGTCTGAATGGACACAGGGGGCTGTGACTCGGCTCGGCACTGAACAGGAGGAAGGGGCCTGGATCACAGAGGAGGAGGAGGATCTGGGCTGCTCTGTGCAAATCCACTGCAACAGAGCAGGTAAGTATAACCTATTTTATTATAGGAAAAAAACGAGACTTTACAATCACTTTAATGTTTGGCAGTAATAAAGTGGTTGTAAAGGCTCAGGGTTTTTTTTTTTACCTTCATGCATTCAACCTTCTCTGTGCAGCAGCCCCCCAATACTTACCGGAGCCCCATCGTGATCCAGTGATGGGCACAAGAGCCTTGGCTCTCCAGGGACTCTCCCTCCTCATTGGCTGAGACAGCAGCGGGAACCATTTGGCTCCCACTGCTGTCTTTTTTTTTACAGCCAGTGAGCATAGAGTGGGTGAGGCAGATCAGCTGCTCTGTGTGTGAATGGACATGGAGAGCAGCGGCTTGCGAGCCCCGAGACCAGGCAACTTGGCAGGAGCACCGGTGGGGGACCTGAGAAAAGGATTGGGACTCCTTTGTGCAAAACCCCTGGACAGAGCAGGTAAGTATAAGATGTTTGTTATTAAAAAGGCACTTTTTTTTTTTTTTTTTTTTCTTTATTATATCACTTTTAAAGCGGGGTTCCACCCAAATTTTGAACATTATCTCTATGCATTCTCTTCCTTGCCTAGATGCTGACATGCTGTGTAAAAAAATTTAAATCGCCGTAATTACCTTTTTTTTTTTTTTTTTTTTTTTTCTAATCTTCTTAGCACTTCCTGGTTTTCCTCCTGTGGGAGTAGGCGTGTTTCTTGCCTCTCCCAGACCTCCCACAGTCCCCTGGGAGCTAGTCTCAGGCTTCCCAGCATGCATTGTGCTACAGCGTCATCACAACATCTCGGTGAATGCTGGGAGCACAGCATTCACCGCATCCAGGAAATACATGCTTGTAGGCTTCAAATGCCCACAATGAAGATGGAAACCGCCTGCAGTGAATTTTATAAGTTATTCTTTACAACTAAATCGGACACAGGCGGACTTATTACACAGAACATGTGAGTACATAATCATGAGAAGAAAAGTTTGTGAATGAACTCCAAAAAAAAAAAACCGATAGATAGGTGGACCCCCGCTTTAAGCTGCTTTTGATCAGTGGTGTACACCATTGGGAGTGACTTATGGAAATTTGAGTAAAGGAAATGTTGGCTTTCACCTTTTTCGAGTAAGTTGCTGCAGGCATGGGCTCCACCTTTTCATCACTTTTCCTAAATAAGTCCCATTGTTCTTTGCTCCGTGTTTATTAAGTAGACCCATATGCATTCACACTTCAAAGCCGGTATCTGTTCTTCGTGAAACACAACACTGAGGCTTGTCTCCTGTGTCCTTCTCTCCGGCCTCCTCAGGGCACATGTTTACACTTACAATGTCCTGCCACGAGGTAGAATCATTCTGAGCACCGGAATCCCAGGCAGATGTTTCCAATCCCAAATGATCAAGAGGGGACTTTTGTCCTACAAGAGTTGTTGTTGTTGAATACTGGACTACATGTTTTGTTTTCAGGGCAGCTGTTTTGGTGAATGAAAGCAATTTTCGGTAAAAAGCCTTGAGCCCTGTTGTGGCACAACACTTTAGAAACTGGGAAGAATTCATTCCACTTTGTTTGCCCTGACATTTACTCAACGCTCTATATGACATAATACCTCATCAGGTCATCTTACCCCTATATATTTTTTCATCTCTGTATCTCTAATTTTGACTCGCATTAAGTTTTTAGCACCTTATGTTTTCACCCAGGAGGAGGCGGGGTCGATCTTTTGCTCATGGACACAGATTGCTCCCATTTGGGGTGTCTGTGGGCAACGGTTAACCTCGTGTAATTCCCCATGTTACACTTTATTCTCTAACTTAACAATGTTACACGTTGTATTATGTATAACCTATCTTAATTTACTCTGTTTTATCAAGCTCGATCGTTTTGGGCAAGAACATATATTTTGGCTTTCCATTTGATTGTATCTTTCTATCACCCCTGCGCGGGTGTTTTTCTGCACTATTGTTTCACTTTTTATCTGAAATAAAGCTCTTTTGAAACTGAAAAAAAAAAAAAAAAAGATAGAAACTGGGAAGAGCTGACACCACCCAATCCACCAAACAAGAAACATCTAATGGATGCCTCCATCCTTGCCAAACAGAGCACATGGAGGATAATCCCCAGCTATTGAATTTAAGTATCTGCAGTGCTCATGGCTCACCGCCTGTTTGGATGCAGTCAATGTTCAGCTGATACTTTTTTCACTCGGCTGCTTTAATTTTCTACTTGGTTCTTCCTTTTCTTTTCTTTTTTCTTCTTACCACTTGCTGACTGGCCCATCGTAAAATACATCATTACTTTGACGTTAAATGTAATTGTTATCGGTATCATTTTTTATTAGGGCCGATTCTGCGTCAGATAAAACTGGTCACTTTTAAAGGTGGTTGGAGAGGTGCCCGCTTCCTGGTCGTTTCGGGGTTTACTGGAGCCATCGGTAAAGCCTGGAAGCGATCTGATGTGGCCGTTTGTTGGCCAGGAAGTCAAAATGCAGGTCTGAAGGTCTTTTTGAACTTGGATCTCTCAATAAAGAGGACTTGTCATGCTTATTTCTATTACAAGGGATGTTTACATTCCTTGTAATAGGAATAAAAGTGGTACAAATAAAATAAATTGTAAAGTGCTCCATTCCTTGGTGCTCGCACGCAGAAGTGAACGCATACGTAAGTTGCGCATGCATATGTGAACAGTGTTCAAACCACACATGTGAGGCATCGCCCTTCTCGTTAGAGCAGGTCTTGCCCTAGAATTATTGCTCTAACTAAACTGGTAACCTGTAAAAAAATTTAAAGCGTCGCCTATGGAGATTTTTAAGTACTGTAGTCTGTTGCCATTCCACGAGCATGTGCAATTTTAAAGCATGACATGTTGGGTATCCATTTACTAACGTAACATATTCTTTCACATTATACAAAAAAATGGGGGTAACTGTTTTGTGGTGTGTGTTTGGTTTTTTTTTTTTTTTTGTTTTGTTCCCCCCCCCCCCCACAAAAATTGCATTTGAAAGACTGCTGTGCAAATACTGTTTAAAAAAAAAAAATTGCAACGACCGCCATTTTATTCTCTAGGGTCTGTGCTAAAAAATATATAGAATGTTTTTGTTTGGGGGTTCTAAGTAATTTTCTAGCAAAAAATACTGCTTTAAACTTCTAAATAATCCCAGAAAAGGCCTGGTCAGCAAGTGGGTAATGCAGATAGAGCCACCAGGAGCTGCGCACAGACAGCTTTTGTAAGGCAGGCCATAGATGATGACCTTTTCTTTCCTTCAACCACAGGAAAGGAATCCCTCCCACTGAGCCATTTTCTCCTGGCGGGCACAAGGAGCTGTTACTGCCGGGAGAACACAGTGATTATTGCTGGCGGCTCTAGTCGCTGACAATAATTGCATATATAAATCAGACATGCTGGTTTGTACCCAAGTCGATTGATGAATATAGATGGTTTGAATCTTCCCCAGTCCCTGCTCAACTGGCTGAGATTCTAACCATCTATGGCTGGCTTAACTCTATGCAGATGTAGCGGCTGTACAGAGACAACCACTTATTTCACAGGCGCGGCTCCAGACATATAAACAAGCAGTCGATTCATGTTGTAGTGGACACTGCTCCCTTGTGAATGAGGCCTTAAATGTCAAGTAAGTGTGTGTGTGTGTGTGTGTGTGTGTGTGTGTGTGTGTGTGTGTGTGTGTGTCTACTATGAATGTGAGAGAATCTGACAGGTGTTTACTGGATGATGCGGGGGGGGGGCATTCTGAAAGATGACTTAATTCTGAGGACTAATCCCTGATTAGATCATGTATTCTCACTTGGGCTGTCCCTGTCATTTCTTGGCAGATTAGAAGAAAAAGATGGTGGATTTGTGCATAGGTTGGAGCAACATTGCTAAATCAGTAATGCATACAGAGTGCCCCCCTCGTGCCCACTGTGCCAGTCTTCTACCCCAGTGACATTTTATTTGGAAGCATTTTAAGTGAAGTGTCGACTATTAATTACCGCTGAGATGGGACAAGCTAATTAATGCTGACCTCCCTGAACTGTTCAGACAATCTGTTTGAATGGATCACAGTGTAACCTTTTTAATAGGGACACTGGGCGCCCTCCTGAGTAGCTGTTAGCCCCTCTAAGCTAATTTGGCTTGACACTATTTACAACAATGAAGCAATTAAAGGATTAACGTTGAGGGGAGGAGTTTCAATTCTCTCTGGAAAACGGATGGAAAAAAAAAAAAAATACACCTAATACCATTTTTATATCCTAAACGGCAACACCATGCAGCCTCGTTTGGTGAAAAGCCTTCCTCTCTGTGATAAGGCCTGTATGTTTTCTCTGTAAGTGCCATCTTCAGGATCTCTGCAGAGAAAGGTTACCTTGTAGCTTTTAGGCCTCTTGCACACTGCAGCTTGAAAAAGCTCAGTACAGCTTATATTTTTTTTAATTTTTTTTACTGAGTTAAAATTATAGCCCATTAATTGTAATGTGCCTATGCACACAGGCCCATAAATGAGCGCCGTGTAAAAAAAAAAAAAAAAATCTGTATTTTTGGTCATTAATTTTATGCCTCATGTGCGAATGCAAATGTACAGAAAATGTCCATTAACAAATTGTAAATGTGAGAATAAGTTTGCGTGTTCAAGAGGCAGGCTGTGATTGGTTGAGGGCCTTGCCACCTGCACCCTAGTAAACAATGATGCTGTGTGGCCCAGCCTCCTGCACCCTGGCAAATGATGCTGTGTGGCCCCCCACTGTCTGCACCCTAGTAACCAACGATGCTGTGTGGTCTGCACCCTAGCAACCAATGATGCTGTGACAGAGGGGTTAAGACGGGAACTGACACTCCCTTCCCTCTGGATACCTAGTGATGCCACTTGCTTGGGAAAGTACTTTGTTCCCAAGGCAAGTCCTCTGTCACAGTTAAACATTTGTTTCCTTCTAGATGCATACTCATACAGTGGTGGGGGTAAGGGGAGGTGTTGACCATGCTATAGTAATATGCTCAGCAATAAAACAACCTAGAAAGATGAGACAAAGTGTTTCATGCATTTTGTCACCTGGGGAGCATCAGCTACAAATAAAACTCGCCACATTGACTTTAATATAATAGAGATATATATATATATATATATATATATATATATATATATATATATTATATACACACTCCATAACTATTTGTGCTATAACTATACTTTTTGTAGTTCCATTTACTAAGACATTTTGTAAAGCAACATCTCTGCAAACGGTTTAGTCCACAAGTTGCAGATACGGGGGAGCCTGTAAGTTTTTTATTTTGTGGACTGAGATTAAGTTCACAGCAAATGTGCTTGTCTAGGTTTATATTTATGGTATGGAATGTCTTATTAAAGAATCCTAGGCTGGGGATGGAATGAGGAGGGGAGGATTGATTTCGGGCCTAGTAGGGGATGTCTAAATTCAGTGCTGTGTACAGATTGCTCCCACACAAATGAGTTGTATAAAAACATTGCTGGTTTTATTGATCATCACACCCTGCAGTGCATATTAAACACCGCCATAACTTGTCTGCACTAGCTGCTGAGCAGCAATTTTTTTTATTGCTACAAAATGGAGACAGACAGAATCTGAACATTGTGGCCGGGCTGTGTAATTGTGCTTGTATTGTACCATTTGCTTGGAAATCTTAAAGTGAGCCTGTGATGTAAGTAAAGTGTATGTACATATAAAGAAGTAGGGCTGAAACAATTAATCGATTTATGAATCTAATCGATTGCTATTTTCATAATCGATTAATCGGTCAGCCGATTAGTTGGCCTGCATATAGAATGCATTATTTGTTTACATATCTGGTATTACAGTGCAGCCCAGTACACCGTCCATACATGTCAGTAAGTGCCTGAGAACTTGTGAATGTGTGAGGAGCAATGCCTCATGGGACATGTAGTCCTGGGCAGAAAGTAAGTGGTTCTAAAGTCAGAAGTTTTCTTTACCTTGCTATTGGGGCACTCTATACTATAGTTTGCAGCTTGCTATTGGGGTATTCTGAAGGCAGGAGGAGCCAGAAGTGTCGGTGGGGACCCTAGAAGAGGAGGATCCAGGCTGCTCTGTGCAAAACCATTACACGGAGCAGGTACGTATAACATGTTTGTTTTTAACTAAAAAAGTAAAAAAGTAAAAAAAAAAAAAAAAAAAAAAAAAAAAAGAAAAACAAGACTTTAAAGACTCAGTGAAGATCAGCATCTGAACCCAAAGAAGGTGGAGGCTGATAGACTGGAGGTAATAGAAGGCATTACAATTACATTTCCAGTAAACTTTTACCAGTATTGTGCATTATATTTAAAACTATCATATCCATGAAGGGGGGGGGGGGGAAGAAAAAAAAGGTCTCAGCTTTTAGTACTATTTTAACCACTTCCGGACCGGCGCTCGCCGATATATGTCCTCTTTGAAGAGGGATATCTTTATGGCAGCAACTAGCTGCCATAACCCCGGTATTCTCTTCCTTAGCGCCCTCTGCCGCTTAACGAAGCTGTCGGTGGCGGCGGAGGTGACCGGATCCTTCTACTTCCTGGGTATGGAGATTAGTGAGGAGAAGATGGCCCCCACCCGTCTCCATACCATTGCAGGGCGGAAGCGACGTCAAAACGTCACTTCCGCCCATAGCTCTTAAAGAGCCTTTTTTTTTTTTTTTTTTTAAATTGCATTTTAGTGTAAATGTAAGATCTGAGGTCTTTTTGACCCCAGATCTCATATTTAAGAGGTCCTGTCATGCTTTTTTTGCTATGGGATGTTTACATTCCTTGTAATAGGAATAAATAGGAATAAAAGTGACACTGTTCTTTAAAAAAAAAAAAAAAAGTGTAAAAATAAAGGGGGGGGGGGGGGGGGATTTTTTTTAAACGCACCCTGTCCCGCCGAGCTGGCGTGCAGAAGCGAACATATACTTGAGTAGTGCCCGCATATGAAAACGGTGTTCAAACCACACATGTGAGGTATCGCTGCGATCGGTAGAGCGAGAGCAATAATTCTAGCCCTAGACCTCCTCTGTGTAACTCAAAGCATGCAACCTGCAACATGTCGCCTATGGAGATTTTTAAAGGTAAAAGTTTGTCGCCATTCCACGAGCGGCGCAATTTTGAAGCATGACATGTTTGGTATCAATTTACTCGGCGTAACATTATCTTTCACATAATAAAAAAAAAAATTGGGCTAACTTTACTGTTTTTTTTTTTTTTATTTTTTTTAATAATAAAAAAGTGTATTTTTTTCAAAAAAAGTGTGATTGTAAGACCGCTGTGCAAATACGGTGTGACAGATATTGCAACAACCACCGTTTTATTCTCTAGGGCAGGGGTGTCAAACTCAGTTTCATCGTGGGCCACATCAGCATTACAATTGTCCTCAAAAGGGCCGGTTGTATCTGTAAGATTAGATGTCCAGCGCATCCCCTCCCCTTACATTAGATGTCAAGAGCCATCCCACCATCAGAAGTTGAGTCCCCTACTCTCCCTAACATCACAATGCACCCCCTTTCCTCATGCTGCTGCTGGGAAGAAGCTGGATGCATTGCTTGAAAGCAGAAAGTCGGGGTCTGGAGGAGGACCAGAGGAGGGCTGGAGCTCTCCTGCAGCTACAGGAGAGGTGCAAGGGCCACATCAAATGGCCTGGAGGGCCGGATTCGGCCCGCGGGTCTTGTGTTTGACACCTGTGCTCTAGTGTGTTAGAAAAAAAAAATTATACTGTTTGGGGGTTCTAAGTAATTTTATATATATTTTATAATCGTATTACTTTCACTGTTCCACAGTGAAAAATTAACCCCTTTTTATAGTAGCGATTATCTGCTCTTTTTGTACTTTTTAAAGGGCTAATTTTAGTTTTTATTAACCCCATTATGACCGGTGATACAAAAAAAAAAAAGCATGCTGCTACTAAATGTCTTAGGCCTAGTTCACACCTATGTGTTTTTTGGTGCTTTTTGCAGAAATGCACTACAGTTCATTTAACATGGTTTCCTATGGGACATGTTCCCATCTATGCTTTTTTCAGCTGCTGCGTATTTGGAAAGAGTCAAGGACTTTTTCAATGGAAAACAATGGTTCAATATACTTCAGTGGAGAAGCTGCAGAAAAATATGTAGTGCGTTTTTGCAGCAATTTGTGTTTTTTAATCTGCCCAACAACAAATTGGCCAAAAAAAAAGCATAAGGGATGCCAAAATGCAAATCGCAGCAAAATCACGTGTGCAAAAGTCAAAATGCACTGCATAAACCGATCAAAAGCAAACTGCATAGGTGTGTACCGAGCCTTATGCTGGCCATAGGGATCAATTTTCAGATGAGAATATTCATGCAAAAAAATGTTGTACATTCGCTGAAGGAAAGAATGTTGTTTTGAAATTTTCAATTGCTTTTGACATTGTTTTTTAAAATGTAATTTCTGAATGAAGACAAAATACACTGTCTGAAAATTCCTTTGACCAAGAAGTTTTATATTCCTCCCCCTTTTTTTTTTTTTTTTTTTTTATTTAAAAAAAAATTCATCTTTTGAGTCTCATGGTTACCAGATTCAACCACTAATAGTATATACAGTATATCTCTTCTGTCTGTTTATTCTCAGAGTGATTAGAGAGTTAGCTCCCAAACCATATAGTTGGTTATTTTATGTTTACCACTGCATAGAGATATTTAAGAATAAATTGCCTTTTTTTTTTTTTTTTTTTTTTTTTTTTTTATTTACTTTAGATTTTTAACTAAATTATACACCACACTTTGTTAAGGTTACTAATTGAAACAATAATCGGCCAACTAATCAATTATCAAAATAATCGTTAGTTGCAGCCCTATAAAGAAGTAAGGAAACTCTTAACTTTTCAGCTGCCTGTGCTACTCAGCTCACTCTGTTCTTGAGAAATTGTCCTCCAACATCTGGGAAGACAACACTTCTGGGAGTTTTATGTTCTGGTTTCCCCTACAACCCTTTTGCGGATTCCTCCTGCTGACCTCCATATTGCTACTGTCTCCTGTAGTGATGTGGTCGTCATCCAAAGGAACCAGTGAGAACTGAGGGGGGCCTAAAAGCTCTGCATTACAAGAAGAAAGCAGATGTACTCCATGGGACTTGCAGCAGGAAGAAAGTTCAATAAGGTGTTTAATATGATCGATGTTTAGGGTCCTCCAAACACAGCGAGTAAAGTTTAATGCCAAATGGCTCAATTTTGGTCTCATCTGACCACAGCGCTTTCTCCCAATCCTTCTCTAAATCATTTAGATGTTCATTGGCATAACTGTACATGTGCCTTCTTGAAGGAGGACTCGCCGTGTTTAGAGGAAGAAAAATAACATTATGCTTTGGAGCTGTTTCTCTGGTAAAGGTACAGACGGACGTTGCTGCATTGAGGAGCCAATTGGTCGGGGCTATGTATTGTAAAATCTTGGATGAGAACCTTCTTCCCTCAGCCAGCACACTGAAGATGGTTCGTGGATGGGTCTTTCACCATGACAAGACCCCAAAACCTACTGCCAAGGTAACAAAGGAGTGGCTCAAGAAGAAGCACATTAAGGACATGGAGTGTCCTAGCCAGTCTCCAGACCTTAAGCCTATAAAAAATATATGGAGGGAGCTGAAACTTCGAGTTGCCAAGCGATAGCCAAGAAACCCTAAGGATTTAGAGAAGATCTCTAAAGAGTGGACCAAAATCCCTCCTGAGATGTGTGCAAACCTGGTCACCAACTACAATATTTGGCTATCTGGTTGATATTCTGTCTCTTTCATTTAAAATACACCTATGATAAAAATTATGGACCCTTAATTTTTTGTAGGTGGGCAAACTTACAAAATCTGCAGAGAATCAAATAATTTCCCCACTGTATATCATGCAGGTTTACATTGAAGTCTTTGGCCCTCAAGTCGCATTAAAGTTGGCCCAAAGTATTGCAGGAACTACTTTAGTCGCTGTGATTTTAAGTCGCACAGATATGAATGGTAATCATTGGAAAACATGGGGTGTGTTTGTCAAACTGTGTTTTATATGACCACTTTATATGAAGATTTGAGGTAACCAATATCTTTTACATGGATTCCACTTAACCACCATTGCCTGCCTGCCCAGTACCACCACATAAGTATGTGATATTTTTTTTTTTTTTTTTTGACATTATTTTTTTATGACAATTGCAATAATATCCAGAAATCTAAGCAATACGCCTGTAGGCTTATTAATACTAATAACTGGAAATTCTGTGTGTGTGAGAATTATCTTCCCTTGCAGCCTGATAACCCTCTTGAAGTTGTCCTGCACGCAGTGTATATATTTAAATATTAACGGCACAAACGCAATTTTGTATTCAGAGTTTAATGGTCCTTTATCTTAAGCTGTTGATAAAGCACAGTTTGTGTTGCTCTGCATTGTACCAGCCTATTCCTGTCACTTTTAAATGTGGGTCAATGGGTGATCTATGTATTTGCAGAGTACAGCTCTGGTAATGCAAAAGAGGTGGCAACTGTATATGACTCTTCATTAGCCAGCTTCGGGAGTTCACGCCAGGGGAAAAGGCCTTTTTTTTTTTTTTCTCCTCTTCTCAGCCTGTCTGTGGCACGCTGTCCTCCCTGACTATAGGAGGCTTTGTGCATAAGAGAGGTTTGGCTGTGGCCTGTGTGCCAGCTTCAATTAAACAGTAATCTCTTCTAAATGGCGCTAACTTAAAACTAAATCCTTTATTCATGCTGCATAAAAGAATGAATTGGTGTTTTTGTAAAAGGAGATTATTGTTTTGGCCCGTTGTCCAGCATATCTCATCACTGTATAGGCTGCCATTTTGTAGGACACTCCATATAATATTGTGTTGTGTTTTTTTTTTTTTTTTTTTTGTGTTGCGGTTTGTAAACATTGGCAGAAAGGGGTTTTCTTTTTGGGCAATACGTTTGTGAGCTTTGGAAATATATACTGGGAGCTCTTGAGCCATGTCATCTTCTGCCCAGGCCCTCTGCTGCTGGCTAAAGTTCTTATAAATATAATGGGTATGTAGAGATTCTTCTCTGTGCCCTCTCTAGGCAGATGAACGTCCCCACATCCAGCATGGACACTTCTGACATTTCAACCCCAGCTGACCTCTGGCCGGAGCCGCTGTACCAACAATCTCATGTTAGTACAGTAATCTCCCCTGCTGTTCTATTGTGTTCTGGCAGGGGGACAGCCCCTCTGCCAAAACACTCCGGTTAGCGCTTTTGGCTGAGAGCGCTGATTGGGTGCCGGTTGGGTGCTGATTTTCCAGGATGCTTGTCCGAAAGAAGCTGGCCGAACTTCTGGCCAGCTTCTGTCAGACCGGCTGCCATACACATGGGCCGAGTGTCAGCCAGTTTTTATTGAACCAGCCTCTGCCGTCTGACATTTGGCCCTTGTGCACTAGGCTTAAAGTGGCTGTTAAGCCACTTAGTGTTGGTGCTACAATCCCCTCTGTTTTAATAAATGATTTGCCCCAGTATATGTGTTTTGTAAAAAATAAGCTGCTAAATACCTTATTTTATAGCAGCGCTCACGTGACTGACAGCAGAGCGGGCAGGGCAGAGAAACCCCCGCTGATGTCCTCCACAAGGAGGAGAGGAGAGAGGTGGCTGGTCATGTGAGTGGCGCTATAAAATAAGGTATTTAGCAGCTTATTTTTTACAAAATACACAGAGGCAAATCATTTATTATAACAGGGGATTGTAGCACCAACACTAAGTTGTGATACCAGCAGGAAGGGAGGGATGGGCATTGGTATAGACAGACAGGGAGAAGGAAAGAAGAGATGTAAACTGACCACAGTGTCAGGGCTCAGCAGCCATGATAAACCGTGGTTAGCTAACAGGGGGGAGGGCAGAACCAGGCAGGTTCAGCCAGGTATTTCAGGTGATAGCGCCAAATGACACAGCACAAGCACTGTGCTGTATAACATGCTTTAAGGGAAGAGGATCCCTTTTTTTTTTTTTTTTTTTTTTTTTTTAGTTTTTTTTTTAGTTTTGTGGGACTTTGATGTGACTTTTTGTCCCTCTGCAAAGTCGGGCCTACTATTGCATGTCAAACATTCAGGTATGACTTTCATGCAACTTTAGAGGGTTAACATTGAAGTCTATGGCCCTCACGTTGCATGTATATGAATGGTTATCATTGGGAAACATGATGTCCAAAGTCGTATTACAAGTCACACAAGTGAATGGGGTGTAAATGAAGAGGTTTATGAAGATGACAACAGAATCTGCTGCCTGATTACTGCAAATCTAGCTGCCACTATTTATTAAAGGATTTCCGATCTGTGACCCCCTGTGCCTACAGTCCTGGACATCTAATGCAATGGTACAAATATCTTTATTAGGTTTAATATTAAAGTGTGACCGTTTTCCACTTGACACTTAAAAAGGAGTTGGGCCAGGAAGGAATTAAAGAATCAACTGTGATATTAAAGAACAGGTATTATTTCTCCTGTCTTGAGTCCTTCAGCAGCATGCAGCAGGTCAAGTCAAAATGACTGATCTGCTATATTATCGGAGTTGGATAAGGACCTGTGTACCCAGACTTCTTTATGCATCAGAGCTTTTATCATACAAGTCCAAGGGAATATAATTGTAGTTTTAAGCAGCTCAGGAGGTCAAATACAGACTAGATGGATGTCGGAAGCACATGTAAAGGAGTTCTTCAAATTTCAAATGAATGCATAGTGTATGTAGTGTATCTAAAAGCACGCTGTATTCGCCAATCTAGTAGCACCCCAACAGAATTCTAAAGGGTGTCTACAACACCCTTTTATGAATTCCCCCTACAGTCTGTTCTGCTGTGAAAAGCTACCTGCCAGCAGTTTTTTTTTTTTTTTTTTTAAACAAGAAATTTAGGTTCTGATTTATGGATCACCTGCACTGAAAGAAATCTGGGTCGTCTTCATTGCTGACTTCTAACAATACTACAAGCGTGCAAATACCAAAAGTCAGTTCAGTCAGAACTTTTGATTTGAATACTTTTTTCCAGATGGGTGACAAAGTACAGATGACACTTTCATGAAGAAATGCTAGCAGTGGGAGTCTCCATAATTTGCTGAGTACAGATTTACTTTAATTCAAGGAAGCATTATTAAGCAGAGGGAAACTGACAAGATTGGAAGGTCTATGATTAAGATAAATACAGTTTACTGGATTCATGCCAAGTAATTGTGTGCAGTGAGGAAGGAAGACGCTCTGTTAATGGTCTGTGGGCTAAATCTGGAGGCTGAACCAACTGAACAGCCTCAGTTTCCTGCCCCGTCCATTCATATATGACCTCATAAGTAACTTAACCCAGCAGCTGCCACGAGAGCCACTTGTGTACAGAGCAAGCTTTGCTTTGTTATCTGCGGCATACCTCTCTGTAATCGAGCGTGCAACTTGAAAAAGCCAGCTGGATAGCATCTTAAAAATTTTATTTAAGACCCTTTGGTGTTTTCTTGGTTCATCTTGTAGGCAATGATGTATAGCTATGAATATCACTAGTTTTGTGGGTTTTAACTACTAAAGGATAGTATGAGGAAATCGAACCAGCTCTTATTTGTTGGGTTGAGAAAGCATTTTTCCCTGTTACTAAATTGACAGCAATCCCCGAGAGGATTTTCTTCCTCAAGACACCATTTGAGCATTTTGTCAGAGGCTGACCTTTTTTTTTATTTTCAGCCAGGCTAAGGCCGATGTTACACTAGCAATGATGTCACTGGTAGAAACTTTCCAGTCACAGGATTGTTACATAGGACAAAATCTGCTTCCCTTTTTTCCCCTCGCTGGCTGGACCAGTATAGAGTCCTCTCTGCCCAAAATACTGCAGAATCTCCTTTGCCAGTAACACCCTTCTGGTTTAGGATGGTTAGGAAAGCTAAAGTAAGAGGCATGTTTAGTATTGTGCTTTTTATCTTCTCTTTTGTCTAGCAAGCCTGTAGCTGGTGAGTGGCCCCATGAGACAAAATCGCTAGTGTCCTAGACCTTTGTGTGGCAGTAGAGTTGTCCCCGGTGGCAGAATTACTTTTGTGTCATAGGCTTAACTGTGTGTGTTGGTAGACTTACTACAATTCTGTATCTGGGGTTAAGTCTACCAACACACACAGGCCTATGACACAAAAGTAATTCTGCCACAGGGGACAACTCTACTGACACACAATTGGACCTATGACGAACTACCAATTCTTCTTTTTGGGGACAACTCTCCTGACCCACAAAGTTAGGCCTCAGACACACCAGAGATTTGGCTGCTGAGGGAAATTCAACTGACGTACAAGAAATTCCATCACTGGAGTCAAGTCTATTGACACAGAAAGTTAGACGTTTGACACACCAGCAATTCTGCTGCTTGGGGAAAGTCTACTGACTGTGTGTGTCAGTAGACTTGACCCCAGTGGCAGAATTTCTGCTAGTAATTTCTGTTTGTGTCATAGACCTCATTTTGTGAGTCGGTGGAGTTGACCCCAGGGGCAGAATCACAGGCGTGTCAAATGCCTAACATTTGTGTGTCTGTAGGTAGTTTACGATACATAGGGGGGTTTACTAAAACCGGAGAGTGCAAAATCTGGTGCAGCTCTGCATGGAAACCAATCGGCTTCCAGGTTTTGTTGTCAAAGTTTAACTGAACAAACTGACGTTAAAAGCTGGTTGGCTATCATGTGCAGCTGCACCAGATTCTGAGTGCTCCAGTTTAGTAAATCTTCCCCATAGAGTCCTAAAATAGAGTCCTAAAATAACAGTGTGCCAACCAGTGTTAATTTTTTCGCCGAAAATTTTTTCGGCAACAAAATTAACACTATTTTAGTCTAAGACTGACTAAAACTAAATCGAAAATTGATGTCAAAGAAACACTGGTTCTATATTGCAGTGGCTAAATCCTGTGCATGTTCAAACCTGAATACCATAAATAATTATGTTATTAGAGGTTATGTTATTAGACTTTTTTTACTCCAGGAGTATGTAATGAAATTGGAAATTCTAGCGAAATGCTTAAATAATGTGTTACAATTTTACTAAACCCATTCGATGTTAGTAGACTAAAATGTACTGGAGATTTTAGTCAACTGAAATATGACTAAAACAATTCACATGACTAAAATATGACTAAAACTAAAATGGCATTTTAGTCCAAAGACCGACTAGGTCTCCATGTACACTAGTGTTTTTTTTTTAAGCTCTTAGAAGCTATTGGCATTTTTTTTTTTTTTTTTTTTCTGCTCTTGGAGGCTAAATAGTGTTCTATGTGTCCATGCACACTACTTTAGGCTACTAGTTTTTTGAGCTTCAGCGTCTAGGAGCAGAAAAAAATAGTTTTTTGTAGCGTTTCTTGGAACGTTTTTACAGCAAATTTTTTTTTTTTTTCTACAAAAATGCTAACAAAAACACTAACACTGCTAAAACCCTACTACAAAAAGCTATTGCCAGTATTTTTATCCAGCATTGTTTTCCAGTCTTTTTTTAGCTTAAAAAAAAAAAAATGCTAGTGTGTATGGAGCCTTAAACTAAATTGAAATTTGACGCTGGTGCCAACACACATCAGGGATGTGAGGAACAAAGGTTTGGATTAATGTACTGAAGTGCATAAGCAGTCTAGTATTAAAGTGGCGTTCCACACAAAATTGAACTTCCGCTTTTTGGAACCCCCCCTCCGGTGTCACATTTGGCACCTTTCAGGGGGGAGGGGGTTGCAGATGCACCCACCTCCAGACCTCCAGGCATAGACTCCCACGGTGGTCTACGCCACTACCCCCCCCCCCCCCCCCCCCCCCCCCCCCGCTGTCTGCTGGGAGATACACAGGTCCCAGAGACAGCAGGGACCATTCGGATTGTGCAACGCGACTCGCGCATGCGCAGTAGGTGATTCCCTTACTGAAGATGGCGGCAGCAGCACCCAAGGACCGAGGGACGGTTTGGCCTCGGGTGCCGACATCGGCGGCGCCCTGGACAGGTAAGTGTCCTTGTTTTAAAAGTCAGCAGCTGCAGTATTTGTAGCTGCTGACTTTAAAAAAAAAAAAAAAAATTTAGGCAGACCTCCGCTTTAAGACTATTGGGTCGCAGCCGTTCACTACATCTATGTTGGCTAAACTCATAACATTTTTCCTTTTCTAATGTACTGAAGTGCAGGACTGTATTCTAGAATGGCCCTTGGTTCATCAGCTGTACAGGCTCTTAATACATGTCCTGCAGCAGTGATTTATTACATGTTAATGCATCAGAATGGAATGAAAGCCAGGACTCATTGTGGATGAAGGTTTTAAACTTTGTTTTATAGGAACACATTTCCACTACCTTCTTTTCTCCTTATCCTCCTCTGGACTGTAAAATTGTAAGTGACTGCATTAAGCTTCCAAGCAGAAAGTCTTTGTAATCAAGCTGTATAAAAATAGCCGAAGGCCAGTCTGCAGTGTGGCGTGGCGGTGAGCCCCTACCCTCGCTGACTAGGTAATGAGACTGCGGCATGTGAGGTTAGTGACAGGGACAAGCCTACGCTTCCTGTTGTGTTTCACAAGTCAGACAATGCTCTTCACATGTCTCCATCACGGCTGTGTTTACATTGTACCTAACATGTAACAGAGGCTGTTTTGTCCTCGCCATATGAAATACACTCCCTGCAATAACAGGTTTCTGAATTCTGACGTTTTGGCTTTGCATAATAAAAAATTGTCCGCCCCCCTGAGCCAATCGCGTTTACACTTTTTGATGCCGTCTGTCAATTTCAGATGTGGCTTTAAATCTGATTGGTTCTTTATGTGAAGTCTGGCTTTGGTGGATTACAGAGAATATATATAAATTTTTTTATAATTATTTTTTTTTTTTTTTTTTTAAACAATTCACTTTCACACCCTTCTTGTCTGGTAAACGTACAGAAGTGTTTTGTTATGTCCGAGAACTTCCTCAGCTTTCTGCCTTTGATGGTTCTTATCAGTTACATTGTTCCCAGTTCTCTTTCCGCTCTATTAACACCTCCTCCCATATGGTATGGAGAAGATCAGAAGAGGGGGTCATTTGTAGTCCTGTCCTAAGGTGCTCCTCTATACAGTATAGGGAGTGCTGACACCCTAGGACAGGAAGGGGAAAACCTGGAGAAAGAGAAACGAATGCAACCATCACATCCGAGGTAAGGTAAGCTGCACTACATTCCCCCCCCCCCCCCCCTCTTTTTTTTATTTTTTTTATTTTTTTTGGGCATAGGATACACATAAGCAAAACTGAGTGGTTTTGCTTGTTTCCTGGAATCCCTCTCTACCGGAAATCCATACTGAGATAAATATGATGGCTGCCATTGCTGATTTCCTGAAATAGGAAATGCTAGCCGATTGGTTATCTCTGGCTCCAGTTATTTCTGAGTCACTGCTCAGGAGCAAACATGCAGCCAGTGATTTAAGAGTATAGTCCTGATCAACATCTGCCAAAGAAAGGTTGAGTCCTTAGCTGTTGGCCTATACTTATAATGTAAATACATGGGATTTTTTCAAAACAAGAAAAAAATGACTCTCTTGTTCAGACACCAAAAACATCACTTTTTTTTTTTCTTTCTTGCACTGATCTGCAGCCATTGCTTTCAAAGGACCTGTACACACACATACGCACAGTAGTGCAGCATGTAGATCAGTAAGAAAAAAAAAATACAAAAATCTGGTTCACTGGTTATTTTACATGTGCTTTACTTTTATTTACCATTCTCTATAGACCAGTTAGGGGTTGCCTTATGAAATCATGAGTCAGCCAGAAGGGTTTGCACCTCTTTTAGGAGGCCCTATTCACACAACTGATTTGCGATAATGCACTTTACAAGCATTGGTGTGTTGAGATGCCATTCATCATGTGGGCCCCCCCCCCCAACGCACATACCAAAAGACCTAAGTTGCAGCTCAGCAGTACACAAACATGCGTTGTGGTGCACTTCAGAATATTGGTGCATGTGCTATTTTTGGCAGTGCACTACAATGTACATTAGTGCTTTATGTCCCCCTGAAATAGAGCTGAACGATTAATCGCTAAGAATCGAAATTGCGATCTTTTTTTTCCTCTCCGATCTTCAAAACAGCATGTTATTTCTAACAAGTGCAGAGAGTTCTCTCAGCTGGAGGGGGAAAAAAAAAAATCCAGGCAGCCTGCCAAGTTTTATCACTACAGTGAATAAGTAGAAATAAAGTATCTTTGCATTCTTAGGTGTGTAAATGAAGGAAGGTTAACCATTTAAAGACCAAACCTCTTCTGACATTTGTTGCTTACAAGCAAAAATCATTATTTTCTGCTAGAAAATTACTTGGAACACCTAAATATTATATATATATATATATATATATATATATATATATATATATATATATATATATATATATATATATATATATATATATATATATATTTTTTTTTTTTTTTTTTAGCAGAGACCCTAGAGAATAAAATGGTGGTTGTTGCACCATATTTGCGCAGCAGTTTTTCAAAGGTAATTTAAAAAAATACACAAATAAATAGTAAAGTTAGCCCAATTTTTTTTTTTTTTTTTGTACAGTGTGAAAGAAGATGTTACACTGCAAGAATCGTGAGAGAATCGTGATCTTTATCTAAGCAAAAAAATTGTGATTCTCATTTTAGCCAGAATAGTGCAGCTCTACCCTGAAATGAACGTCCAGGTGTGTTGAGGTGACCTTTACAATGGATGTGCATGCTTGCTGCGTGTTGTGGAAATGCGCATGTTACTACAGATTAATGACATGAACTGGTCCTTAACAGTCTAGTAGTGAGTGTTGAGATATTTGAACACCAGATCTGAGTTGTTGGAGCTGGGAACACCTCCAGTTCTCTGGTGTCCATAAATACGTACAATCTCTTGCCGTGTAGAAGATTCCAGGTTCCAGCTCAACACAGAGGGGTTTCCTATTATTGTCTTTCGTTTTGCTAAACATGAAGTCATCCTTTCCTCCATTTTTTTGTTTCTCTTGGCTCTGACTCGGACATGATGTGTTTGTTTACTTTCTGTCCTTGACATTGACCGTACCATTGCCAGGAGCAGAAACTGCTATCTGTGGTGGGGATGTAATGGCTACCGACCTGAAATTGTCTATAGAATTTGGCTGTAACCGCCTGAGGCCTATACTTTCTGCCTGACTGGCTCAGGATTACCCTATTTAGCCATCTCTGTCACAGTGGTGTATAGAGGACATGAGGACTACTCAGATTTGTGTCTCTACCTATTAACTCCTTAAACGGCTGTCTATATATAGCAGAATGACACTATAAATTCTGCGTGGGTTTTTTTTTTTTTTTTTTGGATATGAGCCATAGAAGTATGTTAGACATGGGGAGGAGGGAGTGTTGTCTTCACTCTCTTATAAAAGGTTATTGTCCTTTTCATTACATGCTTATTGAGCTACTTGCTCCATGTTTTATGGCATGGCAGTCCAAGGTTAAAGGTCACTCACAATTCAAGTCATACTTTTGTTCCTGTTTACTTTTTGTCAGCATACAATTAGCTTTGTCACCATATACAATTTACTGCGTAATTCAGTTGTTGCAGACTTAGAAACAATTCTCTTAGTGCTAAGACCACGTTGTAACAATGTGTATGCGCAAGGATGTCACAAATATTTCGATTAAGCAAGCAACACAATCGCCATTGTGTATATTTCTGTCTCCATCACACATCCCCTGGCAGAACGAGTAATGTATAAACTGTATCTTTATATGGTCATAGCTGTATGGCTATGCTGTGGCCATGGTAGACATCTGCATGCTTCAAAGCCAAAGGGTCACTTTCAAGGGCTACTAAAATAAAAAAATAAAAACTTTAAATGCTGCATATATTTAAATGAGGTGGGTACAAACCAGGGGTCTCCAAACCTTAAAGGACCAGTTTAATGTCCATTCAGACTTTTTAGTGGGGCCGGAATTTGCCAAGTGTGATTTTTAGATGATGCCTCGGGCTCGGAGATAAAAAAAATTACATAGCATCCCTGTGGTTAGGAGGAGGAATTGTGCCTCCCATTATTGGTATTAGTGGGAAGAATTGTACCCCCTTTGGTATTAGTGGGAGGAATAGTGCCCCCATCATTGGTATTAGTGGGAGGAATAGTGCCCCCTTTGGTATTAGTGGGAGGAATAGTGCCCCCATCATTGGTATTAGTGGGAGGAATAGTGCCCCCATCATTGGTATTAGTGGGAGGAATAGTGCCCCCCATCATTGGTATTAGTGGGAGGAATAGTGCCCCCCATCATTGGTATTAGTGGGAGGAATAGTGCCCCCATCATTGGTATTAGTGGGAGGAATAGTGCCCCCATCTTTGATGTTAGTGACGGGAATAGTGCCCCCATCATTGGTGTTAGTGGAAGCAATAGTGCCCTATCAATGGTGTCAGAAGTAGAATTTTATGCGCCATCATTGGCGTCAGTAGGAAGGACATCGCCCCATTGTTGGTGTCGGTGGGAGGAATAATGCCTCATATCAGTGTGCGAAATAGTGTTACAAGGGCTGGATGAAGGCAAGCAAATGGCTGCATCCGGCCCACGGGCCACAGTTTGGACACCACTGGTACAAACTATAAAATTTTTCCAGAGGCACTTAAATCCCCATTAGTGCTCCACAATTGGGGTGGATAAAAAGCAATGATTTAAAAAAAAAAAAAAAAAAAATCTTTTTTTTTTTTTTTGATTTTTATCAAATACATTTTAATAAAATGCTTTTGGAGTAAAAATCTAAAGATGGTTTTCTATTTAAGATTCATTATTATTTAGCTTATTCAGCATGAACTGGAGCTTGGTTATGTAGCATGAGGCTGTATATTCTGCAATATTTAGAGCCGGTTCACACGGTGGCGACTTGTCAGGCGACCTAGCTGCCTGACAAGTCGCCTCCCGTTCTGTACAATGAAACCATTCTAATCGGAGCGACGCAAGTCACTCCGACTTAGAAAAAAGGTTCCTGTACTACTTTGGGGGCGACTTTCATAGACTTCTATACAGAAGTCGTTTTGCAAGTCGCCGTGGCAGTCATGTGCAGGTCGCCTCGGTGAGGCGACCTGCAAGTCGTGCCACTTCTAGTGTGAACCGGCACTTAAAATATTATTTATTTTTTTGGAAACTCATTCAATGAATCTAAGCCCTGCAAGCTGAGATAACATGCACTGCATTGATGCATTCATACAATTTCACAGTAACCATCAGATAAAACAAAGTTCAGGAATATTCCTTTTATCCCATTGTTTTCATAATCTACATACACTACAAACTGTATGATTGATTTGAATCGGTTCTCATATCGCTGTTTTACTAACCTGGCGGCTTATTATTCTAAATGGGAAACCTTCATTTTGTTTGCAAATATTAAATATTCTAACTACCAGCAAGAAGTCCTTACATTCGCAGAGCACCTGTCGTTTCAGATCCATCATGGCAGTGCCTGTTAACGGGCATCCACTCACCTGCTGCCGCCACGTCCTTCACCTTGTTGTGTCACTGCGGCATCACCAGCCGTCCCATTAAAGTGAATGGAACTGTCGATGGGTCAACAGCGGTTCAGAGGAGGAGCCGCTGCGGGACAGATGACCGCTGCTTAAATCGACTTGATTTTAAATCAAATCCACCCTGTGCACAATCCCCCTTTGAAGGCCCCCTATGGTTCTATATTATACTATACTTTCTGCTTGCTCTCCACCTAAATCTTCAGGCTAGTCACATGATGCCATATGGTCATCTTTTTTTCTTCGCCAACATGCTAAAGAGAGCCACCATTAATCACCACTCTCTGCACCATTTTTTTTTTTTTTTTTAAATCATTGGGGGAACATTTTTATTTATACTTGGGTTGGGCTTCAAATTCAGCTGTGCTTTGCCCAAGTAACTTCAGTAAGAAAGGGTTCTAATCCATGGTTTTTTTTTGTTGTCTGTATCATGTCGGAGAGATGCTCCTTCACTTCCTGTCCTTGAAATGCAACAGGAAGTGAGGAAAGCCTCTCAACAGGAGGAGAAGTTCCACTTTGTCTCCAGAACAAGTGTTCCAATTGGAAGATTTACCCTCCTTTGTTATGGTGAAACCTCAAAGTTTTTGATTTCCTATCGCTTTCCATCTCGGTGACCATAGTTATGAAGACAGAGAGAGGGGTGATTCTCCCCAGTGAGGACACAGGCAGCAATAATAAATTAAGGGACTCAAGCCCTTACCCAATCATAAAAAAATGAAAACTTACTTTAAAAAAAATGCAAATATTTCCGGTATTTAGGATCAATCCAAGTATTTTCTTGATTAGACTGTAATTTTCTTTCAATGCCATTTTCATTTTACCCACCTTACTGAATTTTACAAATATTTATCCACAAATACTGCTAAAACTGTTTTACATTAACCAAGTACTGTAGTCATTTATTTTTACTTTTAAAAGCAATATTTCTCTGTGTTAAAGTATGGGGTTTTTTTTTTTATATAAGAATGATGATGTTTTCCTAGAAAGACTTGCTACATAGATTTAATCTGAAACAGCTAAACTCTTATCAGGAAATACAAATCCAGATCATCAGATTTAAATAACATATACTGCGGCGCTCATTATTGAGAAAATCCTGCCAGATAATTGGAATGAGAGATTACATTCAATCTGTACTTCCTACTGCCACCATAGAGGGGTCTGGCTATTAGAATTTTATTTCTACAGACCACTCAGGTGAGAGATTTCCAATGTAAAACACGTGTTTATCGACTCTGCATCCCCCTTATCAAGATAATAATGCACATTCTAACACATGGCCAGCTAGCTTTATCTGAGTAGGTTTCGTCTGAAAGCTCTGTGGCTTAATTTTAAGCCCCTTATGTAAGAATAAAGCTCAGATTGAATATCGGTGTAATAATGATACACAGCTCAGTTATCTTTGTTATTTTATTGATTTTCTAGTTGCATTTCTGTATCTCTATTACTGAGCTAAAGGATAACTTGATACAGCTCCAGCGTCTGTTTTCTCAGGAGACTTGTGTGTTTTTTTTTGTTTTTTGTTTTTTTTTTTTTTTTTTTGTGTAAACGGCCTACAGCATTCCTGCCAAGTGCCAAAATGGCTCTAATATACAGTGTACATATCCAGCCTTTAGTTCAATGTTTTTTTTAATCTGAATTATTATATGTGATGGATCAAAACACAATCGTCTAAGTTGGTGAAGTAAAATTAGAAAAATATATACATAAAACTATTTTTCAGAAATAAACTGATAATTGGCATGTGCATATGTATTCACTCCCTTTGTTATGAAGCCCATAAAAAGCGCCGGTGCAGCCAATTACCTTCAGAAGTCACATAATTTAGTGAAATGATGTCCACCTGTGTGCAATCTAAGTGTCACATGATCTGTCATTACATATACACACCTTTTTGAAAGGCCCCAGAGGCTGCAACACCTAAGCAAGAGGCACCACTAACTAAACACTGCCATGTAGACCAAGAAACTCTCCAAACAAGTAAGGGACAATGTAGAGAAGTACAAAGTCAAGGTTAGGTTGTAAAAAAAATATCCAAATCTTTGATTTCTAGGAGCACCATCAAATCTATCATAACCAAATGGAAAGAACATGGCACAACAGCAAACCTGCCAAGAGACGGCCGCACACCAAAACTCACGGACCGGGCAAGGAGGGCATTAATCAGAGAGGCAGCACAGAGACCTAAGGTAACCCTGGAGGAGCTGCAGAGTTCCACAGCAGAGACTGGAGTATCTGTACATAGGACGACAATAAGCCGTACGCTCCATAGAGTTAGGCTTTATGGCAGAGGGGCCAGAAGAAAGCCATTATGGCATAGAGTTAGGCTTTATGGCAGAGGGGCCAGAAGAAAGCCATTACTTTCAGCAAAAAACAAAATGGCACGTTTTGAGTTTGCGAAAAGGCATGTGGAAGACTCCCAAAATGTATGGAGGAAGGTGCTCTAGTCTGAAGAAACTACAATTGAACTTTTTGGCCATCATAGAAAATGCTAAGTCTGGCGCAAACCCAACACATCACATCACCCAAAGAACACCATCCCCACAGTGAAACATGGTGGTGGCAGCATCATGCTGTGGGGGTGTTTTTCAGCAATCGGGACTGGGAAACTGGTCAGAGTTTCGGGAAAGATGGATGGTGCTAAATACAGGGAAATTCTTGAGCATAACCTGTACCACTCTGTGTGTGATTTGAGGCTAGGACGGAGGTTCACCTTCCGGCAGGACAATGACCCAAAACACACTGCTAAAGCAACAATTGAGTGGCTTAAAGCGGTGTTCCCCTTAAAGAAAAAATGAAAAGTCAGTAGCTACAAATACTGCAGCTGCTGACTTTTAATAATTGGACACTTGCCTGTCCCGGGGTCCAGTGATGCGGAGGAACAAAGCCCCACTCGTTTCCCCCTCCGCTCGGCGGCGCCGGAATATTAACTGGGCGCCCGGCTGTGGCTTCACAGCCGGGCACCCACTGCGCATGCGCGAGCCGCACTGCGCGCCATGACAGGTCCCAGATGATGTGCGGCCAATCGCGTGTCCCAGATAATTGACAGAGGGAGGGGAAAGAGCTGATCTCCCTTCCTGCGCCGAGGGAAGTGACGTCAGGAGCCCAGGTGCAGAAGGCGGCAGACTACGAGGGACCACCTAGCAACAGGCATTTAGAGGTGAGTAAAAAAAAAAAAAAAAACATTTTTCTCAATGTTTTTTTAAAAAAATTTTTAAGCACATTCATTTTTTTTTTTTTTAATTTTTTTGTGGTGGAACTCCAATTTAGGGGGAAACGTAAATGTGTTGGTATGGCCTAGTCAAAGCCCAGACCTCAATCCAGTAGAAAATCTGTGGTCAGACTTAAAGATTGCTCACAAGCACAAACCATCCAACTTGAAGGAGCTGGAGCAGTTTTTCCAGTGGTAAGATGTGGCAAGCTCATAGAGACTTATCCAAAGTGACTTGGAGCTGTGATGGCAGCAAAAGGTGGCTCCACAAAGTATTGACTTTAGGGGGGTGAATAGTTATGCACATTGGCTTTTTCTGTTGTTTTGTCCCATTTGTTATTTGCTTCACAATAAAAAAAAAAAAATCTTCAAAGTTGTGGGCATGTTCTGTAAATGGAACGATGCAAATCCTCAAACAATCCATGTTCCAGGTTGTGAGGCAACAAAACACGAAAAATGCCAAGGGGGTGAATACTTTTGCAAGGCACTGTAGTAGAAAGCTAAGGATTGGCTATAGAACCAGCCAGCTGGGGAATAGTAGAACCTTGTCAAAAATGGCTTTTGCAAATCTGTGTGAGGGCTAATCATTTTTTTCTTTTTAATGCTTTGGATAGAGTTGGAAAGAGTTAGAATTTCAATTGAGTCCTTTAACAGGCCAGACACTAAGAAATTTCTCTTGTTTAGCCTGCAAGCTGAGAAAAAGAAATTTACCAGATTTCTCCATCCACACTAAGGGCACAGATAGAGAAGCCCCCTTGCTGATTGGCTACAGGCATGGTTCAGCCAACAATTTTCGGCCTGACTCCTTCAGCAAAAGTTGATTGACCAAATCTGTATTTGGTTAAGTTGGCAGGGCCACCTACTGTTGGAATTTCAGTAAATTCCTTGGCTGATCTTCTAAAGCTGACCATAGATGGATTAAATCTTGTCTGGTTCAGCAGAGACCGGCCAAATTTCGATCAACGTGTGGTCATGCCTGTTCAACAGAAGTCGATTAGACTAACTTTTGTCACAGGGTTGTTGGACAATTCATCTGGATCAGCTGGCTACAGCTGCTGGTCAGTGTATTCTGACAGTTGAGGGTCCGCTGTTGGAATACCATGCCCCAGTGGGTAGGATTCCATTATCCCACTGGCTGAAAGAAATTGAATCGATTTATGGCCAGCTTACCAGTGTATGGCTGTGATCACTAAATGCCTTTGCAGACCCTGATATTTCCTTGTAAAAGTAGTGGTGACATCATTAGTTTATTTCCACATTATGGTGGTATTTCATTATGAATGTGTTGCAACAATAGCAACAGACAGTAAGTGTTCAAAAGGGGACTCCATGAATTTGCTGTACACATCGGTACCAACGATGGATATGTTGCCTGGATTTCATGACTTGTAGCGCAAGGCTTCCGACTGCATCCATACTGCCAGACGTGTCACAAATGCCTTGTTGAAGTGTCCCCAGTTTTCCTTGTACAGACTTTCCATCACTATAAGTGACCTTTTCAGGCAATCAATGTGACAAAATTTGTTCTCTAAACCAGTTGTTCTCAACACTTTTTAGACCAGCGAAGTAAATTGTTCCAAAACCTTCCATGCCCCTACAGTAAAGTATAAAGTTTTTGCTTCCATAAAAAAAATTATTAGGTTGCAAAGTATGTATTGAAATGCCAGATGGGGCTGCTGTTACTGTAGGGGGATTGGGGTTGTAGAGCAGGTTAGAGAACTTAAAGTCTACAGCAGACTTAAGCCCCTTTCACACTGGGGCGGGGGTGTTGTCGGCGGTAAAGCGCCGCTATTGTAAGCGGCGCTTTACCGTCGGTATGCGGCCGCTAGCGGGGCGATTTTACCCCCCTGCTAGCGGCTGAGAAAGGGTTAAAACCACCGCAAAACGCCTCTGCAGAGGCGCTTTGCCGGCGGTATAGCCGCGCCGTCCCGTTGATTTCAATGGGCAGGAGCGGTATACACTCCGCTCCGTCACCGCCCTGAAGATGCTGCTGGCAGGACTTTTTTTACCGTCCTGCCAGCGCATCGCTCCAGTGTGAAAGCCCCGAATGAAAGCAGCGGCACTTTCGGGTCGGTTTGCAGGCGCTATTATTGGCGCAATAGAGCCTGCAAACCGCCCCAGTGTGAAAGGACCCTTATGGTCCTGTAGAGGATGAGGGTTCTTTTAGGCCCCATTCACACCTGAATGTAGTGTTTTCAGGCAAAAAGTTGCGCGATTTTGGCCACAACTCAATTTTGGCCACGATTTTGTACAGGTCAAAAGGTCACCAATGTAAAAACGCCCAAGTCTGCTTAGAAAAAAAAAGTTCAAGAACTTGTTTGAGCTTCAGGTGTTTGGGAGTGGAGATGTGAACCATCTCCATAGAGAATAATAGATTTTTTTCCCCTCCAGCGATTTTGTAGCTTCAAGCTACAAAACTCAGGTGTGAATGGGGCCTTGTGGCCTAGGGAGCACTGTAGGACACTGTTGGGGCTTGAGGGCACTATGCAGGGACTGGCTGGGAGGTCACAGTGACAGGTTGGGGGGCGCTGGAGGCACTGTGGGCCACTGAGGATTGGGGGGCACCATGTGGGAGCTGGAAGGCACTGTGGGAGGGATCTGTGGCTGGCTGGAGATCTGGGAGTGGGGAGGCTGCGGCCTTGTGGTTGAGAACCACTGATCTAAATGATCATCCACTCCCAGGCTTTATGCTGGGAACAAATGTTATGTGTTGGTTTTTTTTTTTTTTTTTTAAATTTATTTACATACATTTTTATCTACCTGCCTTTTTTGTTTTATGATTTATTATCTGCGTAGTTTGTTGGGTAGTGTTCACAAACCCACAGTGGGCACTGATAATCACAATCGGTATTAATTGGTTATTGCACTTTCCCCATTTATTTTTGCACTACCTTATTCAGAAATGGCAAAGGGGCTTTGTGTGATCCATTTACCCTACATGAAAGGGAGCAATTACATAGATGAAACCTGATTGAGTGAAGACAGATTGTATGTTATGTGGAGATGCTGTGAAGGGCATTGACAAGACAGCCTAGGGTGTGAAAATTGATAGAGACTTATCCTAATCAATTTCTCGTCAGGAGTTTCCATGGTAATATCCCCGTGGATCCGTGTATTAGAAGGAAAAAAAATCTCCAAGGTTTTTGCAACTTTTCTTTATTCCTCGACTGACCTATTGATCTCACAAATATTCAGTGTGTGAAACCTTTTAATATCTCCCCAGTTAAAACATTTGGATCTGAACCTGTATGAGATACAATAGTCTTTTTTTTTTTTTTTACTGCAATCCTTTCAATATATATATATATATATATATATATATATATATATATATATATATATATATATATATATATATATATATATATATATATAATTTTTTTTTTTTTTTCTATGATCTATTGTGAATTTAAATGTAATTTTGTGGAAGGTGTCATCCATCATCAAAACTAAAGTAGCATTTGGGATGTATTATTACAACTGTGTTAAAGCTGACAAAGTGAGCACTGTGTAAGGGAAAAATATTTGGATGGTACTAGTCCTGGGGTCTAGCTTTGATGAGCAAAATGCAACATGTACCGGTTCTTAAATGGTTCCTTTAAATTAAATGAGAACCTGTGCAGGGCAAAGCAACTGGTTAATATTAATGGCGGCCTACCAAAGTCTTTGTTTTTCCCCTCTCCCCCCTACACTGCACTGACTGCCAGCAACAGCAAACAGGCACTCACTTGGAATGAAATGGATTAATTGCAGCTTTATTGGAGTCAATGATCAGACACAATCCTCATGATAGTGAGGTGAGTCCCATTGAAAGTCCCAACTGATTAGTTGTGATAAAGCAGCATTTTTCTTTCTCCTGTGTGCAGGGGCCCTTTCTTAGTGCGTCTTGCATGTGCCCAGTGAGAAGCTGACTGTGAAACACCAAGAAGTCACAGCTGGCTTCCCCACAAGTAAAATGGTGGCGCCAAGGACCTAAAGACTGACAAAGAACCAGCCCATGTGAAAACAACGCTGGATCCCTGAGCTAGTAAGCGTCTGTATATTAAGTCAGCAGCTACAATATTTGTAGCTTTTTTTTTTTTTTTCTTTAAACTACATGGTTGGTTCCAGTATGGTTTGAAAGGGATATACGCCATGATAACCGTGCATGAACATCCCCTCCTTCCCCTCTTTGGGACTACATGTCTCATGAGTCTAAGTGCCATTGTATGGGCTTGCCCTGTCTAGTCCTCTGTTGCTGCCTGTGCATGTCGGTGCAGGCAGCAGCTCTCTCTCTCCGGGAACGTACATGCATGGGTGGCTCCATAGCAGCCCAGAAGGCAATCGTGCTACTCCAGGAGAGGAAAGCTGCAGCAGGGATATTCAGACTGGATCAATGAAGAAAGGCAAGCTTTTTAAAAAAGAATTCAAGGTAAGTTCCCAGGTAAAATGTTATAACCTTTTAACATTTAAATGTTAAAGTTTAATAACCCTTATTTCCATGAGTGGTTCTTGCTGTTGTGTTTTGTATACATATTCCTATTATAGGCATGTTTTTAATAAATACATAATTGTATTTAAATAGCATTTATATATTTACCTAGAATTCAGCTTTCATCGTTCGTTTGTTTTTTTCCTGATTTGTTTTCCCAAATCTTCTATGATGGATTGTGCTGTTATATTTTTGTATAGTCTACAGTCTAGATCATGCACAGACTTGTGGGGAGAGTCAGTTTTCATGATGGTTCCATGTTGCATTCTATTGTGACAATGTTCTAACATGTCATGGCTGCAGACAGGCATGGGACTTATGCGCAATGAGAAAAGCTTTGGCATGATCTATCATCTGATCAGCATTTTCTTTGGCAACTTCTTTGTGGACAGCATTAACATGCAGTGCTTGCCTATATGGAATATACAAGCAGATCAAATCCCTATCCTGAAATAACTCTGTTTTTGCCAAGTAAGGGCTTTGCCACTCAAGTGATTCTACAATTGGTCTGCTGTGCAACTTGAAATTACCTTTGCTCTCTGACTGCAGATCAGGGGTTTAGTAACAACAGTTAATCTGACTTGATATATTTGTCACATGTTCCTGCAACAAACTAGAAAAACACAAATCTGCTAATTTTTCTATTTTAAAAACACTCTGCAAATTCAAATTTTAGAACTGAATTTGGGTGTTGGTTACTCTGCAGAAGACATTCCCCCCATCAACACTGGCTGTGTTGATGGGGGAACCGAGCGATTTTCTTTCCTGCAGGGAAAGAAAATCGCATCATCTATGACCTGCCTTACAGTGGTGATCAGAATGCCTCCCTTACAGACCCATAAAAAGATAATTGGTGTCATCATGCAGCTGACTCTGCCAAGTTGCATTTACCCTGGAATTATAAAGACATTATTATTATTATTGTTATTGTTATTATTATACAGGATTTATATAGCGCCAACAGTTTGCGCAGCGCTTTTCAACATGAGTGCAGACAGTACACTTACAATCAAATGGAAGGTCAATCGGCCACAGTTCAAGGGGCCCCTAGCAACCTCTGTAGGATACCTAGGGTTCCATGGAACCCTGGTTGAGAATTGTTGCGCTAAACCAGGGGTCTCCAAACTATGGCCCTCCAGTTGTTCAGGAACCACAATTGCCATCATGCCTAGTCACATCTGTGCATGTCAGTTTTGCAATGCCTCATGGGATATGTAGTTCTGCAACACCTGGAGGGCCGTAGTTTGGAGATCCCTGCGCTAAACAGTTTGTCCCCTAATTATTTCTCTGCATTTAGGGTGAAAAATGCTCCACTACCTGTCCTACCCTGCATCTAGGGACTGGCTACATAGAGCGGTGTGCAGGCACGGTGCAATGAAAAGTACTGCAAGCAGTACTTTTTATCAGCGCAGTGTGAGGCAATCCACTGCCTCACACTGTGCAGCTGGCAAATGAACTTTGAAATGTCTGTGTGACAGCTTATTAAAATTTGTTAAAAAAAAATTTAAAAAAAAGAAAAAAAAGGAACCTGTGCGATCCGCCAAGCTCAGCGAAACATCAGTGCTCTTATCTCAGCCGGATCGTACCACACACCAGACGCTGCGCAGCTTTTGTGAACCATACCTTAGAAATTGGCAGGCTACCCTACAATATCACTTTTCCGTGAATTAAGCCGTCTTATTTCAAAATTTTTCAAATTTTAAGGTATGAAATGATTTATTGAGCCGTTTTCCATTTTCTGAACTTCAGCATATTTTTTAATACTTTTGTGGGTGTTTTGTTTGCATGCCATATTTAGGAGGAAAACTACAGTCATCGTAACTCCAGACTTGTTGTTTTCTCCATCTATTATTGGCTGCTGGCTCTGAGTGTAAAATGACACAGAAATATATATATAGTGCTGCTATTCTGGATTGGGAGTGTAGTGGTGTTTTATATACAGTGACAGGCAGGCCTGGGATTCTGCTGTTGTCTCAGCGGGACGCTGCCCGTAATCTGAGTCCTCCACTGACAAAAGCCTCACAAGTGACTGCTGGATGCAGCCCGAGTCTCCAGTGGCTTTATCGGGAGAGGACAATTGGCGTCAGATTTCTGTGCCGAGGACCAGAGAAAAGGGCAGCATGCCCTTCATTAAACCTCCCCTGACATTCTCCGCTGTCTACATATTGTTTGGACCTGACTGAAAGACCTCATCCGCTCTGGGCAATTTATATTGCAGGCAGGATTCAATTAACTGGATTTATATTTTAGGAGATCCCTTTTGTATTGAACATGTGGTTTTGGCCAGGCAAATGACCATTCTGATCCACTGACACGCCTATCAAAGAACAAAAGAAAAGAGACAATGGAAGCAATGTTATAAAGCTGGTCATGGGGTAGCTATGTGTCTGCTAAGATTTTAGAATTGGTGTTGCCATACATGGGCAAATATTGGCAAGTAAAAAGTTGAGGCGTGGTGGGCACTAGGGTGGACATTCTCAAGTATTTTATTTATTTTCCCCCCTTTTTTTTATTATTTCTTTTACCTTTCCTTGTTCTATCCTTCCCTTTTTTGTTTTCCTTTTTCCCCTTTTTCTATTGCTCCACCTTTTTTTTTTCTTTTTTCTGTCTTTTTTTTTTTTTTTTTTTTTCCCCCTTTCCCATTTTCTGTCCTTTTGCCCTTTCCTATTTTCTGTCTCGCCCCTTTTATTCCCCCCCCCCCTTTTTGTTTTTCTTTGATTCCTTCCCCCAACCTTCTTTTTTTTTTTTTTTTTTTTTTTTTTTAAATTAATTAATTTCTGTAACTTTTACTACCTTGTTTAACAGCCTAGATCATGGGGAGGCTGTAAGGCCTGGTTCACACCTATGCAGTTTTTAGTGCGTTTTCAGTTTTGCAGAAACGCACTACAGTCCATTTAACATGGTTTCCTATGGGTCACGTTCACATCTGTGCATTTTATTGGAAGGGCCAAGGACTTTTTTTTTTTCTGGTTTTTGGTTCCATAGACTTCGATGGATCAAAAAGTTGTATTAAAAAACGTTAATTGCACCAGGAATATGCAACGTGCAAAGGTGTGAACCAGGTCTCAAGAAAAATCAATCCTTGTCTGTTTTTCATGTGTCGAGGGAAATCTATCTTTATTGAAAAGCTTCTGGCACCACTGCTGTCCAGTACTTCCTGGTGTGTCAGCATGTCCTCTACCAACCACTTTGTCAGCCCTCTTCGCTTTTTTTTTTTTTAATATCTGTTCGAAGTCCAGAATTTACACAGATCTAATGTCACATACTGCAATCTGAGACTTTAGTGGAGGGATGTAATACAACACCCTTCACACAATCTCATAGGGAAATGTGCATGGTTGAGGCTGTCAACCACAGGCTGTACGCAGGAGCTCCCCTCCCCCAAAACCCTCCATCACTTGGAGTCAGCACAGCCTGTCAGAAGTGACTTCTGCACGGAGCAAAGGAACCAGACTGCAGACAGAAAATGAACAAAACCTATCCTTCCATAGTGTTCTATATTGTCTCAATCCAATGCATCTAGTGTGGTTTCTATGTCGGAGCTTTACAACCACTTTAATTATTATTCAAATGCATAAATCTTGTCACAATGATTTTATGACGCTTATCTACTCCAACAAAATGGCTTCTGTCATGGCATGGAAGAAGTTAATTCTAGAATTTTGATTATCTGGCACACTTTGCCTGTGGTTTTGGTTTGAAGCCTTGAAATGCTTTGAATATTCATTCTGTATAATTGCTGCTTTTTGGACGATTCATAGATGTATTTTGATGTGTCTGAATTAATTAAACTTGCATTGAAATGTTTTTTATTTTTTTTTCCCCTTTTACATAAAACCTGTTTCAAGATGTTTTTTTTACAATCCCACTGGATTTCATTTCAAAATATTTACCCAGATTTTGCTGTGACAGCACATGGGATTGGTGACAGCGCGGCACAACTTTTATATATGCTTCATTAAAACCTGTTCTGTATTTAGTCATTTTGTCTTAGCTTTAATTTCCGATTAATGAAGTGTGATCCATTCTATTGTTGGATGGAGACTGGCATAACAGCTGTATATTGTGGCGCATTCCTGCACATTCTTCCAAATTAACTGTGAAACATCTGTCAGAAATATCTGATGGCTCCTTATTAATTAGGCAGCTCTTCTCCTGAGATATCCTAGTGTCTGCTTCAAACTAAAACATGTCAGTTTATTCGAAGGAGAAAATGAAACAATTGTATTTATTATACATTTTTTTAGTGTGTAGCTGCCTGCTTTATATATTGAAAATTAGACATTTTTTTTGAATGCTTTTATTTTTTTTAATGTTGGAGGCAACCATTTTGTTTGAACAGTGCTTGTTGCTTCCACTAAGGGCAGTCATTTTGTATGGCAAATTACTGGATGATTGTAATTTATTATTTTTGGTACTAGTATAGGACCGCCAAATGACGCAGCTCTTTACACTATATTGTACATTCACATCAGTCTCTGCCCTCAAGGAGCTTACAATCTAAGGTCCTTAACCCATTCATACATGCACATGCTAGGGCCAATTTAGACAGGACTACTAGCATTGTCTTTGGAGTGTGGGGGGAAAACTCAGTACCCTCAAGCAAGTAGTGCTGTGGTTGGGATTCGAACCTACGACTCTATTGCTGCCAGGCGCAAGTGCTAACCACTTATGATTGCTATAGTTTAGATTTGTGTCTATCAGTTGTTCTCAACCAAGGTTCTGTGAAACCCTAGGGTTACTCCCTTTGGTTGCTAGGGGTTACTTGAGCTGTGGTTATTTGACCTCCCCATTTGATGGTGCCTGCATAGTTCCAGGGCCAGTTGGCAGAGCCAGTTGCATGACCGCAATGATTCTTTTAACTGTCTGTAGGAGTAGCATTCTGATCACCACCGGTCAGAGCTGTGACCATTCTTCACACTAACCATCAATTGAAAGTGGTTGTTAAGGCAGTGCACACAGCCACTGCCAGCTCCTCTGCTAAGATTATATGATATACTATATGCCATTTTCTAAAATTCTTCTTTATAAATACCGTTTTACTTATCCCCGATCAGCGGTCAAGTGACCGCCCGACGCTGTATGTATTCCAGAGGGAGGGGCTGAGCCCTCCCTCTGACGTCTGCTTGGCGGTCATGTGACCTCCCTCTGGCGTCTGCTGGGCGGTCATGTGACCTCCCTCTGGCGTCTGCCGGGCGGTCATGTGACCTCCCTCTGGCGTCTGCCGGGCGGTCATGTGACCTCCCTCTGGCGTCTGCCGGGCGGTCATGTGACCTCCCTCTGGCGTCTGCCGGGCGGTCATGTGACCTCCCTCTGGCCTCTGTAATACAAACATCGGAGGAAGACCGCGCTGAGCGGTTAAATGACCGCTGATCGGGGTTAAGAAAAATGGTATTCATAAGAAGAATTTTAGTAAATGGCATCTTGTATATACAATACATCATATAATCCTAGCAGAGAGGCTGGCAGCAATTGGGAGCAGTAATGTGCAAGCTGCTTGGAAGTAATAGCAGGGGAGGGGCGGCTCACACACAGAGCTGACAGGCAGAGAGGTGAGGGGGGAGGAGGACACAGGAGCAGAGAAGAGAGCTGCAGCTAGCGGGCTGCGGATGTGACGGAGGCACATAAACTGACCACGGTGTCAGGGCTCAGCAGCTATGATACACCTTAGTCAGTTTACATAGGGGAGGGCAGAAACTGGCAGGATCCACCAGGTGTTACAGGGGGCCAAATTACACAGCACAAGTCCTGTGCTGTATAAAATGCTTTAAAGAAACAGGGTATATTTTATATTTATATTTTTGGGGTTAACAAACGCTTTAAGAGGCATTCTTCACAATACATTGATTTTAGCAAGGGTTCCCTGAGACCTGAAAACTATTTCAAGGGTTCCTCTGGGGTTAAAAAAGCTGGTTAAAAAATGCTATCACTTTATTAATGTATACTATGTTATGATGTGTTGTAATTTTTTCCTTTCAGTCCTGGTTCACACTAGTGTAACGTGATTTTGATCCAATTACACCAAAGTAGCGCAGGAACCTTTTCTAAAATCACTCTGTGCAGAGTCACATTGATGTGAACAAACACCATTGAAAACAATGCGATTTCCATTGTCATATGATTGTGACTTAATTAGAATCAGTAATCGGAATAGTGTGAACCAGGCATGTCAAAACCACTGGACCGGACCATGCAAGGTTAGTCCAGTGATCTCCCCTGCTGAGTTGTTGTATTCTGACAGGGGGGCGTCCCCCTCCGCCAGTACACTCCAATCAGAGCTCTCTGCCATTGGCTGAGCACACTGATCGGGAGTCGGTTGGCTGCTATTTTTCCAGCATGCACATCCGACAGAAGCCAGCCAAATGGCTGGCTTCTGTCGGACAGACTGACGTACACACGCATATATGTTGCATGTCGGTCAGTATTTTTTGTACCCAGCAAATGTCTCCTGACACTCTGCCGGTGTGTACGGGGCTTTACACTTCAGTAAACTAGCATAGCCCAGTAACACCCCTAATTACAGTGGTCTTCACCGAGCCTTGTATTGCAGGGACTGGAGGGGCATGTCAGACGACTGATCACGGAGTGCCCTGGGTCTTCTTCAGAAACTGGTACTTCCAGGAATGCTGCACTCCTGGTCCCTGGCTGGTTTGTCCCACTGACCCCTTCATCACTACTGTGTCCTTTAGTAATCCGGAAGACCAACTGAACACATCTGGGAACAATGAAAGCAACACTCCTGAGAGAGTGTCAATTTCAGAAAGAGATAGTGAAATTTTTTTCTCTTTATCACAACATGGTTTGGTGGCATGGCCATTGGGAGAGGTTTACTCTTTTTTTTTTTTTTTTATATAGAGAGCTTTAATTAGCACTTTATTTTTAGCAACAGTCCCTTCAAGGTATAATTTGTTTGCCTTCTTTACCCAAGTGAAAATTGTTTTATCTTGGCAATGAAAATGTGTACAGTAGATCAAAGTGCAGAGACTCTACGCCTACCTATCTACAGTTCTGGCTAGTTCCTTATATTTGGCTGTAAACTCTTGTGACATGTTCTGGGATGGGAAATGTTGGGGATTTTTAAGCTTTATAACTCCTAAGTTTGACACTTCCCCTATAACAATGACTGTATCTTTGATGTCTGACGTAAATCTGTGCTATTTCTGGGATGATATGATCTTGCAGTATGAAATATTGTTTGGTGTGTCAGCTACTGATGCACTGAAGATCACAGCATGTGAGCAGACACCCCGGCCATCAGTGACAGTTCAGTGTGGTGGCCGGTCATCCAGCCGCAGATATGAATTATGTATAAGTAGCTGACCCATTTTCAGGAAAATCCGTCCTTCGTCTAGGCAGGTCACACAACAGGCAGATTTGTGCCAGACTGGAGGAGCTGCACTGAATGTCTGGAAATTACTAGGATGGTAGAGCCAAAGCTCTTTTGTGTCTAGCACCATTAAATTTAAATGTATTTCTTACATCCCAACAGAGCGTGCGTGTGTCAATTTTTTGTTATAATAATTATTACAGCCTGTGTTCCTGTTGAAGAAATTTTCCTAACCTCTTGTCTCTGATGGGTGTCATATAGAACAGCAACCCAGGAGAAATCCCAGTAAAGGGAAAACGGACCTGCAGAGGTTCTAACTGTTCCCTTCCTCTGGTCTGTGTAGAATTGTCTGGAGTTGGGCATTCGAATGGAAGCTGTTTGGCTGGGATGGATTTTCCATGTCATAATCTCGCAACAACTGTCTGGTAAATACTGATTTCCTTCTACTCTGAAACTACATTGCATATCGGACTGCAACATCACAACTTTGTAGCAGAATTCAAGTTGAGAGGGTGCAATGCAGGGCTGATCTGTGCCAGAAAATGTGAAAATATGTTTATAGGCAGTCCCTGAGTTACGAACATCTGAGTTGCGAACGACTCCTATTTACAAATGGAGGCAGTGTGACGTCACTGCTGGCAGCTTGCACTCCATGCTGGGCCAGGAAATCGCCGAGTAGCCATCTTGCAGAATGGAACACATCCCACACCGAAGTACTACATGTACTACACGCCCCACATACAGGACTGCATGCCCAGAAGCGCCCTGAACACCCCACATTGGTAATAAGATGTAAGGCAGGGGTGTCAAACTCAATTTCATCGTGGACCGCATCAGCATTATGATTGTCCTCAAAAGGGCCGGTTGTATCTGTAAGATTAGATGTCCAGCGCATCCCCTCCCCTTACATTAGATGTCAAGAGCCACCCCACCATCAGAAGTTCAGTCCCCTACTCTCCCTAACATCACAATGCACCCCCTTTACTTATGCTGCTGCTGGGAAGAAACTGGATGCATTGCTTGAAAGTAGGGGTCTGGAGGTGGACCAGAGGAGGGCTGGAGCTCTCCTGCAGCTGCAGGAGAGGTGTGAGGGCCACATGAAATGGCCTGGAGGGCCGGATACGGCCCGCAGGCCGTGTTTGACACCTGTGATGTGATGTAAGGTAATAAATACCTTGAAAGGTTACACATTGCCTAAAAGAGAAGTGTGGTCAGCTTTTTTTTTTTTTTTTTTTTGGTCATACTTCTCTTGTGGGTCAAAGGGCACTTACCAGTGACCCAGAATTGGCCTCCAGTGGTCTAAGATCCACTGTTGGCTGAAGTCAGAGCTGCTCCAGAAGGATCCTTACTATATTGTCGGGATCCACCGAAACGCTTGATTGGCAGGTAGCTCAGCCTCCCAGCAGACAGCTGAGAGCCCAAGCCAGCCTTTCCCATCGCCTCTCCAGCCCGGTGCTCTGGTGAGCATTGGAGGGACAGAGCAAAGAGTGGTGACTGACAGTCACTGCTCTCTGCTCAGAGCAGACCGAGAACTGAGCAATCGGTGGTTAGACAATCGCTCCATTCTGGGGCTTAGAGCCGGCGGGGCACAGCTGCAGCATTGAGGGGTATGTTTACTTTTTTATTTTTTATTTTTCCTGATTCCCAAACTTCCCCTTTTTAAGCTGGCCATACGCTAGGAGAATTTCTTTTAGAATTTTTTTTCATTTTAAGAACGTTCAAAATTTCTAATGGTTAGTGTGATCAAATCAATGGTCCTTTTTGACTGCAGTGATGAGAAAATTTGAAAGAGCGGGATGTGGAAGTCAGCTGCCATCCCATTTGACCAACTTAAACACAAACTCTCGTGTCTCATGATAAATGAAAGGCTCTCGGCAATCCTGAATTAAAAAATAAAGGTGTTTGAAAAAGTTTGGGGTCCGTGGATTATCTGACTGGAGACCCCCCCGTACGGCTTTGGTCTGAGAGGCCCTCGGAGGGTGCGGACCAGAGCTTGGGGTCTCCCAGATATATTTAAATATCTTGCTATTGTCTTTATACCTAATGTGAAAACGTTAATAAAAACATTGGAACGAAAGAGCGGGATGAATGATCTCAAAAGAGCAAATTTGTAATGGTGTATGTGGGGGTTTTTTTTTTTTTTTTTTTTTTTTTGAAAGTCTGTTCACTCCAAAACCCTTTGCTTTAACATTTGATGTTAAATTGTTAATCATGTCATCGAATGTACTGATGAGAATTTTCATGATGTTTTCTATAAACATTCGTTTAAATATCTACTAGTGCATGGTGCAGTATATCTGATGCTCGGTCCTCTGTAAACATGTAGACTTTCAGTTCCTCCATAGAAATTTTTGTTCATCTATTTCCTGCAGTCACTCTAAACCCATGGTTATTCCCAGAGCATTCAGTAATGGGTATTGAAGAATTACATCCTCTAGTCCGCCTTGTCTGTAAAGTAACGGACAGTTTCAATTGTCTGCCATCGTAATGGGAATTATTAATCGATTAGAATTTCTTGCAAAGACTATTGAAATTGTTCATGCTGATTCCAGTTAGAGACCATGTAGTGAGAACCATAGCAGTGTGTACCATGGAGCCCATTCATACAAGCTGAAAGAGGATCAAAATAACGTGGTTGCTCCTAACCTCCAATCTGATGCTTTAGTTAGACCTTTCCACAGTGGATCTCCTTTCAGAGTGTTGTCAGGCATTCAGGAGGTGATCCCTAATGTGCTGCAACCATAATCTAAATGCTTGGCTTGCAGTTGTGGCATGGTCCCATTGATTTGAAAGGCCTGTCAACTTTAACATGCTACGTTAAACTGGCAGCAACAAAGCATTACGGCCGTGGCATGGGAACTTTGGCTACCTTAGCTGGGAGTTTGAGAGTAATAAAAAAATGGCTCAACCACCTGCGTTTACTGTCCCTCCAGCTGCCCTTGAGAAAAAGAGGATTTAAACTGGCCATTCATGACTTTTCCATTCACCCAAATAAGATGGAAGGAGAAATCTCCCTCCCTGCATTGGGACATTGTATTCTGAAAGCGGGAATGTCCTGATGCAGCAGCTGATCCACAAGTTTTCCAGGGTGACTTTTTGACAAATGTCGGACGAACGAACGACACCCTTCATATGAGGACGGCCCAACGTGAAATGAAGTTCAGCAGGGATTGGCCAAATTTTGATCCATCTTTGGCCAGCTTGAAAGTTTTTATTTTAAACTGGTTGTAAACCCTTACATATACCCAGTGAAGTGACTGAAATCAGGTGATGCACAGATGAAACCAATCCTCCTACATAAGTTGTACCTGTTTAACTACATCCACTCAAAGTGGAGAATTTATACAGCTTATCTAAGCTTTCAGAAGGCAGGGGGTGGAAAAAATGAAGTTACACTCTGCAGCGCTCAGTAAGAACTGATTGGAGGGATGGGACACCCCCCCCCCCCTTTTTCACACAGGAATAGAGCTGAGTAAGTCAATGGCAGGCTATGTGCTGGAGCCTTATCCCCTGTCACCTTTTTACCTCTTGGTGTCAGGAAAACCTGTCAAAATAGACTGTTGCAGATAGCGGAGGCATGAAGCAGCGGACAGAAATGACACTTGGTGCTCTGGATTGAGACAAGTACACACTATAGAGGGATATGCTTTGTTCATATTTCATGTCTGAGGCTTACAACCACTTTACCAAAAGTTTGTCAATGGAGGGGAGGCCGTAGCAATCGGCGGTGGAAATGTATCTTATCTTTTCCTCGTACCGGCTCTGACAGGGGGTTTCAGGCAGAGTCGTGGAGGTGCATCTACAAATATATCCTTGTTCCTTAATCTGGATGTGGCTAGGATAGGTGATCTATGTAAGCTTGTGAGCCATAGATCCCTGTGTTCATACCCAGCTGCTAATTGGACAAATGTTTAATCCTAAACAATGTATTCCAGGAACAAACTGCCTGAACATACAGAGTAAGTGTGGACAGGCCACATACATTAATATTTCCCCTTCAGCAAAACAATGAATTTCCAGTGATTCCACATTTACAATGCCTTGAAAAAGTATTTATACCCCTTGAAATTTTCCACATTTTGTCATGTTACAACCAAAAACGTAAATTTATTTTATTTGGACTTTATGCAATAGACCGACACAAAGTGGCACGAAATTGTGAAGTGGAAGGAAAATGATAAATGGTTTTCAACATTTTTTACAAATGTGAAAAGTGTGGCATGCATTTGTATTTAGCCCCCTTTACTCTGATACCCCTAACTAACATCTAGTGGAACCAATTGCCTTCAAAAGTCACCTAATTAGCAAGTCCACCTGTGTGTAATTTTAATCTCAGCATTAATACAGCTGTTCTGTGAAGCCCTCAGGTTTGTTAATGAACAAACAGCATCATGAAGGCCAAAGAAAACACCAGACAGGTCAGGGATAAAGTTGTGGAGAGTTTTAAAGCGGAGTTAGGTTATAAAAAAAATTAAAATTAAATTCCCAAGTTTGGATCATTTTACGGAACGCTGTTCAATCCATCATTCGAAAATGTAAAGAGAGTGGCACAACTGCAAACCTACCAAGACATGGTCCTCCACCTAAACTGACAGGCCGGACAAAGAGCATTAATCAGAAGCAGCCAAAGGGGCCCATGATAACTCTGGAGGAACTGCAGAGATCCACAGCTCAGGTGGGAGAATCTGTCCACAGGACAACTATTAGTCGTGCTCTCCACAAATCTGGCCTTTATGGAAGAGTGGCAAGAAGAAAGTCATTGTTGAAAGAAAGCCATAAGAAGTCCCGTTTTGCAGTTTGCGAGAAGCCATGTGGGGGACACAGCAAACGTGGAAGAAGGTGCTCTGGTCAGATGAAACCAAAATGGAACTTTTTGGTCTAAAAGCAAAACGCTATGTGTGTCAGAAAACTAACACTGCGCATCACCCTAAACACACCATCCCCACCGTGAAACATGGTAGTGGCAGTATCATGTTGTGGGGATGCTTTTCTTCAGCAGGGACAGGGAAGCTGGTCAGAGTTGTTGGGAAGATGGATGGAGCCAAATACAGGGCAATCTTAGAAGAAAACCTGTTAGTCTGTAAAAGACTTGAGCAGAGGTTCACCTTCCAGCAGGACAACGACCCTAAACATACAGCCAGAGCTACAATGGAATGGTTTAGATAAAAACATATCAATGTGTTAGAATGGCCCAGTTAAAGTCCAGACCTAAATCCAATTGAGAATCTGTGGCAAGACTTGAAAATTGCTGTTCATGGATGCTCTCCATCCAATCTGAGAGAGCTTGAGCTATTTTGCAAAGAATAATGGGCAAAAATGTCACTCCCTAGATGTGCAAAGCTGGTAGAGACAGACCCAAAAAGACTTACACCTGTAATTTCAGCGAAAGGTGGTTCTACAAAGTATTGACTCAAGGGGGCTGAATACAAATGTACACCACGCTTTTCACATATTTATAAAAATGTTAAACCTTTTTATCATTTTCATTCCATTTCACAATTATGTGCCACTTTGTGTTGGTCTATCACATAAAATTCCAATAAAATATATTTGTTTTTAGTTGTAACATGACACAGCGTGGAAAATTTCAAGGGGTATTAATACTTTTTCAGGGCACTGTATCTTGAGTTTTTAGGCAGCCTATCTTTACATGAGTCATTTGGTTGAGCGTAAAAAACGGACTCAAGTCCCTCATCCACATACTTGATGAAAATTGGGGAATCCTCCCGCTGAGCTTTTGTATTCTGAAAGCAGGTCGACTTCCCTGCCATCAGAATACACTGATCGGGCAGGGAAAACCCAACAAGCTGGTTGTACAAAAGTCAATTCACAACCTCCCTGCCCATACGTGGATCAGAATTTGGCCGTCGTGTGTGTGTGTGTGTGTGTGGTTGTTTTGTTTTTTTTTTTGTTTTTTTTTTTTATAACCTGCTTGATGTTCATATTGTCATGAGGGTATTTGATCGATTGATCTGGAACTCCCGGCCCCAATATGTGCAGGCTGTCTTTAACTCTGCATTTAGGTGACCCCTGAAACCCATCTCTTCAGGGAATCCTATTCCGCCTCTGTCTAAAAACCTAAACGTTTACCTTCTCCATCAAGTCTAGCTGAATAGTTAGTTACTGAAGATGGTGGGCTAGCCATACTGAGTTGGTTTCTACAGGTTTTGTTATGTGAAATTTATCATTTTTGTGGCCATTTATTAATAAAGGCAGTATAAAGAGAGGGCGTTTTTCAAGCACAATGATTGCTTTGTGAACTGTGTGATCATGGGATTTTTTTTTTCACATGCTGCCGAGTTTGGAATTATGATAATGACACTTCAGTCGGGCTTCTTGCAGAATGGTGATAGTAAGTATTAACACCTACGATAGGATTTTCTAGGGAATCCTGATGGGGGAGGGTAGACTGCTTCGAGAGAATACTACTTCATAAGCTCTTAGACTAACAGGGTTTACATGCTACCTGCTTTAATTGGAGCCTTTTTTTTCATGCCGAACCGTAGGGTCATTAATTTAGCTTATTTAGCTTCTTTGGAAATGTATTATTTTTTTTGATGCTGTATGTGATAAGTTAATGTGATACTAAAGTCTTGTTTGTGTGTGTTTTTAATTTAAAAATGTTATACCTGCCGGTTCTGTGCAGTGGTTTTGCACAGAGCAGCCCAGATCCTCCTCTTTTCTGATCTCTCGCCGGAGCTCCTGGCCCCTCCCTCCTGCCATTTTCTCCCACAGCAAGCAGCTTGCTATGGGGGCACCAGAGCCGCTGCTCTGTGTGTCCACTCAGACGTGGAGCCGTGGCTCAGCTCCACCTCATCTCTCTCCTCCATTGTCTCACTGACTTTGACAGCAGTGGGAGCTAACTGCTGTCTCAGCCATCGAGGAGGGGAGTCCCCGGACAGACGAGGCTCTCGTGCAACATTGCTGGATTGAGATTGGGCACAGGTAAGTATTAGGGGGGCTGCTGCACACAAGGTTTTTTATCTTAATGCAAAGGATGCATTAACATAAACATTTTTGTGACTTTAGAACCACTTTAAGGATTTGGGTCCAGCATTCAAACCATTAGCATTTACTTATTTACTCTGGAAAAGACTGTTCAAGTTCCTCATAGGCTAAAACATTTTTATTTCATGTTCATAATAACTTTAAGCCACACATTATCTTTATGCACATCCACATAATCCTTCTATTGCGAATAAACAGGAGGGCTATATGTAATGTCAGTGTATCCTATCTTAAGGCCAATTGTACAACGCGTTTAGAGGTTTATACTCTTCCTCAGGGACAATGAGAGAGGGCCTTGATCTCAAAGACCTAAAAGCAAATAAACCAAAGTTCACAATCAAGATGTTAACATAAACAAATAGACTTGTTACTTAAAGTGTAGAAAGAATACTATGTGGATATGTGGCCCGTGATGCATATTTTTTTACTTTTTTTTTTTTTTTTCTTTTGTTCATGAACACTTGTTATCCTTTTTTTTTTTTTTTTTTTCTCATCTTCTGTTCAGCCTTGATGGAGGCCATTCTTATAATATCCTTATCCATACAAAGCTGATAGTATTACCACTGTTCTAATACTATACGTAGTCTAGGCTCTACAATAAAATTAATTGGCTGCTGAATGCCTGCATGTCTTTGGGCAAGTGCCATATTCATTCTCTACTATACTGTATATAGCTGGCTGTCTTATCCTGATGTGATGGAGATATTGCCCTTAGCAGCTAGTCAGCTTCCCAATCATGCTCTAAAAGCCTGTTAAAGGGTAAGGTCACCTTTTTCATGAAAAATTGGGTGAACTATCTCAAATATCCTGACCACCCTTCCAGACCCCACTGCACATAGCAGTTGTAATGCCCTGTGCTGCCAGTGTAGCAGGCCAATACACCACAATACACAGCCCTGGAGTGAGTATCCATCATATTGCCTGCAATGGCAATGCTTATTGGTCACTGTAACCATACTGTCCAATGAGAAGCGCTTCCTTTTTTTTTTTTTTTTTTTTTTTATTTCTGGGACGCATTGCAAGAAGAAGAATCCTCAAGGTGTATGTGTCTGAAGGTATTTTTTTGTGGAAAGGTGAAAAGTAGAATGCAGCTGGTTTTCAGTTAGCAAGAACCAGCTCCAGCCTTTCCTCTAATTGTATAGAATGCCCCCAACTATGGAAGAAAACTAGTGTAGACCTTTCATGATTTATTTTATGTGGAACCTGAACGCACCTACTTTTAAATGAAAATGTGATGGATATATATTTTTTCCTCTGACATACACATGAGAGCATGCTGGCTAGGAAATTCCCAGAACAACCTGAACTCGGAACATAATAAAATAATTGACTTTCTTGCTCTAGGCTGCATGAAACATGGTGCTCAAGAGTCTGCAATCCAATCTCCCATTACCTCTTGGGGAAATTGAGGAGAGTGCTGCAGGACACTTTCCTTTTGCATGCATTGCAGATATCATACCGTCTACTCCTTCACTCATTTGTCTAAAGGGGAAAAAGAGAAAAAAATGATTTATTATGCATATAAATGAATGTGACTCTCGCCAGTGGCAAGAGTCCTCATTTCACAGAGCTGGCGGTACATCAGTAATTAGATAACTGATGGATTGCTCCACGCGCCAAACACAACAGCTCTATCTTAGCTTTCTGCTTATTAATTCAGAATTTCTTACCGGTCTTTGGGTAAAATGTCCCCGTAGGTTTTAGATTACAAAGACACAACTGCTTAAAGAAGTGTTTATCGGTTATGTGTGATGAACCTTATTGATGGTTACTGCAGCTTGTAATTCTGTAAGTCTAGAGCAACGGTTTTCTGCCTCTGAGGTATAGGAGTCCTCAACTGCAGCCGTTGATTTCAACAAAGGGCCACATATTATGTTCAGTGCATACAATGCTAGAAAAGGTTCTGCTGCTCACATACTAGAAGAAATGATGCTTAGAGACTGCGAACATTCTATAGGTTTGGTTGCACACTGGAAATCTAGATCGACAGACTGGGAAAATGAACATCACACCATGGGAGTCTGCACCCCCCCCCGGCATCATTTTTAGGTCACCCATGCAGTGTAAAAATATGTACATTCTCTAGGCTATATTTATATGGGCATGGTATGCCTGGCCTGAGTATTTTCCAATACAACATGACGCTGAATTATCTCTTTTATATAACACCCGTATCTTTCCAGTGGAAATATGTGTTATATAAGAGATAATTCAGCTTCACTTTGTATTGGAAGCTACTCAGGCCAGACGTACTCCCAGTCCATGCCCATATACATATAGCCTAGAGAATGTACATCTTTTATACATCTGTTGTGGCCATATTTTGATCGTGATGAAAACAGCCTATGCAAAGTGAAGAAGATGAATTCTCGCTTAACATGCATAGACATATCTTTCCAGTAATGGCTGTCCAACTTTCCAGCAATATATAAATCAAAATGCTCCTCCTAACAGCTGTTACCTGTGGTGGTTCTTCTGTTGCTTGCAACTGTATAATGCCACTCACTTCAGGTTTGGATTTCCTGTGATGCGATGCGTTGATGAGTAGGCACTGGCAGCGTATCACTCAGTGGCTTGGCTACTGACTGCACTGAGTGGGCAGAGCCGGCTGAATCTACACAACACGTACACAGGCAGGCAGCCAATCACTGAAGAGGAGCAGCGGAACGGCCGAGCCATCTCATCTGATGATTGGGTCGGGGGTGAAGGAGGGACATCAGATGTGTTAGAACAGAGAGCAGCCGGCTGACTCCGAAAAATCAGCGGCGGACAGTGCAGCTGGCAACTGCAACACCTTCTTGACGATTCCAGGGGGGCCTGCGCAATCCCCCCCCCCCCCCCGCCCCTACCTGTGAACAACAATGCATCACACCCTAGAACTGGTGTATATGAAATCATAAAAAAAAAAAAATAAGTCCCAGTGTGTTAAAAATAAAGTACCTGTACCTTTTTTTTTTTTTTTTTTTTTTTTGCATCGATCTCCATCCCACATTTGTACATTCACATGCATGTATAACTTTGTGATTTGCTTATACTGTATATGTGTGTTGCGGTTCCATTCAGATTACATTTTAGCACAATAAAGCACATGTATTCAGAGCCTCACCACAAGCGTATAGTTTGAATCCAACTTTAGAATGTTTTTGTAGCCAGTTAAAGTTATTGTAAGCGATCACCTTGTAAAATAACCCATTCAGTTTAAAAAAAGAAATAAAAGGCATAACATTTTATGTATAGATATAAAAAAAATATATAAATACCCCCCCCCCCCCTTTTTTTTTTTTTTTTTTTTTTTTTAAAGTGATCACATTCCCTCTGTTCTCAGCTGCATAAGGATCTTAGAGAGCTGGGGGAGGAGAAGTAGCAGCACACTGGTCTTCCCAGTAAATGGCTGTGTAGGATGGAGGGGAGTGGGTGTCAGGGCAAGTCTGATCACTGGAAGAGAGCCCAAGTTCCCAGCACAGCTAAAGAACTGACCACGGTGTGTTTTGCTTTGTGTGGTCAGTTTTTAATAGGAAAGCAAGAGGACTGTCAGGAGCACCAGGGATTTCACCCAAAGGAAGCAATACAAAGAGAATAGGATTCTTTTTCATACAAGTACATGGTACAGCAGTCACATATCAGGAATATGAAATGTTGGGTTTACTTTATTTTGGTTCCAGACCGCAAAGAATAAATTTCTTCACTTTTGTACTCGTGGATTATTGCACCTGGATGGGAACATAAGCCGAGAGCAGTAGGTTGCGTCCCCTGTCTACGTTCCAGTGCTTCAGATAGCAAGTAGTTGACATGTAGCATTTTTATAATGAGGACAACTATATAAATGTCCTCAGGGTCACTTTAACCTTTTTGCTGCAAGAAGTCTTTTTGCTGTTAATGAATGTATGTTTAGCCCATAACGGATTATGTGAAGTCCTACAGCTGTGATCATGTCAGAAGACGAGGGAGACTTTGAAATGTCTTTACATACAGGCAGACCTGCTGTATTAGACATTTAAGCTGCTTTGTACTGAAGGAAACTGATTTGTAGGGACCCTGCACAGATGGCAGTTTACTCCCTGTCTGAAATGTGATTCTTTTTTAATTTCCCCAGGGCTCCTCCTGTGAAATACGTCTCGGTAGGATCTTTGGGTCTTTCCGATCTCATTTTCACTGATTTTCTTATCTGAAATCAAATGAAATCTGATTAGAAAGCTAAGTAGCAGCCATTCGATGTCAGAGGAGAACAGATATTCCCCTGTCTCTCAATACGTGCCATAACGTCGCTATTATTACAACCTACGAGAAGTCACACTGCTGATAAAGTCCATAGGACGCATTCGACACAAGACTTTGTGATTCCAGACACTGCGTCCTTCACTTTGACCTTCCCATCTAGAGATTTGTCATTTTCTTTCTGTAGAAGCTGAATTTAGACGACAAAGGATCTTAAAGTTCTTTCTTCTTTTAGGTTTCTGGTATAAGATAAAAGCAGAACAATGTTTCATGACAAGGAACTGTTGAAATAAAGTACTACCAATTAAAACTTTGACCTCCTTCCCTTGCATTGTAAAGACAGCCAGTATGCAGTTCACAACCTGACACACTGAACCATTCTGTATCCACTTCTCCTCAGCTACATATTGCTGATCAATAGGGCAACCAATACAGCTTTGTGTATACAGAAACTTCAAATATGACCCACTATTGCATATGGTTTCACATGCACACTTCAAAGACTCCATGCATACTAGGGGTTTAACTCCGGTGCATCCCCCTTTAAATCGATGCTAAACGCACATGGTTTAATTTACATTGTCCCTTCTATTTCTGTATATGGATAATGCCAATGTAATTATTTTAATTTAAAAAAAAAATTTACCTTTTTTCCTAATCGATATACAGCTGTCACATGACCCAGCTCTTTCCCAGCCTGTCTGCAGGGAAACATAAGCAGGATGAGCTTCTACAACTCTGCTGCTGGTCACATGTTCAAAAAAAAAAAAAAAACAGCCTTTGGAATACAGAAAAAAAAATAAAGAAATGTTCATAAACTGTTTTAAACTGTCATACAAATATATATTTGAAATCAAATTTTTATTATTTTTTGGCAATAACGTGGTGTGAGCGGATTTCTGCCAGTCACAGGCTGTGTTACGCCCCTCCAGCCCACATGTGTGACTCTATAGTCACATGTTACAATGTGATATAGATGAGAAGCTGCGCTGACCCCAAAACAAATGTAGGTGAACAATGTGGTGAATAGCAGCTAGCACACAAATGTATATCAAATACGTGCAGCGCTAAACAAAAACTCAAAACATGTATCAAACAAAAATAAATAAATCGGTGACTTTAAAGCAACTATAAGTAATGTGAATCAACACAATCAAAACTTGTGAGGTGTATATGAATGTCCAAATGTAATGTGTTAAGCGCTGCAGCCAGAGTCCATAAATATAAATAGAAGGAGTCTTCTCAAACAGAGGGGGTGCTTGGACACAGGATGTTGACTGAAGACTGGAATGCACAACAACCACAGGCAACACGTCATAAACATCGAGAGTTAGGTACTCTTACCGGATCCAGTAGGACGTATCTGCCATATAGCAGTACGTCTGTCAGAGCTTGTGGAGGTGGCCTCCCGTGAAATCTCCCCAGATGTTCTCCCTTCGGTCACTATCTCCGATAGGCAAGGTTGTCACTTGGGTCACGGTCACCGATAACCAGGATAGTCACAGGTGGGGGTAGTCAGCTCACTCGCACACTCTCCGATTCCAGGCAGGTTCAAAAGGTCAGAATAAACCAATCATGGATGAAGTCATGGAGAAAAAAGAAAAAGGGGGCTCCACATGGCATAGGTCAAAAAATAAAGGGATTTATTGAATAAAAAGCCTTACAGAGTAAAAAGTGATCACTGAATAAAATGGTGGCAACGTGGGAAGCTAAAACGCCCTACGCGTTTCGACTAAAAAGCCTTCAACTGGGGCGTTTCGACCAAAAAGCCTTCACCTTGCCCCAGTTGCCATGGAACGGAGGATGCGGAAAAATGCAGATGGTAGTGTTATCAGTAAGGCCTGAAATAAGTAAAGCAGTTTGGGAAGAATGTCTGTCTATTTTTAAAACGTTCATGTGTCCAAACCATGATGCAGGGAGATCAAACCTGCTCTCTGTGAGGCGTCTGAGTTTTGTAAGCAGTGGACTGAAGTTCAGGGCATATACATCCGGTATATGAGCCGGGTTTGCGGTGCCTAAGTATAAGATTGATTTGGATTGCCACTGAAACGAAAAGTTGGTCTGGGGTGAGGAGAGAGTGGGTTGTGGCAGGGAGAGGTTCAGGGCTTCCGTTTTGGAGAGAATTAGTTTATAGTTGCTGGATAGACCAAACCTGTGGATCTCTGACAGTATGGTGGGGATGCTGATGTGAGGTTGGGTTACATATAGAAGATCATCTTCATACAAGGAGTTTGCATTGCAACAAGCGGGTCTGTACTCCATGTATGTTGGGATTTGCTCTGATGGCTTGGGCCAGGTGTTCAATGACCAGGGCGAATAATAGCGGGGAAAGAGGGACACAATACACGAGAGCATTTTGGGTCCTAGACCTATCTGGGAAAGGGTGTTCTGGAGGAAAGACCAGCTGACCCTGTCGAAGGCCTTCTCTGCGTCACAGATGAGAAGGCAAGTCGGGAGGTGGTTACGTTGGGCATAAGTGATGAGGTGTAGGGTCTTGGTGGTATTGTCCCTGGCTTCTTGGCCAGGGACAAAGCCCACCTGATCTTTGTGGTTCAGTGCTGGTAATTGGGGTGAGAGGCGATTTGCCAGGATTTTAGCAAATAATTTCAAATCTGTTTAGAAGGGATATAGGTCTGTAATTGGAACTCAAAGAAGGGTCCTTGCCCGGTTTAGGGATGATTACAATGTAGGCTTGTAGGAGGGTGGAGGAGGGGGGGGGGGGGGGTGAGTGTCATCTATGGTATTTAAACACTTTCACTAATAGTGGGGCCAATAACGGAGCGAAAATTTTATAGAATTGTAATGAAAACCCATCTGGGCCGGGACTCTTGATGTTTTAAGGCCTTTAATAGCTTGTAGGAAGTCAGTTTCTGATAGGAAAGACTTTGGATCTTCAGAGTCTGATTTTGGGATGGTCGGAAGGGCAGTTTCTTGGACACAAGAGGGTATGTCTTGTGTTTCATCAGTGTGAGGGGAGGAAGGTATAACCTGAGGGGTTAGATTGTATAGGGTAGAATAGTATCGACAAAATTCTTCGGCTATTGCTGAATTAGAATGTAGTTTACCCGTGGTTGGAGATTGGATGAATGGGATGGACATGAACAAGGTGTCTACCGCATTTATTGGCTTGAGAATGATGGGTAAATAGTCCCTTATCTCTCGTCACTAGGGAGCATTCTGCGAGGATTCGTAGTAGGTCCCTCCGGGTATTGGATAGGTCAAGTAGAGTCGTGGGGTCTAGAGAACGTTTATGGGAGCCTTCCAGGTATGTTATTTTGGCTAAAAGGTGCGAGTTGTCGGACATACGTACCCATTTGTCGTGAGCCATGTTGAATAAATTTGCCCCTGAGAACGCATTTAAGTGCTTCCCACTTAGTCAGGGGGTTGGTATCGTCATGAGCATGATCCTTGACAAAGTCTCTAATGGTATGTATGATTTCTTGGGAACAGACCGAGTCAGACAATAAATTGTCGTTCAGCCTCCATGAGAGTCTTTTCTTGTGTGGGGGAATTCGTGTGGATTGGGGCATGGTCAGACCAGACTGTCGGGCCTATCAATGTTACCTGGGAGTAGTCCAGGAGGGATTGAGAGTTTAGTCAATGCGGCTATATGAGGAATGTGTGGGGGAGTAGTACGTGTAGTCCCTATTTGAGGGGTTTAACACTCGCCACACGTCTACCTGCGACAGCTCAGAAAAGAGCAAACAAATTTTGGTCAGGGAAGCCGGGGACACAGAGGACTTGCCTGTAACTGAATTCCAAGCGTGGTCTCAAGGCAGCATTGAGGTCACCTCCTAGGATCACGTTGATGGCGCCAAACAGTTTTAGATGGGATGTCACTGAGGAGAGGTACCGCAGTTGATCCTGTTTGGTAGAATACATGTTAACTATAGTAAAAATCGATTGCATATATGACAATTTCAGAAGAATATACCTGCCTAGCGGATTAATGGCTGAGTCAAGAACATCTGGGGTGAAAGAAGCATGAAAGGCAATAGAGACCCCCTTAGATTTTGCAGAGTGGTTGGTACTGTGAAACAATGTAGGATAGTGCTTGTGGAGGAGGTGCGGGACAGCATCGGATCTAAAGTGGGTTTCTTGAAGGAGGATTTGGGTACAGAGTTTGTGAAAATGGTTTAGTATTTGCCTCCTTTTCTCAGGGGTGTTGAAACCTCTGCAATTTAGAGAGGAAACCTGCAGAGCAACTTGTGGAGCCATTTTGGAGATGACATGGGTTTAGGAATAATGGAGATGGGATAGGAGCTTGCTGTCTCAATAAGGGGAATGGGGAGGTAATGCCGATGGAAAGAGCAGCGTTTAGTGGTGATAAAGTAGAAGGTAGAAGAGGGAGGTAAAGAAGAAAGACAAAGAAAGGAAGGAGTTTAACCAAGGCCTCAATGGCCAAACTAAAGATTTTGTAATCAACACGTCAGCTAAGGCCACTATGGGCGCTGAAAACCCTAATGTGGGGATCATGGTCAGCGCACAGAGGAACCCGCACACACCAGGTTACAATAAAGAACATTTTGTAGGTAAAATACAGCTCAGAGCCCTGGAAGCTGTGCAAAATAAAAACAAGGGTCTGGTAACTTACAAGTAAACCTTACTAATATATACAGGGCTCATCACCAATGCTACATGTATCTATGTAATGCTGTGGGGGGGGAGGGGGGAAGGGGATGGAACTGGGAATAAAGAAGCAGCATCTAACAAGGGGAGAGTCTTTATTGTTCTAAAACAATCTGTTTGGGGGAGATAAAAGGAAGGTTAGCATTGTCCCAACATAACTATGAACAGAGGGGACCATAAAGGTCTGGAACCTGAAAAAAGAAAAAATATTGGTCAAGGCGCTTGAGTTAATCTGTCATCTAGCTGATGATTGAGAGGTTTCAGATCTGGTGCGTTTATTTTTCTTGGGTCGCTGTTGCCAGCCTGTGGTGATAAGAAGCGGAAGTTCAAAAGTACCAAGGAAGTTCGGGAGATCTACCAGAGTGTGGAGTGTTGCTGATTTTCCGTCATGTGATGCAAAGAACTGAAACTGGAAACCCCAGCGATACTTATTTTGCTTAGCATGCAGGGCGCCTGTTAGTGGCTTCAGAGCCTGGCGCATGTCCAGAGTCAGCTTAGAGAGGTCTGGGAGTAGAGTGACTGGTGTGCCATTGAAATAAACGGTGTCTTGCGTTCGAGCTGCTTACATGTCTGCTTTAATGACATAAAAGTGCACCCTGCGCATGACATCTCTGGGGTATTTTGGGTTCTTCGGGCCCAGGGCCCTATGGATGCGGTCAAATTCCAAGGGAGAGTCCTTAGACTTTTGGAGCAGTTCATTGAACATGGTGGTAGCAACGGAGGCTGGATCCTTAGTTTCCACGGATTCAGGGAGGCCGCGTATGCGTATGTTGTTGCTTCTAGCCTTATTTTCCTGGTCATCCTGATGATATGTCAGTTGTTGAATTTGCAAGGTATGTTCTTGCAGAATGGCCTCATGTGAGTTTAGTGTGGTGATCGTGTCCTCCACTGTTTTCGACTTCTAGCCTGTTAGTGACATCTCTGCGCAGTTCTGACATTTCCTGCTTGTATGATTGCTCAAGCCGCTTGACACAGGCTTCAAAATCGTGCCTGATTGGCAAGGCTTTAATTTAAGCTTCCATGTCCCAGCTAACATAGGCGCGCTGTGATTCAGGAGAAGGGCAGCCTGAGCGGACTGAGCCATGTTCTGACTCGAGGGGATCGGGTGCATTGTCTGGTCCTCATGTGGGGGAATGAGTGCTGTGAGGCTGCATGGGAGCCTGAGGAACGGGACGGCGCCATCTTGGATGGGGGGCTGCTCTGACTCGACCCTAAACGGGTGAAAAAGCGGCTGATCGCCCCTGATGAATTTTTATTTTAGTTGTTAATAGAATAAGAGTTATAGCCTCTAAGGTCTTTATTTTGGTCTGTATGCAAAGATCTATTTTACCTCCTAGTTTGAACGATGGGGTGTCACAGAAACAGGATGTGAAATCTCAAGTGGGGACAAAGTTAAGTGGGGAAGGGTTAGAATGCCTGTCTAGTTGTCATGGTCTTTGTTTTCCTTACCCTGGTAACTCTTCCTTTTAATGTCCTGGTTTCTCATGGAGTGAGTATTATATATATATATATATATATATATACATACATACACACACACACACACACACACACACACACACACACACACACACACACACACTTTTTTTTTTTTTTTTTTTTTCACTTTGTTTAATGATTGGTATAGCCAAAGCTATTTCGGCTGTATTTTTTGTGGGGATCACAGAAGTGCAGTTCGCTTTGCATTCCTGAGACCCATTTTCAGCCAACTATGGGCTAAAGCCCTCTGTCTGCTGATGTCACTCAGCCAGTCCGGGCTCTGGATCGATTCCGCTTTTACAGTCGGGATCCACCTAGATGCCTGGACTGGCAGCTGTCTCCGCCTCTCAGGGGGCCATTTAGAGCCTGAGCCAGCCGCTCCTGCCCCCTCCATAGCCCAGTGCTCCAGTGAACTCTGGAGGGGAGAGCAGAGAAGGTTGAGAAATGGGCGATCAGTGGTCTTTGATTTGCTCAGTTCTCAGTCTTAAAAGTGGCTGGGGACAGATGCAGCATCGGATCGATGCTGCATCCACCTTCGTGAGTATAAATGTGTTTTTTTTTTTTAAACCCCATACTTCTCTTTTTTAATGCTGTAAAGCTTGGATAATCCCTCTATACGGTATACAGGATATATATTCAATATTTATTGCACAGATAATGCTATTCCACACAAACCTTTAAAATCATGTAAAACCTTTCCTATCATGGCATTGCTTTTGGAATAAAGTACTAGCTCATTTTAATTCTTGTTGCAATAAAGCATACACTTTTCACATGGCTCGTGGCATATGGTACACCATTCAGTGGAATATACAGTGCTAGATCATTTAGAATGCAATATGGCCTATGATGGAGCCGGAGTTCCTTGATATGTTTATTGATTTCATCCATATAGATCTTGTTCAGCCATGCACCATCCTTTCCTTGTATTTATAACTCAGGCTTGAATTACAATGTGTTAATTTTTGTATTCTAAGAGCAGTGCCATGCTGGGACAGATTTTAAATGTTTGTGTGGAATTTGATATGTACAGTAAAAATTAAATCTTCGGTATACTTTGTAGATGTGATAGAATGTAGTCTGATGTTCCTACAGGTGGATTCTCTCCACCTGGAGAAAGTCCCATCATGCCCTCTTCCTCTGGGTGTCATGCTTGTGGCTGTCAGTTTTGCTATGCCTCATGGGACTTGTAGTTCTGCAACAGCTCTAGGTCTGCTAATTGCATATCCCTGCTTTTTATAGCATTCCAATTATGGCATAAAATCCAACAGAGAACCAATTGAAGCAAGTGGAAGGAGCGTTTTCAAACTTTCCCCTCATTTTTTCTATTTTAGTAATTTTTTTTTTATGAATACCTATTAGGCTATTGGGCTTCTACTTCATGATATTTAATAATCAGAGTCTAATATGTAGGAAAATAGACAATTTTTTTGTTTTTCTGCTTGTATACTGCATCGATCTCTGTAAACAATTGGGAAGACACTTACAATTGCACGTCCTGTTGGGACGTAAGCAGTTCATTGATGAGTTGCTGTCGCTGATCTTCATGATTTACTTATCTGTAGCCTCCCTAAGAAGTGTACATTTTTTACACCAGCAGCCTATCACAGGACTTATGGAAAGAACAGTTTTCTAATCTCCATTTTATGAGATTATTTGCCAATTTTTTTTTTCTCATATAGACAGTGACCTATGAGATTTCAGCAGTAAAAGGCAAGTTCCGCCGGTAAATTGGCTAGAACATTGATGAGGTGGAAATGTGTGCTTATCATGTCATTCACCCTTTACAAGCAGGTATTATAGATTTTAGTGACTGCTGTGTAAATGGAGTTATCTCTTTCCCGCAGGCATTTGGACAAGTCCATAGTAACCATAAGAAGGTGGCAGCAGATGGGGAGAGTCGAGAGGAAACGCTGATACAGGAATCTGCAACCAAAGAAGAATATTACATGAAGAGGGTCCTGGAACTGCAGACGGAGCTGAAACAATCCCGAAATGTTGTTGCCAATACGCTGTCTGAAAACGAGAGGCTCAATTCACTGGCTCAAGAGCTGAAGGAGGTAGGAGCACAGAATTATTCGGAATGAAAGCAAGCAGGGATAGAAGTACTAATGGCGCGTACACAGGGTCGGAATTTCCGGCAGAAAAAGTCTGATGGGAGCTTTTGGTCAGATAATTCGACCGTGTGTATGCCCCATCGGACTTTTTTCTGACAGCATTTCCGACAGACTTAGAGAACATGCTCTAAATTTTTCCGGCGGAAATGCCGACGGAGCTTGTCCCGTTGGCAACTCCGATCGTGTGTACGCGGCATAAGATTCTAATAATGTAACTTGTTTGCAATTTTTAATGCTTGTTGTAGGGCAAATAATAAAATAATAAAAGCCAATAACAGATAAAACAATGCCTACAAAAAAATAGCTAGCCAAGCTGGAAAGAGGAGGATCTTGTTCTTTGTCCACACAGCATCCCTGTGTTGTCACTGCTTTCTCTGAACAGGATTTCTCTATTTCTGGCATAGACATTCCTTATATAAACAGCCTCTCTGACTCTTAAAGCGGGGTTCCACTCAAATTTTTAACTTAATCTTACCCCTTCGGTTAATTGCATTGATGTTCAAATGCCGCACGAAAAAAATTTTTTAGCGCTGTAATTACCTTTATATTGTACTTTTATTACTTCCTGTCTCTCCTCCCATGGGAGTAGGCGTGTTTATTGCCTTTCCCCGGCGCTGCACTGTCTCCTGGGAGCTTAGTGTCAGGCTTCCCAAGATTCAGTGCGGGAACAATGATCATGCTTGTGAACAAGCTGTGAATGAACAGCATTCACCGCATCCAGGAAATGGCTTCACATGCCCACAAGCAAGATGGAAACAGCCAGCATCACATTTTTAAAGTTATTCTTCAGTACTAAAACAGACAGAGGCGGAAATATTACACCCAAACTGTGAGTATTATTTTGGGATTAGCAAAGTGTTTCAATTACCTAAAAAAAAAAAAAAAAAAAAAAAAAAAAAAGATTGGTCGCCGGACTCCCACTTTAAAGCTCAACTCCAGGCAGATATTAAAGACACAAATTAATTCAGCTTTGTATTCATTAATACTTCAATAAATGTAATTTTTATTAAATGCAAACACTGTAAATAACTGGGTTCGACTTGGTGTCAGCCTGTGCAGCAAAGCTCAGACAGAGTGGTAAAAGAAGATCTGGCTGCTCTGTGCAAAACCATTACCATATGATGTGTTTATTTTAAAGAAAACAAAATTAAACTTTTAGAACCACTTTAAAGCCCCTTTCACACGACAAGCCCGCTCGGATCCACCTGTCCATTTTTTTTTTTTGGCGGATCTGAGCGGGCCATCCATTGACTTCTATGGGCAGGCAGATGTCAGCGGAGATGTGTTCGCTGACACCCGCCTGCCATCCTATCCGCTAAAATCAGTTTGGCGGATTGCCCATCGTATGGCCATCCCTCTGGCGGATTGGATCGAATCTGATGAAAACGGACATGCTGTCCGTTTTCGTCCGATCTCCCCATAGGAATCAGCAGGGCTCTTGCAGGTCCCTCCCTGCTCAGTGAGCAGAGACAGATCCGTCTCGTGTGAAAGGGGCTTAAATTGGTATTAAACGCAAACTCCAAAACAGAAATTAAAATATATTGCAGCTTACCAATCATCAGATATTCTGCTTTTCATCTGGTGATCTGGCCTAACAGATTTAGATACACTAAACGAATTGAAGCCAAACACCAGCTCCCACCGTAGTTACACAAGCAGTTACAGCAACAGATATTTTTTTCTTTTCTTTTGGAATAAAGGTTTTACATACTGTACATGTATAAAAGCTGACCATTGTGTAAGTACCCCTGTCAGTGTTAAATGGTTTGTCTCAACACTCTAACTGCTACATTTTCTGCAGGAGAGCTTGTTCTGTTGAAAAACAGGCTTATTGTCCAGGTGAAAATAAAGGAAAATGAAAAGAAAATGAATGCAGGAATTGATACTGCTTTAACTAAAAGAGGAATCCACTGCTAAGCAGTATAAAGTGTTAGCGCTTTGAGGTAGAGATATCTGCAGCAGCCTCCTGTTTGTTTTACTGCAGCTAACCCTGGCTGCTGTAGTGAAGCCAAATTCACCAGTGAAATTTTACATTTTGGGTAACATTTTACATAAATCTGTCCTTTATTCTTTATATTGGAGCCTAAAAGTAATGCCCAAGAGCAGCTCCCCAAGACGTCTGCTGTTGTCTTCCTTGCTTTCAATTTGCTAAGGGGGCTGTGACGTCAGGCCTAACCTGCCCAGCCACTGGCCCTTCGTGGCTAGGAAAGTGCACTTGGAATGGGACAATGGGGCTTAGCACAGGAGTTGTGCTCTCAGTGGCAATCTGAATAACAGGATTGCTTTTTATTCAGTTGCTGCAGTACTGCGGATAACAAACAAAGTTTTCAAGCAGACAAATTATTCACACCACCATGGTATTATGCAATTCCTTGCAGAGTACATGGAACCAATTACATCTCTCTCAGCCCCAGATAGTCATAACATCTGTCTAATGACCTTACCACAGTCATACATATTTGCTGTAGAGGCAGGTTCATCATAAACCAATTTATTCACCAAGATATGGATCATAGGAAACAAGCTGGGTATCTGGTGAAGCCCACACTTTCAAACCCCATGCATGTAGTGTCTCTGCTGGCAATATAATTCAGGACACGAGTTGTGCAAGGCAAGAGCACTCGCCACATTACACGGCAATATTTGCTGTTGCTGGCTGGCTGATTATGTCATTGCTGTTCATACCCTTATTAAACAGGAGCAGTCTGGGTTTCTGAGACCACATGATTCTCTGCAAACATGAACCACTTCAAGGCAGCAGGAAGGTGACATTACTTAATGAAGTGGAAATGCAAATAGTGCTTGACATGAATTCTTGTGCCATGAAATTTAATGCAAGCTAAAATTGTTTACTGAAGGGAGACATTGGCCAAATCCTTGGCTGCTCTGACCCATCTGCAAACATCTTCACTTGCACTTTCAAGATGCTGACTGCCAGCTAAGTGAAAATGACAGTGCTCAATGCTTGCAGTCCTGTGCCTTAGCTGTGTGTTACTTCTCTGGGCGTACAGTATCCATACCTGTCTGATGAACACATCCTGGATGTTCACAACTAATGGTCACCATGCAAATGGTGGCAGAGTAGAGACTAAAGTAAATTACATTTTCGCAGTGACAGTTATTTTACGCTGGCTGATATTTCTATGTTTACATCCACCCTTATAAGTTACAGCCTGCATTCAGCTTCTGGGTGGTCTCAGCACCAAAATGAAGAAAATGCATTACACATGCTAGGAACTATTCTTTAAAGGAATAGTCCTCCCCAAGTGAGATATATTTTATTTACGGGTGAAGCTGTCTGGTATGTTTTCAATACTACCAACAGCAAGATCTCTCTCTGCCATAATTCTCAGCTCTGCTCCTGTACACCTGGGAATTCTGGGTGTTCCCACCCACCTTTTATATGTTGCAGTGCCTCTTCCTGCATTCTTCATAATAGAGTGATAACCCTTTATAATGGATACAGCAGGGTTGCTACCCAGAGATGCAAAGGCAAGTAGTCTTCAAAACATTCCCAGAGAGTCATAAATGGTCAGGTGTTTTAACATCTTATTTGGGTATACTTCTCTTCTGGATGCACATTTTTGTCCTTTTCTGTGACCCAGATTTCGCTCTCAGTGCTGCTGTCGGCTGACATTAGAGATCCACTGTCCCAGCTGCTCCCACAGCCTGGCACTCGTATGCGCTAGAGCAGGGATTGGTGACTAATAGTCACCACTCTCCATTTGGCAATCAGCGCTCATGTGATCGCTCTGTTCTTGGGATTAGAGCAGATTAGGGACAGCCTCTCCCAAAAAAAAAAAAAACTCTGTTTTGAGTGTACTGACCTTTTAGAAGTGAAACTTAAGTCCACTAGGTGGTTGGGGTACTTGCCATTAAAGCGGAGTTCCACCCACAAAATTAACTTTACATTAATTAACTGGAAAAAACGTCAGAAAAAACATTTGAAATTTATTTTTTTTATTTTTTTTTTACACACTTGGCTGTTGCTATGGGGTCTCTTGTGATCTGCCCCTTCTTCTCCACGGCGCCTGACATCACTTCCCTCTTCCGATGTTGACTTTAAGCAATCTCCCGGTGTAATGCTGGGTACGCCGTGTGCAATGACTTATATTGGCATGGGGTGGGCCATCTGCTGACGTCATTCTGAGGCCACGCCTCCTTGTGACATCATTGTCCCATCATGCTCCGGGTGGTGACATCTTAAGGAGGCAGGGCCTCCAGATGATGTCAGCGGGTGGCCCCGCCCCATGCCAATAAAAGTCATTGCACACGACGGACCCAGCATTACAACGGGAGATGGCATCAAGTCAATATCAGAAGAACAGGGAAAAGACAACAGAGAAGAGGGTTGGGGTGCAATGTACATCATACTCATTCACATAGGGTGGGGGGCTGGGATCTGGGGGCCCCCTTCTTTAAAGGGAACTTCCAGACTCCGATAAGTCCCCGCCCGCAGACTCCCAACAACCACCGGACAGGATTGTCAGGAAGAGGCCCTTGTCCCCCAACATGGTGCTCCCCATAGGGAAGCATTGATTTTGAAAGGAGGCAGAGAAACGCCTGACGAGGCTTAACGCTCTGTTTACAGCGTTAACCCACGTTTAACAGCTTTTACCGGCTTCTGGCGTTTTCAGGACTGCTCTTGAACGCGTTTTTAGGGCGTCCAGACAACAGCTCATAAACTCCCCTGCTGATAGACGTCCATGTGTGCCTGGACACATAGGATAACACAGAAGGGGAGTATATGGGCTGTTCTTCCGTTTTATGAGCGTCGGTGTGCATGGAGCCTAATTGTAAAAGCTTAATTGAACAAGCTGCAGTTAGGAGCTGATTGGCTACCATACACAGCTGCACCAGATTTTGTGCTCTTCAGTTTTAGTAAATCAACTCCAGTGTGTTTAAAAAAAAAAAAAAGGGGGGGGGGCTCTTGGAAGACAGGATTTAGGGAGCTTGCTTTTGTCAATAGGAAATGACCTTCCAGCAGCTGCCACTCCAAAAATATTTGCAAGACTGGTAATGTCAAAAGGGGCTGTCTATCGCTACAGGAATAAGGTGTAAAAAAAAAAAAAAAAAAAGCTCAACTTTTTTAACATGCAGGAACCCTTGAAGTAACATTTTGTGTCCCATGGATATCAGAATAAATAAGAAGGAATGTTTCGTACTTAAAAAAAAAAAAAAAAAAGGAGCAACCCTGGGTGTTTAAATACTTTTACAAATTGATTTTTAGTAATATTTAGTAATATTTAAACAAAACGAGTAGTAATAATGGCCAGCAAAGAAATGCATAGTAAAAATTTGTAGTGTTCCCTTGGATTGGTAATCCAGTGAACAAGGGTCCCTTTTTGGATTGGTGGTCAGTGGGTGAAGGGTCCCTTTGGATTGGTGGTCAGTGGGTGAAGGGTCCCTTTGGATTGGTGGTCAGTGGGTGAAGGGTCCCTTTGGATTGGTGGTCAGTGGGTGAAGGGTCCCTTTGGATTGGTAGTCAGTGGGTGAAGGGTCCCTTTGGATTGGTGGTCAGTGGGTGAAGGGTCACTTTTGGATTGGTGGTCAGTGGGAAATGGACTACCTTACAATGGTTATCATTGAGAGAGGGGGCCCCCTTACACTTGTAGTTGGTGAAAGAAGGACCCCGTTCCACTGGTGTGCAGTGGGAAGAATTTACTTGTATTGGTGGTCAAAAGGCTAAAAAGATAACTGATGTCAGAGGTTAATGATTTTTAAGGAAGAAATTGCTTTTTTTCCTCAAACCCCTAGTAACATCTGATTCTGACATCATTGATTTTATTTAATTTTCTAAACTGAAGTAAGGATGTTTGGCTACAAACAGACAGTTATTACCAGTCATTTGTATAGCATATAAAATTCCAGTCAATGTAACAATGGTTCACAGCTTGATTTAATCCCCCTAAAAAAGATACAAAAAGACCCACAGATGTTTTTACCATCTTTATTCCCAATTTAATGCCCCTTTATAAATATCTCTCCATAAATCTCTATTCACATTTTAACTTTTTTATTATTGTGGATAATTGAAGAGTGTTTTTGTGCGATTTCTCTCGTATGCCTGCATTTTCATTTAACACTTGTTATGCAGTTATTGCTCTTTCATTCGCTTTTGTAATAATTGCCCTAATTATCTAGGAGGCTGATTGTTATGGTAATTTGGTCTACATTCACTGGCACTAAGACACATAGCCCCCCACCGTCTCTTTTATGCATAAAGAAATCCTGAGACTTCATTTGTAAATAGAGTAGAAAGCCACATTGTTTTTAGAAATGTTTGTTTTAAATTCATAAAAACTGGAGCTATTGCCAATTTTGAACAAGGAACGTTTTAAAGAAAATCCACAAACTTGATTGGTTGCACCCTTTCTTTTCTCCCAGTGTTCTTGAATGTGCCCCATTGTATTTTGAAGACTCCTGTTCCATCATAGCCACATATACACAATATATGGAACAAACATGGATAATCTTAAAGGCCACACAATGAGGATATCGTACGAAAAAAAACGCATTCAGAGCGATCATCTGTTCGTTAGTACACAGCTTTCAAGAGCCAATCACATCAGTTCATGTGAAAATATCCAAAGGGACAGGAACGAAAAATTCTTGATAATAGAACAAATGATTTTTTTGTAACTGGTTTAATATTTGTACGATAAAAATTGTGTGACCAAGACCATGCTTGAAAACAAAAGAATAAAATGCAATGGGCTTCAGATTGGCTGGCTGGAGGAGAGGGTGGCCCTATATGCGGACGATCTCTTGTTGATGCGGGTCATTCTTTGCAGGGGGCACCTCCAGGTGTTAAACTCATATTCATTGATCTAAGGGTAAAATGAACGAAATACCTGCTGTTTCCAATTGGCCTTGCTGCATGACTTGCAGCTTCCCCGGACATACTACAATGGGTTGAGTTTAGGTATTTGGGCATATTTTTCTCACTTAATTATTTTGCAACTCCCCACAGTGGATACCGAAGTACTTCTCTTTTTTTTTTTTTTTTTTTTTTTTGTTTGAATCGGCTTTTTTCTTTCTTTGTGGGACCCGCAATCTCGAAGATATAAATTATCCACCCTCGTGCACCCCCAATCTCGGGGAGGCCTAGCTTTGCCAGACTGTTGCAAATCCTTTTTGGCCACTTAGTTACTGCTGCCTGGTTGGTTATTGGTTATGCCCAGATAGGACTAACCCTGCCATCATGTTGGAAGCTGCAGATGTGGACTGCCTGGAGGCCCTCCAATCTTTTTGTTTAGGGTTACTCAAGCCCCTTACTCTTTGACCCCCTGCATGCTTGCTACCCTTCGGGCTTGGAAGGAGAAACATTTTCCAAACTTGCGGTGTTGCCCAATGCTCCCTAACCCCTCGTCACATTTTTACATGATACCTGACCTGGGGACCTGAGCCAAATATAAGATTAAAACAATCTCTCAGATAGTGATACGTGGATTCCTAAAGTCCTTGGCCTTAAGCTCCTCAGAATTTAATGTCCCTGACACTTATTTACTTGTTTCCTTGAACCTCACTTTCCAGCTGGCTTTAAAGGAGGTGCTTAGAGCACACTGTGCTGAGAAGCCCACACCGCATTTATATGCCCACATTCTTTCTGTTTCCTTGCTGGGGCTTGAAGGCCTGTGGGGTCGGTGGGACATCGCAGATTTAAGTAATGACTGGGAGGATAGTTTGGCATCTTCCTTTTCATGTTTTAGTTTCCTTGCAGGACCATCTCATTCAATTGAAGATTCAACATAGGGATTACTTCACCCCTATAGACTACATAAGATGAACTAGTCTCATCCACAAGAGTGCTGGAGGTGTGGCTGTTTCCCTGGAAGATTTCTGACATCTTCTGGTCTTGTCCAGCAGTCACCGGGTTCTGGGAGGAGGTGTTGGTGTTGATTAACACACTGACGTCCACTACCTTGAGACCCACTATGATGATATGCCTGTTAGGTTTGGTTGAAAACTTGATAATTCCTATGGTATAGTCTTCTGCTTTTTTACATCAGGAAGGCTATCGCCTTACATTGGAAAAAAAAAACCTGCTCCTCCGTCTGTACTGTACCCCTTTTTTATGTTAGCTCATTTGGGTATAGACATCCTTCTCCTTAGTCATGCTCAGCTGTGACTTCATTTGTGATCTCCCTATGTACTATAGATGGTAGTTAGCCACACCTCGTTACTAGTGGTTACGTTGCATTTTAGCTCTCTTGGTATTAAATTACCACCCCGCGCGGGTTTCCTTTTGGGTGGGGTTCTGTTTAGTTGTTTTGCCAAAAAGCTTCAATAAACAAAAGAATAACAATATATTACATCACTTCCAAAGTATGGACTTTTCATAACTTTAGTAACATATATTGTGTTTTTTTTTTTTTTTTTTTTTTTTTTCAATGTGAGACTAGCATGCAAAAAAAAAAAAAATAGATGATCATTCGTCTGATATTCTCATCGTGTGTATGAGGCTTTAGGACAAGCAAGTCCGGTGCCCAGTTATTCTCTGCTTGAAATTTACATGGGCTGAGAATAAAATTTGGGTCTGCGGTGAACATTTTTCTAACCAGAGATGACAAAAATGTTTGTTTTTATTTGATTTTGCCATATACTTTGACGTTCACTTCTTGGAGAGCAATTGTACATGCAGTTTTGAAGATCTGTTTGTATTCTTGCTTTTATACCTTCATAGATTAATGTAAATCGATGTATGGAGCAATCCCAGCAGACTCGGGGCTCCTAACCAGTTGACAATTTATAGCAGCCTATCCCTTCCAGTGATCTGTGGAATCCTAGGGCTCCTCCAGAGGTTGCTAAGGGTTCTTTGAACTGAGGCTGATTGATCTCCCATTTTATGGTGCCTGTATAGTTCTGCAGCCAACTTGCTGCATGTCCCTAATGATGTTTTAGCTGTCTGTAAGGGTGGCATTCTGACCACCAAATGAATAAAGCAAGCCACAGATTAATCCATTTTCTTTCCTTCCATCTCTGGTGGAAGGAAATAAAATCGCTTGATTTCCCCATCAGCATATTTGGCGTTGATGGCTGAATCCTTCCTGCAGCACTATTGTATTATGCTGGTAGGGAGCCTTCCCAGCTGGGAGAATACAATGATTACTGCTAACCGCTATAACTGCTAGCAGTAATCACATGCTGAAAATCCAATAGGCTGGTTGTACCCAAGTCGATCGATGGCTTGATTTGAGTACAATCAGCCTGCCTATAAATGCATCAAATCTCGACCTGCTGAACCAGCTGATATTTGATCCGCCAATGGCCAGCTTTGGTTTTAGCAGGGTTTCCCCAAAACCTGGAAATTATTTTAAGGGTTCATCTGGGGTAAAAAGTTGGCGTTTATTTCCAGGAAACTTTAAAATGATCCCATGCAGTGGGGCTGTATCTGTACTGCAAGGATTAATGGCTTGTTTAAGCTTAGGGAACATAGAAAAGTAGATTTACTTACCAACTCCTCCACCCTATTAGACCAGTCTCATGCTCCAAAAGTCTAAGGTCATAATGTCATCAAGACCAATTCAGGGTCCATGGCTCTACACTGGACGTGATTATGCCGAGGAACAGCTCACCATCGGTGCGTGGTGGAGCACTGTCTGCTGGGAAAGTGGAGGAATGGGTAAGTAATATAGAGCTTCTCCTCTCCCCTAGACAAAACGAGTGGTTAATCCTTGCAGTGTGGGCCCCATTGCAAGAGACTTTTTTTTTTTTTTTTTGTTTCCTGGAATTGGACATTAAGACTAGGTTATGTAGGGGGAGTGGGACAGAGGAGCTGGACCAGCACATAAAGGACTATATGGCAACAGGGAAGAGGCTATGTTGGAGAATTGACTTCCTGTGGGGTGGTCAAGATTCAAAGGCTTATTGAAAGTGAATTGGGGGAAAAAAACACATTTATTGAAAAGAGATATGGTGCAAGTAAGCATTAAATATAGTTAATTTTCTGTGCCTTTACCTGCATCTCTTTTAAAATTTGGTGACAGGGTCTCTTTTAGGCCAGTTTTATCTAAGCTGTTTACTGATTATCTTAGCTGTACTTGTTAGCGTCCCCACCCCAGAGACTACAGTCTGGAAAGTCCTGGCATTGTAAAGTGTTTGCTTCTTGTTAGACTGCAGTAATGAAGATCTGCTGGGCTTCTCATAGATTTCTCCACAAGAGGCAGAAACGTTGATTTTTTTTTTTATTTCTTCTTCTTCTTTATTCGTCTGACAAGAGAGCGCGGGAATTTGGCTGGCCATTGCTGGAGAATGATGTCATATAGCATAAAGTTGAGCGATCATCTGCAATCGTTTCAGGGAGTGAGTCATCTGAGCCATGGAGCTGCATAGTCCTGTGATTCCTGTAAACACTGAGGGGTATTTATGAAAATGTCACACAGACTGTAGTGAAGTAAAACATTTATATACAACCAAGATGGCTTTACTTCAGTTCTCGCCTATTTCTAGTCCTCACTGTGTTTCTATTGCAGAGCGGTTATTACTTTGTAAAGGTAACTATTGTTCTAAAGTGATTTTGAACCTACATATTTATTTTTTAAATCACAAACATATCATACTTACCTGCTCTTTGTAATAGTTTTGCACAGAGCAGCCCCAATCTTCCTCTTCTGGGGTCTCACACTCCTGGCAAATTGGCTTGCTGGGGGGGTGTAACCATGCCAGCTCGCTCCTGAGCCTTATTTGCCAAGTCCATAGATGCACACAGCGGGGCTTTGCTCCACCCCCCCACCCCCCACTCGCATCATTTGATTGACAGCAGTAGAAGCCAATGGCTTCTGCTTCTATCAGTTTGCCCATTGAGGAGGGAGAGAGTCGCTGCCACCGTACCCAGTGCTGGATCAAAATCAGGTAGGTATAAGGGGGGGCTTGGGGGATCTTGGACACAGAGATTTTTTACCTTTTTTTTTTTTAATGTAGAGAATACATGAAGGTAAACACCTTGAGTCTTTAGAACCACTTTAGGAAATCGTTCTTGGGCTGTGCTGCAATGTCATTATCCTTTTTGGTACTACCTGAGTCAGTGAGCGAAAAGTAGAATGTAGCAAGTAAAAGCAGTCTGAATTCTTCAGAGCGCAGCATAGAACTTTGTCTGCTTCCAGAACAAAACTGAGTCAGGCAAATAAAGACCTTAGGTGTACACTTAAGTACGCCCGTGTGAACGAGGCCTAAACTGTGTATAGTATCAGCTACATACAGTATGTTGCGTTTGGTTCCAGTAGTGGTATGGAGACTTATCTGAGCGCAGTCAACAATTCCCAGGAAACCTTGTATTTTGATCAATAAATATAAGGCTTCCTCTGATTGGCAGAGGTGGATAGGCAAGTGGTTGGATGTGTGTCCCTGAATGCAGACAGCGTGAATTTTGAGACAACCATCCGCACCCACATGGACATGAATTGGACCACCTGCACGGAATACTTGTGAATCCTATGCAGGCAGAACTAGGCCCTCCACACGAGTGTACACATAGGTAGGCCCTTGTGAACGAGGCCTTCTACAACGCTTACCGTGACTGCAGCAATTCGTAAAGGTAATGGTTCATTAGAGCCAGCGTGGCCCAAAACAAACTATTTAAAGTGTTACCAAAGCTGGCGTTTAACAAGTATGGGGATGAGAACTTTGGGCTTTTCTGACCTGAATACCTTTCTGGTCAGTGACTTCTAATTTATTAGATCCAGGAGTGCTCTCTCAATATTTCTCTCATGACCAGATTACTTTAACTCCTCTGTCCTTGGTGCATTTTATCCTGACCTATGATAATTGCCTCTATTGATTTTTGTTTTGCTATTACAATAATGCGTATATTGCTTGGGCCAAACCCAGGCGAGCTGAATTTTCCCACAGATTGTTTGATAAAGGCGTGCCTAGTATACAGTATTCCCTGTGCATGTAAGTGTGCGGCCTTAGGAAGTTCCTTTATTCGTGGAACATTCAGGCCTGGCCAGACAGACGGCTTTCCCTTCTCTCTGCTGTGGGAAATGAAAACAGAACTATAGTTCCTTGACTTCTTTACAAGCCTCTGTCAATTGTGAGTTGTTCTAAAATCAAGACATTTTTCCCCTATATGCATTAACCACTTCCTTACTGTGCTATAGCCGAAATACGGCTACAGTGCAGCTCTGTTCCGGGAGGGCGTCCATGAATGTCCTCCCAGAGCCATGCCCCTCGTGTGCCCCTTCAGGCACAGCCGATCACAGATCGTGGTAAAGGGTCAATCACAGCGGCCCTTCACCACACTATTAGCTGTGTCCAATCACCACAACTGATCAGTGTAAATAGACTTGCCAGTTATCAGCAGTATTTTCCTCAGGTGCTGTCACAGCGTGAGGAGAGTCAGTAACTGGCAATCCTGACAGGGTACATGTACACAGATAATCGGTACCCTGATTAACAGTGCTGCTTATTAGTGCCCATTAGCGCGCATCAATGAAGGAGAAAAATTACTTGGTTGCAATATGTTTTAACATGGCAAAAAATAAAAAGCCAGTGGTGATTAAATGCCACCAAAAGAAAGCTTTATCGGTCTTAAATGATGAAAATTTCATATGAGTAGTGTTGCATCACTGCTCAATTTTCATTCAAAGTACGACAGCACTGAAAACTGGAAATTAACACTGTGTGTCTATGGAAGGGAGTGTGCCCATGACTTGGTGAGGGGGTGCTCTGAGAAGAACAAGAACAGAGTTCGGGTGGTAGACTCCAAAAGAGTAGGCAAAGGTGTAAGAAGAACCCAGGCTACCTCACATGTGGCCATAGCAAGCAGCCGGTTAGCTTACAAGTAGTACCAACATCCAGGGAAAACATTCTTATCCCAGATTGTACTCCCCTGTGTGAGGCTGGTGGCCGGAGACCAAACCCCTCCACTCTCCTGGCTGTGCCTGTTCAACCTCCCTCACTTCTAGGGGTATCAACACGCTATGACTATAAAGGCTCCTTTCACACGGCCAGTTTGTTGCGGCCACCGGATTCCTGTGGCAAGAATCTGCGGAGCTATGCGATCAACAGCGGCCACTCAGCCCATTTAAACTAATGGCAGGCTGATAGCAGCTGTTGCTGATTGCATGTGGCTGCACACAGAGCAATTAGCTGTGGTTTGGGACAGAAGTCTGAGCCTGGACGCAGTCAGCTGCTAAACCAATATCCCGGTCATTCCAGCAGCAAGAATCCGCAGATTCTTACCGCCGAAATCAAGCGGCTGCAACAAACTGGCTATGTGAAAGGGGCCTAATAGTTTGCAAAGGGGTGCCCATCCACCCACTAATACCTTACCAACACATTCCTTTCTGCTCTTTTTCTCTTTTTTAGCCGGTACTAAAATCCCCAATGTCAGCTGGGTTTGGAGGCCAGTGACATCGCCTCCTCTGTCATATGACAGTGCTCAGACCTTAGTAATTGGCTGCTAGACCTAAGCACTAGAACATGGAAGGATGCCCCATGGCCCTCCCACATTTCCGAGCACAAGGTATTGTAACTGGCTTCAAGGTGGTGGAGGAGTGCAGGAAGGTTGGTATCGGTGGATTGGGAGGATTCCTATGCATAGGCAAAATCACCTTACCCATTTAGGGCAAGGTGATTGTGCCTCTTTAATATCTTTAACTGAGTTATGGAAGCCAGTCAAAGAGGAACTTTTCCTCCCAATGAAAGTTAGTCTTTTCTTCCATTTTATCTTTTGGAGCTCTTTTAATGCTGCATTCATATACTTGAAAGCCCGGTGGATTTGGCATTGTCCTCTTCTCTTGTACCGCTTTTCTGCTACAGGTCCCATCCAGCACTACCATCATTCTTATTTCTTCCAGATGGGCAGATCGATCTTGCACCATATCTGTTTAGATGTTGTCATGGATTTTTTGAATGGAGAAAAAAATGCATCCTGGGATTTTGTGACGCTGATATCCTAGGAGGCTGCAGGGTTATATGGCATTCTCATCTATGTGAGAATCGGAGCAGGAAGTGGGTTGGACTCTAAATAAAGAGGAAAAAAAAGGTTAATAGAAAAATATAAAAAGGCATCTTGTTTAGATTGTAGGTATTGGTAAGATTTATTCATGTGTGAAGGTCCACTTTCACCTTCTAAAAGGTTTTTGGATTGTGGGAGAAAACTGGTTGGCAAAACCAATATTCTAGAAGAAAAGCCAAACAAATTCAAAGGAAAATCTAAAAACGTCATGAAGAATAGTATTCATATGGAAAATGAACAGGGATCCCAGGCTGTGAGGAATGAGTGGTAACCACCATGGTACAGCGTTGGCTCTAATTGTGGAGAATGAGTGAGATTGGAACAGATTGTACTGATTTTGAATGTGTGGTCCCCCCTAAGCTATAAAGCAAATTGTTCGGAGATATTTTCTCCAAGGAAAGTTGTGTTTTGCCGGATTCCCTGTACCGCTCACCTCCTTTCATCCATCATCTCCATGTGCAGCAAATGTTCCCTCATTAGTGCTGGGTGTAATAAGCTGGCATCTGTCGCTTATATTTACTGCCACACTTCCCAGGAGAGAATGACCCTATTGTTGCCATGTGAATTACTAGCCAGACTGAGGCCAGGGCTGTATGTAAATCATTTGCATGCAAAGTCTGCCTCTTTTGTCTTCAGATTACGTGGCACATTGTGAAATCAGACGCATTTCATGGTCATTGTCCAGATCTTGTATGCTTGGGATTTTCAGCATTTAAATAGTCCATGTACTGTACAGAGGACAGTTATTTAAAAAAAAAAAAAAAAAAAAAATGAAGGATAAGCAAGTTTTTATATTCAACCTTCAGATGCATGTTATGCTTTCCCTCTGTGTTTAAGCAAAACTGGGCACATGGTTACCTTCAAGAATCAGTGATTGGCAAATAAACACTTTTAAGAAGCTAGCAAATTATTGGTCCTCCGTGGTGTCGTAGGCTAGCCATAGCTGGTGGGATATGTCCCCAAAATCAGCTGGTATGAACACAAATGCCAGGCTCGACTGCTTATAATCCCTTCTCATCAGGAAGGACTGAAGGGGAACGTAAGTACTTTTCACTTCTCTCCCCACTGAGATGAGGAGTGACTGGGCAGCTTACACCATCAAAAGTGCTCATTACCACCTTCTAGGAGTGCCTCCTAATGGTCTGATCCTTCTCCAAATATTGCTTTTGGTCTTTGGACAGCCTTACATGTTTAACCTTGCCTTGAATGACATTTGCAGTTTAAAGTGCATCTATACTATACCTAAAATTCTAGGATTGCAAAGGCATTTGATGTACACAAAATTAGATTAATATCAGTTGTGGCTATTGGGGAGTATATTTTTAAGCCTCCAGGGTGGACTCGGTCTGTCTGGCTTGGGAAGATTCTGTCAGCAAATCCTACCCTAGATTCCATTTATGTGGCGGCTGGTAGCTTATGGAGTTACAGGGGGGAGGCCCGCTCCAGGCTGGAGGCATCATTTTTCGTTTTTTGGACTTGCCTTTGTTGGGGGTGATCCTCGGAACACCCACTTTTCCTATATGTAGGCCACACTTTTAGTGTATAATTTGGATGACATCAATGCAGACAGATGTATTGAGGTGGATACTTTTTGTGTGTTTGAACCAAGTAAATTAATATATAGGATTTTTGTTTGGGCAATTTGTTAAATAATCCCCCCTTATTTATCATCGATTAGCATTATATATATATATATATATATATATATATATATATATATATATATATATATATATATATATATATATATATATATATATATATATATATATATATATATATATATATATATATATATATTATAATATAATATAATATATATTTGTTTTAAGGGTGCTGTGTGGATATATATTTGGGATGATGCTGATGGGAACCTTATAAACTTTCTAGAAAACATCCTCAGCATTACGGTTTGAGAAGGAATCTTCTCTAAGGGGAAGCAAAGAGGACAAAGTGAGTACATGAGCACACCCAGGGATTAACAATGGAAGAGACTTGCAGATGTAGCAAGCTTTCGGGACAGTGCTGTGCTTAACCCTTTCTATACAATGCCCTGGGCCCCCCCTCATACCTGTACGCGCTCGGGCCCGCCCCCCCTCATACCTGTACGCGCTCGGGCCCGCCCCCCCATACCTGTACGCGCTCGGGCCCGCCCCCCCTCATACCTGTACGCGCTCGGGCCCGCCCCCCTCATACCTGTACGCGCTCGGGCCCGCCCCCCTCATACCTGTACGCGCTCGGGCCCGCCCCCCTCATACCTGTACGCGCTCGGGCCCGCCCCCCTCATACCTGTACGCGCTCGGGCCCGCCCCCCCTCATACCTGTACGCGCTCGGGCCCGCCCCCCCTCATACCTGTACGCGCTCGGGCCCGCCCCCCCTCATACCTGTACGCGCTCGGGCCCGCCCCCTCTCATACCTGTACGCGCTCGGGCCCGCCCCCCCTCATACCTGTACGCGCTCGGGCCCGCCCCCCCCTCATACCTGTACGTACTCAGCTGCCCACACACACACACGTGTAGACACTCAGCTGCCCCGCGCACACACACACACACACACACACACACACACACAGCTCTGCCCCGCCCCCCCCCCGTACACAAAAAGCTTCCTCCCTTGTACTCACAGCCCCCACTTTTAAGGTGGTCTTCCTTGTCCTAGGTCTTGATTCCACATGTCCCTGTGAAAATACATTACTGTACAGCACACACGAGGGACGCACAAACATGAAGCAGCCAGAGATGGCAGTATAGAGCTCAATGACAGAGCAGCCGACTCGCACGAAAGAGAGCCAGCACCACTACAGAGCATAGAGTACCTCTTGCACCCGCCACTGCTTTGTCCTGGCTCTGTTAGCCGGCCTGACACCCCCACCCCTGCCAATGAATCTGGGTCCCACTGGTTTCCGCCAGTTCTGAGCTGATGGCACTGCTGGACATCTTCTGATGTCAAAGAGAAGTAAGCATGATGTGTCTTTCATCTGCTGCACTAAGTTTCCTTGGCCAACCACTGCGTCTACGGTCCTCAAATTTTTACTATTTCTTTGTGCTACTTGAACAGCACATCTTGAAACCCAGTCTGCTTTGAAATCTTTGTTTGGGAGAGACCTTGCTGATGCAGTAGAACTAGATTGTGTGTTGTTGCTGTGCTCAGTCTTGCCATGGTGTATGGCCAGTGGCGGCTGGTGAAGATTTTTAGGATGGGGGGGCCCAGACGCCCTTACTTTTTGACCCCTCCCACTTCTCATAAGCCCCACCCCTTATAGAACCCACCCACTCGTCCCCCGTATTCCACTTGCTTCCACCCATAGTGTCAGGAGTGTATAGCTCAGAATCACAGGACAGAGTATACCCTCACAGATGAGGGTTTATAGCCCAGCATTACAGATGGGCGTGGGGCGCGCAACACTGATGCACACCCCCCCGCAACAGGGGCAGCAGCGGGGTCGCGGCACTGTCAGCCAGTGAAACACCCCCCCCCCCCCCCCCCCGCTGGAGGTCTGGCACTTACTATGCGGTGGGCTGCCCTCCAGGCAGCAGCGGGTCCGGGTCCAGCGTCTCTCCTCTTCCAAAGTGCTAGGCATCCAATAGGATCACCGGGCGCTTTCGCCAATCGGGAAACAGGACTCACGATCTGCCTCCTGATTGGTGGTGAGGAACTGTAGTGTAAAAATAGCGTAAATTCATTCGCTAAGGTCACACAATTGGGTGGGATCGGGGCACACACTCTGCACCTTGAGCCCACCCTATTTTCAAGCCTCTGGCTCTAATCGGGCATCCTGAAAGGGGCTGGGCGCATTGGATATTGAGGGGAGCGGCTGTGTTGGGGGGAGTGCGCCCACCATTCACGGGCCGCCCCTATGTATGACCCGTGACATGAAACGATCTTCCACAACCTCATCTTGGTAACAGTTTGGCTGTTCTTTTTTTTTTTACAAGAAACAGTTTGGCTGTTCTTTTACCCAGTTTTAAGCTTACGCAGCCGTTTGTTTCAGTTAAAGTGGATATAAACTCTCACATATACCCAGTGCAGTGAACAGCCTCAGATGATACACAGAGATGAAACAAATCTCCCTACAGAAGTTTTACTTGTATATCTGCTGTCTTCAGCTTTATATACTGTTTAGAAAGTGCACCTCCTGTTAGAATGTTCTCTTCCTGTTCTAGCAGGTTGTCTTGCCATACACTATTAGACAGCTGGAGGAAAGGCACACACCCCCTCTCCTCATAAGCAGAGACTTGCAGGGCTGTCCTGTGAATTGACCAGCTTTCTGCTAATCTATTTATATCCCCCACCCTGACACAAATTTCAGTATGGTTTTATCTCCGTAGACGGAGAACTTGTCAGAAGTTATGCTGATAACAGAAGAACAGAGCAGGAGACAGCCAGGGGACATAGTGCTTTGGAGAGAGATAAGTAAACACTACAGATAGCCCAGCTCAAATTTCATGAATCGGATTTACACCCACTTTAATGACTATTTCAACTTGCATATGAAATTGATGATCATTAGCACCTACTTGGTATAACTGGTTATTGATTCACCTGACTAATCCTACAAAATCCCTGACTTTGTGTAAGTGTACAAAGTGAGCAAGTGTAAGAATTGATGCTTGTTTGAAGCCAAAGGGTAGACACAGCAAATGATTTAGATTTTCTTCAGTTCGCTCGCTTTGCATTTTGTAAATTTATAAAAATAAACAATTATAATATATATTTATTTTTTCTTGCTTTTCGCCATTTATTTACACCTGCCTAAAGCTTTTGCACAGTAGTGTGTGTGTGTAAATATATAATGGAATTTTATAACTGATCTCTCTCTCTCTCTCTCTCTCTCTCTCTCTCCTCTCTCTCTCTCTCTCTCCTCTCTCTCCTCTCTCTCCTCTCCTCTCCTCTCCTCTCCTCTCCTCTCCTCTCTCTCCTCTCTCTCCTCTCTCTCTCTCTTTTTTGGCTTTGAAGTTGGGTTGCTACTTATACCTGATAAAGTATTGCCTTTCATATACAGTGATGTTTCTCCTATTACTGTGATCAGACTTGCGTCCGTACAGCAGATCTGAGGTCCTCCTGTTTGCAAAGCAGCTGCGGGGTATAAACAGATTGTGAATTCCAGTTAGCCCTGGAAAAATGCATGGAGCGATTTTGGCATGTACTATTATCAGCAGACATGTTACAAACCTGTTACAATGTAATATACAACATTATCACTCAAACTTCTCAGCAGAAAAGGAAAATCCTTTGCCAGGTAAAACAGTATCGATACAGTAACTAAATACGTTGTACAAAATGTAAAACATATTGATGCATCTGTGACACAAGCTTGCTAAGGAGAAAGCTTGGTGCCACACGCATCCCTGACTCATGTTGCTTTGTGTGTAATCTGATCTCTCCTGCTTTTAATCTACTGTTTTGTGCAGCAGAAATTTGGTGCTTTGTTCTAATTTTTTTTTTTCTTAAGCTAGCTGCTAGTGGTATATAATCAGTGTGTATGTATTAGGGCTGAGAAAATTAACGATTACCGGTAATTCCTCGATTTAATCATTAATTTTTTTGATCGATTTAAAATATTTTTGATCAGTGGGCTGCCTGCCCTAGGGCCGCTTTGGGCCAAGCTGTGGCTGCAGCGCAGCGCTCCGCTCCCTCCTCCACTATATGTCATACACAGTCTGCGGGCATCTCCCGCTGTGTGTCTCGGAGCTGAGTGTGAAAACTTTGGCCGCACTGTGAGAAAAGTCCCGCCCTCCTCCTAGATCAGCTCACTTGATAGACGCAGTGTTCGGTCTATCACACGAGCTGATCTAGGAGGAGGGCGGGACATTTCTCACAGTGCGGCCAAAGTTTTCACACTCAGCTCCGAGACACACAGCGGGAGTTACCCGCAGTCTTTGTAATCCAGGCACTGACTACAGTGAGACTGCGATTATGGGCACGGCGGGGCTGTGCTTATGGGCACGGTGAGGCTGAGTTTATGACGTGTGACGTCCTAGCCATGCCCCGCTTCGGCCGTTGCCATAACAACGGTGCTAAATCAGCTAAAAGTATGTGTTATAAAGTGTGTTATAATTAATCGAAATTAGTCGATTAATTGATAAAAAAAAAATAGATTAATCAAACACGAAAATTTTAATCAGTAACAGCCCGTGTGGGTGTGTGTCTGTGGGGGGGGGTCAGTTATATCATAATAATTGTAAAAGCGAAAAGAAAGTAACATTTTTTGCACCAAGGATGTACATGTGACATTTGTTAATCAGTAATTAAAATACCTTAAGGCTCTGTTTTCACTACTGCGAGTTGTGCGACTTGACACATGTGAAGTCGCATGACAAGTCAAAATCCTTGTATTTCAATGATCCCCATTCTAATTGGTGTGACACCAAAAAAGGTTTTTGTACAACTTTGTCCCGACTTTGGTGCAACTTGTTCTCACCAGTAGCATGACATTGCATCAAAAATCACATTGCAAAGTTGCACTGTAAATCATGTGAATTTGGGGTCGCAATAGTGGAAATATAGCCTAACAGAGCTATGCTGTTTGTCTATATGAAATGGATAATTATAACAGCTGCCTCAGAACAGGGCCTGTGGTGCTTAGTGATGACATCATTACATACCAAGTAACCACCAATATCTGCTGTACTCTATAACTAACCGTTCTAGTAACTTGTAGATGTTTGCCTATCTGAAATACTGGATGTGTTAAGAGCTTAAGATAACATAATCTTTAGCAGAATAAATCGTTGTGATCTACATTTCCAGTTCACGTTACATTTGGCTTTGCAGACAATACCTTTGTCGGGCTTATTAATCAGATAATGACTTCAAACAAGTGTCATCTGTGTTTCATGGCTGAGTAAATGGTAATATTATTCCCTGCAAACAATATTCACCCGAGGTGCAGTCAGGTGAATAGTGTCTGTATGAATAGTGCTGTCAACAGAGAAGCAGGTTTTCTGCTGATGGGTGTTGCTGCCATCTAGGGGATTAATACCAAAATGCAATAAATAGCAGTATAGCACTATTCATTGTTTGATGTTCCAGCAGGCTTGGTGGAGATTGGGTTGGAGCCTCTGTCAGCTTGTTTGTTGTGGTCTATTTTCACAGTTAAGTAAAATTTACTTTTTCATTTTACAGAACAAGAAATGAGGGGGAAAAAAACTCCCTATGTCCCATTTAACCACTTGCCAACCCACCGCAATACATATACTACAGCAGGGCGATCTGCACAGGCGCCATAACCTACATTTATGTACTGGTTTTCTTCCGGGTTTGGGGCGCATATGCCCCCGCCAGCTCTGCTGTGATTTGAACACAGAAAGACTTAGTCAGGAGGTCCTGGTCAATGATTCATGACCGGTATCTACTGATCGGTTGTGTCCAATCTCAGCCCAGATCCCTGTGTTGACAATCTACTGTACTGTGCAGAGATAAGAAACAAATCTTTAGCAAAAAGCAGCAAACGTTACACATTGTTATGTACACATTTAACCCCTTGATCACCAGAGATATTGCCCCCTTCCCAACCAGGTTCATTAATACTGTGACTGTGTACAATATTAGCACTGATCGCTGTACTGATGTCACTGGTGATGTCGGTATCAGTTAGCAAGTTCCCACAGTGTGTTGGTGTCATACTGTCCGCCACACGATCACAGTCCCACTATAAGTCATTGGTCACCACCATTACTAGTATGAATAAATACAAATTCCAGTATATATGCCATAGTTTGTAGATGCTATAATTTTTGCACAAACCAATTCATATTGATATACACTTATTGGGATTTATTATTATTATTTTTTTTTTAACTAAAGGCATATAGCGGAATACATTTTGGCCTAAATTTTTGAAGGATTTCAATTTTTTTTTTTTTTTTTTTTTTTGTGATCTGTTTTATAAGGCCCCTTTCACACTGGGGTGGTGGGGGCGTCGGCGGTACAACAGCGCTATTTTTAGCGCTGCTGTACCGTCGTTCTTGCAGCGGTATTCGGCCGCTAGCGGTGCGGTTTTAACCCCCCGCTGGTGGCCGAAAAAGGGTTAAATCCGTTCGTACAGTGCGGCTATAGCCGCGGTATTACCGCGGTATAGCCGCGCTGTCCCATGGATTTCAATGGGCAGGAGCGGTTTAGGAGCGGTGAATACACCGCTCCTTCCCCGCTCCAAAGAAGCGGCTCGCAGGACTTTTTTTACCGTCCTGCGAGCGCACCGCTTCAGTGTGAAAGCCCTCGGGCTTTCACACTGAACAAACAGCGGAGGCTGTTTAGGGGCGGTTTTCAGGCGGTATTTTTAGCGCAATACCGCCTGAAAACCGCTCCAGTGTGAAAGGGGCCTAACGGAAAATACTAAATATTTTTTTCCAAAATGTTTGATCTTTTTTTAAATCTATATAATAAAAAAGAAACCCAGTGGTGAACAAATACCACCAAAATAAATCACTAATTTGTGTGGAAAAAAATTCTATACATTTCATGCAGGTACAGTGTTGCCTGACCACACAGTTACCAGTTAAAGTAGCGGAGTTCCAAATAGCTAAAAATGCCCTGGTCATGAAGGGGGTAAAATCTTCTGGAGCTCAATTGGTTAACATATTTTGGCCAGAATTAGTGGAAATCTCCCACGTCCTCCCTCCCCTTCAAGAGGGCATAGACCACAATATAAACACATTTTCTAGTAAAGTGGAGAAGGTTTAGAATTGCTGGTATTATTCCTGTGTGTGTCCCCATGAGGGAGACTTCCCTTCACTTGTGTTCAGGTGACGGGTGTCAGAACAGAAAGAAGAAGAATCTCTTCTAAGAGATACAAACAGTATTTGGAATCTTATGAATGTTTTAACCTTTCCCTGCATGATCTAAAACTATAAAGAGGTTTTTAGCTGGCATTGGGCTTTATACTAAACCTTTTGTGAGAAATAATTCTGTAAAGCTGCAGCATTAATAAGTGGTCACCATCAGCTCTTTAGGTGTCCCAGAAGCCTAAAGATAAGAGCATTGTAAGAAGCAGGGACGTTGCTAGGGGGTGGCTTTTGGGGCTATAGCCCTGAATCTGAGGCCAATAGCCCCGAGTCTCTGCAGGGGTCCCCAAGGGGAGGGGAGGCTCTCTGGGGACCCTTATGTAAGTGGGGGGGCTCTCTGGGGACCCTTATGTAAGGGAGAGGCTCTCTGGGGACCCTGATTTTAAGGCCTAGGCTCTCTAGGGACCCAGATTTAAGGGGGAGGCTCTCTGGGGACCCTAATGTAAGGGGGCCTCTCTGGGAACCCTGATGTAAGTGGGGGGGCCCTCTGGGTACCCTGATGGAAGGAGGAGGCTCTCTGAGGACTCTGATGTAAGGAGGAGGCTCCCTGGGGACCCTGATGTAAGGTGATGTAAGGGGGGCTCTCTGGGGACCCTGATGTAAGTGGGGGGGCTCTCTGGGGATATATATACACCCACACGTATATTACTGTATATACATGTGTATACCCGCCCAAGCGTGTGACTTTCTTTACTACGCTGCTATGGGCTCTAGCCCCAGATCTTTTGTAGACCTAGCAACGCCCCTGGTGAGAAGCACCTCCTACTAATGTCATGTTTGGTGAGCATTGATTCCGAGCATGCGTTTTTGTACTTTGGACGTCTGTGTGATGGACTTGTGTACACATGATATGAAAATCTGACAACAGACTATTGTCTCCTGAAAATTTACTAGCCTGCCATCCAACATTTTTTTGGTGGAAAGTTGGACAACAATTGTCTGAAGGGGCGTACTAATGGTCGGATTTTAGGCCGACAGTCTGTCATCACACAATTCCTGCCAAAAATCCGATCGCGTGTATGAGGCTTCAGACTCAAGTTGCAGTGTGATAATGTTTTGTCATTTCTCATGCTTCCAAGTCCTTAAAGTTACTCAACTCACTTGATTTAGAGGATCCTCAAAAGCAGATTTCAAGGTCTGTGTGTCCATAACCTGATAGCTTTGTAGAAATCATTCAATACAATTTGTCTGAGGAAAAGTAATCATAGCAGCCAACACACCTTCACACAAACCAGTGTAAGGTTCTCATTATGGTCAAAAGTATATGACCACCATTCAAAATTGAGTTCTGGTGTTTTTTAGCAAGGGTTCTGGTAATGGTCCAGCGTACACAGATATTTTAGACAATTGAGAACTTCCAACTATGTAATAAATGTTTGGAGAAAGTACTTTTCTGTTCCAGCATGACTGTGCCTTGATACACAAAACCAACTCCATTAAAGACCTGGTTTGAGTTTCGTATGGAAGAACTTAAGTCTACTCAGATCTGACATCCGCTCTATTGAACACCTTTGCATTGAATTGGAACACTGATAGTGAGCCAGGTCTTTTCATTCAACATCAGTACCTGACCTTTTATAAATGCTCTTTTGGTGGAATGGGCACATATTCCAACAGACACTCCAGAATCTTATGGAAAGCCTTCCCAAAAGAGTGGAAGCTGTTATAGCTACAAAGGGGAGCCAACTCTGTAAGGATGACCATGGTTTTAGAGTAGGTTGTAGAATAGAAGCATATAAAGATGTTCTGATCAAGTGTTTAGGTAGTTACACATAATTAGAGCTTTGGGGTACCATTCAAAATGAATGATACAGCAACAATTCACAAAGTCAATGCAGGTCTGTCACAAGGACATCACCACAACACGTGGTAAGGCACTACTAACGCATTGTGGTGCAATGCGTCAAACATATCGTAAATCAATATTTTAGCCTGTTCGCAGCCAAAATTTTGAACATTATCTATATGCATTCTCTTCCTTGTCTAGATGCTGACATGCTGTGTAAAAAAAATTTAAATCGCCGTAATTACTTTTTTTTTTCTAATCTTCTTTGCACTTCCTGGTTTTCCTCCCATGGGAGTAGGCGTGTTTCTAGCCTCTCCCAGACCTCCCACAGTCCCCTGGGAGCTAGTCTCAGGCTTCCCAGCATGCATTGTGCAACAGCGTCATCACAACATCTCGGTGAATGCTGGGAGCACAGCATTCACTGCATCCAGGAAATACATGCTTGTGGGCTTCAAATGCCCACAATGAAGATAGAAACCGCTTTCAGTGAATTTTATAAGTTATTCTTTACAACAAAATCGGACACAGGCGGACTTATTACACAGAACATGAGAGTAGATAATCATGAGAAGAAAAGTTTGTGAATGAACTCCAAAAAAAAAAAAAACGATAGATAGGTGGACCCCCGCTTTAATGCAGTGAATGTTAACATGAGACTAAGGGCTAGTTCACACCACATGCATTCCAGTTCTTTTTTTTTTTTTTTCTCTGCATCCAAAATGGATAGAAAGTAGGTTACATTGTTTTCAAAGGCATAGTTCACACCATTGCTTGCTTTCTGTTCCAGAAAAAAAAGTAGAACATGCTGCGTTTTTCCTGCACAGAACTGTACTGGAACATGGTAAAACGCATCAAAAACGCACCGGACCCCAGTACAGTGAAACAAACAAAAGAAGAAATAAAGCATCTGCAACTCATTTGGAAATGCATCAAAAACATGCATGCAGAGAAGCGTCCAGAACGAATCTGGAGGACTTTTTTGTGGTGTGAACGAGCCCTGAAAGTGTTATTAATCCTCTGCATTGTGTAAAAAGGCTGTTTGACCTGGTCTTCTCTGTTTCCTCCTCTTCTTTCACAGTCCCTAATCCCTCTGCTGATAGTACAGAGCCCTGGAAAGTATTCTGCACATGCTCGGTGTGTATTACTAGGGGTTTTATTTATTTATTTTTTGTTTTCTTGTTTTTGGGAGGGTGCATGTGATCAGCACAGGGCCAGTCGGCACTGTCCAGACAGAGGGTCATGAGTCATGCAGCTTCGCAGGACAGTCAGGGTAGTATGAAAACTCCTCCTACTAGCTTTAACCAGACACTGATAGAAGTCACAAGACTGCTATATACTGCTGATGAGAAAAGGTATTGAGCAGTTTATATTTTATATTTATATAGTTTATATTTACTAAAATCACATTTTCATGTACTGTGGGAGACCAGATATAGTGACTGCAGGGTCCTGAGTTTAGGGACACTTTAATGCACACATGTTAAAGCACATTCACATACACGCTCAAATAATAGTTCAAATGTTATTCACATGTAGGCTTCCCATCCTCTCCCTGTTGCCTCGTGAATAAACTGCCCTGATTAGCTACTCAAACCATTAAATTTGAATTATTTCTTCGGATTTGGCATATCATTTGCATATATCTTGCTGGGTAGATGAACTACGCCTCCTTCTGTGAGAGGCGGATTGTCTTAATCTGATTTGAATTATGTTATAATTTTCATGTTTATCAAAAAATATTAGTAACTTTTAGAATACATTTTAATCTGTCCTCTATTTTAGTGATGCAAACTGTTAAGCTCAGAAGACGAGTATTTATCCCATTAATCTGCGTTGTAATGTTAAATAGTCACCATCGCAATTACGGTCTCATCTGCATGCCCAATTATATATTTCAAGTGTTTAATAAAACCCATTCTTCTCACTCGGCTACGTTTTGCCAGTCTAGTAATTTATGCCTGAAAGAGAAGCAGGCCGACTTGAGCAGCTTTGTGAAGAATTGCCTATTGTTACACGCAGCCTTGTTCCCCTGCCACAGGCTCTTGGTTTATCCATGTCTGCTCTGTGCCCTGTAATTCTGCTCTGTGCCCTGTAATTTTTATTTTATTGCTCATTCAATCGCACAGCTGTAGGTTGATGTATAGTAGGAGAAATGCTCAATATTGCAGGGGTTTTGTTCACCTTATTTATCTTCTGCTCTGTATCCTTCATTTAGCCCCCTTTTTATGCTTTCTTTAATTTGCCATTTTCTTCTGACCACACCCACTGCTTTCAATTTTCCGGCTTGTTGGCCATTACCGTACATGCGGAGCTTAAAGGTACACTTCGGTCAAAAACAAATCTTTAAAAGGAACCTGTCAGGATAGATCTAGAACATCCGCTGTCATGTTTTTAAACCTGAGTTCCAATCAGAGATGTAAAAAAAAAAAAAAAAAAAAATGCAATTTACATATTCATGAAAATCACTAACAATTTCACATTTTTTATGCCTTTTTTTAGGTGTTCCCATCCTTCTTCCTTTTTCTTCTTCTTCTTTTTTTTTTTTTTTTTTTTTTCTTTTTCTTCATTGCAATTCGGGACATGTGCTTTCCACTGTGTGTTTTGATGCATTTTTACCGCTTTCCATACAGAGAAATGCTGCATGTTCTACTTTTGTTGACTGCACTGGAATGCACTAGGGCCATTGGAACACGTGAAAAGCACTGGATGTGCTTTTTGATGCAGATTAACCACTTCAGCCCTGGAAGGTTTTGTCCCCATAATGACCAGGCCATTTTTTGCAAATCGGCGCTGCGTTACTGTAACTGACAATTGCTCAGGTGTGCGACACTGTACCCAAATAAAATTGATGTCCACCCCCCCCCCCCCCCAATAGAGCTTTCTTTTAGTGGTATTAGATCACCTTTTGCGTTTTTTATTTTTTGTACTATAAACAAAAAAAATGACAATTTTGAAAAAAAAAAGATTTTTTACTTTCTGCTATAAAACCTATCCAATAAAAAAAAAATATTAAAAAAATCTAATTTCTTCATAAATTTAAGCCAATGTGTATTCTGCTACATATTTTTGGTAAAAAAAAATCCCAATTGGCGTATATTGATTGGTTTTATGCAAAAGTTATAGCGTCTACAAAATAGGGGTTATATTTATGGCATTTAGATTTATTTTTACTAGTAATGGTGGCGATCAGCGCTTTTTTAGCGGAACTGCGACATTACAGTGGACAGATTGGACACCTAACTGGCACTTTGACACTTTTTTGGGAACCAGTGACATTATTACAGTGATCAGAGCTAAAAATATGCACTGACACTGTATAAATGACACTGGGAGGGAAGGGGTTAACATTAGGGGCGATCAAAGGGTTAAGTGTGTTCCCTGTTTGTGCTTTCTTACTGGGGGGGGCTCACTTCATGGACACAGTGGTCAGTGTTCCTGATTAGCCTGCCTTGTTTACATCGGCAGACCGCCGTTCTATCTCTGTGGGGAGCAATCGCAAGTGGCTGGCGGACATTGTGTCTGCTGGACCCGCTGATTGGCTCCCCTTTGTCCAATCAGTGTGTGATTGCACCTCTGGCGGCACCTCCTCCCCAGTGGCTATTGCACAAAATTGCGTACCTGTACATGATTTTGCGCAGTCGGGCCGCCCTGCCATAGTATATGTACGTGGGGCGGTCTAGAACTGGTTAAAGGCACTGGACTGCATCTAATGTGAACCATTCCTAAAGCTGAAATTTTAATCAAATATTTTGCATTTTCTTTTCCCCTTTCATCAGCAAATGAGATGTTAAAGCAAAACCTTGCTGTTTTCAGTCTGTATCTGATTTTAGTCTCTGTGACATCATTACTGGGGTTCTGTGCTTTTCTATGCCATCCATGTAGGTCATGGCTGGTGGAGGTACCAGCAGGGTTCTGTACATAGCGTTCTGAAAATAGGAAGCTGTGGTGATGACCGCATGGCTGAAGAAACTGAAATCCAATGAGTGAAAGGGGTGCACCAGGGGCAGTAAGGCTTTGGAGGAAAGGGGGACCTACTGGCATACTCCAATCGGGATCTGAAGTAGGCTTTTTCTGGCCCTATCTTTGGATTAGAGCTGGAATCATTTAGTCGTCATATTTATAATTTAAGAATGATTTTAGAATAACGGCCACTCTTTCTGTCTGACTGGCCATAGGACTCCTTAACACCACTACATATGAGAAAACGTGTGTTAAAGCGAAAGTCTGAACAGTAATGAGCTGCTGATGTACCTTGCAGTCCATTCTTAAAAGGAATCCCAATGCATGAATACAATTTTATAAAAAATAATTGTAATTCATCAGTGTAAATTACAAATGCTTTGTGTTCTGATAAGCAGGTGTAAATTTTCAAGCATTGAAGTGCATTATGAATTAATTGAACGTCCTGTCTTAATGTAACATGTGAATTTGTATGTGTTAATGTATCTCTCGTGGGGGACGAACAAACCCTAAGCTAAATTTGAGTTCCACCTGGTTTTATTAGTCATGGAGATGCAGAATAACGATATAACCCAACATTCATTCCTATGTGGCTTCTTCTCCTGCACCCTCCCTTGGCATTGCTGGCAATCTAAGTTGTGCAAAAATATTTGAAACTTGACTTTTCCAGAGTCCATCCAATGTGAATGCTCTGTACTTATTTCTTTTGGCCACTAGATGGTGCTGTGCATGTTACAGGTATACAGTATGCAGCACCAAAAGTGGAGGACCTTGTATTGGGGATACTGTATTTTGTATCTGGGATGCCATCACAGAACTCTCTTCCATGCTTTCCAGAGGGACATGTCACAACTCATTGCATTACAGCATGCATTAACAACTAACTATTGTATGTGTTTAGTTTAAAAAAAAACAAAAGGGATGCAGCGCTAAAAATATGAGTGAAAACCAGACTGTAGGGTGCTGTGTAAAGTGCTAAATACATATACAATGAAAGAGTGAACTGAAAGTAAAAGAATAATGTGAAACATTCATAATATTATGACACTGGGTGATCCTGGCAATAAGCAATTCTGAATAGTGTGATACCCAAACAAGATATGCTGACCTGTAACAGACAGAACATTTTCACATATGATGACTTGTGTGCAAAAAACGTATTCTGAAAAAATAAATGGCAACACAAAAGTCACTTGACTATAATAAAGTTCAAAATGTTATGTTCAATCCTCTAAACATGATCGCAGGGTTTAAAAAATTAGTGGGAAGTAATAATAACGCTGGATCAAGCAGGGTAATATTCGCACATGACACCTGGGAACGTGCCTCAAACAGGCATGGACGGTAGTCAGGAACTCTCCAACCCGGACCCCTTCGAATGGACTGGCATGCGCATGGCACCTGCGTCCATCAAGCCAAAGTTGACCTGAAAACCCAGACTTCAATAGCGATGTTCTTGGTATATGTGGTACTCTTTTTCTTTATAATGATTGTTGTTTATCCTATTCAGGCTTTCATGCTTTTGGTCACATACTTTTGAAACTTAAATCTGTGTATTGTCTCCTTCCCGATATCTGAGCCACCCGCTGCCGCACGAAGGCTCCCAGGTCCCGGCCTTTCCTAGTCTCGTCCTCAGGCCATTCTTCACATAGTTTTAGAAACCTCTGATACCGTTAGGTTTGCCAGAAGAACCTATTTGCAAATTCAGGACTTGAGTAGATTTTAGCAGGTACAGAAAGTTTGCTACATAAATAATTACACATTTACAGAGAGATGTATGTGTATCTGGACTGTCTTCTTAAAGCAAACTTTTACCCTCCCTTCTCACATTTTTCATTTCTAATTGTTATCCCACCATTAAATCAATTGCATTGTTTATTTTTTTCTTATAAATCTCTCCTTTCTGTTCTTGTCTTCACCTTGGCGAGAATGACGTAACCTGTTCACCCGCAGACTCCTTGAATATCAGCATCATATATTGCAGGAGTCTACAGGCATCTTTTTTTTTTTTTTTTTTTGTTTTTTTTTTAATATGAGCAACAAGAGTTTTCCTAGCCAGGGCACTGAGTGTGCAGACATGGATCTTCTGGGTGCGTCCTTATGGGGAGAAGCAAAGAATTCCAGGAAGTAAACGCAAAGACCATTTGCTGCCCCTAATGCAAATGGTTGCCAGGATATGATCAGTGACTATAGAAAAACAATAGTGCACATGAAAACAAAAGCATATAGTTCACTGTAAAATAGAGAAACTCCACATACCTACCCTGGGGTATTTTTTTTATTTTTTTTTTATTTCCTTTTGATCCCCTCTTAACCTTCTTACATGGTTATCCTCAATATACATACATGTGCAGCCAGTGAATCCAGCATTGTTCTGTGGTGAACCATCGCTCTGCTGCAGACCTAGTCTTGCATTGCTATCTTCTGCTTAAACATCACTGAGAGCTGGCGGTCTCTTCTGGGTTCTTAGAGCTATCCCCCTGATGATATGCACCAGATTCTCCCTCCTCCAGTATTGCCTTATAAGCTGATGGGAAATCAGATGTTTATATCCCAGGTAGTAGCAGGAGACCACCAGTAGCTACAGCCAGAATGACACAGAAATGCTGACCTAGGATACAAACTGTGTCTGGGGGTCGGTCAAAGGCTCCATTCTATGTAATGGTCAGATATATGAACAGTGAATGTGTCAGACATTGATTTGTAGCGTATAAATCTGACGGCTGTCGCTGTTTGCACAGTGTGCAGGTGTTTAAAGAAAATCTGCAGCCGGTGGCCTTGTGAGCGTCGAACCAAGAAAAAAAAAGTCTGGTTCTTTTAGATTGTGCAGAGAATGCGGTAGTGGAACATTTTAGTTTTTGCTGTGAAGTTCCACTTTATTTTGTCTGGGATGATCATGGAGCTATTACCCAAGCAATTAAAGAATGTCTTTTATAAATGACAAATCTGTATTTCATGGGGACCTATAGTGTGAAGGGTTTGTATCCTTTATGCATATAGAATGCAACTTCCTCAGTTATTCCCAGTTTCTGTGACAATCGGAAAGGAATGTAGCAAACGTCACACGTGCTAGGCAGCTGAATTAATAAAGGGACTTCTGTGTCCCCTGCTCTGCTAGTCTGCTTGACGAATAACCGCTCATAAGGCCTTTTTCCTTTCTTTTCCTTTTCATCTGTGGTTGTGTACAGAAAAGAAAATTCACTATTTCTTAATATGGAATACATTTTAGAATGGTCCAACAGCTGCTACTCTGTGATTTCTTGGTTTTGTCAGTGTTCCGGATCAGCCGTTTTTGCAAAAGATCATAGGTTGCTCAGCTCATGAAACAAAACCGTGCAATACAAACATTGAGCATCAGGTGTATAATCTGGAGCTAAATGTCGCCTATAGCAGCCAATCATATTTCAGTTGTTTATAGTGCTGTTAAGAGATGTGAGTCCTTTTCTTGTCTTTTTTTTTTTTTTCTTTTTTGATCAATCCTTTCCTCGTGATTCTAATGACCTCTTCTGCGCAAGACCTAAAGAAGGGAGGGGCCTTTTCCTTGAAACGCATTGGCAGTATTTGATGCTCTCAACCAATAAACATTTCAAAAAAACCTTAACATGATATGAACTTTTGTACCAGGCACTCCTCAATACCCACCCCAGAATTTCTGCTGTGGGTTCAAAAGTACTGTATTTTCCAGTCTATAAGGGACTGGGCGTATAAGACGACCCCCTAATTCTACTGTATTTCTACCATTTTTGCCTTTACTCACTGTATAGGACGACCCCCCTTCTGAGGCTTCATATTGCCCAAATTTCCTTCTTCTTAATGGAAGTTGGAGCCATACCGCGCTGAGTCGATCACAGCGAGCGATGTATTCTATTAATGAATACAATGCCTGCTCGGATTGGCAGAGGCTGTAACATCAGTCCGCGCCTCTCAAAGCCAATCCAAGCAGGCTACTCTATGTAGCCTGCTCGGATTGGCAGAGGTCATTACTCCAATCTGAGCAGGCTCTGTATTCGTTATTGGAATACATCGCTCGCCAGGATTGGCTCAGCAGTGTACACTGTATGTAGCCAAAGCTACATACAGTATTATCGCACATCCAGCAGGCTGAGATACAGCCGACTGCATTTGATACCCGGCGTATAAGACCCCCGCTTTTTGCCGTTTTTTTTTTAAGTGTAAAAGGTCATCTTATACGCCGGAAAATACTACTTCTTCTTTTTTTTTTTTTATACTACAGCTTTAAAAAAAAAAAGTCTCTCGATGTTCACTATGGTCTCTACTTGTACAGTAGTTGGTATACAGTATATTTCTGTGGCATAGGGTGGCTCCTCTATTCAGAATGTGTCTGCAGAATTATTACAGCCTTTCTTCACCAGAGAATGCCATCCGGGGTTCACTATAGACGCAAATGGAAATCTGCAACTCTGATGTAGTTTGATCACCATGTGCCCCGTTCTTTACACCCATAGGAAAATGATCCAGTTTTTAATATTTGGACTTTGAGTAGGTGACAAATGTTCTTTCTTAAATTAAATCTGTAGTGTACTTTCAAGAAGTACATATTGTAAAGTACACATTTTTACTTTTATTATTCTGTACATGATATAAAATACAAGATAAATGTTCTCTGTATCAATCCATCTGTACATCCGCTTTAATGTGCCCTTTATGGAGTCGGATGTTTTTGATTTAAGTCAGTTACTTGACTCCTAAACTTGCAATAAGGGAAAGGAACCTGGAAGCAAAATGTTACATTTTTTTGGGAGATGCATTGAACAAATCAATATTTTTTTTTAACACCACTATTTTAAGCGATAGATGATTTCAGTGTTTTTTTATTTTTATGTATCTCCAGCTGAATCAGAATGTGGAAGTGCAGCGGGCTCGCCTGCGCGATGACATCAAGGAGTACAAGTTCCGTGAAGCGCGGTTGCTCCAGGATTACACCGAGCTGGAGGAGGAGAATATATCCCTGCAGAAGCAAGTCTCTGTTCTCAAGCAAAACCAGGTGGGTATATCAGGATTGATTTAGAAATACCTTGAAATATTTGTAGGTTCTCTATCCCTCCCTTCCCCTCTTCCCTCCCCTCCTTCTATCTTCACTCGTCTTTTCCTTTCTGTAGCTGTTTCTACACGCCTTCTACAAGATCCATCTAGCTGGTGGTTAGCAGGTTATTCATGCTTTCTGAGCCATAATGGACACTTGTTTTTTTATCTTTCTACTTGGGACTTGTTCTCCTCAATCAGAGTGCACTCGCAATTTAGATTTCACTTCATTATACGTTACGCAGGCGCTGTTCTGCATTCATGTGTTTTGGATTTTGTAAAATTACAACTACATCTCATTAGTGTTCTTATTTGTCAGTAGCGTGCTCCGCCTGCATTGTTCTACTGACTATCGCATGTTTCCATAGTGGACCAATACCCTTGTGTCTGTTATGGTCTGTCTTTTTTTTTTTTTTTTTTATGGAAAAAGTGTGAATTTGCTTATCTCATGTATTGAAAAGTCACCCCTTCTCCACTCCAAACCCACTGGAAATATTTTACACTTCTGAGAGTGTAGAATACCTGCTACTCCGTTGGCTTCTGTGGTTCTTCCTGCCGGCTTGTAAGCAGAGCAGGGCTTATCTGAAGTCAAATACCTGCAGCAGCTGAGGGAGCAGCGATGCTTCAGCTTTACAGTACATGCTGGAAAAGGTACCGTATATACTCGAGTATAAGTCGAGTTTTTCAGCACATTTTTTTGTGCTGAAAATGGCCCCCTCTACTTAAAATCGAGTTAAGCATTTTTCTGCAGCAAAAAATGTCATTTTCCGAACCGACTTTGGGGCCCCGTATCTCAGGGCCACTTGGTGCTAGGAACCCCAAATTTGGTGTGCAAACCCAGTGGAACTGGTACAACAACATATCCAAAGCTGGGGTTTCTAGATACGGGGCCCCAAATTAGGTTCGGAAAATGTCATTCTCTGCTGCAGAAAAGTGCTTGATATTTTCTGAACTGATTTTTGGGGCCCTGTATCTCGGGGCCACTTGGTGCTAGAAACCCCAGCTTTGGATATTTTTTGGTGCTAGTTCCACTGGGTTTGCACACCAAATGGGGTTCCTAGCACTAAGTGGCCCCGAGATACGCGGCCCCAAAGTCGGTCAACTGTGTCCATCTGCAGCAATGTCATTTCGGGACCCTTTGGGTTCAGAGACCCCAAATTTTGGCTGCAGCTATTGGGGCATCTAGGAACCCTTAACTACCGAGTTTGAAGTTCGGGGGACCTATGGCTGCAAATGGGCACAGTGAGGCTGCAAATGGGCATTGTTGACCCTCTTTTTTCCACTTACAGTAGCTGTGCATTTCTCACCCTCGTCTTATACTCGGGTTAATACGTTTTTCCCATTTTTTTGTGGTAAATTAGGGCCTCGACTTATACTCGGATCAACTTATACTCGAGTATATACGGTAAGTATTCAATAATGCATGTTGTTGCAAAGCAGTGCCATTCATTCTGAGTGGCACCCCAGTGCCTCTTTTTTCAATGGACCTGTATTGCAGCGCACACGATTGTTGTAGTGCACTGTGTTACAAAAAATAATACATGCAGCTTTTTTTGTGTGTTAGGGGGCTTATTCAAATGAATGAGCTGCCTTAATGCAACAGAATTTAAAGTGGATGTAAACTCTCTCCTATACCCAGTGAAGTGAACAGCCTCAGATGATACACAGAGATAAAACAAATCTCCCTACAGAAGTTTTACATGCAGCTCTTCTGTGGATGTAGGCTGCCTCAAATCCTTCTGTCTCCATCTAATCCTAGACAGACTCCAGGATTTTGGGATCAGGGCTCTATGGGGCCAAACCATCACTTCCAGGACTCCTTGTTCTTCATTACAATGAAGATTATATGCACTCAGCCCCCCTCATACCTGTATATACTCAGCCCAACCTCATACCTGCATGCACTTGGCACCCCTCATACCTGCATGCTCTTGGCCCCCCTCATACCTGTATGCTCTTGGCCCCCCTCATACCTGTATGCTCTTGGCCCCCCTCATACCTGTATGCTCTTGGCCCCCCTCATACCTGTATGCACTTGGCCCCCCTCATACCTGTATGCACTTGGCCCCCCTCATACCTGTATGCACTTGGCCCCCCTCATACCTGTATGCACTTGGCCCCCCTCATACCTGTATGCACTTGGCCCCCCTCATACCTGTATGCACTTGGCCCCCCTCATACCTGTATGCACTTGGCCCCCCTCATACCTGTATGCACTCGGGCCCCCCTCAAACCTGTATGCACTCGGGCCCCCCTCAAACCTGTATGCACTCGGGCCCCCCTCAAACCTGTATGCACTCGGGCCCCCCTCAAACCTGTATGCACTCGGGCCCCCCTCAAACCTGTATGCACTCGGGCCCCCCTCAAACCTGTATGCACTCGGGCCCCCCTCAAACCTGTATGCACTTGGCCCCCCTCAAACCTGTATGCACTTGGCCCCCCTCAAACCTGTATGCACTTGGCCCCCCTCAAACCTGTATGCACTTGGCCCCCCTCAAACCTGTATGCACTTGGCCCCCCTCAAACCTGTATGCACTTGGCCCCCCTCAAACCTGTATGCACTTGGCCCCCCTCAAACCTGTATGCACTTGGCCCCCCTCCTCATACCTGTATGCACTTGGCCCCCCTCCTCATACCTGTATGCACTTGGCCCCCCTCCTCATACCTGTATGCACTCGGCCCCCCCCTCACACCTGTATGCACTCGGCCCCCCCCTCACACCTGTATGCACTCGGCCCGCCCCCCCTCACACCTGTATGCACTCGGCCCCCCCCCCTCACACCTGTATGCACTCGGCGCCCCCCCTCACACCTGTATGCACTCGGCGCCCCCCCCTCACACCTGTATGCACTCGGCGCCCCCCCCCCACACCTGTATGCACTCGGCGCCCCCCCCTCACACCTGTATGCACTCGGCGCCCCCCCCTCACACCTGTATGCACTCGGCGCCCCCCCCTCACACCTGTATGCACTCGGCGCCCCCCCCTCACACCTGTATGCACTCGGCGCCCCCCCCTCACACCTGTATGCACTCGGCGCCCCCCCTCACACCTGTATGCACTCGGCGGCCCCCCCCTCACACCTGTACGCACTCGGCGGCCCCCCCTCACACCTGTACGCACTCGGCTGCCCCCCCCCTCACACCTGTACGCACTCGGCTGCCCCCCCCCTCACACCTGTACGCACTCGGCTGCCCCCCCTCACACCTGTACGCACTCGGCTGCCCCCCCCCCCCCTCACACCTGTACGCACTCGGCTGCCCCCCCCCCCCCCCACACACACACACACACACACCTGTACGCACTCGGCTTGGCTGTTCTTTACCCAGTTTTGAGCCTACACAGCTGTTTGTTTCAGTTAAAGTGGATATAAACTCTCACATATACCCAGTGAATTGAACAGCCCCAGATGATACAGAGAATTAAACAAATCTCCCTACAGAAGTTTTACATGCATATCTGCACTCTATAGCTTTCTATACTCTTTGGAAAGTGCACATAGTGTTACAAATCTTTCTTCCTGTTTCAGCAGTGGGTGTGGACTCAACTCTTGGCATACACTGTGTGTGAGCTGATTGGAGAGAAGGCACACACCCCCACGCCACATAGTCAGAGGAACAAAGAAACTTGCAGAGCTGTGTTGTGAATAGACAAGCTCTTTGCTTATCTATCCCTAAGTATACTCCTCCAACACAAATTTTAAGCTGCTTTTATTGTGTGTGTGTGTGTGTGTGTGTGTGTGTGTTTGTGTGTGTCGGAGAACTTGTCAGAAGCTATCATGCTGATAACAGGAACGAAGCAGCAGAAAAACACTGGACTTGGAGCTTTGGAGAGAGGTAAGTAAACACTACAGATATTTGTGCCCAGGTCAGATTTCATGAATGGGGTTTACAGCTACTTTAATACAGAGCAGGCTCTGAGCCTTAGCTACAGGAAGGCTGATTAAAGTATGTTTGTTTGTTTTTCTCCTAACATGTCTGGAATGTATTAGACATTCTTTACAAGGATGTCTAAACCCAAGAACAAGCATTTTCTATATTGCACATTATTAATCCTTAAATGTGGTGGCTGTTCAGGCTAAGTAAATTTTCTGCAAGTACCAAAAAACACCTGTTGATTCTGATTCCCTTGTCAATTCCTGACCACTGAATTAAAATGTCAAACTTATCAGCCTTCTCCTCTGTCTTCTTTCATCTACAGATGAGGAGAGGAGAAGGTGTTTGTAGTCCAAATCAGGAGATCAGCCCAGTCTAAGCTGCTTCTCAGTATATACTGTATAGTGCATCAGTGTTGTCACCCTAGGACATGAATTATGTTACTGGCAGGATCACCAGGTGACAAAGGAAAACAAACTGAAGAAAGGAAACAAATGCAGCTGTCTCATCTATGGACTGCTAAGCTGCAGCATATACATTTTTGTTTTTGGGTTTAGATGTACTTTAAAGGAAAACTGTTCTTGCTTGTGTCAACCATTACCACTTTCCTTAAAGTATAATTAAAGGCAAAACTTTTTCTTTTAGTTTCGGATAGAATGGAGATGGATTAGAACACCTGTCAGTTTTTATTGCTGTCTGTGTCCCCTTTAAGGAGATTCACCCCCTCTATTTGTCCTGTTTACCTTTATTAAAAAATTAACGTAAAATCCTAAATTTTGGAGAGGTTCACAGAAAAGTAATGGGGACACATGTTCTGGTGACCTGGAGATCCCCAAACAATTTCCTTAATTTGCAGGGATTTCCTCTCACTTTCTGCTTGGCTATGGGACAGGAATTGAATGGAAATCTCCGCAGGTGGCGAAAAGACTGACGGGGGTTATAACCCTCCTTTACTCTATCCAAAATGGGGGGGGGGGGGGGGGGTTTGCCTATAGTTCTACTTTAATCTTTCTGTAGGCATCCATAGTTGTCATTTACTTTGTTGAACCCTAAATTGGGTCATTGGGAAGCATTTATTGTAGGCCGCAGTATTTCAATTTCTTATATGTTGTTTCCTCTAGGTGGAATTTGAAGGTCTTAAACATGAGATCAAAAGATTGGAGGAGGAGACAGAATTCTTGAACAGCCAACTGGAAGATGCCATCCGGTTAAAAGAGATATCTGAGAGACAGTTGGAGGAATCTCTAGAGACTTTGAAGACAGAGCGTGAGCAGAAGAACAACCTGCGTAAGGAGCTGTCCCATTACATGAACATCAATGACTCCATGTACAGCAACCATCTGAGCTTCTCCCTGGATGGACTCAAGTTCAGCGATGAAATTACAGAGCCGAATAATGATGATTCCATGAATGGTTTTGAGCATAATGGGATCATCAAAATGAATGCTGACAACAAGATGTCCACCCCCAAAAAGAATGATCCGGCTCCAAGCCTGGTTTCTGATCTGCTAAGTGAGCTAAACATCTCTGAAATACAGAAATTAAAGCAGCAGCTGATGCAGGTATGACAAACAGAGTTTGCTGGCCAACACCCTAAAAGGTTATAAGGGAATAGGAAACTGAAGTTCCTCGTTGTGGAATGATTTACAGTTTCACTGCATTTCATTTTATGCTAAAAACACTACTCTCACGCGTATTTTTTTTTTCAATTGTTTATTTCAATAGGGCATTCGGTTATACAGGAACATCAATAATTTTGAACATACAGTGGATTATCTCCACCTATAAAGCCACATGCCCAGTCAACACCGTGTCATCATTAGGTAAACATAGGAAGTGCATTTCAGACAATGGGCCTCAAGGACTAGGAAGTCTCCGTATCCCGCATAATTTAACGGTTAACACCATTTTTTTTTTATTTGGTGAAAAAAGAATAGAAGAAAAAAAAAAGGGGGGGGGGGGGGGAAATGAGTGAACAGGTAAGACCCAGAGGGCCAAAACAGCGAGGAGAGCATTAGGGAAAATGAAGGAAAAGAGAGGGTCAGAAAAAGATGGATGGAAGGGGGGTCAGTCACCAGCCAGCACCCCCAACAATGTCTGGGGTGCCTTTCCAGTAGACTCATATTCCAGGGGAGTTAAGTCACCAGCTCCGCATGTTCCTCAGAGTAGATGAATTTGTGCCAGTAGAACTGCTTCTTGAGCAATTTCTCCCTGTCCGTGGCAACCAGGTCCTCCATGGCATTGATCTTGGCTACTTTTTTCAACCAGACGGCAACCACCGGTGGCTGTCTGCTTCTAGTACAGTGGGATGCAGCTCTTCGCTGCTGTGAGCAGGAGAGGCAAGATGGATTTCCTATATATCTTGCTTGGAATCTTGTGGTGGTGAAGGAGGAAGAACGCAGGGGTCTTGGGCAGCTCGCGATCTGTAAATTTCTGAACAATGCAGTGAATCTCAGTCAAGTTGGACAGCAAAAGGAGACAGGACCAGAAGATGGGTAGGAGAGAACCGGGTTCCTCCCCACACCTCCAGCAGAGATCAGTGTTCTGCGGGAACATCTTGTGGATCCTTACTGACGTATTATACCTCCTGGTCAGTACCTTGTATCCCGCTTCCTGGTGGTTAGCACAAACTGAGAGCAACTGGTAAGTCTGGGATACAACGTGGCGCGTAGGGGAATAATTCTAGACACAACATAACTTGAAGTACGTAAGGCTTTTCCTGTAGGGTTCTGGGGGAAGTAACGTGCCAATGAAATGGGCTAACTGTAGTTTTTGCCAGAAGGAGAGGCCTGCCAAAGATGGGTCATCCATGATTTGTTGCCTGGTCATCCATTGTCCGTTTGTGAGGAAGTGCCGGACCTGGGATCGTTCAGTCTCCTTCAGATCCTGAAATCTAGGGTCACAGAGTCCCGACTGAAGGCAGGGTTTCCCATGGCAGGGGTGAACGGCGAAGGGGTGGGTGCAAAGGAAAAGTTGCGTAAGGCTTCTTGAGCCATCCGCCACGTTTCACCTACAGTGGGGGGTGGTCTAGTATCCGGCGTGGTAGGTTCAACTGGCACCAAGGAAACACATCTAGCCGGGTCCCAGCCAGGAGCCCCTCCAACTGTATCCACTGTTTCAGAGGACCATGGCGGCGCACCGGTCCAGGATTCGGGTCAGATGGCAGGCCATATGATAGAGGTTGATATCCGGTAAAGCTATGCCACCCAACACTTTTGTCAGTCACAGAAAAGACTGGGCCAGCCGTGGGGGTTTCTCAGGAAAGGAACTCAGGATACGGACTGGGAGGGCCTGGAGATGGTATAACAACCAGGGCATAACACGCATATTTTTTAATAGTTCCATCTCTGACCTAAACCTGTCAACGCTCCATTAGTGAGATTTTCCCTGTAACTGCTCGTGTCTCCATCCCCTGCCATAAGGCCATAGTGTGAGTGTTGCAGCTAGACCGTCCAGTAATGTGTACTACATGTTTGATAATACATCTGCGTAACATCAGAATTGTAATTGCTTTGGTAATTAGGCAGAGCTGGAAATGTTGTTGAGGGTATCTTGCACCCACATCCAAAATTTGAAAAAATAATAATGGGAGATTCCAGCTACCCAGAATCCGTTTAGGGTTGCACCCATATATATTTTTTTTCTTAACAGAGTATACTCAAGTACTTGCCGATACCAATTGCCAATTATGGGCGATTTGAGCCCATACAAAATGCATGGGCTCAAATCACTCTGCAAGGAATCGCATGTGTTTTTGAAGAGGTGTGCGGTGCGATTCCTGTCTGAATCGCATGGGGTTTCCCACACTGCATCAGTGTCACTATGACAAGCCTAGGTTCACACAGCATAATGGGAGATATTGGCACATGAGAAGATCAGCCCCTGAAACAGTCCTAAAAAGTCCAATAATAGTAGTCCATAAAGTTCAGTACCGGAGGCTGCTATCCCCAAAATGAGAAGCCAGCTCTGTAATGAAGCAATATAGAAAGCCAGGGAAGCGCCATCTAAGTGCAGCAATGGGCAAATAGTTTTATTAAAAAATAGAACAACTGTTAAAAAAAACATCTCGCATGTCAAATACAAATCTGTGCGATCGTAGTGTCCCTGTCTTGTGGGACACGCCGATGATTGAAAACTACGGCTGCTTGTGTTGCTCACAGGGCTTGGAGGAGATGTATAGGCCCGTAGAAGGAGCTCACAAGCTCCAAGCACGTAGTCTGTTACTGCAGTGGTCCACCCCCAAGCTGACATCACTTCCGCCCTATACCTATGTGTGTGCTCCAAGCTGGTTTACAGGGATCTCAGAACTTCCTACATCTCCTCTAGTCCTGTGAGCACCACAAGCAGCCGTGGTTTTCTATTATCAGCGGGTCCTGTGGCATGGGGACACTATGACTGTGCAGATTTGAGTTGTTATAACCATTTTTTAATAAACTGACCATTGCTGCACTTAGATGGCGCTTCCCTGTCTTTCTAAAATGGGTTCACACAGGAGCGGTGGGGGAAACCACAGATTGGAATTGCACTGCATTCCTGTGCCTTTTGTATGGGCTTTAAATCGCACTGCAAAGGTACCACTTTTAGATATCATAGCAATTACATCAGTACAATTATCGGCAACAAATACTGGTATTGGTGCAACCCTACATTATGTATCGGTTTCTGAAAAGTAAACTTGCATCTATATTCATTTCCGTATTTAATTGTCAACCAAAAGTCATTTTTTATTTTGCCTTTATTAAAATTTTGTTTTAGGTTGAAAGAGAGAAGGTTGGTCTTTTGTCGACTCTTCAGGAGTCTCAGAAACAGTTGGAGAACACCAAAGGAGCCCTGTCTGAGCAAAGCGACAAAGTCAGCAGGCTTACTGAGAACCTAAATGCCATGAAGAAGCTCCATGCCACCAAGGAGCGTCAGTCTGCCCTAGACAATGAGAAAGAGAGGGACAGCCATGAAGACGGAGACTACTATGAGGTTGACATTAATGGCCCTGAGATTCTGGAATGCAAATACAAACTTGCTATGGCAGAAATCCATGACCTCAAAGAGGAACTGAAGACTGTAAAGTCCAAGTACGAAGAATGTGAGCTTAAGTACGAAGAGGATAAGAACAGGTTTGAAAGTGAAACTCAGTCTATGGCAGAAAAGATCTCCTATCTAGAAAAGACCACACGCCAAGATAGAGACCAAGTTGTCAGACTGGAGAAAGAACTCAAGAAAGTGAGTGATGTGGCAGGAGAATCGCAAGGAAGTCTCACAGTGGCACAGGATGAGCTTGTCACATTTAGTGAAGAATTGGCCAACTTGTACCACCATGTCTGTATGTGCAACAACGTGACACCCAACAGGGTCATGCTGGATTACTACAAGGAGGGAAAAGGTGGCAGGAACAGTCCTGAGGGTAAAGGGCGCAGGTCACCAATATTGCTTTCCAAAGGTCTGTTGACCACAGAAAATGGCCAAAGCGAGTGTGGATCTCCAGTATCTCCAGTTCCATCGCCTGTTTCTGACCACAGAAAAGAACCCATGAACATTTACAACCTCATAGCCATAATCCGTGACCAGATCAAACATTTACAAGCTGCAGTGGACAGGAGCACAGAGCTGTCTCGACAGCAGGTGGCCAGCCAGGAGCTTGGACCAGCAGTGGATAAAGACAAAGAAACCCTCATGCAGGACATCTTGAAGCTGAAGTCTTTGCTCAGCACAAAGCGAGAGCAAATTGCTACCCTGCGCACCGTATTGAAAGCCAACAAACAAGTGAGTAGCGATTGGCTATGGAGCTTAAGCAATTATTATATATATTATAATTTATTCATTGGGTGATCTGCTTGAAAGAAAGTAGGTTAGGTTTCATTATTGCAGATGGGAAAGTGTATTTGCATAAGATCTCTAGAGCAGCTGAATCTTTCTAATTTTAATTCAAATCAAAGCTATATATCCTTTTATTCCTAATTCAGTCTTATCTTTCCTTTTTAAGAACTGTGTTTGTCTGCTCTGCTTTGACTGAATTTGAAGGACCTGTCAGATTTAGAAAATACATTTTTTGTTAAATACCATAAAACAGTAATTACATTTTGCAAGAATTAAGACCACAATTCAAGAAAATAAATTGAAAAGACACACATGAAGCCTTTTTCTGGGGAAATTAGTAGCATGCACAATTTATATCACCAAATTCTTCTTTTTGCCCTACTTCAAGGAACATAACGTTTTTATATAGGATGTAACTATTAATGAGAGTTTATCAATTGGCTTATTTCAAGATGACATGTTTAAATGGTTCACCTCAAGATAACATGTTACACACCCGTATTTAGGGTGTAACCTGCTCCTAATCAACCTGCCCCCCACTGCCTGAACCCCTCCCTGCGACAGTGGATGGGGCTTCCTCTCCCCCGCAGCTGCTATCACATTTAAAAATCGGCATTCATTCACAGGGATCTGTGAATAAACTAAAAGTCCCATCTTCCACTGTGGCAGACGGACTTTTTCAATTTCAGTGGGCTGAGAGTGTGTGCTGATCAGCACGCTTGTAGTCCATTCACAATTCCTAAAGCTCTGAAACTGACCATGGGTGCAATGCTCTGCAGGCTCCTGAGGAAAAATAAAAATAAATACACCTTTTTCCTGCAAAAAAAAATAATTTGTATTTTATTATAATTTTTCATAAAGGTAAGCTAATCCTTTAAAATTTGAGAATTTTGTCAGTTTGCTACAGACAAGAATGGGATTATTGCAACATTAAGTTTGTGGAAACTGCTGTGGCCTGATCTGTGTGAGACAATTCAGCCCAGGACACCAGGATGTACTTGATTGTGTCTACTGTGGGCGTGCTTCCTAGTTCAAGTAGTAAAGACCCTGAATGATGCCAAAGGGAAGCTCATACATGGAGAGAATTTCTTTCCTGCAACCACTGGTTGCAGGAAAGGAATTTGCTCGATTCCCCCATCAACACCAACAGTGTTGACAGGGGAATCCCTTCCAGTGGGAAAAACAGTCTCTGTCAGGAGAAGACAGTGATTTTTGTTAGCGGCTATACCAGCCGCTAGCAACAATTGTATGTAAAATCCGGCAGGCTGGTTGCACCTAAGTTGTTTGATCAATTTGATCAGCCTCCTCATACATAGTTCGAATCTTGGTTAGTTCGCACTGAATCGGCCGAAATTCGAACAGTCTATGGCTGGCCTAAACAAAAATGGAATTGACCCTCTGGGGAGAATGGAAGGCATTTTCAGGGGGAGTACTGAGATCTTTTTGAATCGTAATAAATACCTTCATGTGTTATGTTTACAATTCATTTACATGTATACACTGAACAAAAATCTTTATCTGACGTTGGGTCAGCTGGAGGCCTTAATTTAGTAAAGGCTACATGTTTTGTCCAGAAAAGTGCAGCAATCTGAAATTCCTATAACGAGAAGAATCTCGTAGTTAAATGTTTTTTAGTATGGAACACCTCAGCATACCGTATACTCAAAGGAGATCTATAGTCACAGCATACATTTGCATTTTGTAGCAATACAAACAGTTATTTTTCAAGCCACAAGCTTACTTAAAGAAAAAAATCTTTCATGTTGTAAGTGCTGCTTGTCTCCTGGCCATCTCTTTCCACAACTTCCTGGAATCCCTGCATGCTTTTAAGCTTCTCCTCTGCTGTTTACTTTTGATTTCTAAGGACTACATATCCCATGGTACTTTACTGTCCGCCAGCAGTGATTCCTGTACTAACTCCGCCTCCTGAAACTCCTTCTTTCAGCACCTCTGCGTGTCACAGAATTCAAGGAAATGTGTGGGGACCTTCACAAATTTACAAACTTCATGATCAATCAGATTAATAAGAGTAGCCTAAAAATAATTGAAATCTAAGGAGATAATATATTTATTTTACATTTGGACCATGGATGCACTTTAAAGCTGAACTCTAGGGAAAGAAGAAATGCTCCCTTGAAGTGGTTCTGCCACTGCACTGCAAGCGGAAAATGCTCATTTAGGTTTAGGGCCCCAAAAAGCTATTTACCCCATCTTCCACTCCTGCAGGCTCCTCCTAGGCTGTAAGACCAGTCCCTCTTCTCAACTGTGCTCCAGCAGTCACAGGTCATCTGTCATCATCAAGTCCAATGTAGAGTGCATAGCCCTGCATTGGACTTGAGGACAATGAGGGATAGTTTACTGTCAGAGCGTAGGGAAGTAGAGGAAGGCGCCATATGCGATTGGGTTTTGTGGCCCCCTAGATCTGAACTAGCATTTAACACTTGCAGTGCAGGGGTAGCCCCACTGCAATGGAGCATTTTTCCTTCCCCCTGAGATTTCACTTTTATTGTGTGATGGCAAACCCCTGTTATTATCCAGCTGTGTTATCAGTTAACACAGTGGTTCTCAACCTTACTAGTGCCGTGACCCCTTGATAAAATTTCCCAAGTTGTGGGGACCCCTAACAGTAAAATTATTTTCGTAGTGTCTGTTATCGGCACCCAAGGCAAGTAATTTGCGTCCCCTAACCCACAGACGAGTCCCTTCCACTTGTACAGTATTAAAAGCCCTTATAGTACATTTTAGGATGTACCACTCTTTCTCTTTGTTCTCCTTTTTCTTTCCCTTTTATCTCTCTCCATCTTCTTGTTTTTTTTTTTTTCCCTGCCCCTTTCTCATATTCTTTCTCTCCCTTTTTCTTTGTTCCTTCCCCTCTTTTTCCTCTCCCTTTCATGTATTCTCTATTTTTATTCCTTCTCTTACTTCTTGGTGGGGGGGTGGGGGGAATGGGATGAGTGGCAATGCTGACGGGGAGTTGGAATGAGTGGCAATGCTGGGGGGAGTTCTGATCGGCCAACTTAGGTGCTCTTGATCAAGGTCATTTGCTGATCTGAGAACTGTAGTGGGGACTTTTAATGGCAACTATAAGCACAGGTTGTCTTACTCACTGTGTCTCTGGCTTCACTGTGTCTCCGACTTTGTGTTGTCTTGTAGCAGCGACACCTATGTTAAATTCAGGATAGGGTCTCCTTTAGCCCCACCCACTTCACATTCATCTCCAGTCAGCTGACCTCTAGTCTCTGCCCCCCAGCCATGTCCTTAACTGAATGGGCGGCCGCGGGCTCCAGGAACAGCCCAGCTGGGCGGCCTCAAAAAGGCTGGGAGAGTGGTGCGGGCTTCAGGAACAGGCCAGGATTCGATGACCACTGGCAAATCATCATTTGACCCCCAGGCTGAGAACCACTGAGTTAACATTTTCTTGCTGCAAAGCTTCTCTTAAATATATAGATTGGGATGGTCAACTGGCATTAATTGTTCTTTAAGAGTTTTGACCATGCAAATTTGAAGAATCCTAATATTTCTTCATCTGCTACTATCCTGGCTGTTGGTATATCTTCTGGCCACTAAACTTGTCTACCCATTTTACATCAACAGATTGGGTCTTAAAGAAGTAGGGCCAAAGCTTTTTAGGTCCTACTTCTCGTATGAATAATAAACTGCACTCCTGTGACCCATTTTCAGCAGAGAGCTAAAGCCTGCTGTCGGCTCTTGTCACTCAGCTGGTCCAGGCTTTGGATCTCTTCTGACTTTACAGTCGGGATCCACCCAGCAGCCTGGCCCGGTGGCTGACTCACCCCTTAGCAAGCCGCTGGGAGACGGAGCCAGCTGCTCCTGCCCCCTCCGCAGTCTGTTGCTACAGTGAGTGCTGGTGGTGCAGAGAAGAGAGCCAGTGACTGACAGTCATGGCTCTCTGCTCAGAGCGGAGGGGAGTACTGAACGATCAGTGGTGTTTGGTCGCTCAGCTCTCATAGTAGAGGTGGTGGGGGACAAATGCAGCATCAGGTCGATGCTGTGTCCACCTAGGTAAGTATTTTGTTTATTTTTTTTTTTTTGGGAAACCCTATACTTTTAATGGGCTAAGGCCACTCTTTCTATTTTATCGAGCAGTACCTGTACATAGAGGCTGTAAGCTCTTTATTGGGGCTGCGTGATCTCTCCAGCCTGGGATTTAAGTGCTGCTGCACTGAATGGCTGTGAGCAGGCTCACAGCAAATTTTAGCTGATCCTAACTGCAGCTTAAGGGTGCTTTTGAAGGCTCAGTGAAGTTGCTAATAAAAAGTTTGCAAATGCTGCCTTAATGCAAGTTGAGGCCTAAAAGAACATACTGAAATGGAAGTATTCTTCAGTACTTTCATGTGCAGGATGGAAGCAAATTGCAGAGCCTGTTACAGTCAGAACTCTGATGAATAAAACAGATTACCATACACATTAAAGTACCATTAGTGTTTTTCTCTATTTAGCATTTAAATAATTGGATCATGATAAATATATGGCAAGCTCTGCCATTGAAACAGATATGGTGCCTTATTTTTTTTTTTTTTTTCATCCTGTGTTTTGTGGTAAATTGTGTTGAAGGGTTGGGAGAGGAGTGATATAACATGCAATATTACACATTTTTATTACAAGCTTAGTCATGAGCTCTCCATGGTGCCATCCATGATTGAACATTCCATGGTATCTCTATTTGGTGTTAAGCTTCACTGATCTGTCTTGCCAAAACAGACGTTCAGATAAAACCAATTACTGCCTTTTCTTTTCCTCAGACTGCAGAAGTCGCTCTTGCCAACTTGAAGAGCAAATACGAGAACGAAAAAGCTATGGTGACCGAAACCATGATGAAACTCCGCAATGAGTTGAAGGCCCTCAAGGAGGACGCTGCTACATTCTCCTCTCTCCGAGCCATGTTTGCCACAAGGTATATATATATATTTTTTAAAATTCCAGATTAAAGATCCCTGCAATAGTAACACATTTATGCTGGCACGTGCCACGTGCCATGCTTCAACCCTTCATCACTGCAAGGTTATTTGGCAAAGGTTTTTAAAACTGTTATGCATCTCCCTACACCCAGTGCCTTAAAATGCCAGTATCCTGGCAGTCTGTTTTGAGGGGGGATATTCAATAGTATCTGGTGGTACTGGTCCTTCTTCTTTTTTTTTTCCTCCCTGGCACAGCATGACTGGCACGAGTTTTTTGCATTTGACCGTTTCATTTATCATTTTTTAGGTAAATCAGGTAAAGTGCACCTTATAAATTCATATTGTTAAATGGCATAGTTGTTCAGTGTGAAACTATTGCAGGTTTGGCAGAACTATTGAATCCTTTCATGTGGGGTCAGCAGCCTGAAAATCTTGACAAGGTTGTAAAGCCCCAGAGAGAACAATTCACAATATGTGTTAAGTCATGCTCCGATTTCCTCTATATCCAACAAAAGGCAGGAGCAGGAATATTTCTTGTCTCTGCTGACATTCAGGATTATTCCTAAATAACCTCTTGCAGCTAACATTGTTTTGTTTCTCTTTGATGTTAACACCTATAGAAAGCAATAAAACACACAGGTGAATGCACAATGTAAGAATATGCAACAAGATGATGCATTATTCATTGTTACCCAGCTCAAAGGTTTTATGCAGTAAACCGATTAGTGGCATATATGCAAAAAAAATGCTCTTAGAAGATCTCCAGGCAGTCTTCCACATCTTTTATGTGCAATTTTAGTTTTTTACCTTATTATCCCCAAATCTGTAGTAAAAAGTATATGTTCAGCTAGTTGAAATGGCTGACATTTACGGCTCACTTCTTTATTCAAATTGAGCCAATCCAGGTTGGAACTGGTTTCCCCAATCCACTTACAGGGCAAATTCACCTTTGGAAACATGTTGCACGTTTTTAGGGTGGAACGTGTAACATGTTCCCAGTGCTGCAGCCGCTGCCTGATCCCCGCACTCCCTGTGATAGCAGTATGGGAAAAAGTTGCCCGTACTAGCTGTCACTTTTTTAAATCAGTGGGGCTCTGCCCACATGGCCGCTTCATTCATTCATTCATTCATTCATTCACACAGCTCTGTGTGTGAATGAACTACAAGCCTCGACATCCTTGGCGGCTGTCAGCTTGTAGTTCTCAATAAACTATCATGGTGCTGTGGAGTGCCGTGGTAGTTCATTGATCCTTCCTGTCAGTGTATCTGCTTGCCTGTACGGGATGTATGAGCACACAGAAGATCTGCAGGAGACCTGCATGGCTCATCACTGGTGCAATGCTTTACAGGCTCCCAAAAAAAGAAAAATGCACAATTTTTTTGTACCTGCAAAAAAAGTGCATTTATCTATTTTTAAAGTGAACTTCTCCTTTTCATTTCTGTTAGAGGATTCACATAATTATGTGTGGTAGCTTGCATTGGAAAGGGAGCCTGTTCATTATTATTGGTTTTGCCACTACTGCATAGTGCAATGAAATGGCAATCACAGCTAATGAATGGCACAGCAGTACACCGCGGTAAACACGTTGCAGTAACAAATGGTAAAAGACAAGTTTTACCACCTATTACCAGAATGCAAAACCTGAATGGGCCTCTAATGTTTATGGGGATTATTTTATATACTAAACCTTTGCAGTGGCGCTGCTATGGGGGTGCGGCCCGCACCAGGTTAACACCCGCCAGGCTCAGACTAGCACTGGCACCCCATTGAGTGGTGCGCCGCGGCTCCCTCCTTCCCCTCCAAAATCTCCTCGGCTCCACGCAATGTGCGGGCAGAGTGGGGGGAGGAGGTGGGAGTGAGACAGAGGTTCCCAGGGTCCGACCGTCCCACACCCCGCGGCCACAATTACATCTCTGTCCCTGCTGGCTGCACTCACTGCCGCTTCCTCCTCGGCTCTGACGTGTACACAGGCTGGGAGGAAGAGCCGAGGAGGAAGAGGGCCACCATCCACGCCACCTGCCCTGAGGTATGTAACAGGAGTACTGCAGAGTTGGGGGACATGGTGATTGGGGGGGGGGGGCATTGGCAGGTAACAACTATGCTGCTAGAAATGATTTTGGGGGGGTTAGAGGATAGGTGCTAAGGGGTGCTTTGTTGTGGGTTAGGACTAGTACTAGAAGTAGAAGGCGGGGGGCAGATTTTCAATTTGACCACCCCTAGCACATATCCTCCAACCCCCCCCCCTCAAAACAAACATCCCATTCACCTCCCCCCAACCCTCCCCCCCGATCCCATCCTGGCTCCATCCTCTCCCCCGATCCCGTCCCGGGTCCATCTACTACCTCGATCCCACCCCAACTCTATCCATCCCGCTCCATCCACCCCACCCCCGATTCCATCCCGGCTCCATCCGTCCCCCCGATCCCATCCTGGCTCCATCCACCCCCCCACCCCAATCCCATCACGGCTCCATCCGTCCCCCCGATCCCATCCCAGCTCCATCCATTGTGGCAGGTTAAGGGGGGAGAGCCACACCGACGCACTAGCCTGCTAAGTGTGGGAGGGGGGTGTGACTCCATGTTTTACCGCACCAGGTGACGCCACTGAACATTTGTTCTTTATTTTGTTACATTTTAAAGGACCTTATTTGCTAAACTGCAAAATCCCATATTTCATAGTACTTAATCAAATCATACGATCTAAAACTGTTGGTGTTTAGCCACCAGTCATATTCTTAAGTTCAGGAAAAGTTCAGGTAGACTATTTTATTGAGTTACTTTTACCAATGAATACATCTGGTTAAAGATAGTCTTTGGGGATGGCATTACGGGAGCTAAAATTACTAAACCCAGCCCACCAATGAAGTTTCAATAACCTAAAACATGCATCCAGCCACTATTAAGAATCCTGTCATGACGGAACATGGACGGTGCCTTCTTTCTCCTGAACTTGAGCCAACAAGATGAGGGATGCAGATGACTTTGTCAGCAGTGGCATTTCTCAGATTTCTCCCAAGACAAGATTACTTCTATTTATTCCAAGTTGTTGACTAATTACTGCACCAACTTTGATAATGCATGCTGCATCCCCTATGTTTTTGTCCTTAGAGGTTCCCATTTAACCACTTAAGGACCGAGCCTCTTTTTGAGATGTGGTGTTTACAAGTTAAAAACTGTTTTTTTTGCTAGAAAATTACTTAGAACCCCCAAACATTATACCTTTTTTTTTTTTTTTTTTTTCTAACACCCTAGAGAATAAAATGTTGGTTGTTGCAATACTTTCACCATATTTGCACAGCGGTCTTACAAGCACACTTCTTTTGGAAAAATTACACTTTTTTAATTAAAAAATAAGACAACAGTAAAGTTAGCCCAATTTGTTTTTATATTGTGAAAGATAATGTTACGCCGAGTAAATTGATACCCAACATGTCACGCTTCAAAATTGCGCCCGCTCGTGGAATGGCGACAAACTTTTACCCTTAAAAATCTCCATAGGTGACGTTTAAAAAAATTCTACAGGTTGCATGTTTTAAGTTAGAGGAAGTCTAGGGCTACAATTATTGCTCTCGCTCTACCTATCGCGGCGATACCTCAGATGTGTGGTTTATACACCGTTTTCATATGCAGGCGTTACTCATGTATGCGTTCGCTTCTCGCGTTTACATTTTTTAAATTTTTTTTCTTATTTATTTTACCTTTTTATTTTTACACTGTTTAAAAAAAAAAAATAAAAAATTGTGTCACTCTAATTTCTATTACATTCCTATGATGTTGCTTCTGCCCTGCATTTTTATGGAGATGGGTGGGGGCCATCTTCCCCTCACTCGTCTCTGTGACCAGCAAGGGTGAAGATCCGATCGCCTCAGCCGCTGCAGACAATTCCGGTAAAAGGCGAAGGGCACCAGAGCGTGGCGGGAGGGGGGGGGCCCCCTCTCCCACCACCGATTAAAAGTAATCTCGCGGCGAATCCGCTGAACAGACCACTCTTATCGGAAAGCGGACCGCTGGCCGAAGAAGAGGCTACCGTGGTTATGGCAGCTAGCTGTTGCCATAACGATATCCCCCTTCAAAGTAACGACATATATTGGCGTGCGGCGGTCCCGAAGTGGTTAAAGGGAACTTTTCCTGCCAGGTTGATCTCCTGAAAATTCTAGGCACCTGGCTTTCTGCAGAATTAGTATTTTGTGAGTCACGGGCTTGGCTTATGCCTGCAACCAGTGAAATCTGCATGCTTGCTTTAGAACAAACTTTTGAGGCCATTAAAAGAGCATGACGGTCCAGCATTAACAATTTCAGAAGAACTCGGCAATGGCAGCTTATACTTCTTTTGGCACAGGTTTCTTGTGCTGTGATGCTTGTCTGTATAGTCCAACACTGGTTTCCTGCAGTGGAACGACCACATACAGCTGATTTACATGCAATTCTCAGATGATGGTTGTGTGCTATGGTTTAGGAAGGCAGTGTGGGGACGTCTGTTCCTGCCAGCTACATGCTTTCCTGCTGAACAGCATTTAATTAAACCAAAAGCTTCATTAAAGTGTGTTTTTAAGCTTTGTGCCCATCTGTGCTGATCATTCCAGTGCAGAATATTAATCGGCTATAGCTAAGCAGTAGTTGCTGTATATACAGAGCAATTGACACACTGACTGTACAGGCAGAATCTCGATTATAAAACCTTTCCAAACCTTTGGAATCCTTCTAATCCATTTACAAAGTTTGAATCATGGGAGAATGAAAAGGAAAATAGTAATAGTTTCTGTGATCAACAATCTGAAAAACTGCCTACTTTATCTAAGCAGCGAGTATGTATGAGTTAATGTCCTCAGTCAATTCTTGTTCCAGAGTCTGCCATACATGCAGCCACACGTGTCTTCCACCCACAGAGTGTAAATGATTCCCCACTTCTGTATCTTGACATAAATACAGCAATTAGTCTGTGCTCTTTCCGTACCACAGAGACTGCAGAGTACCTGAGGCAGCTCAGGCACAGTGGGAACTATTAATCCATGAAGCTGGCTCCCTGGGGACGGCGTATTGTAATTACACTTTAGGAAAGCTGAAAGATTCAGTATAAATAGAATAGGGGTCCTCGGGGACCCTGAATATCAGATTCAGGTCACCCAGATCTACTGATGGAAAATGATTTCCACAGCCCAAACTGGAATAATTACTCTTATGTGTCAAGCATGTTGGCACATGCTAATACTACATATGGTGATATTGCATGTAGGATTCACAGAGGATAAAATGAGCCTTCAAAGCTAGGAATCCTTGGGCTGCCCACACCAACCTGTAACATTTTATCATGTTTATTTAAAGAGGTTCTAAAGCTAAAATGTTTTTTTTTGCCTTTTAACCACTTGACCACTGGGCACTTAAACTCCCTTCCTAACCAGACCAATTTTCAGCTTTCAGCGCTCACACATTTTGAATGACAATTACTCCGTCAGGCAACAATGCTACCCATATGAATTTTTTGTCCTTTTTTTCACACAAATAGAGCTTTCTTTTGGTGGTATTTGATCACAGTTGGGTTTTTTATTTTTTGCGCTATAAATGAAAAAAGATCGAAAAAATTACAAAAAAAAAAAAAAAGCATTTTTCTTTCTTTCGGTTATAAAATTTAGCAAATTAGTAATTTTTCTTTATATATTTTGGCCAAAATGTTATACTGCCACGTATCATTGGTAAAAGATAACCAAAATCAATGTATATTATTTGGTCTGTGTGAAAGTTATAAAGTCTACAAGCTATGGTGCCAATCACTGAAAATTGATCTCGCCTGATGTATTGACAGCCCATCTCATTTCTTGAGACACTTAGGCTCGGTTCACACTAGGACGACTTGGGATCCGACTTGTAAGCCCTCAAGTCGCCCCAAGTCGCCCCAGAAAGAGATTCACATTACAGTGAATGGGAGCGTCTTAATAGACACTACTGAAGTCGCTCCGACTTCAGAGCGTACTCCCTGTACTACTTGGATCCGACTTGGTAGGAGACCTGTACCATAGAAATCAATAGAAGTCGCCTCCAAGTCGGATCTCTCTCTACAGTCAAGCGACTTTTCAGGGAAAAAATTTAGTTTGCCCAGGCAAACCCCTCCCTCCCAGAGAGCTGATTATCCTGTGATTGGCCACAGCCAAAGTCGCCTGTTCTGGAGGCGACTTCAAGTCGCGTTGTAATTTGCTTGAAGTCGCGTTGAAGCCGCGTTGAAGTCGCCGTACAAAGTCGCGCCCAAATCGTGTTGCCCCTGTGTGAACCGAGCCTAAGGGCTCTTTCACATGGGGATCAGTGATGATCCCCCCCCCCCCCCCCGTGAACATCCGATTGCTGAGCAGGAAAATGACAGGTCCGTCGCTGCACAGTGTGCAGCGACGGACCTGTCAGAGCGCCGCTCTCCCCTATGGGGGATCGGGTGATGACGGACCGTAGAGTCCGTCCTCATCCGATCCGAAAATGGATGGAAAAGTAGGTTTTTCCTCCGTTACACTTTTTCGGATCGGAGCGGGTCGGATGTCAGCGGACTTGTCGCCGCTGACATCCGACGCTCTATAGACCTCCATGGAGTGTCCGTTCAGGTCCGCCTAAAAAACTGACAGGCGGACCTGAACGGACGGTCCGTGTGAAAGAGGCCTTACAAGCCAGGAAAGTACAAATACCCCCCAAATGATCTCTTTTTGGAAAGTAGACAATCCAAGGTATTTAGTAAGAGGAATTGTGAGTTTTTTTGAAGGTGTTTTTTTTTTTTTTTTTTTTTTTAAGTAATTAACAGTTTATTTCTCTCACACAGCATATGCATACCACAAATTATACCCCAAAACACATTCTTCTACGCCTCCTGAGTATGGCGATACCACACGTGTGAGACTTTTACACAGCCTGGCCACATACAGAGGCCCAACATGCAGGGAGCAATGTCAGGCATTTTAGGGACATAAATTACACATTTCATTTTTTGACTACCTCTTACACCTTTGATGGCCCTGGAGCACCAGGACAATGGAAACATCCACAAAATTACCCCATTTTGGAAAGTAAACACTTTACTTTAAAGCCATAGTAAACTAAACTGCAAAAAAACAACAACTTCTCCCTGAAAGTTTAGGGCATAATGTGATAGTATGCATTGCATACTAGCACAATATGGAAGGCTTATTTTAAAACAAAGCCCTTCAACAGCGCGTTGACAGGGCTTCCATCTTCACCTGGTCTTCCTTCCAGGTTCACGGGCTCCAGCCGTTCGAATGGAAAAGTCGCGATGATGTCAATCTCGCACATGCGCTTGGTATTTAAGACTGCGGCACAGTGCTCTGAAGGGACAGCGTGAGTGTGTTGAGTGTGCTGGTGACATACCTGTTTGGGGAAAAAGCTGTCGGTTTGATTTAATGCTCTGCTTCCCAACAGAAGGCACTCCCCTTTTATAGTTCAATATTCTTTATTGAAGTTTTCAAGCGTAAGTACAAAAATCTGAAATGGAAAGAGGCTTCGCTCTCCTGAGAAGACTTAAAGTGGTTGTAAACCCTTACTTCTACCCAGTGAAGAGACTGGTCTCAGGTGATACAGAGATGAAACAAACCCTCCTACATAAATTGTACCTGTTTATCTGCAGTCTTCTCTTCTCTGTATCTGTTTAAAGTCCAGAATTTTTAAAACTTATCTGAGCTGTCAGAAAAAAGGGGATGGGGGGTTGAAGTTACTCTGCAGAGCTCAGTGAGGAGAGCTCTGGGAGCTGATGAAGGGAAGGGACACGCCTTCCCCCCCCTTTCACACAGCACACAGGAACAGGGCCTGAGTCTGTCAATCAGCTGGAGGTCCCTCCAGTGTCACCATTTTTGTCAGTGTCAGGAAAACTTGTCAGAAGTGATTCATGCTGATAGCAGAGGAACGAAGCAGCAGACAGATTACACTTAGTGCTCTTAATTGACACAAGTACACACTATTGAGCACGGGTGTAGGTAACATTTTGAGCACAGTGTGCCGAAAAATGTTTTCAAAGAAATTGAGCGTGACGGTTTTATAACAAAAAAATGTCAACTTCACACTTCTCAATTGCAAAAAGGATTTTTTATAAAGTAAATGCTGTAAATTACTTGAGTAATAGTGACTTAATTAACATCCTGCAGTCTCACGCCTCAGACCAGCCCCAATTCCTGCACCTTCACACCTCGGATCACTGTCCCCCCTGCTCATCTGCCCCACCACTGTAACCCCCTGCTCATTTGCCCCACCAGTGCACCCCCTTTCTCATCTGCCCCAACACTGTACCTCCCTACACATCTGCTCCACCACCGTACCCCCATGCTCTTTTTTTTGTCTCACCGCTGAACCACTTTCTCATATGTCCTAACACGGAACTCATCTGCTCCACCACTGACCTTGTGCACATATGTCTCACCTCTGTACCTCCCTGCTCTTCTGTCACACCACTGTAACCCCCCTGCGCATTTGTCCCATCAACGTACCCACTTTCTCCTCTGCCCCGCCACTGTACACCCCCTGCTCATCTGTCCCACCAATGCACCTTCTTTCACATCTGCCCCACCGCTGTATCCCCCTTCTCATCTGCCCCAACACTGAACCACCCTGTTCTTCTGTTCTACTGCTGAACTCCCTTCTCATCTGCCCCACCACTGTACCTCCTGCACATCTGCCCCACCACTGTACCTCCTGCACATCTGCCCCACCACTGTACCTCCTGCACATCTGCCCCACCACTGTACCTCCTGCACATCTGCCCCACCACTGTACCTCCTGCACATCTGCCCCACCACTGTACCTCCTGCACATCTGCCCCACCACTGTACCTCCTGCACATCTGCCCCACCACTGTACCTCCTGCACATCTGCCCCACCACTGTACCTCCTGCACATCTGCCCCACCACTGTACCTCCTGCACATCTGCCCCACCACTGTACCTCCTGCACATCTGCCCCACCACTGTACCTCCTGCACATCTGCCCCACCACTGTACCTCCTGCACATCTGCCCCACCACTGTACCTCCTGCACATCTGCCCCACCACTGTACCTCCTGCACATCTGCCCCACCACTGTACCTCCTGCACATCTGCCCCACCACTGTACCTCCTGCACATCTGCCCCACCACTGTACCTCCTGCACATCTGCCCCACCACTGTACCTCCTGCACATCTGCCCCACCACTGTACCTCCTGCACATCTGCCCCACCACTGTACCTCCTGCACATCTGCCCCACCACTGTACCTCCTGCACATCTGCCCCACCACTGTACCTCCTGCACATCTGCCCCACCACTGTACCTCCTGCACATCTGCCCCACCACTGTACCTCCTGCACATCTGCCCCACCACTGTACCTCCTGCACATCTGCCCCACCACTGTACCTCCTGCACATCTGCCCCACCACTGTACCTCCTGCACATCTGCCCCACCACTGTACCTCCTGCACATCTGCCCCACCACTGTACCTCCTGCACATCTGCCCCACCACTGTACCTCCTGCACATCTGCCCCACCACTGTACCTCCTGCACATCTGCCCCACCACTGTACCTCCTGCACATCTGCCCCACCACTGTACCTCCTGCACATCTGCCCCACCACTGTACCTCCTGCACATCTGCCCCACCACTGTACCTCCTGCACATCTGCCCCACCACTGTACCTCCTGCACATCTGCCCCACCACTGTACCTCCTGCACATCTGCCCCACCACTGTACCTCCTGCACATCTGCCCCACCACTGTACCTCCTGCACATCTGCCCCACCACTGTACCTCCTGCACATCTGCCCCACCACTGTACCTCCTGCACATCTGCCCCACCACTGTACCTCCTGCACATCTGCCCCACCACTGTACCTCCTGCACATCTGCCCCACCACTGTACCTCCTGCACATCTGCCCCACCACTGTACCTCCTGCACATCTGCCCCACCACTGTACCTCCTGCACATCTGCCCCACCACTGTACCTCCTGCACATCTGCCCCACCACTGTACCTCCTGCACATCTGCCCCACCACTGTACCTCCTGCACATCTGCCCCACCACTGTACCTCCTGCACATCTGCCCCACCACTGTACCTCCTGCACATCTGCCCCACCACTGTACCTCCTGCACATCTGCCCCACCACTGTACCTCCTGCACATCTGCCCCACCACTGTACCTCCTGCACATCTGCCCCACCACTGTACCTCCTGCACATCTGCCCCACCACTGTACCTCCTGCACATCTGCCCCACCACTGTACCTCCTGCACATCTGCCCCACCACTGTACCTCCTGCACATCTGCCCCACCACTGTACCTCCTGCACATCTGCCCCACCACTGTACCTCCTGCACATCTGCCCCACCACTGTACCTCCTGCACATCTGCCCCACCACTGTACCTCCTGCACATCTGCCCCACCACTGTACCTCCTGCACATCTGCCCCACCACTGTACCTCCTGCACATCTGCCCCACCACTGTACCTCCTGCACATCTGCCCCACCACTGTACCTCCTGCACATCTGCCCCACCACTGTACCTCCTGCACATCTGCCCCACCACTGTACCTCCTGCACATCTGCCCCACCACTGTACCTCCTGCACTTCTGCCCCACCACTGTACCTCCTGCACTTCTGCCCCACCACTGTACCTCCCCTTGCTCTTCTGCCCCACCACTGTACCCCCCCTTGCTCTTCTGCCCCACCACTGTACCCCCCCCTTGCTCTTCTGCCCCACCACTGTACCCCCCCCCTTGCTCTTCTGCCCCACCACTGTACCCCCCCCCTTGCTCTTCTGCCCCACCACTGTACCCCCCCCCTTGCTCTTCTGCCCCACCACTGTACCCCCCCCCTTGCTCTTCTGCCCCACCACTGTACCCCCCCCTTGCTCTTCTGCCCCACCACTGTACCCCCCCCTTGCTCTTCTGCCCCACCACTGTACCCCCCCCTTGCTCTTCTGCCCCACCACTGTACACCCCCCTTGCTCTTCTGTCCCATCACTGTAACCCCCCTTGCTCTTCTGTCTCATCTGTCCCAACACTGAACCCACCTGCTCATCTGTGCGGGTGTGATTTTCATTGCACAGAATGTGACTTAAAGGGACACAGAGTGCCGGGGCTCAGTAGTAAGTGGCGTAAAGTTCAGGGGTCAGGTGTAAGTGATGCAGAGGTTGGTGGTAGTAGTAGACACACACGCTCAAAATTTTATATACTTTTATATATATATATATATATATAATTGTGTGTCTCTCACTTTTCAACAACGTTCCCAGAAGTTCAACAGTAATTCCATAAACTATCACCTGATTGTGATTTTCTCAATCACAGTGAAATCCCTCCTTTCTGAGATTTGTAGTGGCATCCAATCGAGTCATCTTCCTCCAGATGAAAAAACAAATCTGTTGCGCTTAGTGTAACATTCAATATAGAAGAAAAGCAGCTGACACAAAATTGCTGGGTACAATTAAAAAGATATAGGAGAAGGTGCAGCGCTGAAAAAATTATATTGAATATAACTCATATAAAACTGAATTAAATATAACTCATAAAAAAATGTCCCAAAACATAAATGAAATGAAGCCAAACGGAGCCCCTGAAGACGCATGTTGATGATGAAACGTTGGGTGATGTCAGAGACTGGAGACGCAGGACGCGGTTGGAATTTTTTCAGCGCTGCACCTTCTCATATATCTTCCTCCCAGATGGTGAGCAGGGCAAGCAGGACTGTGATTAGCTTTAGCAGTGGCCAATGACAGTCCTCCCTCTCCTCCTGGAAATGGGGACTGCACCCATTCTCTTCCCCATCACAAAAGCTGACGATTACAGCTGAGTTAGAGAACCAAACAATGTTTGCCATCCTGTACAATGTGTGGGGGTACAGTGCCTCCCCCTCAGTGCAGGTGCGGCGTGGGGAATTCTAAGATTGTAATGCATTCGTGCGGCAGAAGCTGTGTCTCACTGACACTTCCCTGCACTGCTCTGCTGATGGGGAGGGAGTCAAGTGCCGGCAAAAGAGGCTTCGCATGCCGCTTGTGGCACCGTTTGCCTACCCCTGCTGTAGAGGGATTTGCTTTGTTCCCATATCATGTCTGAGGTTTACAATCACTTGGCGACCGCCCTCCGTACATTTGCTGCGGCAGGGCGGCCGCTCTGTGCCAGATCATGTGCCTAGTACATAATCTGACCCTTCCAGGTCTGGGTTGTGCTGCCAGCAACCTGCTCCCGTTGTGATTACAAACAGCGGGAGCCCATCGACTGGTACCGCAGACTCGATGTCCACCAGCACCTGCTGATTACACAGGCAAAATGAAAATCTGCTTATGTAAACAAGGCAAATTGCCGTTCTGTCAGAAGGGAAGGTATTGATTCTGTGTTCCTGCAAAGCAAAGCAGGAACACAGATCTTTGCCTTCCCCTAGTCAAAGCACAGTGAGTAAGCACATGCTAGGCACACTGTTAACCCTTTGATCGCCTCTGATGTTAACCCCTTCCCAACCAGTGTCATTGGTATAGTGCATATTTTTTTAGCACTGATCACTGTATTAGTGTCACTGATCCCCAAAAATTGTCTGATTTGTCCGCTGCAATAGCGCTGATCGCTGCCATTACCGTACTGGTACAAGAAAAAAAAAAATAATCCAATAGTTTGTAGACGCTATAACTTTTGCACAAACAAGTCAATATACGCTTATGGGGATTGTTTTTTACTAAGATATGTAGCAGAATACATATTGGCCTAAACTAATAAAGAAATGTGATTTTAATTTTTATTTTTTTTTTTTATTGGATATGTTTTATAGCAGAAAGTGAAAAATATTGTCTTTTTTTTTTTGTTTATAGTGCAAAAAATAAAAACTGCAGAGGTGATCAAATACCACCAAAAGAAAGCTCTATTTGTGGGGGAAAAATGGACAAAAATGTTGTTTGGGTACAGTGTCGCACGACCGCGCACTTGTCAGTTAAAGTAACGCAGTGCCGTATCGCAAAAAATGGCCTGGTCATGAAGGGGGGTAAATCTCCCGAAGGTCAAGTGGTTAACATTCAAAGGCAAGTGTTGGAAGTATAGTCGTAAGATAAGTTCTTTCTGTGCTTTTCTTAACCACTTCGGTCCGCCGCACGCTGATGTGTGTCCTAACTTTGAAGAGGGATATCTTTGTTATGGCAGCAGCTAGCTTCCTCAGCGGGCGGTCAAGTTTCCTATAATAGTGGTCTCTGCGGCGGATTCGCCGCTAGATCACTTTTATTAGCGGCAGGAGAGGGCCCCCCCTTCCTGCCGCTCTCCGGTGACCTCAGCTGCTTACTGGAGCCGTCGGTAGCGGCGGAGGCGATCGGATCCTTCTCCTTCCTGGGTATGGAGACAAGTGAGGGGAAGATGGCCCCCACCCGTCTCCATACCATTGCAGGGCGGAAGCAACGTCAAAACGTCACTTCTGCCCATAGCTCTTAAAGGGCCATTATTTATTTATTGCACTTTTGTGTAAATATGAGATCTAATGTCTTTTTGACCCCAGAATTCATATTTAAGATTTCATGCTTTTTTTCCATTACAAGGAATGTTTACATTCCTTGTAATAGGAATAAAAGTGACCTTTTTTTTTTTTTTAAAAAGCACATTGTAAAAATAAAAAGGTAAACTACATAATAATTAAAAAAAAAATTTCAAAAGCGCCCCGTCCCGCCGAGCTCGCGTACAGAAGCGAACGCATACATGAGTAGTGCCCGCATAAGAAAATGGTGTTCAAACCACACATGTGAGGTATTGCCGCGATCGGTAGAGCGAGAGCAATAATTCTGCCCCTAGACCTCCTCTGTAACTCAAAACATGCAACCTGTAGAATTTATTAAACGTTGCCTATGGAGATTTTTAAGGGTAAAAGTTTGTCGCCATTCCACGAGACGGTGCAATTTTGAAGCGTGACATGTTGGGTATCAATTTACTCTGCATAACATTATCTTTCACAATATAAAAACAAATTGGGCTAACTTTACTGTTGTCTTATTTTTTTTTTATTCAAAAAAGTGTATTTTTTTCCAAAAAAAGTGCGCTTGTAAGACCGCTGCGCAAATACGGTGTGACAAAGTATTGTAACGACCGTCATTTTAATTTCTAGGGTGTTAGAAAAAAAAAAAGGTACAATGTTTGGGGGTTTTCAGTAATTTTCTAGCAAAAACTTTTTAACTTGTAAACCACAAATCTCAGAGGCTTGGTCCAAGGTGAAAAAACTTCTGACACTGACCAAAACCCCTGTCCCTGTTTTACTCACCTGAGCCTTTCTTTCCCTCAGCAGAGTCATGCTGTACCTCTCTGCCCGGGAGCCCACGGCTCTTGAATGGATAGATTGATAGCAGGGCAGCCATTGGCTCCCGCTGCTGACAATCAAATCCAATGATGCAGGTGGCGTGGCCGAGTCCAGCATTCTGTGTCTATGCACACAAATGCTGGATTCGGGAGCGTGCCCGCAAGGTAACCCCCAGGGAGAGCGCTTCTCCCAGGGGTATATCGATGTGAGGAGGAGCCGCGAGCGCCACCGGGGAACCTCAGAAGATGAGATTTGGGGGCCACACTGTGCAAAACGAACTGCACAGTGGAGGTAAGTATATGTATGTCATTTAAAAAAAAAGGGGGTTCATAACCCCTTTAAAGTACAGCTATTAGACATTAGAACGATTGATGGAGGAGATCCCATTCCTCGGCTGAGAAGGCATAGAAGCACCACAGACCTCTCTTGTATAATTTACAAAGATTCAAAAGGATCTGCTATGAATTCAGTTTTGAAACCAAACAAGTAAGGGGAAGAAAGGGCCGGTAAAGAAAAATTAGAAAAGTGGTGTATCTTTTCCATGGAAGCTGCCTGTCTATCCATCTCTTGGCTCCTGGAATATATTGTATCCAGGTTCCCAGACCTTCTCAAAGGTTCTCATCCTATTACTGAGGGTGACCAACAATTTTTCATTAATCATCAACCAAGAGAGTTTAGCTTTATTGTATTCAAATGGAATGGACGAAAATTTCCAATAAATCTGAATGGTGGTTCTGGCTGTTAAATATATGAAAGCAATCTGCTTCCTAGTGTGACTGGGTGCCAGTCACCTTTTCTTTGTTCCTCCACCGAGCTGCCAGCAGTGAAGAAAATATCTGATACTTCTAAGGGCACAGAACCATGTGACTCGCTCCTCCTCTTCTCATGTGATCGTGCTGGGCTTGGCAATGGGCACAACACTATGGGGATGGGGGAGAGTCCTTCGCTCAGAGAAATTTCCAATGGTATTGACTATTTTCCTCCCCCCTGGTGTCTGAATGGAGTGGTGAAGAAATAGAGTATGCGCGGCAAAGATGGAGGACATTGTGAATCTTTAGCTTAGAATCAGTTTAGTTTTGATTTCACTATGGTGTTCTAATTTGCATTATTGTTCCAAATCAGTGACTGCATCGTACATATTTTTTCTAAGTACAGGTTTCTTTTATTCATGGTGTTACACAAACTAATTAAGAGTTCAGACACCAGTCAGTCCAGTCTTGCAGACGTGTTTTACCTTTTCAGACACAAAAGCTGAAATCTAAGCTCAGTGAAACTTTAGGGTTGATTTACTAAAATGGGTGCAGAATCGGGTGCAGCTCTACATAGAAAACAATCAGCTTCCAGTTTTTTTTGTCAAAGCTTAATTGAATAAGCTGAAGTTAGAAGCTGATTGGCCACCATGCACCAGATTTTGTACTCTGCAGTTTAATAAATTAACCCCTGTGTATCTACTATGGAAGAGCAGATATTCCTGTAATGCTGTGTACATTATTATGCAGTATTTAACTGTAAATTGCTTTTATATTTATGCTGCAGAGAAGGGCAACCAAACTATTAAGAGGCATGGAGGAGCTCCGCTATGAGGAAAGATTAGAGGAACTGAATTTGTTCCCACTTGAGAAGAGGAGATTGAGGATATGATCAACATGTATAAATTACATAAGTGGTCCATATAGTGAACTTGGTGTTGAGTTATTCACTGTAGGTGGTCATCACAGAGGACAAGGGGACACTCTTTACATCAAGAGGAAAAAATATTTTTTTTTCCCAATAAGGAAAGGTTTCTTCACAGTAAGAGCTGTGAAAATGTGGAATAGACTCCCTCCAGAGGTGGTTCTGGCCAGCTCAGTAGATTGCTTTAAAAAGGGCATAGATTATTTCCTAAATGTACATATTATAACTGGGTACTAACCTTTTTATAGGTAAAGTTGATTCAGGGAAAATCTGATTGCCTCTCGGGGGGATCAGGAAGGATTTTTTTCCCCTGCTGTAGCAAATTGGAGCAGGATTTGCTGGGGTTTTTCGCCTTCCTCTGGATCAACTGTAGGTGAAGGATTGTGTATATGGGTTTGTATTTTATTTTTGGTTGAACTAGATGGACTTGTGTCTTTTTTCAACCTGACTAACTATGTAGCTGTAACACCATTCCCTGCTGATCATAGAAACCAAGGTATGCAGGAGGGCTCCTAAGCCATGATAATGATTGGTCTCCAACCCACCCTCTAATAGGCTGTAGCTAGAATAATCGATTGCTGAAAGTATTCTAACCTGACTGTCGCCATCAATTGGCACGTTTGAATTTTCAGGAACATAATAGAAGCAGAGAATCAAAAGCTGGTTTGTATGTGTAGCTCTACTCACGTAAAACCAGCATATACAGTATTTGAGTGTGTATGTATAGAGCAGTGGTCTTCCAAACTGTGGCCCAGGGGCCAGATGTGGCCCTTTGCTTGCCTTTTATCTGGCCCTTGGGACACTTTTCCTCCAGCTGACACCATTGATGGGGCACCATTTTTCCCACCGACACCACTGATGGGGCACCATTTTTCCCACCGACACCACTGATGGGGCACCATTTTTCCCACCGACACCACTGATGGGGCACCATTTTTCCCACCGGCACCACTGATGGGGCACCATTTTTCCCACCGACACCACTGATGGGGCACCATTTTTCCCACCGACACCACTGATGGGGCACCATTTTTCCCACCGACACCACTGATGGGGCACCATTTTTCCCACCGACACCACTGATGGGGCACCATTTTTCCCACCGACACCACTGATGGGGCACCATTTTTCCCACCGACACCACTGATGGGGCACCATTTTTCCCACCGACACCACTGATGGGGCACCATTTTTCCCACCGACACCACTGATGGGGCACCATTTTTCCCACCGACACCACTGATGGGGCACCATTTTTCCCACCGACACCACTGATGGGGCACCATTTTTCCCACCGACACCACTGATGGGGCACCATTTTTCCCGCTGACACCATTGATGGGGCACCATTCCTCCCACTCATATGAACAGTGAGACACTATTCCTCCCATTAAAACCAATGATGGGGCATTGTTTACTCCCACTGACACTGGGGCATTTTCTACTTCCACTGTCTATAGTCCGTCCCCCCTAAAGGACAGTAAATTTGCCCCTGTGTTTAGAAAAGTTAGGAGACCCCTGGTATAGAGGGAGAGGTAGAGGCAGACAACATACATGGACTTAAAGCCAGCAGCCGTTTTACCTGCGTTGGTTACCTTGGTTTCAGGGGGTTGTCTTGCCCTGATATCGATGTCTGTTCTGCAGTATAATGCATCATTTTATTGTTTTGCTTTGCAGATGCGATGAGTACGTCACACAACTTGATGAAATGCAGAGGCAACTGGCAGCAGCAGAAGACGAAAAGAAGACTTTGAACTCACTGCTTCGTATGGCCATCCAGCAGAAGCTGGCATTGACGCAGCGCTTGGAGCACCTGGAGCTTGACCACGAGCAGACCAAGCGCGTGCGCACTAAATCTACGTCCAAAAACAAAACCAGTAACCCCAGTGTAAGTCACGTCCGCTCTTGCGCAGACAAGTCTGAGGGGTCCGTCCTTAACAACCAAGTGTTTTGCAGTGAAAAGTATAAGATCTGTTGTGACTAGGAGGCATGACTTTTTGTATTTTACCCTGCTTGGATAGTCCGCATGAAGTCGCTACAGTACTGCAGCCACTTAACTCGTGTTGGTTCGTTGTTGACCTGTGTATGCAAATGGCATTATTAAGCTGAGCTTGATTATAACTAACACTTGTATGGGGCCCTTGCAGCAAGTTAACATGGGAAGGAGTCGGCAACTCTTCCGAGGTTAACCTGTGAGGCATGTGTTTGCTTTGTGGGAACATATACCAAACTGAAGCCATAATCACTGCTCCGGATCGAGCGACCGCCTGTATATCCACCTAAAATCTAGAAAACTGAAATTGGAACTTGGGATCTGGGGAAAGTTGAATTATGATGTATTCATGATACAGGTGGGCTTTAAATTAATAAATGGAGTTCAGTTTTAGCATCTAAAAGCACCGGGACTCGTGTATAAATGTCTGAAAGATAACCCGCCACAGCTACCCTTTCAGACACAAGAAAAGGGCCAGCGGCAGCGACTTCATTCAGCCAATCATATGCACTAGGCCCATTGTATGTGCAAACAGATATCTGTAGTATAAAGAGTACCAGTGATTTACAGCTTCAGTGAAGTGTCAGTTCTCTGATCTTTGGCTCTACCAGGTCTGTAGCAGCCGGTAGCCTGTTGTATCGCATGCGTCGATCTTTGTATCTTGCATAGCACAAATAGGCCTCTGCTCAAGGTGATAGCAATGTTGATGTACATTTAGAAGTCCAGAATAGCTGTTAAGTATAAAGGCCTTGTAAAGGATTTTGGGATATTTGATATGGAATGGGAGGTCTTTCAATTTTTTTTATCGGCTTGCAATCGCTTTACATTCAGCTTCGTTCTCTCACAAGCAAATGGTATTGGCCAAATTACAAGCTATGTTATTCAACATTCATAACCCTGTCACACAGACTGTATAAGATACAGGTTTAAGCAGTTCAACATGACAACAGCCAATCAGAATTTACAGTTTTACTGATCTGAAATCTGCTTTGATATGGGTTTACTGCCCATTGGATGCCATCATGGCTCCTTGCACCGTCTTATGAATTAAGCCTGTCCTTATCCAGATTATGGTTTACTTTGATAATATTCATAACACAAGTATTAAGAAACTGTCAGTATCCAAATATTAACCTGGGCTTCAGAAATACTTGATTCTACTCCTGGAAGTGGAGAAGAGACCAAAAAGCTGAATATTGCTGTAGAAATGGACACCTCGGCGGTATCAATGGCATCTGGAAGTGTCCAACCTTTTTTCTACATAGCAAGCTAATATTATTAAGCATTCATGGCAAAGTTTAAAAGCCAGTTACTTCTGCATATTACTATTAATATTATATTCTATATTATCATAGAATACAGTTGAGTTTGTTTTAATAAACAGGCTTTACATATGCAAGCACAGTGTAACAGGGCTCTACAGTAGAGAAATGCTGCCCCCTAGGGGTCATCACATAAATTGACATTTGTGATGTGCTAATTGGAACTGTACATTTTGTCAAACTTCAGTTCTATTAAAGCAAAAAAAAAGTATTTTGTTTTAGAAATTGTGCCAGTACAAAAGGAAGGCTAATAGCTGATGGGAGGTATTAAAGGCACAATAGGGTGTTAAAAAAAAAAATTAAAGTGCCTGCTTTAAATACTATTGTATAGCCCTGTTCATCCTGTAATTTTCATAGTCATTTTGTACATGTATAGCTTCCCAGGGCAGGCCATGTAAAAATGGCTTCTGCTCCTCCTCTTTGTGTCTATAACACTCCCAGCCTAGTCTTTCTGTCTGCCTTCTGTTTTCTATATCCAGTGACCTTGGCAATGCTTCATCCCCTATCACTGCCATTCCTTATAGATAATCAGCACCCTGCTTCCTGTGTCCAGGACCTCTGCCACTAAGTAGTCAGGACAAGCCCTCATTGTTACTGGAAGGTAATCGTGAGCTCGCTGCCTGCTTTCTGAGTGGAAGAAGTGCATGCTAACAGGATTGCAGTTTTGCCCACTAACAGTGTGTTAGACATCACTCCGCTTCTGAAACATGTGTGGGCAAGTCACAGAGCACTTTGCAAACATATATTTAATTGTTTTAACCATTCAATGCAGCAAAGCTGAATCTGCACATTTCTGTTTTCGCCAGCAAGTGCACAAAAGGAAAACTCAATTTTGGGGAGGAAAAAATAATCTGTAAAATTTAATTTGCACAATAGGGCTTAAAAACACATTTCTGAGTTTTCATTTTCACATAGTTTTTTTTTTTTATTTTTTTTTAATAGTAACACTTGAGGGCTTTTTTGTTTTTGTTTTTTTTTTTTTTTTTGCTAAGATCTCTCCCTTTTTTTTTTTTTTTTTTTTTTTTCATATGGTTGCATTCTGCAGACAGAATATATTCAGCACAAGCAGATCTGCTCTTTTTCTTTTTGTTTTCTTTGGTGATGGTTAAGTACAATGCAGATTCTAGGTCCTAATAGTTTTAATATGTTTCCCTTGTAATGGCTACGGCACTTCAGAGCGAGAGATAATATCAAGTACAATATTTACTAGGAAATAAATCTGTGTCTTGATTTTTTTTTTTTTTTTTTTAATATTTGCATTTCGAGTTTTTCTTTAAATAGAAACAAACTGGTAGTCTATAATTTTTACCTAAGCAAAACCGTGCAAAGTCCTGATTTTTATTTTTTCCCCTTTTTTTTAACTGTAAAGGTTTTGTTTGTTTTTTTTTTTTTTAGCGGTAAATCTCATTGTAATGAGCCTTCTTTAACCAGTAGACATACTAATATTGATCTAATTATTCCAGCACTGTGAAAATAATTCCTCTTTTAATGATTATGGATTTCTTGTATTTTTAATATAGAAATGTGTGTTTTTTTTTTTTTTTTGTTTTTTTTAAAGAACTATTTAATGAATAACTTAGATAAGGCATCCTTTCTTTCTATCCTGTTCTCCCTGCGTGGATTAAAGCTTTTACACTTGTAAAGCTTCGCTGCCTGTTGCAGTTTGCAGTTCCTGTTGCAGTTCATTTCTTCAGTGGGCAACCTTATGCCCATGCTGGCAATCACCCTGCATGACCACTGCATGGAGATCTATAGCTTCCCTTTTACGACGCTTACAGTTTAGCTTAAAATGCCATCGCAGATGACTTTTTATATAAATAAAAAAAGTCTGCTACCTACAGGTACCCATTTGAGCTCATGGCTGAAAGCAAAACCTTTTCCTCTAAGCCTGACAACTAACAACCGCCCGGTCTTGGCTCTTTTCAGACTAACTCACTCCGCACAGCTCCTTTCATTGAGTCACCATTTATAATGTTGCGTATCTAACATTTATTTTATGTTTTTCCAGTTGTAGATTAGATCCCTGGAGAAGAACGTGCGGACCGATGCATTGAAATGCATGTAATTCCAGTCCAACTTACCCTTGACAGTTAGAGCCAATGGCACAAAAATAAAAAAGACAAACTACTGCACTCTTCCTTTTATAATAAGTTTTACAGTAAGCTGTCCTTCCCATTATTTAACTTTTTTTTTTCTTGGTATTCTCTCAGTAAATTAAAAGCTTTACCATGAAGTGCTGCTGGGGAAAAAAAAAAGCTCAAGTGCTGAACAAACACTACGATCCGCTCTCTCTGTGCTCGTAATCAGTCACGTGGGATTTTTTTCCTTTTTCTTTTTAATTGTTATTTTACTGCAGATTATTAAACCTGTGCACTTTTTATACTTTAATAATTTGTTTCTTTATATTTTACATAGTTCTATAATGGAACATGTCGTAGTTCTATTTTTTTTTTTTTTTTGAGTAGTATTAACGCTTGTGCTTGTTGATTTCCGTATCAGCACGTTGCAGGTAATTTTGACTTTTTATTTTTGGTGTTTTGTTTTTTTTTTTGTTTTTTTTGTTTTTTTGTTTAAACACTCCTTGTTGTTAATATATATATATATAATTATATATGTTCTGTCTTATTAGCTTTTTCACTATTATAATTTTGTTTGTGTCATAATTACTGGTTTTAACTGCCATGTTCATTACAAAAAAGAAATCCAGGGTCTGAAAATTCTGGGATTTTCATACTATATTATTATTCTTAGGAATAGCTTAATGTAACAAGGAAAAAACTTGACTTCTTTGGTTAAAACAGTAATAGGCACTTGAAAAGAAAAAAAAGTTTAATAAGTAGTATTACCTAAAATGTCAGATTATCCTGGTTTTTAGGACATTCAAGAATTGCTGATGAACAGAATTTTATACAACTGTACCGATTTTAAATTCCAAATTGGAATTGTTTGTTTTTTGCTTTCTCTATTATCGTGCCAAATTATGGTACACCTAGAAAGTTTAAATTCTCAACTCGATTACCAAGTGTTTGTAAGCCTTTGTTATGGATACCAGTAGTGCCTTTTATATTACAGAAGACGGAATCTTAGACTAGCTTTGACAGGGCAAAGATTAAAAAAAATGGTTCTGAAATCGAATAAAAGCATACGGAGCAATAAGTGCAAATGAAACATTTAAAAATAAAACGCCATCTTGCATATTTTTAGGAAATTTAAGTAGTATATAATTACGGGAAAATAAAAATTGTAAAAAATTCCGTTGGTCAGTGATTCTTTTTTTCAGCGCAGATCCTTGCTAATAATGCAGGGATTAAGGAAAATAAAGATTGCAAACCAAAACTAATAGCTTTGATTTTTGTTTAATTATGATTAACGCAAGATGTATTACTTATACATTTGTGGTGGTGGCTGTCCACCAAATGGTGGGATATGCGGACTCTGTCTTCTTTCCACAGTGGTGGATGCGGCCTTGATATTCTATGGCTGGCAAATGTGATGAACAACACATTGATCTTTGCTCTTTGCATGTCCTATGTAAGCTCTGTTGTTTGCAGGAAACAGAAACTGATCGCGCATCAACAAGCCCTGCCTGGAGGATAGGCAGCAGTTTGTTGAGGCCAAAGCAATTGTTTTAAATTGGTACTCACTACAAGAATGTCATTTTTGTAAGATGACAGCTATAGTAACGTGAAATTCTAATTGCATAATAAGAGGGGGAAAAAAAGATTTCTGTTTGCTGGAAAAACAGTATAAATTCTAGTTGTTGGGATTTTATATTCTCATCTTTTACAGTATTGATCCTTTAAAAGAATGTTACGGCAAATAATTTCATCTGTAAGTGGGTATTTATTTGAACTGATTTCATAAAGTACTGTATTATTATTATGTTTATGTGCATTACTTTTTAGTGCAAAGTGTTCTTCAGTTACATGTTATATGCACGTACTCTTGCCAAGTAACCTTTACACAGATCAGACAGCAGAAGTGGTCGCCATCCACAAGATTGGTGCTTCTTATAACGGTTTGTCTAGTGAATGAAAAGTGTTAAAGATATTAATACAAGGCTGTGTGTAGCAAGTTGCCTGTGTAAGGGTAGTCACATGTATCAATAAAGGTGATAAAGGAACTTGTCTGCTGTTTTTTTTATTTACAACTTTATTGGTTATCTTGAAGAGCACTGTGGACAAAAATGTCCTTGACAGGGGTTGACTTTGAAAACTGGAGCAAAGAAAACAGGATCAACTGTGGTGCCACTTCTAATACCAACCATCCAAGAATACCTGGAGGTGATGGAGCAAACCTAAAGCTGTGCTTGTAGTATTTTACCAGTGCTATCTGAGTCCTAAGGACAGCAACGATTATTTTGCTTCCAGTTTGTTTTGGCCTGATTTGCAATTATAATTATCCCTAACTTTACATGGAGGGTCAGGACAAGCACTGATGGTCATCAATGGGTAGATCTAACATATCACTTGCTAAAGAAATGTGTGTTCGGTTGATCCACAGTGGGGAGATGGAGAACATAGGTTCATGTAATCCAGAGAGAGTTGCACTGAGCAAATCAGGATACTCACAGTGAACATAAAGTAGCTGATTAATGGAGGGGGAGTGAGGGCATGCTCAGTGATCCACATACTAGAGGTTGAGGCCAGGTTCACACATGTGCATTGTGAATTTCAGGTCTCTTTTCACTGTGAATTTCCAAAGTAGCTGTTCAGCGGTTCAGCTGAGATTTAGATACAGTTCTGATGCAAAATTTAGGGAGCAAGCAGCTGCCAGCATCCTTAGGGATAGCTGGTCGCCGCATCCCTAACAACTGATCACTCAAACAAAAGAATTGTCCGCACTAAAATGTGGGAAAAAAACATTGTGGGGGTCCCCTTTCAATCCAGACCCTTCGGATCTGGTATGGATTTTTAAGGGAACCTCATGCCAAAAAACAAAAAACACGGTGAAGTCCCCCACCCAAAATCTATACCAGACCCTTATCTGAGCATGCAGCCTGGCAGGCCAGGAAAGGGAGCGGACAAGCAAGCGCCAACTACCCCCTTCTGAACCATAACAGGTACCAGGGCACATGCCATCAACATGGGCAGGTGTTTTGAGGTAGGAGGGCCGAGGACCCCCCCCCCCCCAAGAACCTCTTTCCCACAACCCTGGCCGGTGGTTGTGGGGGGAGCGGGAGGGGACTTATTGGAATCTGGAAGCCCCCTTTAACGCCCAGAAATGTATTTAACACAATGGGGTTGACTTTACTAGAACTGGAGAGTGCAAAATCTGGTTCATCTCTTCATGGAAACCAAACGGCTTCCAGGTTTTATTGTCAAAGTGTAATTGAACAAGCTGAAGTTGGAAGCGGATTGGCTACCATTCACAGCTGCACCAGATTTTGCACTCTCCAGTTTTAGTAAATCAACTCCAATGTGTATGAACATCTGACTCCTTAATGGCTCACTAAAAATAGTTTACATTTGCAACTGTATGTGGTCAATACCTGTAAAGGTAGTATGCAGTATATCAATTCCTTTTTCTGAATCCACATGCCTTAATGTTTTACTTCACGTTTATCTTTATCTTTATCTGTCCACCAAATGTGGCTCTGAAATGCGGTTGGTACAAACAATAAAACACTGATGGAGTGCTTACAACAGTCAGCTTTTATTGCTATGACTTGAACCTTTTCCTTGTTAACAAAACAAAAAACAGGTAACTAGAGTTAACCTTTAATTTGTTGCTTAAAGTGTTCATCTTTTCAGAAAAGAAACCCTTCACTCTCCTGGTCCTCCTGTGGGTGATAAGCTGTCAGTGCTCACACAGCCGTGTAGTGGTTCAAGGATTTAAAATCTCTGCTCTTCTCCCTCTTCATTCTGCAGGGCCCCTTCTATGTAATGGGAGATGTGTTTACCAAATGAACCCTGTTTGTACTGTGCTGGTAGATGCATCACAAAAAAAAGGTATTTAGAGGGTTTGTTTGTAACAAACAATTACACAGTGCAGGATGGAAGCTTAAAAGATTGACTGGCAACGATTTTTTTTTTTTTTTAACATTTTAGTAACGGGGGGGGGGGGGAGCACAGAGACAGACTCCCAGGTTGATATGCGGAGAGGGGAGAAGATAGAGAAGAGCTGCGGATGATGGAGGCATGTAAACTGAACACGGTGTCAGGGCTCAGCAGCCATGATAAACCGTGGTCCGTTTACATAGGGGTTTGCAGAAACTGTCAGGATCAGCCAGGTCGTCTTCTTTTTTTTTTTTTTTCTTTTTTTTTTGTTACAAACACTTTAATGCAATTTAAAATGTTGTTCCTGTCTTTCTCCTAATTGCACATTGAAAGTGATTTCTTAACATGGAAGCCTATCAAGTACTATGTATACCACTGCTCCAAAAAACAACTCGAAAGGTCAGAAATATATTTAATTTACTTTTAGGTATGCTGTGAGAATGGGAACACACAACTGACACATAGTGGTTTCTCAATCTGACTGCGGAAGTGGAAAACACACTTTAAAGTCTATTTAAAGCTACCCTGTGTAAATGAGGTGAAAATGACGAATTCACTGGCAGGAGTAACATAGAACGTGTTCAAAGATAACCAGTGTACATAATTAAATTCACAATAATTAGTTACCTTTCATAGTGGAAGCATTTGTGGGAGTAATCCACAATATTCAAAGTGCCTCCTTGGTGAAAATCCCCTGATGGCCTTATTGAAGCTGAAATGCTGAGTAGGGTTGGCGTCAAGTCTTTGCTTGTGGCCCATGAGCTCTCAGGTCAGGATGAGTGTCCTGCGCATTCATAGGTGCATGCAACACTGTATCTTGGCGTAGGCTGACAAGGCCCAGGCCTAGGGCATTAGAAAAGAGTCCCTGCCAGCTTGCGCTACATTTTTAGTGTAGCGCTAGTCTTATGTGGAAGACTGGGCCGAGAGGCAAATCTGTCTGACGCCCCCATTAAGCGGCTGCACTGCCATCGGGGGGGGGGGCGGCGGGCAGCCCATACATATGTAGTTGTGCGGCCAGCTGGTGTTCCGTAACTGGGGGGGGGGGGGGGCACCGCTTCTAGTTTTGACTGTCCTATCATCGCAGCGGACCTTTAACCTGAGTTCTCAGCTACAGAGAGACATGCCATGTCGGGAGACTAAAACTGTCTGGAGGAGAAAGTCAGCTGACAAGAGCGGGCCTATAGAGTGAAGGGGGAGGTGCTCTCCACTGTGTGAGGAGACCCCATGTCTGGAGAGGTGCAGATGGAGACATAAGAAGGGAGCCAGACAGGCTGAAAGGGAATCCACACCAGTTAAGTGGAAATTAAGGACAACTACCTAGCTGTCGCTTGGCTTCTAATCTGGGTAGTAGGGATGGTGCAGAAGCAAGGAAGATTGAGATGATCACCTACACTTAGGAGGTAGGTAGGAAAACTTTACAGCAAACATTTGGGTGATCACAATCTGATATACTGTCTATACTAGAAACCCCGGAGGGCTTTCGAACTTGCAATTATGCATATGGCAGCTAAATATTAGGAAATTGTATTTATATGCCTTTGGAAGAGGAGTTGCTCTTTATATTATAGTGACGTGCCATAGATATCAGCTACTGGTAATTTATATAGAAGGTAGGTGTTAATGTTTATACAGTAGCTGACTAGAGTATATAGCATGGGGTACCCAGGGTAGAAGGAAAGCTACACTATTTGGGTGAAAAGGCTTTTAGTCAAGGGATGGTGCTGACACGAGGGACACTGACATGGTCATCTATACCTGTCAGGTAGGTAGTAGGAATCTTCTGCAATCCTTTGCTTATGTCAGTTGTACATATTAAGGAATCCTAATTTTATTTCTGTTGATTGCTGATGAGAAAAATAAACAGATGGATTTATTTGTTTCTGCCCTCAATCCTTTCTTTGCTCAATGCCTGGACCACATACCTTCATCACTGTGCTATATGTTTTCTGCTGCACCACTGGCATGGTTATATCCTCTTAGTCCTCTCCATAAATTTAGCAGAAATGTGTGCTTAAGCTAGAACTATAGGCAACACTTTTTTTTTTTTTTTTTTCATTTTGGATAGAGTAAGGGATGGTTATAGGCTGTCAGTTTATTTTTTTCCATCCCTGTCCCATTGCTGAGATTTCCTTTCATTTCCTGCCACACAGCCAAACAGGAAGTGAGAGGAAATCTCTGCAAATTGAGGGAATCCATAGCCCCCCCCCCTGGCCCTCAGAACTAGTGTCCCCACTGGAAAATGTCAGGATGGGTCTTGAACAGGAAGGGGTGTGACCTTGAGAGGAAGGGGTGGGTCATATTTAAATTGGGGGGGGGGGGTGCGAGTTTAGTCAGGCCTGGGGCATCGCAAAACCTAAATACATCAGTGGGTGCATGGAGACTTGTCAATCAATGTGCTTCAGAGAAGTGCTGTCCACCTCTGTCTGTAATTCAGCTTCAACGAACCATCATACAAGATTTTCACCAGGCGGAGGCACTTTGGATATTGTGGATTACTCTCACAAGTGCTTCCACTCTGAAAGGTAACTAATCAATCCATTATTTACTATTTCTCTTTCTGTGAACACATTGTTCATTCATGGCGAGAGCAGTTATGTTTTCATTTGTTTAGAACAGTGGTTCTCAACCTGGGGGTCGGATGATGATTTGCCAGGGATCACCTGAATCCTATCCTGGGCTGTTCCTGAAGCCCGCACCCCTCTTCCAGCCTTTTTGCGGCCACCCAGCAGGGCTGTTCCCGGAGCCCGTGGCCTCTCATTCAGTTCACGGCATGGCTGGGGGTCAGCTGACTGGTGAGGAATGTGAAGTGGGAGGGGCTGGAGGAGACCCTATCTCCTGATTTTGGCATAGGTGTCACTGTTACGAGACACCACAAAGTCGGAGACACAGTAATACTACCTGTGATTATAGTTGCCGTTAAAAGTGCCCACTACAGTTCTCAGATCAGCAGATGACCTTGATCAAGAGCACCTAAGTTGGCTGAACTCCCCCCAGCATTGCCACGCATCCCAACTCCCTGCCAGCACTGTCACTTATCCCAACTACCTGCCAGCACTGTCACTCATCCTATTCCCCCCCACTCCCCACCAAGGAGTAAGAGAAGGAAAAAATACAGAATACATGGAAGGGAGAGGAACAAAGAAAAAGGGAGAGAAAGAACAAGAAAGACGGCTAGAGAGTGGGATGGGGGAAAAAAAAAACAAGAAATTTAGGATAAAGAAAGAAAGAACAAAGAGTGGTACATCCTAAAATGTACCATAAGGGCTTTCAATACTGTACGGGTGGAAGGGACTCAGGGAGCGCTAAATGTCCATTAGGGGCGCAAATTACTTGTCTTTCCTTGGGTGCTGACAACCCACGCTATGAAAATAATTTTACTTTTAGGGGTCCCCACAACTTGGTAAATTTTATCAAGGGGTCACGGCACTAGCAAGTTTGAGAACCACTGATTTAGAACTATCAGTTACATTGTGATTAAGTGTGTCAGTCTTTGACCCTTCAGCTGTGGTTTTGTATAAAGCTGGCTATACATGCAGCAGGGACCAGCCCAATTTTCATCAGTGCGTGGTCTCCTCTGTGCAATAGAAGTCATTTAGCTAATCGACTTCTGTGTAAGGGATATGTCGGGGAATTTCTCATTATTAAAAGCTGCAGCTACTGATCAGTGTATTCTGACAGCAGCGGCTGTCAGAATACAGTGTCGCAGTGGGATGGGATTCCCCAGTCCACCATGTTTGTGTGGATAAGGGATTCTGTTAGTTTTTTTTTTTTTCCTGCCCACTGGCTGTACAGAAAAAAATAACCCTGTATGGCCAGCCAAATGTAAGCAACTTGTCTACTTTGAGCTCCATATTCCTCAGTCTTTTTACCTCTTGATGTATAAAGACAATTATGGGGGGGGGACTCTGAAAAACAAAAAGGTACCTTGTTAAAAAATCTACTATTATTTAATTTATTTAATTTCATCCCCTCCATCCCATGTCCTCCTTCAGTCCCATCCCCTCCATCCCACGTCCTCCTCCTCTAATCCCATCTCCGCTGCGTTTTTTAAATAGGGACGGGATTTTTTTTCCCTTCATTTCCTTCAGGTACAGCAGTCCATTCAAATGAATGGGCTGCAATACCTATGCAAACACACCCACGTGGACCTGCTACAGTGTGAACCTAGCCTAATGGCCCTTACACACAATCAGAAAATTGTACGAAAAATACTGCTTTTGAAGCGATCTTACGGTAATCTGATCATTAGTATGCAGCTTTCGAGAGCCGATCATGACAATTCATGCAAAATTGTCTAGTTGGAGCAAGCATGAAAATTTTTCTCGTACAATACCAGATCATACAATATTCGTTTAATCAGTACAGTTGTTAGAAAATACAACACATCACGTCCGAAATTTTATTCTATTGTACAAATACTTTTCATTTATGATATGAGACTAGCATTAAAAAAACAAACAAAAAAAAAAACGGACGATGATTCGTCTAATAATCTCATCGTGTGTACCAGGCATAAGTGTCAGTGTCCATGTCTTTATTAACAATAGAAGCTGAAGAATAGTTGTTTCCAAAGCTATAACAGTGATATCAAGCCTGAAAGTCTACCTGGTGCAGGAGACGGGTAAAAACAGCTGAGAATTTAGTGCCAACAGCAAAGTAACAGAGGAGAGAGCACCACTCATTGCAGTTAAGAAATTTGGTGGTGGGCTAGAGAGGAAGGGACCCAAGGGAAGCAGTCAGTACACAGAGGAGGAATGGGCTACAGTGACAGATCTTTCAAGACCGGCAGAGAGAAAAAAAACAGTGAGGATAGGGGGTGGAATTGGTGATGTCACGCAGACTACATCAAGGACACTGAAAGAGAAAGTAGCAGTGAAACAAATGAAGTGAGTGGGAAGAGAGAAGCCACTGTGGAGGCAAACCAAGGAGTGGGAATGCCTTATGTAGGAAAGTATTAATAACCAATGCTTTCCTATGATGCCAACCTTACATGCCTTGCCTGTTCCACTCTGCAGGCGGAATAGTACTGTGCAGATATGGGACGGGTGTAGGGCTATGATCTGCCCTACATGGAGGACCAAAGCCGCTCTCTAATGTGATACATATATTCTGCTCTGGTCACAGCAGTACCTGGCAGACTGTGCCCTTGTCCTGGCCCTGGGGAGAAGCCTTGACCAGCCGCACACCTACCTCCCAGGTCCCAGCTTTGGTCAGTTCTGGAAGAGGAAGTTACTCCTCCACTCGGATTTCTGGGACCTTTGCATGCACTTCACTGGTTGCTAGACACTAGGCAGTCCTAGCAATCAGTAAATTTGACAGAGGTGGACTGTGGGCGGTGGCAGTGGGCACCTGGAACTGGGAATTTACTAATGCTTGGAAACGCTGCTGGCCTCCTCAGGAGGACAGAGCCCCCACATGCGTATGGGCTGTCCCCCACTGATGGTGGCCTTGTCCACAGAACAAATGAGAGAAAAATCTCAGCCACCGCACACCATACAAGCCCAGTGTGTTAGCTGGCCTTCCCCAGATAGACAGTGCAGGGAGGGAAGGATCTGTGCATACAGGATAAAACAGCATTTTTACACAATGCAGAGGATTAATCCCTTAAGTTCCACAGTGAGTATAACAAGCATGCTATGCTGCATATATAGACTGATTTTACTGTTATGGGTTTAGTAACACTTTAATTAAAAATGGGTCGTGGTAAGTACAGTTATGACCACCACATCTGTATTAGTCTAAAATTGAGCAAGATTATGAATACTTTATTTTTAAGGTACCCAAGGGTCACACATTGATAGCTAAAATGTATACTATTGTATTGAATAGTATAATTAACCATAACATATGTGTTTTACAATACATTTAAAAACATCTCTCCACTGTCACATTCCCTCTTTAACTGGGGAACCCTATACAGTGGGGAAATATTTATTTGATCTCCTGCAGATTTTGTAAGTTTGCCCACTTAAAAAGAAATGAAGGGTCAACCATTTTTATCATAGATGTATTTTCAATGATAGAGACAGAATATCAACCAAAAATCCAGAAAAACACATGATACAAGTGTTATAAATTGAGTTGTAGTTCAGTGAGTAAAATAAGTAATTGATCCCCTACCAACCAACAATAATTCTGGCTCCCATAGACGGGCTACAGTAAGTGCTCATGTGGTACACAGATGCCTCGTTTCCACTGAGCGGATCGGTTCGGTTTGTACGGTACGCTAGTTTGAGTGGTTCCATTATGAAAGTGGCCCATACAACCGAACTGCACCATTCTGGGTCCTGCTTCAGATGTGGGGCCATAGAAAATGGTATGGTTCGGTTAGGGCGGAGCTATGATACATTCCACTGATTGGTGGACGTGTGATGCCATGCTAGGCATTTTTTCTAAACCCACGTATGGCCCCTGGCGGTCCCACTTGCAGTGGAAATGCTCACCTGAATAGGCCAGACCATTCTAGGCCTTCCAAACTGTACTGACCCGAACCGATCCGCTCAGTGGAAGCGCGGCAAGATTAGTCCAGTCAATTTAAGGAGGTGCTCCTAACGTCAACTTGTTATGTGTATAAAAAGACACCTGTCCACAGAATCTCTTTCTTCCATTGAAACCCACCATCATGGACAAGACCGAAGAGCTGTCAAAGGACATCAGGGACAAGATTGTAGACCTGCTCAAGGCTGAAATGGGCTACAGGACCATCAGCAAGAAGGTTGGTGAGAAGCAGACAACAGGTGGAGCGATTTGCACTAAAAGAAATATAAAAAAAAAACATCAATTGCCCTCGATCTGGAGCTCCATGCAAGATTTCACCTCATGGGGTATGGATGATCATGGGAAAAGTGAGGGATCAGCACAGAACTAAAATGGAGGAGTCACCAAACAAACCATTGGTAACACAATGTGCCGCTATGGATTGAAATCCTGAAGTGCCCGCAAGATCCCCCTCCTTAAGAAGGCACGTGTACCCCTCTGAAGTTTGCCAATGAACAATCAAAATAATTCAGAGAATTGGGAAAAAGTGCTATGCTCAGATGAGACCAAAATTGAGCTCTTTGCCATTAACTCGACTCGGCGTGTTAGGAGGTAGAAAAATGCTGACTATGATCCTAAGAACACCATCCCTACAGTCAAGCACGGAGGTGGAAACATGATGCTTCGGGGCTGTTTCTCTGCTAAAGGTACAGTCCGACTTTGCTGGATTGAGGGGCCAATGGATGGGGTCGTGTATTGTAAAATCTTGTATAAGAACCTTTTTCCCTCAGCCAGAACACTGAAGATGGGTAGTGGATGGGTCTTCGTGTATGGGTCTTCCAGCATAACAGTGAAGCAAAACATACCACTAAGGCAACAAAGGAGTGGATTAAGAAGAAGCACATTAAGGTTAATGGAGTGGCCTAGCCAGTCTCCAGACCTTAATCCTATAGAAAATTTATGAAGGGAGCTGTAACTTTGAGTTACCAAGCAACAGCCAAGAAACCTTAAAGTGTATATCCAGGCAAAACTAACTTGAAAACCTGCTCTCTGCCACATTCTTAACCTAATCTATCTAACCCTGTAAAGCAAAAATCACTGTACTTACCTATACTGCTGCCAATCCGGTCCGATTTCCATCGACGGAAGCTGTGTGCTGGAAAATACCAACAATGGCTGTGAAATGGCTGAGAAGCGATGTCACCCATAGACTTACTATGGGGCTTCTGTTGTCGGCTGCCTCTTCTGCACCCGCCTCCACACTGAAGCTGCTGCAGCTGATACTGGGATTGGACCGGATCAGCTGCTGTACTAACCTGTTCTGTAATATTTGCTTTACAGGATTAGATAGATTAGATTTAGAATGTGGCAGAGAGCAGATTTAGAGTTAGTTTTTGCCTGAAGTTACATTTTAAGGATTTTGAGGACATCTGTAAAGAAGAGAGAACCAAAATCCCTCCCGAGATGTGAGCAAACCTGGTCACCAACTACAAGAAACTACTTACCTCTGCTTGCCAACAAGGGTTTTTCCACCAAGTCATGTTTTTGCTTGTGGATCAAATACTTCTTTTTCTCACTGAACTGCAACTCAATTTCTAACATTTGTATCATGTATTTTGGGGGATTTTTAGTTGATATTCTGTCTCTATCATTTAAAATATACCTATGATAAAAATTATAGACCCTTCATTTCTTTGTAAGTGGGCAAACTTACAAAATCTGCAGGGGATCAAATGATTAATTTTCCCCCACGGTAAATGGTCTTAAATAATATTCAGGTTGTATTTTAGACTACTGGCCATATGTGAAGAATCACTCCTTGAGATGCCACAAAGTTCTTCCACGCCTCAACACATTTCTCAGGGCACAAGCCTGCTTCCTCAGGAGACTTTTTTTGGAAAAAACACTATATCTGCATGATTGTACAAAGATACAAAGGGCCCTTTTTCGATAAATACCTGTGTTAAATATGTATGTTTAAGTGACCATATGTACATGTGGAAAGTGTTGTAGAATCAATAGTTATTGTGTTTTTTGTACAATCATTCAGGTCTCTTCCTTAGATGCCCTCTGTCTAATGCCTAAGATCCAACCAGCTAGCCCTGAGCCCAAACTGTCCTGGAAAAGCCACAGCCTGTGCTGTAAAACAAGAAGCAGCACAGAGATAGACTCATTTGTAACTGTGCTGTCTTCTCCTATCAGCATGCTTCTTGTCTGGCTCATTGTTCTTATGCTCACACTTCCGGTCTGTAGTGTATTCACCACTTACAGACCGGAAGATTTGGCTGCTTAATGACCAGGCCATTTTTTGCGATACGGCGCTGTGCCGCTTTAACTGACGATTGCGCGGTTGTGCGACGCTGTAACCAAACAAAATTGACGTCCTTTTTTTCCCACAAATAGAGCTTTCTTTTGGTGGTATTTGATCACCTCTGTGGTTTTTTCTGTTTTGCGCTATAAACAAAAAAAGAGCGACAATTAAAAAAAAACAAACATTTTTTTTTACTTTTTTGCTATAATAAATATCCTCAAAAATGTTTTTAAAAAACGAATTTCTTCCTCCGTTTAGGCCAATATATATTCTTCTACATATTTTGGTAAAAAAAAAAATCGCAATAAGCGTATATTGATTGGTTTGCGCAAAAGTTATAGCGCCTACAAGCTATGAGTAAGCACCAGTAGTTACGGTGTGAAACATGTTAGCTGTTGATTCCATCTCTTGCTGTATGGTTTTTAACCAATAAAGAAATTATCGTTGGAGTACGGCCAACCGGATTGAATTTCTTTTTTTATGGGAAAAATGTATGGCATTTTTATTATTATTTTTTCTTTTTTACTAGTAATGACGGTGATCTGCGATCTTTAGCGGTACTGCGACATTGCGGCAGACAGATCGGACACTTTTGACACATTTTTGGGACCTTTGACATTTATACCACGATCACTGCTATAAAAATGCACTGATTACTGTGTAAATGTCACTGGCAGGGAAGGGGTTACCACTAGGGGTCAATCAAGGGGTTAAATGTGTGTTCCCTGGATGTGTTCTAACTGTGAGGGGATAGGAGTGACTGGAGGAGGAGACATATCGTTGTTCCTACTTAGTAGGAACAAACGATATGTCTCTTCTTTCCTGACAGAACAGGGATTTGTGTGTTTTCACACAAATCCATATTCCTGCTCTCGTGCACACGATCGCGTGTGGCCAGCGGTGATCGCGCCCGCCGGCCACGCGCATCGGGTTCCCCGCCATGCAGCTAGCGTGCCTGCTATCGCCCTTAAAGGTACAGATGTACCCATACAGCGATTCGCGGGAATTAACCACTTTGCCGTTGTATATCGGCGTGAGCCGGTCGGTAAGTGGTTAATGATTACGGAGCTGTATTACTTTGTGACTTTTATATCTGCTTAGAGTTCAGCTGGGGAAGAGAGCTGGAACCCATATCAGGCTTTTATTGCTGTGTCCACACTGAAGCACTCTCTACCCCAACCACTGATGGTGAAGGGTGTCACCTAGACAGGAATGGTAAAAAATCTCATTAAAAAAGGGTTCAGAGGAACCCCTGGTTACAGGTTCCAGGGTTAGCCCCTATAGCCCTTGTCTCTATGCAAATTTTGCAAGGCCTCTAATGGTGTTTTGAGGCATGCGAATGTAGGCAAAGCCAAAACATTAGTTGATATGTCTGGATTGTGAAAGACGTAGGCAAAGAAGTCAAACTTAGAACTCTTCTGCTCGTAGTAGACTTGGTTTTAGTTTAGGAATGTTTAGTGGCATTGTTTCAGAGCTACGTTTAGTGATTCTCACTGTATACCCCATTCTTAACAGTAATACTCTGTACACACGATCGCACATTCCAACAACAAAATCCATGTTTTTTTTCCGACGGATGTTGGCTCAAACTTGTCTTGCATACACACGGTCACACAAATCTTGTTGGAAATTCTGATCGCTAAGAACGCGGTGATGTACAACACGTATGACGAGTCGAGAAAAATGAACTTCAATAGCCAGTGCGGCTCTTCTGCTTGATTCCGAGCATGCGTGGAACTTTGTGCGTTGGAATTGTGTATACACGATCGGAAATCCAGATCTCAAATTTTGTGTGACGGAAATTCCGAATGGAAAAAGTCCGATGGAGCCTACACACGGTCGGAATTTCCGACAATGAACTCCCATCGAACATTTTCCGTCGGAAAATCCGACCATGTGTACGGGGCATAAGATTATTCTGTATTATACAAATGTCGTGTATAGGACTCATACCAGATAATAATAGATATGTATATTAACCGCTTCCCGACCACCTGCCACAGTTATACTGCGGCAAGGTGGCTGGATAGCACAAATCACCGTAGGTGTACATCACTCCGTTTAGGTGATATAGCGGGCGTGCCTGCGGGTCCAGCGGACTCGATATTGGCCCGGGACCCGTGATCATGGTATACAGAGGCAGAGCGGTGATCTGCCTATGTAAATAAGGCAGATCCCCATTCTGACAGAGGACATGATGGAAATCTGCTGTTCCCAGTCATCAGGAACAGCGATCCCTGTGGTGTTCTAGGCAGCCCATCCCCCCTATCACTGGAACACACCCAGGGAACACAGTTAACCCCTTGATCTCCCCCTTGTGTTAATCCCTTCCCTGCCAGTGTCATTTATAAATTCATAAGTGCATTTTTTTTTAAGCACTGATCAATGTAATGTCACTGGTCCCCAAAAAGTGTCATTTGGGGACAGATTTGAAAAATTAAAAAGTCCCTAAATCTATACCATAGTTTGTAGACGTGATAACTTTTGCACAAACCAATCAATATACGCCTATCGCGATTTTGTTTTTTTTTACCAAAAATATGTAGAAGAATATATATATATCGGCCTAAACTGATGAATAAATTACTTTTTTTATATATTGTTTTTGGATATGTATTATAGCAGAAAGTAAAAAATATTGTTTTTTTTTTTTTTTCTAAATTGTCGCTCTATTTTGTTTATAGCGCAAAAAATAAAAAAAAACGCAGAGGTGATCAAATACCACCAAAAGAAAGCTCTATTTGTGAGAAAAAAAAATATCGTCAATTTTGTTTGGGTACAGCATCGCACGACTGCGCAATTGTCAGTTAAAGCAACGCAGTGCCGTATCACAAAAAATGGCCTGGTCAGGAAGTGAGTAAACCCTTCTGGGGCTGAAGTGGTTAATATGGTTTACTGAATTATCTTGCTGTTCCACTCACCTGAGTATGCAAATCGTTCTGTGCAAGTTGTGAGAAATGTCATATTATCCTTGGAAATTCTGTCCTTTTGCTCTTATAATGCCAAATGTTTTGTCTGGTTGTTTGAATGTTTGTAAAAAAAAAATAATACAAAAACTTTCTAATAAAAAAAAGAAGGGTTCAGATGTAAATAGCATGCCAGAATTTTTAACCTTTGCTACTCCAAAAAGGTGTTTTATTGCCATTAGAGGAATGGACAAGTATATTTATTTTCCCATTGAAAGCTAAAAATATGCTCTATACATATATTTGTCCACTAGATGGCAGAAAATTCCACAATATATCAAAGCTAAATCATAATTGGAAGAAAGACTGACAGCTAGCACTAGGCCTGATTTATTAAAGTTTCTGAAATTAAAAAAAAAAAGTTATTGTATGGCTCGGCAACTATATTTTAACTTGTATTCCACGGTTGTTATTTTCCAGTCCCATTACTTTGTGGAAATGGATATAATTCTTATGTCACACACCAAGGCAGTTGTTTTCTATATGTGGTTTGATCTACTATAAGTGGATAATTCTTGGTGCAGAGAATGTTAGGAATATTCTCTTAGAATAATATTTGGGACAAGGAGCATTTGGAAAGGAATAAAAATTGCATCCTTACCTTCCTTATGCAGTATATAGAATTGAAACCCTTTACAGGTTTTCTTATGGGCTTCCAGACTTGATTCACTAAACTGTTAATGATCAGTTATATATCCTAAAGTGAACCTGTGCTAAAAGAAGCATTGTGAATTTATCTTTAATTAGTTCTTTTCTAAGGCATCAGCCTGGAAGTATTCTGCAGGTATGAGCTCTGACTTCCATTGAAGCATGCATGTTCCAGCCCAATAGAAGTGTAATTAGAGCCCAATTCCAGTCTGGCCAATGAACCAAAGAGTGGATCTTTCAGCAGTCCATACAAAACGCAGCTCCCGTCTTTGTACAAGTGTGATCTCCAGCTCTGAGCACTGCAGACTCAGCTGCTGAGGGATCCAGAGCACGGACGAGCAGTCAGGGGAGGCAGGTGAGGCGGAACAAGACAAGAGAAAGAAGGACAGCGCCCTCTAAATGCAGCGTGTTTTAAAACACGCTGCATTTAGAGGGCGCCGTCCTTCTTTCTCTTGTCTTGTTCCAGAGCTCCTTCTAGCTTTCACAGACTGGCTGCCGTTTACATACTCAGCATTTTATCATCCTAACATGGACTAAATGTTGAACTTACTGGGAAACATTAACACTTACCACTGAGTTCCCCCTCCCATTTTCGCCTGATCTCAACCTTCCCCTCTCTAACCCCCCCCCCCCCCAGCTCTTTCAGTTATATGTACATAGCTCCAGAGTGCGCTGTATTAACCCCTTGATTGTTCCTTTTAAGGTGAGGCGGAGCAAAAAACAAACGATTGAGCTTCAAGGGTTGTAGCTCGGCGACCTGGGGTCCAGAGATACAGACCTTCCTGCGCAGCCTGTCAGAAGTTACATACAAAGCGGCCAATTTAAATACAAGCTGGCACACTCTGTTTGCCGCAGACTGAGAGGATGAGCTCACAGTGCCTCTCACTTCTCGTCAGAGGCACTGAGCTCAATGGACAACTTGGAGTCTTGGACCAATGGTAAAGTACCATTGGTCCAAGCTGTCCAATAAAAATGCTGCAGTGGAGGCACGCCTCTCACTGCAGTGTCATAGAAGGGGGAATGTGTCTAAAAGACAAATGCTCCCTTCCAGCCCAGCCCTCTTAACTACAAGAAAAAAACATGTGTTTATGTGTATAAGATTTACCCACAATCCCATGTTTTTCTCACACAGTTAAAAGGGAGAATGAGAATCTGCTGAAAAGGTACGGTTTTAATCAAGCTAAATCATATATTATGTTATAGGTTATAACATAATTTATTATTTATCTATTTACTGTGAAATTACTGGTTGGAAGCTATAACTTCAAACTTCAGTAATTTGTCCGTTAAGCCACCTGCTGGAGTACAGTTTTTGAAAATCTAGTAAATTACCTTAAAAACAATATATAATCATTATTTGTATATTACTTCTTTATGGTAATTAACTACTTGCCACCCAGACCAATTCTGACACTCCTACATGTAAAAGTCATCATTTTTTTGGTAGAAAATTACTCAGAACCCCCAAACATTATATATATTTTTTTAGCAGACATCCGCCTAGGGAATAAAATGGCGGTCGTTGCAACTTTTTATGTCACACGGTATTTGTGCAGCAATTTTTCAAACGCGCTTTTTTTGAAAGAAACTGTATCATGAATAAAAAAAAAAAAAACACTAAAGTTAGTTTGTATATTGTGAAAGATGATGTTACGCTGAGTAAATAGATACCCAACATTTTACGCTTTAAAATGGCGCACGCTTGTGGAATTGTGCCAAACTTCAGTACTTAAAAATCTCCATAGACGACGCTGTAAATTTTTTTACAGGATACATGTTTAGAGTTACAGGGGAGGTCTAGTGCTAGAATTTTTGCTCTCGCTCTAACGTTCATGTAGTATGTAACCTGTGTGTATCTGGCTCTGATACTAGCCAATGCCTCACCAGCCACTGACCTCACCGCACGTCCCTGATCCAGAGGTGCACATCTTCAGGTTGACTGACTACCAGCATCATTTAACCCACTTCCTGTGAGCCCAGAGTATCAGAGTGGGGGTAAAGAGGACCTGTGAAATCCCTGGACTGGACCCAAGATCACTGGAAGGAGGTAAGTATGTAGATTTCTATACTGTGCAGGGCTGGCTCCATTAAGAGTGTTAGACAAATTGGGGAAGGTCAAAGAGGCGAGCTTTACATTTTCATGTTGCAGTGATTTCTGGTACTCATGGTATATCTTACTGGATTTTTCCTTTTTACTTATTTGTAAAATTTGAACATTTTTCTTTAAATAGTGATATAAAAAAGAGGTGGGCTTTAAGTCAGAGGATCAGTCTTTCTGCAAGGGAGCCAGGATTTTCGGGAGGAAAGCAATTGCAACATTTATTCCTCCCAGCATAGACATCCTTTATATATAGGATCAGTCTACTACAAGCTGATATTTCAGTTTCTGGCAGATGCTGGAGAGTTTAACAACCTGACAGTGTCAGTTATTTATTTTTTTTGGCTCTTACCGTGTGATCTCTGCACTTCAGTTACTGGGGCGTCACACCGGCTGTGGACATTGGGTGGGGTATATTATATACAGCGGGCAAAATAAGTAATATAAAAGTGCCTGATCCCCTGCGCTACTATGTGCACTATAAAAATGAACACATTTGAATAGGAAAGTGACCAGTATAAGTGTTAGGGCCTGCTGTTGTGTACCTAATTGTGTTCTTATATGGTGCTCAATGTGTAAAGTAAAAGGATGGTACAGTGCTCCCCTATAGTTTTTTAAAAAAAAGTGCCTCCTTGTATACACACTATATCTCACTTAAAAATAGATTACAGTACCCTGTGAGATATATATATATATCTATATACTGTCCATGAGATTAAAAAAAAAAAAAAATTCTTTGAATTTTTTGGGATACAACACGGATACCTTCGAACATAAATAACAAAATATTAATAGCTAACTGTTATAAGACTACAAATGTACGGTAAAGTGCCGCTAAAAATAGCGGCGCTTTACCGCCGACGCCGCCCCAGCGTGAAAGCAGCCTTACAGCAGATGTCATTTGTGGACTGAGCTCCTGTATGTTTCATTGGATTCACGAATACAGTTTTTTTGGACTGTTTTGATATACACAGCTCTAATTGGACTATAATTGTATGGTTTTTGCACGATTGACTATCACATATACAAAAACATATTTGGGGGGCACACCCTACAATGCGTTCAAATTCAAGATGGTGCTGCTATAAGACCTACAAACAGTACAAAACAGATTACAGCACACACATTCAAGAATGACATTTCCTGCAAGGCTAGTTAAAAACACCTGAACATATTCAAAAAAATACGGGGGGTTTGGTCACACTATATGGTCATATAGTGCTAAGCCCACTAAGACCCCTTTCACACCGAGGGCGTTTTGCAGGCGCTATAGCGTTAAAAATAGCGCCTGCAATCCGCCCTCAAAGAGCTGCTCTATTGTTTCCAGTGTGAAAGCCTGAGGGCTTTCGCACCGGAGCAGTGCGCTGGCAGGACGTCAGGAAAAGTCCTGTCAGCAGCTTCTTTGGAGTGGTGAAGGAGCGGTGTGTTTACCGCTCCTCCACCGCTGCTCCCCATTGAAATCAATGGGGCAGCGCTGGGATACCGCCGGCAAAACGCCGCTATTGCGGCGCATTGCGGGCGGTTTTAATCCTTTCTCGGCCCCTAGCGGGGGGTAAAGGCGCCCCGCTAGCGGCCGAAATGCGCCGCAAATCCAACGGTAAAACGCAGCTAAAAATAGCGGCGTTTTACTGCCGACGCTATAGGCGGCTCGGTGTGAAAGGGGTCTTACTGCGACAAAGTACCCTGAATTAGTGGGGAAACATATTACAGCGCACACATTCAAGAAAACTATCGCATATATTTGGTTTTTTTTTTTTTTATATAATCGCATATTTTATATATCTATATATAGATATATATATAGATATATATATATCTATATAAAGATATATATATCTATATAAAGATATATATATCTATATATAAAGATATATATATCTATATATAGATATCTATATATATCTATAGATATATATAATGCCACATGAGTGCTGCCTGTCAGTGCCCACCAGTGAAGGAGAAAAATATTATGTTAGCTGCTAGCATAAAAACTCACCTGCTTGTGGCCATTCACTCTGTACTACTTCTTGCCTACAATTCCCATAGTGCCTTGCAGGACCGGAGGGAAGGGGAGGAACGCTGTACTCTGTCCTCTCCTCTATGCTGCCAGGAGGACAATTGGAGGAGGGAGCAGATGTAGGAGGAGAGGGGCAGGATGCTGGAAGAGTCACGTGATGGATTTTTCAGCTGAGGAGGAGTGGCGGCTACTAACTACACTAGCACAGAATAGGCAGGCTGGAGCCGCTCCAGCTCCTCCTCTACAGTCACTCTACATAGCTCTGCATGTGCTATCTCTTGGGGCAACGCCCCTGTCCACCGGGAAACGCCCCTGTCCATCGGGGAAACGCCCCCATCCATCAGGAAACTGCTACAGCCTGGCTGCCCAAATGCCAACCGGCAAAACCGGGGACAAACGGGGTCAGGGGATCATAGTCGGAAAACGGGGACTGTCCCCGGAAAACGGGGACGTCTGGTCACCTTAATATAGAGAGCTATATAGATCTATATATATAGATATATATATAGATAGATAGATAGATAGATAGATATACACACATACACGTGTATAATAACTATGCATAACAAAACAGCATACACATCAAAGCTTGACACCACTGTGATTGCAGTGTCGATATTACATGCAGTATTAAAACACAGTAAACAAAGTCCAAATGTAGAAAATCTTTTCAGTGAATTTTGTGCAGAAGTTACAAATCCCCTCCAGTGCCCCTCCACCTTCCAAACAAAGCGCTCCCCTCCACTTTTGACCTTCCGCAGGTCACTATGCGCCTTCCCCTTTAAAGGGCATATAGATCCACTAGTGCGTAACTAGATCCTTATTCCTAGTACATCCACTGTATTCTTTAAGAATCCATATCAGTGGTGCTCATAAAAGAATAAGAAAACTGACATAGTGCTTAATCGTTTAAAATTCTTTAATAAAAAAGCATAAAAGATAAAAATTCACATTTTTCAGTGCACTGACTCTGGTGCACTCAGACAGCATGCATAGCACATTCAGGGTGTGCAGCACCCTTAAGGAACACTTGGATGTTGTAAGATTAACCAGGATATAGAATTCCTCTGTGTGCACGCTCACGTCACCAGGCCCTGTGCTGATGCGTTTCGTCACGCGTCTTGTGACATTTTCAGGGAGTATGGGCGAATTGTTTAGGGTGGATGGAGGAATCTGTTGAATGAAAGAAATCTATATACAGCGGGTAAAATAAGTCATGAACACATCATTTTTCTAGGTAAATATATTTCTAAACATGCTATTGACATGACATTTTCACCACGTAACAATTTATGCACTCCATACATACAAAGACACCAACAAATAAGTTCAAAAATGAAGTTATGTGTAATAAAATGGAATGACACAGGGAAAAGGTATTGAACACGCTAACTGAAATGTATTTAATACTTGGTACAAAATCCTTTGTTGGTAATGACAGCTTCAAGACGCCTCCTGTATGGAGAAACTAGTTGCATGCATTGCTCAGGTGTGATTTTGGACCATTCTTCCACACAGTCTTCAGATCTTGAAGGTTCCCTGGGCCTCTTCTATGGACTCTGATCTTTAATTCTTTCCATAGATTTTCTATTGGATTCAAGTCAGGTGATTATCTGGGCCATTCTAGCAGCTTTATTTTCTTTCTTTGTAACCATTTGAGAAATACAGGCAGATATTTATCCAACATGCCATACCATCAGGTAGGTGTGTGATTGGCTTCAAATTTATTCTGCAGCAGGAAAATTACCCCAAACATACAGCCAATGTCATTAAGAACTATCTTCAGTGTAAAGAAGAACAAGGAGTGCTGAAAGTGATGGCTTGGCCCCCATAGAGCCCTGATCTTATTATCATTGAGTCTGTCTGGGATTACATGAAGAGACATAAGGATTTGAGGCAGCCTACATCCACAGAAGATCTGTGGTTAGTTCTCCAGGATGTTTGGAACCTACCTGCTGAGTTCCTTCAAAAACGGTGTGCAAGTGTACCTAGAAGAGATGATTCTGTTCTGAAGGCAAAGGGTGATCACACCAAATATCGATTTGATTTAGATTTCTCTTCATTTACTTTCCATTTTGTTAGTTGATAAACAAACTATTAACACTTCTATTTCTGAAAGCATTTTTTTGCAGCATTTTTTTTACACCTGCCTAAAACTTTTGCACAGTACTGTATATATACACACAACATTTTTATATATTATGAAGAATGTAACAGGAGGAGCCGCAACACACAAGGGTGGTCAGGAGACCCCAAAGCTCCCAGGTGGATAAGAGCGGTGTCAGAATTATGGCAGGAAGCTCTCACTATTATAGCTTAGTGAACTTGAGTCTATAGTATTTCAAATAAAAAGTCAGTCATGTAGGGCTCATTCACTTGTGTGGCAAGCATAGCCACTCCTCTTAGAAGTGTACTGCGGTGGTTTGCTTTTCAGAAGGAGTTTGACAGGCTGGAAAGAGGGGATATGTTGTTTCCTCACTGCCTGTTTTAACCCACAAAATTCTGTACAACTGTGGCGCAGCCATGTGCATTGTACATAGTTGTGAGTCAGTTGCGACCTTGCCCCATTCACTTGAATGGCAATATGCCATTAAATTTTTGCCACTGCTGTGAAGCAAATGCATCATGACCGCAGCACATGTCCAGCCCCGAGTGGCTGCATGCATTTGTTCAGGCTGGTGGTAGGGGGATGATAAATCTGTGATTCTATTGCATGAACAAGCCCTTAGACATAAATGCAACTCTGTAATCAATTTTTTTTTTTAAACAATCAGTGACAGAGAGATGAACCCATCACTGTGCTGCTTCTTCTTTCACAGTCCAGTCACAGTCGGGGGTGGGTGCAGGACAGGCAGAAGCTGGTTGAATGATCTTAGTTATCAGACTGAGGGCATCTTGTGCCGAAAAAAAGGTACTGCAAGGGAAACTCCAGAATGAAAGTGAATACTGCCACAAAAGCGGCTTTTTTATTTTATCTATTAATGGGCTTCACATTTTTATCTTCATTTTTTTTTGCAAAGAGTTCTTCTTTAAAGAATGACTAAAGGCAAAACTTTTTTTTTTTTTTTTTTTTTTCAGTTTTGGATAGCGTGGAGATGGATTAGAACACCTGTCAGTGTTTATTGCTGTCTGTGTCCCCGTTATGGAGATTCCCCCTCTCTATTTGTCCTGTGTACCGTTATCACTGAAAGTGAATGTAAGAGAAAATCCCAAATTTTGGGTTGTCCCCAGAACAGTAATAGAGGGGAAATCTTTCAATGAGGACAGGGATTTCCTCTCACTTCCTGATTGGCTATGGGACAAGAGATGAAGGGAAATCTCTGCAATGGGACACAGATGGCAAAACAAATTCTGACAGGTTATAACCCATACCAATTTTGCCCATAGTTCTGCTTTAAGTTTGATGTGACTTTAAATCCGACATCTCAGCCCGATTTAATCAGGGCTTGCATACAACTTCTTTAACAGAAGTCAATGCAAGTCACACCAAAAATAGCGCAGGAACCTTTTTCTAATTCAGAGCGACTTGACTTGCACTGATTAGAAAGGTTCCATTGCCGTTAATGGGGCAGGACTTGGCATGCGAATATGAACTCTCAAGTCGCATGATAAGTCACGGCAGTGTGAACCGGGGCTTAATCACATTCAAGCAATTATTAGCTTTTCAAGAGTGCTGAATGTCAATCCTAGAATTTCCTGATCTGTAGGTGAAACATCTAATTTTCGTTCCTGTTTATTTTGGAAGCCCCAAAAGTTCTGCAGCAGCTTTATATAAAGCAACACTGGATTTCCATGTATTTATCACCTATTTACTATATATAAACATGGAAACTTCATCTTTTCAAGATAGTAAAACTTTCCAAAGCGTGTTTTTTCGCTGTGTGGCACTTTTTTCAGAACCAATTCAGTTTTTCTCTAAAATATTTGAATGTAAAAAATGAGGACCTGCCTAAGACACTGACAATCATTTTAGCAGAGTTAAACTTCCTTGTGTGTATATGGGTCACGCTGAGTGACAGCTCTTGCAGAGCTCATATCTCATAGAATAGAAGTTAATTAAACTCATTATTCTTGTCTGCCTGTCGCTTATTAAGTATTTCATATTCTCCTTCCTGTGCTAAGGATAGGCTGTTCTGACAGTGCAGGTTTACTGGAAGGATTTAGGAAAACTCGCAGGAGAATTGAAAGTTAAAATGTAGTGCTGACAGAATCTTCTAGCTCGCTATCAGGATTACCCCTGGAGGCCTGCATACAGAAAAGGTAAACTAGTAATAATGAGGTCAGAGCCTGACAGCGCAGGAACTATCTTGGGCTAATGAGAGTGGAGCTGCAGAGGATTATGGGAAAAAAGGTGAATCTTGCTGGATGTTAGAAGACTCAGAATATTACAAGTAATTACATACACGTCTGCTGCATAACTTGGACCATTAAGGACTATGCTTCCAACCCGATGTTCACATATCTCAACTAGGATATAAGAATAGGCACCCATAGTACAGCTAAGCTGCACTTCAAAGAGGAGTACAGCCAAAGTTTTTTTGGTCCTACTTCTCTTGTGTGTCACAGGAGTACACTTACATTTGTATTCCTGTGATGTAGAATCAGCCAACAGCGGGGGCAGTTACTGACAGTTGGACTGAGAACTGAGCAATCAGCAATCATATGATCTCTCAGTTCTCAGGCTTAGAGCTGGTGGGCGATGCTGTGCCATATAGGTGATTTATATGTTTTTTTGTTTATTAAATAAAAAAGTGATTGTTGTAAGCACCCCTGCAGTAGTGGTTTGTCTCAACCCTCTTGCAGTCTAACTCAGTCTTTCTCAACCTTTTCAAAGCAAAGAAACCCTTGGTATAACTTTCCAGTCTCAGGGAACCCATACTACTAATTACTATATCTACATCTCATGATACACCAGTGTGAAGAATGTTTCTTACACTTATGGTGATTGGAATGAATTCCCACCTTACAGATCATTGGTGTCAGTGGGATCTTATTTCAAAGGCAAAAAGTTGCTCATTGCTCAAGCAACCTCTGGGAGGAACCCTAGGCTTCCATGGAACCCTGGTTGAGAAACCCTGGTCTAACTGATACATCTGCAGAAGAGATGGAGAAATCATGTTTCTACACAAAAAGATTACCCCTCCTGTATGGTGACAACTTAAAATTTTGGATTTTCTCCCCCAAAGAGAGACACATTTTGTAATGGGGTAAAGGAGTATTGGGCATTTTTTTTTGTTCATTTAAGGCCCCAGTTGTGACATCAACAAGCAGCTTTACACAAGGGACAAAGTTTTTTGCAGCTTGTTTGGAAGACTTCCCAATCTGTGGAGGGGGTGCACCATTGATTGGCAATGTTAAAAGAAGCAGGATTGAAGACTATATATTCGTGATACTCCAGCGCAAGCAAATAAAAGTGCAATAAATGTTCTGCTACTGACGCAAAAACCCCAAAAATCCCCTGACGAAGTCAGGTGATATAGTGATGTAATGCGTAGGGAGGTGGAGCCGATGACGTCACGCCGCTACAGGAATTGAGCGGAACGCTATTTTGTTGGAGATACATAGGAGTAAATAGAGGCTGCAAGCACTGACAGGCCGTTTTCTTTTAAGTTTAATGTGAGTGAATATTATATGTTCTTTATCAAAACTAAAGTTATATATACTGTGAGCATTATAAGCGTTATTCTTTTATGGGTCGTATTGGCAAGGATATGCCCGGGTAGGGAAGGATGACCACCCAGATTACAAATGAAGATCTACAGAGAAGCAACACACACACCTTGTTTAGACCTGATTTACATTGGGTCCACCTCATAAGGTGAGAGAACGTGTGAAGTTGGTGGTGGGAGAGAAGCACTACATGTATCAGCAATTCAGTACATGGATAATTGAATTTCTCATTGATGAAGATAATTATATGTTGTAAGACACACACAGAGTAAAAGGACAACTAGAGACTGGAAGCACTGGAGAAAATATACATTTATGAATTAACTTCTTTATTATAAACTTGTTTTTGCACAGTGATAAAATTTTTTCACAATTTATTATTGCTTTATTAGTTTGTGTGGCCATTTTATTTTTTTTATTATTTTTTATCACCCTTTTTTAATACTTTTTTTATGTATGTGTTGTATATAAAGCACTGGAGCACATGATTGCACAGTGTATGGAGACACATTGCTTTGCACATAGGGATTGATACACATACAGTCAGGTCCATAAATATTGGGACATCGACACAATTCTAATCTTTTTGGGTCTATACACCACCACAATGGATTTGAAATGAAACGGACAAGATGTGCTTTAATTGCAGACTTTCAGCTTTAATTTGAGGACATTTACATCCAAATCAGGTGAACGATGTAGGTATTACAACAGTTTGTATATGTGCCTCCCACTTTTTAAAAGTAATGGGACAATTGGCTTCTCAGCTGTTCCATGGCCAGGTGTGTGTTATTCCCTCATTATCCCATTTACAAGGAGCAGATAAAAGGTCCAGAGTTCATTTCAAGTGTGCTATTTGCATTTGGAATCTGTTGCTGTCAACTCTCAACATGAGATCCAAAGAGCTGTCACTGTTAGTGAAGCAAGCCATCATTAGGCTGAAAAAACAAAACAAACTCATCAGAGAGATAGCAAAAACATTAGGTGTGGCCAAATCAACTGTTTGGAACATCCTTAAAAAGAAAGAACACATCGGTGAGCTCAGCAACACCAAAAGACCCGGAAGACCACGGAAAACAACTGTGGTGGATGACCGAAGCATTCTTTCCCTGGTGAAGAAAACACCCTTCACAACAGTTGGCCAGATCAAGAACTCTCTCCAGGAGGTAGGTGTATGTGTGTCAAAGTCAACAATCAAGAGAAGACTTCACCAGAGTGAATACAGAGGGTTCACTACAAGATGTAAACCATTGGTGAGCCTCAAAAACAGGAAGGCCAGATTAGAGTTTGCCAAACAACATCTAAAAAAAGCCTTCACAGTTCTGGAACAACATCCTATGGACAGATGAGACCAAGATCAACTTGTACCAGAGTGATGGGAAGAGAAGAGTATGGAGAAGGAAAGGAACTGCTCATGATCCAAAGCATACCACCTCATCAGTGAAGCATGGTGGTGGTAATGTCATGGCGTGGGCATGTATGGCTGCCAATGGAACTGGTTCTCTTGTATTTATTGATGATGTGACTGCTGACAAAAGCAGCAGGATGAATTCTGAAGTGTTTCGGGCAATATTATCTGCTCATATTCATCAAAATGCTTCAGAACTTATTGGACGACTTCACAGTGCAGATGGACAATGACCCGAAGCATACTGCGAAAGCAACCAAAGAGTTTTTTAAGGGGAAGAAGTGGAATGTTATGCAAAGGCCAAGTCAATCACCTGACGTGAATTCGATTGAGCATGCATTTCACTTGCTGAAGACAAAACTGAAGGGAAAATGCCCCAAGAACAAGCAGGAACTGAAGACAGTTGCAGTAGAGGCCTGGCAGAGCATCACCAGGGATGAAACCCAGCATCTGGTGATGTCTATGCGTTCCAGACTTCAGGCTGTAATTGACTGCAAAGGATTTGCAACCAAGTATTAAAAAGTGAAAGTTTGATGGATGATTGTTAATCTGTCCCATTACTTTTGATCCCTTAAAAAGTGGGAGGCACATACACAAACTGTTGTAATTCCTATACCGTTCACCTGATTTGGATGTAAATACCCTCAAATTAAAGCTGAAAGTCTGCAGTTAAAGCACATCTTGTTTGTTTCATTTCAAATCCATTGTGGTGGTGTATAGAGCCAAAAAGATTAGAATTGTGTCGATGTCTCAATATTTATGGACCTGACTGTATACTGTATGCATTATACTATAAGAAGTATAGTGAATAGTGTATTGGAATAGAAGTTTTGCATGGCACAGTTTCTTTGATTTGACATAGGATCAGTGGTGGCTGGTGCTAAATATTTTGGGGGGCTGCAAACGAATGCCCCCCCCCAACTCCCTGGCCAATTGGGTCTCAGGACCGGCTTCCTGATTGGCCGGGAGGAGAAGCAGGAAGACATTAGCGAATATTAATTCACTATTGTCACACAACTGGGTGGACTCAGGGCACAGTGCTCTGCACCCCGAGTCCACCATTTTTTGAAGACAATTAGAGCAGTGGTCATCAACCCTGTCCTCAGGGCCCACTAACAGGCCAGGTTTGCAAGATAACTGAAATACATCACAGGTGATATCATTGTCTGCTCAGTGATTGCAGTATTCTAGTCTGCATCTCCCCAAGGTAATACATAAAACCTGGCCTGTTAGTGGGCCCTGAGGACAGGGTTGATGACCACTGAATTAGAGCCTCTGACTCTAATCACATGCTTCAAAAAAAAAACAAAACATTGGAATCCATGCATTTGGCGCCCTGCATGTAGATTAGGGACCCGGGCGCATGGATTAGGGGGCGGCACCCCTGCGCCCCGTATGGATGAGCCGCCACTGCATAGGATTATAAAATACCCTTGGTCCTAGTGCTGGAGTGTTTTTTTGGAGAACGTAGCTTTACACAAGAGGCCTTAGGCCCGAGTCACACCTATGCATTTTTAGTGCTTTTTGCATTTTGCAGATTTGGACTACAGAACATGTTCCATAGGAAACCATGGTAAATGGACTGTAGTGCAAATCTGAAAAAAGTACTAAAAATGCATTGGTGTGAATCAGGCCTTAGGTAGGTTCCTGTGACAACGCTGAAAAAAGTAAGAGAGCCCCCAGTCCACTAGTATGTGTCCAGAATATTTTTCGTATTGCAAGCAGTAAAAATGATTAATGCATTATAATGAGGATTAATAAAAACTTTTACATAGTTAATAAACGTAGCCCATAATCAATCTCTCAGATTCTTATATAACAAAATCTTTTTTTCCACATAAATAATTTGTTTATACATAAGCAGAAAGCATTGATAACCCATTGGCTAAAAGCGTTGATCAGATGCTGGTTTTCCAGCACGCCCCTCTGATAAAAGCCAGTCGTTAGAGCGGCTTAGGTTGGACAGGCTGCTGTACACATGGGCAAATGTCGGACCGTTTTTGTTGAATCAGCTGATATTCTGCCAGTTTGTACAGCGGCCTTGTGTTTTTGTCTGTGAATGTTAGGCGGGCTCTGTTTGGCATAGGTACAGCTTGTGATGTCATCCCCATCTCCTCTCCACCTCAACCAATCGGAGCTTGTCTAGTATTCATTGACAAAAATACAAGGTGTTTCCAGCAGCAGAGGGAAGACGCTTCTACCTTTCCAGAGGAATATGGCTTACTGTATATAGCAAATGCTACAACAGCAGCCTTGTGGATGGTCAGATTTAACCAATCTGGCCCACAGTAAGTCTGTTATAGCAAATTATTCCTGGATTTCAGCTTTAAACTGAGAACTCTGAAATATGTGCAATATCAGCTTTTATTGTGAGAAAGCAAGCAAACAGGGCTGCCTGTGCCCTGCTGGAGAGATTTCCCTTACTTCCTGCCATGGAGATGCAACAGGAAATGGTAGGAAATCTTACCAAAGTGAGGGGAACCCCCATCTTGGAGAGTTTTCTTAGAGGTGTCCCAGCTGGAAGATTTCCCCTCACCTCTTGTTCTGGTGTCAACTCAAAAATTTTGAATATCACATCACTTTCTGTCTAAGTGACAAATAGATGGGTGAATCTCCTCCCATACAACCCACAATGAAAGGTGACAGGGGTCTAATCTTCCCATGTTCTATTTAAAATGAAAGGGGAAGCTCCGCTTGTTTGTACCCCCCCTCCCCTCCACTGCCACATTTGACACTTTTTGGTGGGGAGAGGGGAGCAGGTACCTGGTTTTGACAGGTACCCGCTCCCACTTCCAGGTAAGATTGCCGCACGGCGATCTACAACATTTCTGGCCCCTCCTCCTTCCCTCCCGCTGCCTTCTGGGACACACAGAGGTCCCAGAAGACGGTGAGACCATTCAGAAAGCGCAGCGCGACTCGCGCAGGTGCAGTATGAAACCGGCTGTGAAGCCGCAAAGCTTCACTTCCTGTTTCCTTTACTACAGATGCTGGCGTCTGCGCCCATGCCCGAAGCCAACTGATGATTCAGCTAGGAGTGCCGACATCTCGGGGGCCCCGGACAGGTTAGTGTCTTTATATTAAAAGTCAGCAGCTACAGTATTTGTAGCTTCTGACTTTAATTTTTTTTTTTTACAGACCGAAACTCCTCTTTAACAAGAACTGTCTATATAAAATATGAGCAGGGTAAGAGGGTCAAATAGGGCTGGGCAAGCATGGAAACAAAATAATCACTCTTGTCAGCGCTACAGGTAAGAAAGACCCCCAAGGCAGTCCAAATGCAGGTCCCAATGCACCTCTTCAATCTTTCCACACAGGCCTTGCTGCCCACTCCAGATCGGAGAGGACCAAAACTGAAATGCAAACAAAAGAAAAAGGTGCAGGGGCCTAGTGCATCATCATAAGACCCTTTATTACATAAAATCAATTTCCAATGTACTCCCACAAGTACACAGTAGAGTGCATATAACATAATCCAGTCCCAGCGTTGAACTCAACTCGTGTCCATCCACAAGCGTGTAACCTACGCGTTTCAAAGATGATACCCTCCTCAGAGCCCTGAGCACTCTACTGTGTACTTTTGCAAGTACATTAGAATTAGTTTTTTTTTTTAATAATTACCTGCATTAACATAGCTCCCAACTGTCCCTGATTTGGAGGGACTGTCCCTGATTTGGAACAATGTCCCTCTGTCCCTCATTCCTCCTCATTTGTCCCTCATTTTGGTCTGATCTATATAGCTATATATAAAATGCACTTTTCTATCTATCTATTAAAGTGTTTTCCAGCACTAAACCTTTCATCTGATTTCTAAATTGCTGCATTTGTAAATTCCAAAAGCCAATATAAAGGAATAGTAGTGGTAAAAAAAGAACTTGTGGGTTTAGCCAATCTTGTTTTTTGTACAATTCTCCTTTAAGGGGGCGTGGCAAGGGGTGTGTCCTATGCCTGCAAACTTTTGCTGATAGGTGTTCCTCATTCTCATCTCAAAAAGTTGGGAGGTATAGCATTAAGGTAAAAAACCTTGTCCTACCTGTTTGCCTCCCTACTCTGCCTAATACTTACCTGAGTCCAATATCGATCCAGCGCTGTGCTCCTTTGCAGTAGTGCTGCTCTTTCTCCTCATGGGTTTACAGGGCAGATGAATAGCAACAGGAGCCATTGGCTGTCAATCAAATCCAGTGAGAAGGGAGTGAGGGGCAGGACCAAGCTGCACTGTGTGTGTCTATGGACACAAGCAGTCTGGCTCTGGAGCAAGCAGCTTGCCATGGGGGCAAACACAGTAGAAGAGGAGCAGAGAGCACCAGCGGGGGACCCCAGAAGAGGAGATTCGATTCGGGGCTGTTCTGTGCAATACCAGTGTACAGAGTAGGTAAATATGACCCTCTTTTTTATTTTAGGTAATCTACATCTCATTCTCATTCCTGAGAATATCACTGCGCAGACTCTGCATATTTTATGGACTTGTATCTGTGCACAAAGCCTTATGCCCCGTACACACGGTCGGATTTTCCCATGGAAAATGTGTGATAGGACCTTGTCGGAAATTCCGACAGTGTGTAGGCTCCATCATACATTTTCCATTGGATTTTCTGACACACAAAGTTTGAGAGCTTACTATAAAATTTTCCGACAACAAAATCCGTTGTCGGAATTTCCGATCGTGCGTACACAAATCCGACGCACAAAGTGCCACGCATGTTCACAATAAATAAAGAGATGAAAGCTATTGGCTACTGCCCCGTTTATAGTCCCGACGTACGTGTTTTACGTCACCGCGTTCAGTATGATCGGATTTTCCGACAACTTTGTGTGACCGTGTGTATGCAAGACAAGTTTGAGCCAACATCCGTCGGAAAAAATCCATGGATTTTGTTGTCGGAATGTCCGATCAATGTCCGATCGTGTGTACAGGGCATTAGAAGTGTTACTAAACCCAGTAATATGAAAATAGTTCACCCCCCCCCCCCCCCCCGCAGTGCCCACAGCTTATAAATCTTCTTTGTACATTAAAATACTGCCACTATATACCTTTTTGCATACCTCCCAACATTTGACATGGGAATGAGGGACACCTACTAGCAAATGTATGTAGGCATAGGACACACCCCTTTAACCACCTCAATACAGGGCACTTACACCCCCTTCCTGCCCAAGCCATTTTTCAGTTTTCAGCGCTGTCGCATTTTGAATGACAATTGCGCGGTCATGTTACACTGCACCTTAATTAAATTTTTATCATTTTTTTCCCCACAAATAGAGCTTTCTTTTGGTGGTATTTGATCACCTCTGCGGTTTTTATTTATTGCGCTATAAACAAAAGAAGAGGGACAATTTTGAAAAAACACAATATTTTTTACTTTTTGCTATAATAAATATCCAATTTTTTTTTTTTTTTTTTAACAAATTTTTTCCTCAGTTTAGGCCGATACGTATTCTTCTACATATTTTTGGTAAAAAAAAATTGCGATAAGCGTATATTGATTGGTTTGCGCAAAAGTTATAGCGTCTACAAAATAGGGGATAGATTTATAGCATTTTTATTATTTATTTATTTTTTACTAGTAATGGTGGCGATCTGCAATTTTTATTGTGACTACGATATTGCGGCGGACACATCAGACACTTTTGACACATTTTTGGGACCATTCACATTTATACAGCGATCAATGCTATAAAATTGCATTGATTACTGTGTAAATGTGACTGGCAGGGAAGGGGTTAACACTAGGGGGCGCTCGAGGGGTTAATGTATGACCTAAGGAGGTGATTCTAACTGTGGGGGGAGGGGACTGACTGGGGGAGGTGACTGATCGCTGTCCCTATGTACAAGGGACACACCATTGGTCTCCTCTCCTCTCTGACAGGACGTGGATCTGTGTTTACATGCACAGATCCACGCTCCTGCTCTGTTACCCGGCAATCGCGGGTGCCCGGCGGACATCGCGGCCGCCGGGCACGCGCACCGGGTCCCGAGTGACGCAGCGGGCACGCGCGCGCGCCCCCTAGTGGCTCGGGAGGGCGAGGACGTCATATGACGTCCACCCAGAACAACAGAAGCCTCGTCCAGCCGTCATATGACGGTGGGCGGTGGCTTAGTGGTTAAAGGAGAATTAACCCCCCAAAAAAGGTTAATTAAATCCACAAGGACTTTTTTTTACCACTACTATTCCTTTATATTGCCTTTTAAAATTTATAAATGAAGCAATTTAGAATTTGGATGAAAGGTTTAGCACTAGGAAACACTTTTTGAAAGATAAAAAGTGCATTTTATATACAACTATATAGGTCAGACCAAAATGAGGGACAAATGAGGGGGAAAAAGGGACAGAGGGACATTGCTCCAAATCAAGGACAGTCCCTCTAAATCAGGGACAGTTGGGAGCTATGTTTTTGGCTGATCTGTATACCATGGTCACATGATAAACTGCAGGGTCTGCCTGAGTGCTGAGTGTTCAGGTAGGAGGAGGTTTCCACTATAGCCTGTGTGCTCATGCTATTATGAGAGGCGGATCATCCATGAATCAAGATGTGACATCCCACCCACTGTGTTCTTTTTTTAGTTACTGGGCATACACGCCCAAATGTGTGATGTCAATACCATGTGACCTGGCTAACTCTGATCAATCAGGAAATGTTCTCTCCAGCAATAGAGACCAAACTGAGCATGTGCAGCCTTACCACTCTGACTGTGTCATATCTGGCCTTGCCAAGAGAGACCCCGCAGGAGGGGAGAATCTGTCCATACAGGATCAAAGAGCCTTTTTACACAATACAGAGGATTAACCCCTTAAGTTCCACAGTGAGTATAACAACCATGCTATTCTGTACATACAGGCAGATTTTACTGTTGTGGGTTTAGTAACACTTTAAACAACAAAACATTTGTGCAGTCTTCATTTTACGTACCCTAAGCACCTCCCAAATGTCTTACTGTACATTTACCTGTCCATGCCGTGGCAGATCCAAGTTGTATGGCTCACTAGTAGCTGCACATCTGCTGCTGCCAACTCTTCATGCCTGTCCCTTGCTTTTTCTGCACATGCATAAACAGATCCCATTAACTTCTATGAAATGCAGAGCTAATAAATGCATGCATTTATTGTTGAAAAGCATAATACATGGTTCTTTCATAGGAATGAAAAGGATTTGTATCAGGGGAGTTTGCGATGGCAGCTATGTGGCTCTCCATGGGCCCTGAGCATTGACAGATGAGCATAAGTCTGAGAGGTGGGGGGGCTGGGTACCGAACTGCAAGCAGATAAAAGACACACAATAATGTAGCTCTATATTCATTAATACATCCTTAAATGTATTATCAATATAAGAACCTAAATTTGTTCTGGTATCAGCCTCTTTCAGTCCCTGTACAGGAGAGCTCAAAAAGGATGAGAGAGAGGGGCAGCATATGGAGCACAGGTGTACTACAGTGCAAGGGGCGTGCTGACAGGAGGAGAGAGCAGAGTGACCGAGAAATCAGCTTAACAGTGTGCTGATTCTCCTTTCACTATACAATCACATGGTGGGAGTGGGGAGGAAACCTGTAAGTGAAAGTGAAGCTGCAACAGAGAAAGATCTAATCCCCTCCCCTGCCATGCAGGGCTGTGGCAAAGCTGTGTAAATCTCAGGACAGTATAGAATAAAATAAAATCCTTTTGGTAGGTAAACAGATCTTATAAATGTATTCAATCTATAACCACTTGGGGACCCTGCCCGCAATGTACTGCAGACAGGCAGCCCGTGCAAGCATAGCGACATCCCCATACGTCGCTGCTTCTGGGTTTAAAAGCCTACGTCCGATGTGATTGTACACAGCAGGAAACTGTCTGCAGATCCCGGCCAATGATTCATGGCTCGGACCTGCTGATTGGCTGTTCAACCACAGCCCAGAGCCCTGTATTGACAATCAACACAGGGCTCTATAAAGAGGGAACAATCTCTCTGTTTCTTATCCCTGCAAAGAGATCTTTAGTATAAGCAGAACACTTTATACACGTTACACACTTATATATTTTATATTTTTTTCTATTCTGTTCCATTGTTTTTCTATGCTATTCTTTTCTATTCTAAACTTTTCTACTCGAATTTGAATTAATTCTATACGAAATTCGAATTTCGAAAGATGGCTTCTGAAATTTGAATTTCGTATAGAATGAATTTGAATAGAAAAGATTAGAATAGAAAATAATAGAAAAGCATAGACTAGAAAAATAAATAGAATAGAATAAAATATAATATATATAATATAATATATTTTATTCTATTCTGTTCTATTGTTTTTCTAGTCTATTCTTTTCTACTCTATTCTAATCTTTTCTATTTGAATTCAAATTCATTCTATACGTAATTCGAATTTTGGAAGATGTGTTTTATATATATATATATTTTCCAAAATTCGAATTTCGTATAGAATGAATTCGCATTCAAATAGAAAAGATTAGAATAGAATAGATATACAATAAAACAATAGAACAGAAAAAATAATATATATGTATATATATGTATATATATATATATATATATATATATATATATATATATATATATATAAATGTATATATGTGTATATATATATATATATATATATATATATATATATATATATATATATATATATATATAAAAAACTATCTTCCGAAACTCGAATTTCGTATAAAATGAATTCGAATTTGAAAATTTGAATAGAAAACATTAGAAAATAATAGACTAGAAAAACAATAGAACAGAATAGAATAAAAAATATATATTATATTCTATTCTGTTCTGTTCTATTGTTTTTCTAGTCTATTATTTTCTATTATTTTCTATTCTAAGCTTTTCTATTCAAATTTATTCTATACGAAATTCGAATTTCAGAAGCCATCTTTCGAAATTCGAATTTCGTATAGAATTAATTCAAATTCGAGTGGAAAAGTTTAGAATAGAAAAGAATAGCATAGAAAAACAATGGAACAGAATAGAAAAAAATATAAAATATAAAATATTCGCAACGAATTCAAAGGGTCCCGAAATGACATTGCTGCAGATGGACACAGTTGACCGACTTTGGGGCCCCGTATCTCGGGGCCACTTGGTGCTAGGAACCCCAAATTTGGTGTGCAAACCCAGTGGAACTAGCACTACAACATCCAAAGCTGGGGTTCCAAGTGCCCCTGAGATACCGGGGCCCAAAGTCGGTTCGGAAAATGTCACACACTTTTCTGCAGCAGAGAATTACATTTTCCAAACCGATTTTGGGGCCCCGTATCTCGTGACCATTTGGTGATAGGATGTTGTAGTGCTAGTCCCACTGGGTTTGCACACCAAATTTGGGGTTCCTAGCACCAAGTGGCCCCGAGATACGGGGCCCCAAATTCGGTTCGGAAAATGTCATTCTCTGCTGCAGAAAAGTGCTTGACTCGAGTATAAACCAAGGAGGACATTTTCAGCACAAAGAAATGTGCTGAAAAACTTAGCTTATACTCGAGTATATACGGTATTTTCTATTCTAATCTTTTCTATTCAAATTCATTCTATACGAAATTTGAATTTCAGAAGCCATCTTCCAAAATTCTAATTCCGTATAGGATGAATTCAAATAGAAAAGTTTAGAATAGAATAGAAAAGAATAGCACATAAAAACTATGGAACAGAATAGAAAAAAAAATATTAAATATTATATATATATATAAAACCATCTTCCGAAATTGGAATTTGGTACAGAATTAATTAGAATAGAAAAGATTAGAATAGAATATATTATATTTTTTTCTATTCTGTTCTATTGTTTTTCTATGCTATTCTTGTCTATTATTTTCTATCCTATTCTAATCTTTTCTATTCAAATTCAAATTCATTCTGTACCAAATTTCAATTTCGGAAGATGGTTTTATATATAAATATTCCAATATATATTATATTTTTTCTGTTCTATTCTAGTCTTTTCTATTAGAATTCATTTTCATTCTATTTCTATATAACCATTTTCCGAAATTCGAATTTCGTATAGAATGAATTTGCATTCATATAGAAAAGATTACAATAGAATAGAAAATAATAGAGAATAATAGCATAGAAAAACAATAGACCAGCATAGAAAAAATATATCTATATATCTAGATATATATAATATATATCACATCTTCCAAAATTCGAATTTCGTATAGAATGAATTCAAATTCAAATAGAAGATTAGAATAGAATAGAAAAACAATAGAATAGAAAAAATATTATTTTCTATTCTAATCTTTTCTATTCAAATTCGAATTCATTCTATACGAAATTCGAATTTCAGAAGCCATCTTCCCAAATTCGAATTTCGCATAGAATTAATGCAAATTCGTATAGAAAAGTTTAGAATAGAAAAAAAAATATTATATATATATATATATATATATATATATATATATATATATATATATATATATATATTATATTTTATTCTGTTCTATTGTTTTTCTAGTCTATTATTTTCTATTCTAATCTTTTCTATTCAAATTCAAATCCATTCTATACGAAATTTGAACTTTAGAAGCCATGTTCCGAAATTCGAATTTCGTATAGAATGAATTCGAATTTGAATAGAAAAGACTTATAGAATAGAAAATAATAGAAAACAAAAGCATATAAAAACAATAGAACAGAATAATAAAAAAATTATATATATATATATATATATATATATATATATATATATATATATATATATATATATATATATATATATATATATTCTATTGCTTTAATGTTTTATATTCTATTCTATTGTATTTTTTAGAAAATCGTTTTCTATTTTTCTAATTTTTTCTAATTCGATTTTGTTTTCCAATTCGAATAGAATTGGTTTTCCAATTCGATCGTTTTTTTTCGGTTTCGTTTAAATTCGTTACCTTTGTAATTCGGAAATTCGGAACGAAACGAAATGCAGATGTCTACTGCTCACTGTATTATTGGCACTCGTGATGTCAGTGTCAGTTAGTGTCAGATTTCCCCCTGCACTGTTCCATTATAAGTTGCTGATCACTGTCATTAGTAGAATAAAAAATAAATACAAATTCCAGTATATATACCATAGTTTGTAGACGTTATAACTTTCTGGCAAACCAATCAATACACACTTATTTGGATTTTTTTACCAAAGACATAGCACAAAACATTTTGGCGAAAATTTATGAAGACTTTTTTTTTTTTATTGGATTTGTTTTATAGCAGAAATTAAAAAAAAATATATATTTTTTTCAATTTAGTTTCTGGTATTTTTTTTTTTTTTTTTGTTTATTTAATACAAAATAAAAAACCCAGTGGTGATCAAATATCACCAAAATAAAGCGACACAGTATCCGAGCAATTACCAGTTAAAGTAGTTGAGTGATGAATAGCAAAAAAATGGTCTGGTCACGAAGGGGGTAAAATCTTCTGGAGCTGAAGTAGATAAATGTAACTGTTTGACTGAAGTTCAGCAATAAAGAATAACTACTGTTGGTATTATGAAAAAATATATGCAGACTGCAGAATTTTCATCAAGTTTCATACTTTAAAATATATTCTTTAACAGCTTTTTCTTTACAGAGATTAATCTCAATATCTCTCCCATTCTCAGTCAGGACACATCACAGCACTAAAATGCAGACATTAATAAGGATAATGATGGCAAAGTGCACTAGATTGCCCCCAGATCGCTTTGAACTGGTGAGCAGAATGGATGACTTAGCAGGAAATAGTGACTGTCTAATTCCATGGGACGCTGGAAAATAAATTGCCATTCAGTGACAGTATGGTCTAGTTTAAAAGAACGAATGTGCTAAAAATAAACATGGCATTCTGTGATCTAAAGTCATTTCCTGATTAACATTAAAAGCTCTTGTCTGGGATTTATAATTTGGCTACTAAATTTTGTTTCATCAGACCGCTATTGTGGCATTTGACATATGAAAACATAAACCGTAAAATTCAAGGAAATCTTATGAACATGAGCCTGATGAGCAGTAGGGTGCCCACCTGTCCCGAATTGCCCGGGACTGTCCCGCAATTGGCATGTCTGGCCTCGGTTCCCGGCACCTTCATTCCGGAACAATACAGTGTCCCGGAACGAAACAGAGGACACAGCCATCCTACCAGCTACATTGCTGGAACTGGTTGCTAGGGCCGCCCTGTCTGGTGTCTAGCAACCAATGATGTCACAGACTCAGAGTGAGGCCGAGCAAGGCCCATGCCTAGTGCTGCACTGCTGCTCAGCTCCAGTCTCCACCCACCTCCTCTGGCGGCATGCAGAGGAAGTGACTTGCAGCAGGGACTGGTGTGATCATCTTCACTCTCCGCCCGTCTCCTCCTTCTCCAGGGCCCGGTGGCATGCAGAGGGAGTGACTTGCACTGGTGTGATCATATTCTGTTCTGTGTGCTGCTGCTGCACTGCTGGCTCAGATCGATGGCTGCCCAACTTCTCCTCCTCCCGCCCGACTGAGGACAGGAGGAGCCCCTCACCAGAGTGGATAGAAGTTTAGGGAATAGTTACGAAGAAGGTGACACAGTGAGGGACAATAATGAAGGTGACACAGGAAACTGGAGCACAGTAATGAAGGTGACACAGAGAAGTGAGGGAATAGTAATGAGGGTGACAAATAGGGAACTGAGGGGACAGTAATGAAGGTGACACATGGAACTGAGGGGACACTAATAAAGGAGACACACAGGGAACTGAGGAGAAACGAATGAATGATATGGGGAACTGAGGGGACAGTATTGAAGGTGACACAGGGAACTGAGAGGACAGTAATGAAGGTGACACAGGAAACTGAGGGGACACTAATAAAGGAGACACACAGGGAACAGTAATGAAGGTGACACAGTGAACTGAGAGAATTATAATGAAGGTGACACAGGGAACTGAAAGGACACTAATAAAGGTGACACACAGGGAACTGAGGAGACACTAATGAAGGTGATACGGGGAACTGAGGGGACACTAATAAAGGTGACACACAGCAAACTGAGGAGACACTAATGAAGGTGATACAGGGAACTGATGGGACACACAGGGAACTGAGGGGACACTAATGAAGGTGACACACAGGGAACTGAGGAGACACTAATGAAGGTGATACAGGGAACAGTATTGAAGGTGACACAGGGACCTGAGGGGACACACAGGGAACTGAGGACAGTAATGAAGGTGACACAGAGAACTGAGGGGACACACAGGGAACTGAGAGGACGGGGGGGGGGGGTAAAAGCAGACTGTTGAGCCTCAATTTTATTGCCCCTGACCACCCAACTATAGTATGGTAGGCAGCCGCTCAGGGCTGTACACATGCCACGGCCCCGATGCTTTGCTTCATGGTCAGAACAAAAATGAAATAGCATATCGCATTCTGCGGGCAGTACTACTGCCCAGTGTAACCCATTCAAGTGCTCTTAGTGCTCTGGTTTGAGACAAGTACACACTATAGAGAGATATGCTTTGTTCATATTTCATGTCTGAGGTTTATAACCACTTGAACTACATAGTATGTTGGCAAGTAGTGCGGGAGCATTAAAAACGCTTGTTTTTGCCGCATCCCTAAGCCCATGTAAGAGGCCTATGCCAAAATTGGAAATGTAGCACAAATAAGCTGTGTTTTCTTTTTGTACTGAGCAAGAGCACGAGGGTCATCCTGGCAGGCACATGACGTCATTGTCACTAAGTAACCCAGTAAGTCTGTGGTGTGTCTAATTTATACTGCAGATGATCTGAAAGAAAGCTGTTCTATATGACAGACAGAAAAAGGTAGCCATAGAGAACTGACTGTGCTGGAATTCTTGAAAGGGCTTGTTTGCACATGCTTTGATCTCTGAAGAGCAATCCACAGTGGATTTCTTTTCAGAAGGCGTTTGACAGACGGCGAGGAGGCGTTGTGTTGTCGCTTCAATGTCAGCCCCTAAAAGCTTGCACTACTGCAGCGAAATGGAGTGCCTTGCACATGGTTGCAGTGTGGCCCTATACAGGAAGGTATGTGTGAGCAGGCCCTATATACTCATAGCATATAGGTAGGTATGAATGAGTAGGCTCTACACACAGAGTATACAGGCAGGTATGTATGCATGTATTATAGGGCTCTATATACACAGAGAGGTATGTAGTATACACAGTACACAGATAGGTGTGTATGTCAGAATTATAATGTCCTCACCACTGCCTGATACCAGGGCAGCCACAGTTCCTTTATATAGTTAAAATGATAAAATCCAGTGTTTATTAAATACCACCATAATCAAGGCTTTTTTTCTCGGAGAATAGGTGAAGGAACTCCCCCCATCTGAGTCACCCCTTGTCTCTGCCCCCTACCAACCTCTGACCACCGTCCCTTGATTCCACCCCCTACCCACCTACCAGTACTGCCCCTTTTAGAGAATACAGAACCAAGTCTCATTTTGTGGTGCTAAATCATTTGTATGAAACATGTTGATGATAAAAAGAAAAGCAGTAAAAAGATCCCCTGCAGCCAGCAACAATAGAATCCCAGCAATAGATCCCCACACAACAATAGACTCCCCCAGCAACAATGGACTCCACCCCAACAACAATGGATTCCCTGCAGCAACAGTGAACCACCCACAACAAAATATCACACCCAGTAACAAAATATCCACCCAAGCAACATTAGACACCACCCCCCCAGCAGCAACAACAGATCTCCCAGCAGCCAGTATCAACAGATCCTCCAGCAGCCAGTAAAAATAAACCTTTCCCTCAACAGTAGATCCCTTCCAGCAACATAAGACCCCCCAGCAACAATAAATTCCCCATCAGCAACAATAGACCCTCACACAAAATCAGATGACAATAGATCCCCCAGCAGCCAACATCAATAGACCCTCTAGCACACCCCACACCCCATGCTATTCAGTGCTGGAGGTGCCGGAACTGCGTTCCCCCACGTTCCCGTTGAAAAAAAGCCCTGACCATAATAAAGCTTTATTTGTCAAAAAAATGGTATAAAAAACATTTTGGTGCAGTGTTGCATGATCAAGTAATTGGAATGCAAAGCATCAGGCACTGAAAACTGGCACTTAAGGGTTGATTTACTAAAGGCATATAGACTGTGCACTTTGCAGTTGCTCCAGAGCTTAGTAAATGAGCAGACTCTCTGCTGACTTCCATCGTCCAATCATACAAGCGAAAATGCTGTTTTTTTTTCTTTGCATGTGATTGGGTATTCTTTTCAAACTGAAGCTTTACCCCCTTTACTAAGCTCTGGAGAAACTTCACTTTGCAAAGTGCACAAGTGCAAAGTGCACAGTCTATTTGCCTTTAGTAAATCAACCCCATAATCACTATTTCCTGTGAGGAGGCACTGCCGTGTCTCACATTTCACATAGCCTGCCTTCTGAACTACAGAGGTGCTGAGAGGAGGGGTTTTAGGAGTCAGAGTCAGTATAGGAATCACAGCTTGCAGCTAGCAAGGTACTATGGGATATGTAGTCCTTAGAAATTGCGAGGAGAAGCTGCAAAGCATGCAGGGAATCCAGGTAGTTGTGGAAAGAGATGGCCAGCAAACAGACAGAACTCACAGGGAAGGCGATATTTCAAGTAAGCTTACATTGCACTGTCAAATATAACTATTTTTTGTATTGCTATTACAATGCAGATGTAAAAATGAAAGCATATTTTGTGACCCTAAAACACTTTTAGGCCCTTTTCACACGTGTGCGACTTTTTCCTGCGACTTTGGACATCAAAGTCGCATGACAAGTCATGTCCCATGATAACCATTCATATGGTCGCGCTGACTTCAAAGTAGTCCCTGTACTACTTTGGTCAGACTTTGATGTGATTTAAGGTCCACAGACCACAAGTTTACATTCACTGAAATCAAGGCTACAAAATTGCGGCGAAATCGATCGTGCGACTTTCAGGTCGCGGCAGTGTGAAAGGGGCCTTAAGTGAATTTCCATGTTTAAACAATTTTCTACCATGGCAAGTCTTTAACCACTCAACGACATACGACAGCCAAGGAAAGCTGGGATTGGATTTGATCGGCTGTTTGTGATTGTAACTCGGTAGCGATGACATCCGGTGAAAGTATTCAAAAATACAGATATTATATCTGTAAAGGGAGTAGGGATTGGGGTAGTAAAACCGCAACTAAACCAAAGGGTTTTACCAGCCCCCAACTTTATGTGTGAATGAGCCCCTAGGCTGCCGAATTCAGCTAAGAGCTCATTCACAAGTGCAGCAGGCACTGGTGCTCCTCTGAAAAGCAATCCAAGTGTGTTTGACGGGGGTGGTGGGGAGGCGATATTTTGCCTTCTCGCCACCTGATTTAAACCCATGATTGCCGTGCAATGCACGTGGTTGCGACACAGTAGTACGGCGATTAGAGGTTTAAATCAGATGTGAGGAGGCGACACTGTGCCCGGTGATCTATCTTTGACTTCTCCTATGCTGTTCAGGTAGATCTTCACCTCTATAAGTGTGCATAGAGCAGTGCACAAGTCCACAAATAACGTGCACTGCTTGTTCCAAAAAACAGAAGTGAAAGGGAAATGCAGAGGTTTGGGAGCTCATGGAGGACATTACAAGAAAAAACACAGTAGGAAAGCATTTCACAGAAAATAGATTACAGGGCCATGAAGCTCTGGACATGTCCGGATTATTTTTGCCAAATAAAGATATTGTTTAGTGTCATCTTGAGATCTACCAAAACTAGAGCACACAGAATCTGGTGCGGCTGTGCATAGTAACCAATCAGCTTCTAACTTCAGCTTGTTCAATTAAGCTTTGCCAATAAAACCTAGAAGCTGATTGGTTACTATGCACAGCCGCACCAGATTCTGTGTGCACCAGTTTTAGTAAATCCCCGTAGACGGGACATTTGTGGAGAGATCTGGTCACGTCCTCCCACAGCTGTGCACTTCACACACATTCAGATTGACATGATTTGTAGCAGCCGTTTCTGTTTGCGGATAACGCCATCCTCCATTTTGTGCTGGAACCTGAGCACTCTCCCTGGTCATTTTAAACAGCTTAATTCTCACTAGGTGCCTATTAGAATGTCACTGGACATTTCCAAGAAGGATGATGCCATTTACTGTGAATTATAATCCCGCCCCGAAGAATGGAGGTGACATTTAATGATCTGATCATCTTCATTATGACATTCCGGAACTAAGACTGATGTGGCCCAGTCTGTTTAACAGCAGACTATACCGGGCTGATTTAGTTAGATGGTGCAGGGAGCATGACAGCATACCGTAACCTGTAGCAACCAATAAGGCCCCATACACACTGGGCATTGAGCCCCTGGGCATGAGATTCTAGAGATTCAGGTGCACCATGAAGCCCCATCACTGGCAGCCTGTACAACCCTGCAGCTGTGACTGGATGATGCCCCGAGCGCTACTAACATTTTACAGATTGGGATTACATATACTTTAAAGCAGAAAATAAACTCACTTCCACAGTGAAGCCATGTCAGCGAGCTCCCTTCTTGGCACTGCCATCTTCAAATAGGCTTTTTCCAGGTTGAGCATCTTCAGCCACCACAACTGGCTGGCCCAGGATGGTGTATCTCCCATGCATCGATTTAATCGCCCAAAGCGTTACATTCCAGACATGCCATGAATGCTATCTGTCACAGGTGTGTAGCAAGGTCCCAGGCCTCGTTTAGTCTAATGAGAACCTCCAGAGCCAAGAGCTGCTGATATACTTCTGTATAGCGTGGGTTACAAGGCATAGTGGGTGTAATGCAAGATAGATTCATGGGCGCCAGACACATCTTGAATTCAAAGAGATTTTATTTCTCTTAACCTCCATGGCGGTATGGTTATTTCGGATTTTAGGTCCTGAAAGCGGTACAATTATTTTGCATGGAAATTTGGCGTTTTATATTGTAGGCCTCTAATTCTTAACAATAACACACTTAAATCTGTCCAAACAAGAGTCTAGTAGATATCCCGGGTATAATGAAGTTTGAAACACAAAAACATAAATTATAATATAATAAATAAATATAAATAATTAAAAAAAAAATAATATAATAATAAAATAAATTTCCCCACGATTCACTATCGCTCAATTCTGCAAGTGTTCTAATTTACTATCGCTGTTTTCTAGCTGATCTAAAGCCACTTTTGACATAAAGGGACACTTTTTGGTTGCTATGGACAATCTCTAGTTTCCAGGCAGAAAGAACAGTATATATCATATAAAACTGCATGCAGGGCATGGACCAAAGCACTGGGGACAAAAGGGATGTGAAATGATTTCATACAGTATTGTAATCTGTAAGATTACAGTACTGTATGTGTTATGGTTTTTACATTTTTTTGAATTTGCCGCCAGGCTCCGCCCCCGTGCGTCGCGCCGCTCGCAGGGAACGGAGCCTGGCACAGAAAGGCTTCTGAGGAGACACAGCCCACGCACACTGCGGGGGGACGTCGCAGGATCCTGGGGACAAGGTAAGTAAAGCCGCACCAGGATCCTGCAATGTAATCCTGAGTGTGGCTCGGGGTTACCGCTAATGGGACTGAAATTTAACCCCGAGCCACACTCGGGAATACCATCAGGGAGGCTACACAGAACTTCAGGAGAGAGGATGTAGGGCCAGGACACCCTTAGGTAGTTGCAATGTTAATTGGCAGACTCCAAGACTTCTATAGGTAGACAGCCATGCAGGAAAAGGCATCCAGCAAGACACCACATCTGCATTTGTAGGAATGTCGTCTCCTATGGCAACAGTCTTAGAACAGTTCCTAACACAAATTGTAACAAACTCCTTTACTCCTCCTACAGTGACTTAATGTAGGTTCTCAACCCACCGAGCTCCCAGTCTCTCTCACTAGATTTGCTGATTCACTGCCACTGAATCATTTGAGCTCTTCCAATCTTCACTTAAGTATCTTCCTCAAGCATAACCCCTGCTTCTCTGCTGGATCCCTAGCTTGGCGCTCAAGATACTTCTCAAGCTTCACCCCACTGGCCTGCTCAGTCCCTGGCTTGACACAAAAGGCTGCTCTGCAAGCATCACCTCCGCTGGCTGGATCCCTGGCTTGATACCTGCTGAAGTTTCCCAATTCTTCACCGTCCCCGGTTGGTGAAAATACTGCTCTGGTACTTGCTTCAGCCACTCACTGTGGTCCCTGGTAATAGGGTGGTTGGTCACTTAGTGGCGACAGCTTCCCCTCCACCTCCGACCACGACAGGTTCTCTGGCCGGCAGAGCTGTCACTTCTGGTTGGACTGCAAGCCGCAATCCCAACCCTGTGCTGCTCTCTTGCTTCTGGAGAGGCCCTTGAACACCCTAGTAGCCAGATGTGCCCGGGATAGGCCCAAATTCCGGCCTAGCAGCCCGGGCAGCCATCCAGGTGGCCCAGAACACTGGTCACCTGACTCCACCCAAATATATAGGTTCTCCCAGCAGGCCAATGGATTTAAGAAAACCCCTGCCCATTGGTTGAGATACCCCATATACTCCTAATCTGTCCTTGCTTTGCCCTTCTCTTATCTAATGTTACACCAGGTACCTGGCCACCCAGTGGTAGAAGAGAGAAGTGCAGCAATTCCATACTAGGATGAACTCAATTAACCCCTAACAATGAACCAAGGTAACTACACTAGGCAGGTAAATTTAGGAGCAACCCTGCCTAAACATCAGGGTGCTACAGGTGCTTAAGCTCCCGACTGAACTGTCAAATGGCTGGAGTCATAACTGATCACATGTGCAGCACCATAGCCATTGCAGATAAACAGAGGCTTAGATGTCAGCTTCCTTGGCTGTAAAGGATAGGAGGGTTTAGTTCTGCTCTAAGTAAGGAGTCCATCCCAGCCTGAGGCTTGCAGAGAAAGTACGCCGAGCTGTGTATGTACAGTCTAATGCAGTGCTTCTCAATCTTTTATCAGTCACGGCAGCGGCACCCATTTAAAGTATTCTAATCCTGAGGCACCCCAGCCTAAAATGGGGTTTGCCTTCACATTAGAAGCCCTCCTTTTACATCAGAGTCTCACTCTTTCCATCTTTACACATCAGAGTCTTCAGTTTCCCTTTCACATAAGAGCCCTTAGCCCCCCCCCATCCTTTCACATCAGATTCCTCAGTCCCTTCATCCTTTCACATCAGAGTCCTCAGTTCTCCCCACCATCCTTTCACATCAGAATCCTCAGTTCCCCCCACCATCCTTTCACATCAGAATCCTCAGTTCCCCCCACCATCCTTTCACATCAGAGTCCTCAGTTCCCCCCACCATCCTTTCACATCAGAATCCTCAGTTCCCCCCACCATCCTTTCACATCAGAGTCCTCAGTTCCCCCCACCATCCTTTCACATCAGAGTCCTCAGTTCCCCCCACCATCCTTTCACATCAGAATCCTCAGTTCCCCCCACCATCCTTTCACATCAGAATCCTCAGTTCTCCCCACCATCCTTTCACATCAGAATCCTCAGTTCCCCCCACCATCCTTTCACATCAGAGTCCTCAGTTCCCCCCACCATCCTTTTGCATCAGAGTCCTCAGTTCCCCCCACCATCCTTTCGCATCAGAGTCCTCAGTTCTCCCCACCATCCTTTCACATCAGAGTCCTCAGTTCCCCCCACCATCCTTTTGCATCAGAGTCCTCAGTTCCCCCCACCATCCTTTCGCATCAGAGTCCTCAGTTCTCCCCACCATCCTTTCGCATCCGAGTCCTCAGTTCCCCCCACCATCCTTTCACATCTGATTCCTCAGTTCCCCCTCCCATCCTTTCAAATCAGAATCCTTAATCCCCCCTTCTACATTAGAGTCCTCAGCCCCCACCTCTCCATCTTTTCACATAAGAGTCCTCGGTCCCTCTTGCACAGCTCTGCCTCATTCTTTCACATCAGAGTCCTTAGTCCCCCCATCCTTTCACATCAGAGTCCTCAGCCCCCCATCCTTTCACATCAGAGTCCTCAGCCCCCCCCCCCATCCCTTCACATCAGAGTCCTCAGTCCTCCCTTTCACATCAGAGTCCTTAGTCCCCCCTTTCACATCAGAGTCCTCAGCCCCCCATCCTTTCACATCAGAGTCCTCAGCCCCCCCAACCTTTCACAACAGAGTCCTCAGCCCCCCCCATCCCTTCACATCAGAGTCCTCAGTCCTCCCTTTTACATCAGAGTCCTCAGTCCTCCCTTTCACATCAGAGTCCTCAGTCCTCCCTTTCACATCAGTGTCCTCAGTTCCCCTCCCCCCTCTTTTTCACAAGAGTCCTACCTTCTGTACATCACCACAGTGCAGCTATGGCAGCATGGCAGTGGGAGGGAGATGGAGAAGGTTCAGAAAGAGGTGAACTTCATCTCCTTCCAAATACTGGAGCGCCCTGAATGCCACCTGCACTGGATTGGTGTATGCTTTTCCATGGTGCAGGCGGGCAAGAAACACATGATGCTTTGTAAAAATATTGGCCATAGTGCGGCACCCCTGAAATGCAGAGGAGGCATACTAGCATGCCACGACACGCTGATTGAGAAACACTGGTCTAAAGAAACACCTGCAAAAAAAATACTTCCTGCTGGCAAAATATTTTATTTTATAGCAAACATCCCACTAAGTTTACTTTATTTTCATGTCGTTTATGCCATGTACTGTATATAAGAAAATATCCAGAAGAATAGTCCTAGTAAAGGCTTAAAAGACAGCAGCGCTAAACAAGTACCATATATAAAGGTCAGAGGAGTTCTGCTTCATGCTGTACAATGTGAACTGATAAATAAACAGAAGGTATGCATGGGCCCCATAACCTCAAGGCCCCAGTGCAATGATATTTACCTCTCAGTCATTATTAAGGATCAACCAAAGACACTGACGTATGTGATGTACTTTACTGGAAAGTGTGCAAAAGAGTGGACTGGGTGGAATTTCAATAATGTACCATACATATAAGTACTGATCTAGCACTTGTGCAGTCATTACAGACCATTGAATAGAAATAGTAAGTTTTTGGGGGGGCTCCATACAATTCTTTTAGCACTTCCTGCTTTAGTAAAGCTTGGCCATCTTCCTTGCATTTCTATTGGTCAGTAGGCTTGTCCATCATAATGATGGGTCAATAGGAATGTGTGTGTGTGTGGGGGGGGGGGGCTTAGCGGTAAGCCTTGACACTTGCCTGATCAGACCTGCTCACCTTTCTTTCACTCCCCCATTGTTCCGTTCAGCTGCCAAAGGGTGGGGGGAGACCTGTGTGAGCCCAGAGTCACTCTAGCTGGAGCTTTACACAAGACTGATGACTCTCTCTCCGCCCCCTTGTGGGCCAATCACCAGCACTTTACAAATAAAGGAATGGGAGTGAGTCACATGTTCCTCCATACCTGGAAGTACTGTGTAGTTTGTGTGCTGCTCATGGCTGACCAATACAGAAGGGCAGGAAAGAAAAGATGTCCCCCGGTTTCAGGGGAAATTCCCCAATTTTAGGGCTCTGTCCCTCGAAAAAATTGTCCCCATTTTTTCCATGGTTAAAAGAACGTGTCTATATTTCTGTCCAGCTTTAACCATGGTGTCCCCAGCCTGGATGGCTTTAAGGTAATCCATCTTAGCAACATTTCTATGATTGGCCTGGAGCTGAAGGAGGGAGGGGAGGGGGTGTGTCTACTCCCAGCTATGTCCGGGGTTACTGATGATGTCACATGCTGATGTCCTGTGGTCTACCTGGTCCCACTTCTCTCAGCGTGTATAGACATTTTTTCAGGAGGTTAGGATACAGATTATTTGCTACCTTGCTCTTCTTTGCCACCTGCAGTACATAGCTGGGCCTGGAGCTGGGAAGTCAACATTACACTATGGTGCAGGGCTAGGACAAGGGGCTGGGTGCGCATTCAGGAGGAGCAGCCACCCCATTGACAGTGTTTTTTTTGTAGTTTACAAACTATTTATTAAGGTAGGTATAGTACATAGTATCATGACAATATACCAAAGATAACATATGTTACAAGTACAAATATATACCATAAAAACAACAACAATTTACAAGCATATTGAGAATCTCCAAAGCGTTTGAATTGTTAAATTTACACATATAGAAAAATAGAAAATCAAAAGAGCGCCCAATGGCACCAAGCATCTAACCCAGGGGGTCTCCAAACTTTCTAAACAAAGGGCCAGTTTATTGTCAGGGGGGCCGAACTGTAGCTAGTGGGAGTGGAAATTTTCCTGGCATCAGTGCAACTAAACATCGCCACATTTGGTATAAGTGGGGTGGGGGGGGGATAGTGCCCCATTGTTGATGTCATTGGGAGGAATGGTGCCCCATTATTGGTGTCAGCTTCAGAAATGGTGCCTCATTGTTGGTGTCAGTAGGCAGAATAGTGTCTGGTATCAGTGGGAGAAATAGTGCCCCAAGGGGTAAAGGCAGATAAAGGCCAGCAACGGGCTGCATCCGGCCCCCGGGCCGCAGTTTGGAGACCACTGTAACCTATAGTAATGTAAACATGTATAAGTTCAAGGTACTAGCATATGACGATGGGACTTCCACGCATCCCATTTATGAGAAAATAGGTACGTATATAGGATCCTTTCCATTAACATGACATCATCTACTCTATCCAGAATTATAGATAGGGAACCATTGAGGATTTCCAGTGTAAAGCAATGGTCCATAAGGTGTGTGAATTAACCTTTCCTCTTTACTGGTACCCGCTTGGTATCGGAGCACCAATAAGGCACATCTGCATTGTTAGGTTTAAAGGAGTGCCTGTTATTGCTGAGGCTATAGCGCAGGGATATGCAATTAGCGGACCTCCAGCTGTTGCAGAACTACAAGTCCCATGAGGCATAGCAAGATTCTGACAGCCACAAGCATGACACCCAGAGGCAGAGGCATGATGGGACTTGTAGTTTTACAACAGCTGGAGGTCCGCTAATTGCATATCCCTGCTATAGCGGATATCTTGCTCCATACTGAAGAAAGTTGCTCACATTCCCAATTTACAGTTTAATCCGGGGGGGAGGGGGGTGCTACAAGAAAAACAGTAGCAGTAGGCACTGGAACGCATCAAAAACGCAATAAAAACACACCGGACCCCAGTACAGTGAAAAAACAGAAAAAATAAACATTTGGAATGCATCCAGAAACGCATCAAAAATGCACCGGAACGTGCCAAAAACGAGTTAAAATGCAGAAACGCATCCGGAACTGATCTGGAGGGCGTTTTTGTGGTGTGAACTAGCACCATAAGGTGCATCTGAGTGAGCATGGGTTTTTGCATTTTTTTTTTTTAAAACACACCACACTGTACTGTACTGTAGTACCATGCGTTTTGGCGGGCACAAACACACCTGCATTTGCTAGATGCACGGGGGTGTCATTATAAATTAATGACACCCATGTGCATCTGCGGAAGGCAAGGTGTACACTGATGTTAACAAGTAATCATTCAATAATTTTTTTTATTTTTTTTCAGCCAGTATTTTGATAAAGGTGGATTTAAATCCCAAATGTAGGCCTCATTCACACAGGTGATTATGCCAGTATAAGATGCCCATTACAGTATCGGTAACTTCAACTGCATGCAGCCCATTGAAGTCTATTAGACCGCACATCTCCACAGACACAGCCTCTTGTCCTAATGAGACAGGCCTGCGGATGTGGCAGTGACACGACAAGGTGAAGGATGTGGCAGCAGCAGGTGAGTGGATGCCCGCTAACAGGCGCTGCCATGATGGATCTGAAATGACAGGTGCTCTTTAAATGTAAGGACTTATTCTTGCTGGTAGTTAGAATCTTTAATATTCGAAAACAAAATGAAGGTCTCCTATTTAGAATAATAAGCTGTCGGGTTAGTAATGCAGCGGCATCAAAACAGATTCAATCATACAGTTTGTAGTGTACATAGATTTGCAAAGCAATGGGACTAAGGAATATTCCTGAACTTTGTTTTATCTCATGGTTACTATGAAATTGTGTGAATACATCAATGCAGTGCATGTTATCTCAGCTTGGAGGGCTTTGATTCATTGAATGAGTTTACCAAAAATGAAAATATTGCAGAATATACAGCCTCATGCTACATAACTAAGCTCCATTTCATGCTGAATAAACAAAATTAATAATGTATCTTAAACAGAAAACTATCTTTAGATTTTTATTCCAAAAGCAGTTTATTAAAATATATTTGATAAAATCCCAAAAAATCAGATTTAAATAAAAAAAAAAAAAAAATCAGATTTAAATAAAAAAAATCAGTATTTTGTTTTTTTTAAATCATTGATTTTTTTCCACCCTGGGCACATTGGGAGCCCCCCCCCCCCCCCCCCCCCCCCCCCAGCCCACAGCTTATAAATATTCTTTTTACAAAATATTGCCACCATATACCTTTTTGGCTGATCTGTATACCACGGTCACGTGATAAACTGCACAGTTTCTCCAGTGCTGAGAGTTCAGGAAGGAGGAGATTTCCACATCAGCCTGAATACACGCCCACATTTGTGATGACAATATCATGTAAACTGGCTAGTTCTGAGAACAAGTTATTATTCTTTCCAGCATAAAAGACACCACTGAGCATGTGCAGGTTGGCTACTCCGCCTGTGTTAGCTGGTCTTCCCCAGATAGACAGTGCAGGGAGGGAAGGATCTATGCATACAGGATCAAACAGCCTTTTTACACAATGCAGAGGATTAACCCCTTAAGTTCCACAGTGAGTATAACAAGCATGCCATGCTGCATATACAGACTGATTTTACTGTTGTGGACCCATCACACCTTTCTAGAGTGGTGCGGAGGTAAATGTGTGTTAGCGTGTTGTGATCCATTTATTGCCAATAAGGATGAGCTTAAGCACGCTTGGATCCTAGCCTGAGCCCGCCTGAGCGAGCCTATCAGGAAGCTGTCACCTGTACTGGGCCAATCATAAGCAGCCAGGTTATTCCTGGCCCCAGAGATATATACATCTCTTCTATACATGCAGCTGTAGGACCCTAGCTGTGTTGTACACGTCCCCTCTTTCACTCCCGATGCTTGCCCGGTTCATTGAGGACGGCCACTGACACCACCGTTCTTTTCAACCAGATACACACTGTGTTTTCCCTCCTCAGTCAATAAGCACTTCTATTATTTTAATGTAAATGTGGATATTTGTCTTTCAATAAAATGTTACAATGTTTATCACTTATTCCTGCTCCTTGGCTATCCTGTGTTCTCTACATGTTGCTGAGGATCCTTCCCTGATCTGATGTGCTTAGCTGCGGAATTCTCCCATCCATCTATTCATCCATCCATCTACAGTATGCAGGATTTGATGTGCCCAGCTGTGGATGTCTCCCATCCATTCATCCATCCATCCCTGATCTTCACTTTACATTGGCTGCCACCCAGGTTGCTGGTCTTTTGGACTCATCACCCTCAGCTACCATCACATTACTCCAACAGCTTTGGAGCTCCATCTCCAGGAATAAGAACTATTGACCATTTTGTTTTATTTCTCTCTTGAAGATTTCCCCTTTGCCACCTATTTCATCTTGAAAAGGGTTTTTTGGGACTCGTACACACGATCAGAAAATCATACGAAAAATAACGCTTTTGAAGCTCGTGATTGTTAGTGTACTGTGTACTTACTATGATCGTTAGTACACAGCTTTCAAGAGCCAATCACAACAGTTCATCTGACATTATCCGAAGCACAAGATTTTTCCTTGTATGATATCAGATTGTACAATTTTCATTTAATCAGTACAGTTGTCGTTCGAACATACAACACAAATGTATTACGGTATTTATAATTTATTATTGTTACTATTTTTATTCTGTCGTACGAGAATTTTCGGAACTTTAATGAACTCTTCATTTTTGTTACGAGATTAACATGCAAAAAAAAAAAAGGACAACCATTCATCCGACAATCTCATCATGTGTACTAAACATTAGTGTGAGTGCTGAGAGACCTTTGGGCTGCATAAACACCTAAACGTCTCATTTTTGAGTGTTTTTTCAAAGTGTTTGCGTGTTTTTAATTAGCCAATAGAGAAAAATATCATTTGTTGCTATGTTTTTCAGCTTTTTCATCCACTTTTATTATTTATTTATTTACTTATTTATTTATATAAGGGGTTAGGGGTTATTTTATTTATTATTTATTTATTTATATAAGGGGTTAATTTATTTATTATTTATTTATTTTGTTAGGTTAGGGTTTTAGTAATAGGGGTTAATATTAGGGTTGGGGTTTTTTATTTATTTATATCTATTTTTTTATTATTTATGTATTTTATTATTTATTTCTTATTCATATTTTTTTTCATTTAACTATTGCATTTGAGCAAAAAAAGCGTGACAAAATGCTGTAAAATGCTCAAAAACGCTTGAATCAAAGGAACGTTTCCCTACACTGGGACAAAAAACACTAAACACACAATCTGTCTGATTCGAGCTGCAAAAAATCTCCAAACATTTTGGAGCTTCTGGCAACTTATAGTGGAGATGTGAACCAACCCCATAGAGAATAATAGATTTTTTTTTATCCCCCCCAGTATTTTGGAGCTTCAAGCTACAAAATGCTGCGGTGTGAATGAGGCCCTATTGTTTAACTTGAGCTTCTATGGCGCGTTTGTTGCACGACAGCTAGCTTTATTTCAAAGGGCTGTTGAGCAAAAAATGTGCTAAAATGCATGATGGAGAACGCGTTGCTACGCTCAGAAGTGAATGGAGTCTAAAGCCTTGTACACCGTTGGGTTGAACGAAAAAAAAAACCTGGCAGCTCAGGTCAAAGCCGCTGTACTAACTATCCGATGTTAGTACAGTGATCTCCCCTGATGTGCTATTGTGTTCTGACAGGAGGACGCCCCCCCCCCACCAGCGCTCTCAGTCATTGGCTAAGAGCACTGATCTGGAGCTGGCCGGCAGATCTTTTTTGGTCATGACCCTTAGTCAGAGCCGGCTGAACGGCTGTCATACACATGGGCTGAATGTCGGGCGGCATCAGCCGGTTCAATAGAATCCAATGCCGCCCAACATTTGGCCCATGTGTATTAGACTTTAGGTTCGGAGTGTGTGCGGTTTGGTGCGTTTCTGTGCATTGTGTGTAGGGCAGCCCATTGTCCCTTCTGCACCAAAACACATGGCACCATGCATTTTGGCGCATGTGAAAATGTGTGCATTCACAGATGCATGGTTATGCCATTAGGACTGAAGTAATTGATTAAGAATGGCAGCCTAACCCTACGTTTATATCTCTGCGTGTGGCTGCGGGTATCGCAGCGATACCCGCAACCACTCTCAGCGAAAACGCACTGCTCTGCGGAAATGTCTGGGGCTGCCTTTCATTCTGAATGGCACCCCCACGCATGTCAAATCGCAGTGCGTGTGCGCGATCCGCAGGGAAATTGCGTGGTCATAAAGACAATGTCATTTCCCTGCGGCTGCGTTTTTGAAAATGTGCTTGCACCTTTTTTTGTTTTTGTTTTGCAGAAACGCAGGCACGGCAGCCCATTAATTTGAATGGGCTGCCGTGCCCGCGCAAACGCGGCACACACAATTTGCAGATATCTGAACCTAGGGTGATGCTCGATTCACATCTATGCATGTTGCTTTTGAGCGTTTCTGCAGTGCTTTTTGCGGTGCTTGCCGCGTTTTTGAACATGCGTTTTTGCCACGTTTTTAGCGCGTTTCTTTTTTTACAGTTTTTTTTTACACTGTGGTTGCTTAGCAATCAGCTATATACAGTGTAAAAAAAAGAAATTAAATTGCTGCAAAAACACGCTAAAAATGCGTTTGGATGCGGGTCCGTTGAATTCTGTTACATGCAAAACGCTGCATTTTGCATGAAAAAAAGTCCCTGACCCTTTCCAAAAACGCAGAGGCACAAAAATGCTTTGATATGAACATGTTCCATAGGAACCCATGTTAAAAAATTTCCATGCATTTCTGCAAAATGCATCAAAAAACGCATTAGTGTGAATCGAGCCTAAATGAGTGTGGAGAAAAGCTTCGAGGGACATTTCTTTACCCAGGATTGGTTATCAGGTGCTGTACATTGTATGCGGTTTTCCTAAAATGCATGCCATTTATAATGCACAGTACTTTTATTTTGGAGATAATGCAATTGTATGAGTTCTCCAAAATGCTGAAAAAATCAATGTATAAATAAAGAAAAGCATGACATTTGATGGCATCCCCTTCTGTACGTGCACACATCTTCCCAGCCTGTACGATGACAGCCCCAAGTGTTTCCCAGAATCCTCCCCTCCACTTGTGATTGGTCAGCTGCAGTGTGGGCTGGTGTATGCCTGGGAGACTTGCAAGCTTCCAGAGTGATAGAGAGCACAAGACAGCGCTGTTAGCAAGGCTCATCCTCTGAGCAGGGACTATGGTCCTTGGCACACCACCACCCTATCTCTAAGGCTCTGTCTTCTCATCTGCAGAAAGGAGTTGTCAGCAAAGCAAACTGGAAGTGCAGGAGTCTCATCCTTCCAGGGGGACTATGAGCAGGATGACTGGGATCAGATCCAGCACTCAGCCGGGGGCAGATGGTAAGTTGGAAACTTTTTTTTTTCCTCTTTATAAATCCACAATGCCTGTAAGCTGCTTTTGGGAGAGCAGATTTGTGCTGTGTGATTTAACCTGTGCCCTTCCCTCCCCCCGTCCTGTTTCTGGAAAGCAGCGATAGGGCTTATTCCCCCCGATTTAAGTCAGCTTTGTTATTTGTTAATTTGATGTCTGCATTGGGGAAGTCCCAGGACTGATAGTAGACAATTGCCCAGTGCTGGATTACTATTGACGAGCCCGGATGGTAAATCTGCTCATTTACAACTGGAGTGTTATGGCGTTGGTGGTGGGTGACGGCTGGCGGACCGAAGAACGGGTTGGTTTAGGCTTAACGGGCAATCGTAGTAAAAAATGTAAATTGTGCATTGTTTCCGTTGTGTGAGATCTATTATAAACGATTGTGGCAAACGCAGTCATGCAAGAAAAATTTTTTGGGGGGGGCCCATTCAGCTATCAAGTATATGGATATAAAAATAAACATGCAAAGAGTAGTCTTTTTGACACCTTGACCCTTTAATAGTCTAATGTACAACCGGGGACAGACCATGAACACCACCTAGATCCTGGCACCCGCCTGCCCACATATAGTGTAAATGGGGCCCCTAATTCCCAGGGGGGCCCTATTGCAGCTGCCATCGTCTGTGATCATAAGGAAAAGGATGCTGTGTATGATTACTGCAGTCCATGACTGATTGCTGTCATTGCTTGGCTCACCTAGGATTAGGCTTAAAGTGAAATCATCAGGTTAGATATATGGAAACTGCCATTGCTGACTTAAAGGGACAGGCTCATGAGCTAAGCAAGCCATAGATCAGGGATCTCCAAACTATGGCCCTGGGCCATAGTTTGGAGACCCCTGCCATAGATTATACAATTTTCCTTCCTTTTACCCCAGTTGAAAGGAATGAAAATTGCTCATATTCCCCCATCAACACAGTGGGCTGCAGGGGAATCCCACCTGCAGCGCTATTGCGTTCTGCTGCTGGGGAGCCTTTCCTGCCTGTAGAACACAATTTCTGCTGGCGGCCATAGCTGCCAGCAGTAATCGCAGACAAAAAGATCTGACAGGCTGGTTGTCCTGAAGTCGACCGATGGATCGACTTTAGGACAACCAGCCTGCCCATAGATGGATCAAATTTTGGCTGATTCCCTGCTGAACCGGCCGAGATTTGATCCATCTATTGCTAGCTTTATTCTATTCAATACCATGTTGTAAGCCACTGACCTTCAACATCTAGCTGGGCAGGCGAATAGACATTTCAACCTTTGCTGGGTGCATGCTTATTCTGGGTCAGTGACTCACTATTTTTTTAACATCAAGGGTCAAAATGACAGTCTGGGACCCTGCGAATTTAGAGCTAGTTGGGGGGAGGTATTAAAAGAACACACTGGTGCGAAGCAAAGCTTTGCGACTGTGTCACGTGAACAGCCCCTTTAACTGTCTTTTAAAGGGGGACCGTTGCAGGGTACACTAAAAACATGGGTCTAAATGATCCCCTCTGTTGCATTTGGTAAGAAGTACCGCCAGCGAATGCAACTTCTTGAAGCAAATGGGGGTTTCACCGCAAATGCCCTGCAACCGCGTGCAATGCACATGGTTGGGCGCTTTGGTGCGGCATTAACAGGGCTAAAACTGCTGGTGACGTTTTGCCTCCTCACCACCTGTCAAACACCCCTGAAAAGCAATTCAAATGTGGATCGGTTTTCAGCTGTGCGGCAATTTAGTTGCACATCTAAAACAAAGCCTTTAAGACAAATCGACAAAGGCAAGTATCCATATCTCTGACCTCACAGGTTCTCTTTACCTGAGCTGTGAGTTTATATTCCGTGGCAGTAGCAATGCATGCATTTCTGTTACTGCCACCTTGGAGGCTCACGTCTTCAGCTCCAGCAAAGACCATTTCATTCTTACTGCTTTTTTTTAGTGATGTGATGGTGAGCAGTCCAGCGTAGCCAAGTTCCGGTATCTTACCACCAGAGTCCACGAGAGATGAGATTAAAATTTTCAATGAATCTAAGATTAATGCAGATATCGGTTTTGGTTGGAGTCCCTCTTTAAGTCTTGGGTTGTACCCCCCCAGATATTGGCGTTCTTGCTGAAGCGCTGAGAGCAACGTCCGGGACATATGACTTTGTATAGGGATCTCTCTGACAAATTCCTCTCCAGTAATATAAAGACTATATTGTCTGTACTTAGTGTCTGCTTTCAATAGTCCAGACTACAGCAGTTGGGATGGAAGGTTTTTTTTTTCTCTCCTAGAGAGGCTTAAACGGCTCTTATTAGCTGTACTGTATATAAAGCTGACAAAGGTCCACACTCTGCAAATGAAATCTTTTATGTCTACATTAACCCAATGATGTCTGGACTACGGTCACCCCTGCAGCTGTCAGTTATTCCACTGGAAATCATTGACCGCTTAGCAGGAAGAGCTCACAGAGCAGCATGGAATGTAGATAATTGGTCAGTGTGTTTAACCCTTTAATGAATAAGTGCATTCTGTTGTAGAGATGAGTGACTCAATTGATTGGCTGGGGTGCACCAGCTACTGTGCAGCTGGCCTTATAAGTTATCGGTTGTAGGGCCCGATCTCACGTGCATGTGTTTTTTTTTTTTTTTTTTTTGTGCACCAACCTGCATTTGTAAAGGCAGATTCACACTTTCTTTGGCCTCTGAGGTGTGATCCACGTTCTGATAGCTCTTCAGAGAGTATTTGACAGGTAGTGAGGAGGCGCTGTATCACCTACTCACCGTCTGCTATAACTCCTTAAAGCCTGCACTAGCGCCGTGCAGCCATGTGCATTGCGCGCAGTTTCGGGGAGCTTGCAGAACCGCCCATCCACTTGAATGGGTTTGCGCTGTGCCTGCCGAAAGCAACAGGGCTATTATCCATGTTGAGGCCATCACCTCTGCAGCTAAATGGGGATTAATTGGGGGGGCTGTAAAAACGCAGCTCAATCGTGGGGTTTTACCACCCCTTGATCACTAGTGTGTATGAACCCTAAAGCCCCGTGCATGCTATTGCGATTGCTACTGCACAATGGAAATCACATGATTCTCTGTGGTACCTGTCCCATCAATGCAACATGGTGTATTGTGAGAAGGTGCAGGTGGTTCTTTTAGTGCAACTTAGTGCGTTTTTGGCCCCATAGACTTCAATTGGAGCTTGTGTAAACTGCATGTGCTTTTGGCAGAATTTTTTGCATAAAAAACGGTCTCTTTCTCCTACAAAAAAGCACAAAAACATAAAAAATTAGGGGAAAAAAAAAACCACACTGAAAAATAGGGATGCACCGAAATTTCGGCCGCCGAAACATATCGCCGAAAATGGCCCTTTCGGCAAAAAGCGAAAGAGAATATTTGCCCAAACCGAATGGGGCGGTTCCTGGGCAGGTATGGGGCTCCGCCCCCGCCCCTGGTGCCGCCTATCAGGGGGCTTCCTATATCGTAGAAGAGAGGAGAGCTGCCGCCGTCTGTTTGATTACAGCGCCGGGAACATCAGAAGTTTCATTTCAATAGCTGTGTGTTCCCCGCTGCGTGCCGTCACATACAGCCCCTCCCCCTTGTCTGGGCACTTTGATAGACAGATCACCCATCCAATGGGACTACCGGGGACACTGGCTGCACTACTGGGGACACTGGCTGGCTGCATCTGACGGGCACTGGTGAGGCTGCATTGATCTCCTGTACCATGTCCCCAGTCTCTGACCATCTCCTGTACCATGTCCCCAGTCTCTGACCATCTCCTGTACCATGTCCCCAGTCTCTGACCATCTCCTGTACCATGTCTGCAGTCTCTGATCATCTCCTGTACCATGTCCGCAGTCTCTGACCATCTCCTGTACCATGTCCGCAGTCTCTGACCATCTCCTGTACCATGTCCGCAGTCTCTGACCATCTCCTGTACCATGTCCGCAGTCTCTGACCATCTCCTGTACCATGTCCGCAGTCTCTGACCATCTCCTGTACCATGTCCGCAGTCTCTGACCATCTCCTGTACCATGTCCGCAGTCTCTGACCATCTCCTGTACCATGTCCGCAGTCTCTGACCATCTCCTGTACCATGTCCGCAGTCTCTGACCATCTCCTGTACCATGTCCCCAGTCTCTGACCATCTCCTGTACCATGTCCCCAGTCTCTGACCATCTCCTGTACCATGTCCCCAGTCTCTGACCATCTCCTGTATAAAAATATTTTTAAAAACAGTCACTTTCGGTATCAGTGTTGTTTCGGTTTTCGGGATCAAGGAAGATTTATTTTCGGTATCAGTTTCGGCACCAAAAAACCCATTCGGTGCATCCCTACTGAAAAATGCATGATTGTGCAGCAGCTCTAATGTAAACCGACTAAAGCTGGCCATACGTGGATATAAAATCATTTGGAAAAACTTTCACTTTTGATAAAAATCTGTCAAAGGACTGTGTGTTAACACCATCATTGTAGCAAATTATTTTCCACATATTATCGATCGTCAACAGCATAAATGGTACATTTTTTGTTGATCAATGCACATACGCTGTACAATTTTTCGAACTATTTTCTTTTGCCATAAAACTTTGCATTTCGAAAATCTAAATACGCCCACTAACGTTTCTAAAGTCGAACGATCGGGGTTATTGAACGATTTTCTATCCATGTATGGCCAGCTTTAGGGTGTCAGTTTATTCAGTCTTGCCCTTCCTTTTATCTAGCACACCCCAAGGAAATGTTCCTTATTGCACGTGTTGCAGTGCACTAAGGGGCAGGTGTGTTTTGTTTTGCCCCTTGTTGACTCATTGGTGCCATTTAAAATGAAAGGCAAAATACCCAGCGTGTTGCGCTAAGCGTGCAATTATATGTTCACACAAGAATGAATGGGCCCTGACCGAACGTGACCGAGCACGATGCTCTACTGTGGAATTTATGTGTCTGAAATTTTCAATTACAGGTTTATATTTTTGAAGATTTGTCTCCTGCATGTCAGATTAACAACTGTACCCCGAATCTCTTACTACATGGTAAATTGTGGTGCCATTCAGTTTAAATGGTACCCCATACACGTGTAGAAAATGCACTATATTTCAGTCAGCCCCCGTTCACATCGGCGCGATTTCACATGCTAATCGCATGCCAAATTGCAGTCTCATGCCGGCAACGATTTTGCGGCACTGCACCGATTTCCAAAAGTAGTTCCTGTACTACTTTTGGCGACGTTTTTCATAGACATCTGTGCATGAACCTGCATAGATGTGTTTCAAATTGCACCCAAACTCGCACTGAAATGCGGGTTTGAAATTGTGGCGTTCAGCTAAACTCGCACAATTTCCGCGTTCAGTGTGAATGGGGGGGCTAAAGGACAGGCAGTGCAAGAGAGAGGACATGCCAGGGGTGATTCAGAGTGCATGAAATAATGTGCTTTTTTTGCATGTGTCTTACGCGCAATTTTAATGTGTGCTTTATATACACTGTATCTTATGCTGCATTTTATGAAGTCATCGCCTGACAACATTTTTTTTTGCCCTGATATTGTACTTTAAAATCAGAACTATACTTCATTCCAGCTCTGCGGTGTCCCGAGGCACCCTCACTGGCCGCTGACAACTTTTGGCCAATGGTTCTGGTTTCAGATCTTCAACTGTTTTGATTAGCCAGCCTGGGGTGACATCACTCATGGGCATGCGTTGGAGTTCATTCATCTTGGCAGATGCCAAAATTGTACACCGTGTGCGGGCAGGCAGATAAGAAATGTTATGCAGTCAAGACAGTATGTCTTGACTGCATTAAAAAAAAATGCTTATTGACTTCTTTTTTTTTTTCTGCTTGAAAGCAAAACTGTTCTGGGGGGTCAGGAGCTCGTACTATAATATACAAGTATGCACAGCATATTGACCCAATACAACAGGCTTGCTGTTTAGTTCATCCTCCTCCAGTGCTCACAGGTCCTTGTTCCCTATTGCTGCTCCACTTCTTCCATTCCTGATGGTTGTTTTTTTTTTTTTTTTTTTTTTTTTTTTTTTTCTTAGACCATTGGGCAACCAACTACTAACCATGCATGTTGGAAATGCATGGGATAGCAGACAGCAGATTTCTTATAACTAATAACCACACTACACTTTCCTTTGGATCAAATTATGGCCGTGGCCTTTATTACTATTATTGGCTTAAGATAAATAATATAGACTTTTATTTTACATTTAAAAACATGTAAACAGCTCAGCTACTACGACTCGAGCTGTACCGTCAAAAGAAAAGGGGAATCGCCCCATATTTCAAACATTCACTTCAATAAACACCAACAACTCTTTATTAATGAAACAATATAATTGTTCAGTAGTATAAATAAACTATCCCCTTTAAGCTGAGACCGCTACATAATACGTTAGCCGTGACTGAAGGGAGGGAGGGAACACCACAGCTTGACGCTATTGAGGGGCCTGAACCTCTGGGGCTCAGAACCCCATTTTTTTTATTTGAAATTTTCCTACAAATCCTCCCTGTCCAGATACAATGGTCACCTGACATCTCCAGAAGTCAAGATCCAATGGGAAGCCTTCCCGCACTTTTCAAACCTGAGGGGATACTTGAAACCCAGCTGCCGCAATCCCATGAGGGAAGGGGAGCTTAAAAATGTTTTCCCCCCTTTTCCTTTCATTATGTCCACACCTGACTCCATTGAGGTTCATGTTGACAGGGAGGAGTGGCGTGCTGACGTCATCACGCTGTGTACCTTAGTGGACGGGTGTTCACTTTCCGGCCGGCTTTTATAATTCTTGCAAGTTTATCTCTTACTACGTGTAAGTGCAATTTTTTTACCTTTTAATAAATGTTCATATTACGATTTACACTATGGTGAGCTCCTCTTTATTTTGGATTACCTTCTGGTCCTCAGTCGAGACCATTGAATGATCGAGTCCCCTTGGCTGCTTGCTGTGTGTTCCTGCTTCAATACATCAAGCATTTGGGAGCTGTTATCGCCATTTCTTTGGATCAAGGCCCTCAACAGACGCAAGCCCATTTTAGCTTGCCTCTGGTTAGCACGCATTTTATGTGGTGGAGGAGCATGAGTTTGTGGTGTTGTCACAAGTCATACCAAGATTTCACATGTGTGGTTTATGTCTTATGGACTTATTTACAATATTCATTTGGTAGTGTCAGGAGTAATTCCAAGATTTATGCATATTGTTTGCATTTTTTGTGTTGTATTTATTTATGGTGAATACATTCTTAAGCACAGCTCCATTTTATTATTTCTATTTGTTTATATGTGTATCTCATATTGAGCTGCTGCTGTTCCTTTTTTTTTTTTTTCTTATTTGTATTGCTCACTTAGCGTGGTATTTTCTTCATATTTTTTCATGTTGACAGGCGTTTTTTAGTCAAATGCTGCATTTTCCATTCAAATCCACGCAGCTGCGTTCAAATAGAAAACACAGCGTTTGTCCATAAAAAACTGTGCTTGACCTATTGGCCTTGGAGTTATTGCTTTGACCCAAGTCCAGTCCAGGAACAGGAGGAGGAGGAGTTCTTGGACCAAAAATTGGTTGCTTTATTAATCGTGACCAATTATGTAATATGCCTTTGCTGCGGGAGCTTCAGGAGAATAATCCGGATGATTTTCAGAATTATCTCTGGATGACGGACCCCTGCTTTCACCAACTCTTGGCATTGTTGACCCCCTATATTAAGAAGCAGGACACATGCATGAGGCTTTTATTTTATTTTTTGATTGAATAATGATTTGATATATTTTATATATTTTTGGATGCATAGAATGCACTTTTTGGTTAAGTTCTATTGGCAGATAGTATGTCTTATTTTATTTGTTTTCTTTTTTTAATGCACAATAAAAAAAATTGTGGAGAATAATATTTGGCTATGTGTTTTACTTCAAATGACAGTTTGCGAGTAGGCAGTTACATTTAAAAAAAATACAATGTAAAATTAACAAGGGACGCCAACATAGTTGTATCTTTGTTCTTAAAAACTACGGGATAATGGTGTTGTGGTAACTTGCCCAAAAACAAAAAAACAAGCATAATACTAATCTTGGGATCACTAAAAAAAAGTATTTGAAAATTAGTTTGCAATAAGTTTCCATCAGTATCACCAGCAAAGCAGCTTCATTATTATCCCATTAAAGAAGAAGAGAATTGTACGCTGCAATTTCGAGATTTCATTATTTACCACGTCACGAATGTTAATTCTCCATTACAAACGCTAGTTTACAAGACTGACCGCTTCTGGCCCATCCTTGCTTCCGAGCATGCGTGTTTGTACTTTGGACTTTTGTCCAACGGACTTGTGTACACACGCTCTGAAAATCCGGACATTTTTAAAATTTTAAAGCCTGCCATCCAACATTTGTTCGTGGAAAATCCGACAACAATTGTCCGATGCAGCATACAAATGGTTGGATTTTCCGCCAACAGCCAGTCATCACACGTTTCCCGTTGGAAAATCCGATCGTGTGTACGCGGCTTTACACTCAGTGTAATATCCTGGCTGACATGTTTCAAGGGCACACGCTCTTTAGCTATCGGGATCTGATGAAGAAATTTCCCCCCTCAAAACTCGTAAGCGAGGATGTTACATTGAGTTGTTGGTGGTTAAGCCCTCATGCACACAGGCTGTTAAAAAAACGTTATGAAAACGCCAGTATCTTTGCAGTGATTTTTTTAAACTTTTTTCAGCTTTTTTCAGCGTTTTTGCAATAGCGTTTTTCCGCGTTAGCGTTTTTGAGCGTGTTTTTTTTTTTTTTTCAATTTTTTTTTTTTTTTTTTTTTTTTCAATGGATCAAAAACGCTAAAAAACGTTGGTGAATGACGTTTTTGAGCAATTGAGCGTTTTTACAGCTGAAAAACGTCTTTCAGAACCCACTGGTCCTGGGTTTTTTTTACAGCTTAAAAACGCCTATGCCACTTGCAGCTCAAAAACGCCTAGGTGGGCATAAAGCCATAGATTAACATAGACAGGCCTTTTTAAGCTGCAAAAAAACAGCTGTAAAAACGTCCGTGTGCATGAGGACTATGTGTTGAGGGTCGGACAGTTGTGTCTGTTGGTCAGAAACTTTATGCATTATTTTGTGACATGCATAAACTTAAGGTTCTCTTGTGAGTATATTACTATATATTTATATATTAACATAAAAATAAAGTTTTTATTGATGATTTTATTCATGCACTCTCTCCTCCTTCTTCCTTCTTCTTCTACCTCCTTCCCTTTTTTTTTTTTTTTCTTTTTTAGTTAGCATACTGCTCAGTTAGGGTCAATAGGATTTTGCTGACCTGCATCTGAGGTGCATTTTAAATGCACATCAAGTCCAAAAAAAAAAAAACACCTGTCAACATGAAGCCTTACAGATGCTGAAAGTGAAATAAAAGTGTTCACTGCACTCCATATGTGCAAATAAAAATATGAAAGATGAATATTGCAGCAGGGAATGGTTCTGTTACTTTCCTAATGGACTATTCATTTTTATTTTTTTTTTTGTTTTTGGCCAGAGTTCTGGCCGGGTGGTGGTTCAGTTATCCTGACTGGGTGTCATGTGACGTCCAGCAGGATAACAGCCGGCGCGTGCCCGTGGGGGCGCGCATCACGGCGATCTGTGGTGCGGTGTGTCAGTCTGACACACAACTACACCGATCTCGGTAAAGAGCCTCTGATGGAGGCTCTTTACCACGTGATCAGCCGTGTCTAATCACAGCTGATCACAATGTAAACAGGAAGAGCTGTTGATTGGCTTTTCCTCACTCGTGTCTTACAGATGCGAGTAGAGGAGAGCCGATCGGCAGCTCTCCTGGCGGGGGGAGGTCTGTGCTGATTGTTAGCGCAGCCCCTCCGCGGATGCCCACACTGGACCACCAGGGACACAACTAGGACCACCAGGGATGACCATAACAGATGAATCACCAGGGATGCCACCCTAGACTGCCAGGGATGCCAGTAAGTGCCCAAACAATGCCAATCAGTGTCCACACATATTGCCAGTCAGTCAGTGCCTGCCAGATATCTCATCAGTGATGCCCAGAAGTGTCCATCAGTACCGTCAATCAGTGCCACCCATCAGTGCTGCCTATCAATGCCCATGAGTGCTGCATACCAGTGCCAACTAATTGGTGCCACCTCATCAGTGCCCATTAGTGCAGCCTTATCAGTGCCCGTCAGTGAAGGAGAAAACTTATTTATTTACAAAATTTTATAACAGAAAAAAGATAACTTTTTTTTTTTTTTTTTTCTAAATTTTTGGTCTTTTTTTATTTGTGTATAAAATAAAAATGTCAGCAGTGATCAAATACCACCAAAAGAAAGCTCTATTCGTGGGAACAAAATGATAAAAAATGTGTTTTGGGTACAGTGTAGCATGACCGCGCAATTGTCATTCAAAGTGCGACAGCGCTGAAAGCTGAAAATTGTCTTGGACAGGTAGGGACAAAAGTGCCTGGTATTGAAGTGGTTAAAGGATCTTTTAGATGGGTGGTCATAATGGTGTGTGTGTGTGTGTGTGTGTGTGTGTGTGTGCGTGCGCGCGCACGCACGCGCGCGCTAGTTGGAGAGAGATTTTATATTCTGACAGGAAGGAAGTCCACAGAAAATCTCCCCAGCAGGGACAAAGCAATAAAAACCTGTCAAAGGCTATAACACTTCTCTGCTCCATCCAAAATTAAATAAGAATAGTCTGGTGTTGGGCAATAAATGGGAACATTAAAGAAAAATAGATCCTTCCTGGTCACTATGAGCAACATTTTCTCCTTCCTCAGCATTTAATATAAATCTTTCTTTCTATTTTTCATATTCGCCTGCGGCCTCTGTATGTCTAGCGCCTCCCCCCCCCCTTGCTTAGACTGTGCGTTTGTTTGGGTTCCATATTGCAGACGAGCTATTCCGCAACATCAATTTTAATAGCGTACTGCGGGGTGTGATTATATTTTGTGCACAAACAGCTATTCTTGTGTAGAACTGTAATGATCGGAGATTACAAGTCTAGTTGCCAGATGGCTAATTACAGGCAAAACATGTCGACCGCAATTAAAAACATGCTAAAGTCGGCACAGAAAAGCAAAATATGCAGATGTGAAATATGAATTGCGGCCGCTAAAAATGAATATACAAAAAAGGGCAATGGATTTCTATGCCGTCAATTCTTCTCCAAGAATAAGAGCACATTTACTCCCGTTTTTTTTTTTTTTTTTTTTTTTTTTTTTTCTTGCTGTGTATTTTTATAGCTCCTAGTTTTCCATTATTCAAACTAAAATCCTCACCTCCAGCTCTGGAAGGTTTTACTCCCCTAATGACCAGACCATTTTTTGCTATTCAGCATTGTGCTACTTTAACTGGTAATTGCATGGCCATGTAACACTGTACTCAAATGAAATGTATATCATTTTTATCACACAAAGCTTTCTTTTGGGGGTATTTGATCACCACTGGGTTTTTTATTTTTGTATTATATAGATGAAAACATACTGAAGATTTTGAAAAAAAACAATATTTTTTACTTTATACTACAAAAAAAAAAAAGAAATCAAATTTCTTCATAAATTTGGGCTAAAATCTACTCTGCTACATGTCTGGTAAAAAGAAAATCCCAATAAGCATATATTTGGTTTGTGCGAATGTAAGCATCTACAAACTATGGTTTGAAGCACCTTTTGATTTTATTACAGCAGTCAGTCTTTTCGGGTATGAGTCTATCAACATGGCACATCTTGACTTGGCAATATTTACCCACTTTTCTTTGCAAAAACACTACAAATCTGTCAGATTGCGAGGGCATCTCCTGTGCACAGCCCTTTTCAGATCACCCCACAGATTTTCAATCTGATTCAGGTCTGGGCTCTGGCTAGGCCATTTCAAAACTTTAATCTTTAATCTTCTTCTGGTGAATCCATTCCTTTTGTTGATTTGGATGTATGCTTTGGGTCGTTGTCATGCTAAAAGATGAAGTTCGTCTTCGTGTTCAGCTTTCTAGCAGAAGCCTGAAAGTTTTATACCAATATTTACTGGTATTTGGAACTGTTCAAATTTCCCTCTACCTTGACTCAGGCCCCTGTTCCAGCTTAAGAAAAAAAAAAACCATGCTGCCACCACCATGCTTCATGGTGGGTATGGTGTTCTTTTGGTGATGTGCAGTGTTTATTTTTGCACCAAACGTACAGTCGGGTCCATAAATATTGGGACATCGAAACAGTTCTAATCTTTTTGGCTCTATACACCACCAGAATGGATTTGAAATGAAACGAACAAGATGTGCTTTAACTGCAGACTTTCAGCCTTAATTTGAGGGTATTTACATCCAAATCAGGTGAACGGTATAGGAATTACAACAGTTTGTATATGTGCCTCCCACTTTTTAAGGGACCAAAAGTAATGGGACAGATTAACAATCATCCATCAAACTTTCACTTTTTAATACTTGGTTGCAAATCCTTTGGTCAATTACAGCCTGAAGTCTGGAACGCATAGACATCACCAGACGCTGGGTTTCATCCCTGGTGATGCTCTGCCAGGCCTCTACTGCAACTGTCTTCAGTTCCTGCTTGTTCTTGGGGCATTTTCCCTTCAGTTTTGTCTTCAGCAAGTGAAATGCATGCTCAATCGGATTCAGGTCAGGTGATTGACTTGGCCATTGCATAACATTCCACTTCTTAACCTTAAACTCTTTGGTTGCTTTCACAGTATGCTTCGGGTCATTGTCCATCTGTACTGTGAAGCGTCGTCCAATGAGTTCTGAAGCATTTTGCTGAATTTGAGCAGATAATATTGCCCAAAACACTTCAGAATTCATTCTGCTGCTTTTGTCAGCAGTCGCATCATCAATAAATACAAGAGAACCAGTTCCATTGGCAGCCATACATGCCCACGCCATGACACTACCACCACCATGCTTCACTGATGAGGTGGTATGCTTTGGATCATGAGCAATTCCTTTCCTTCTCCATACTCTTCTCTTCCCATCACTCTGGTACAAGTTGATCTTGGTCTCATCTGTCCGTAGGATGTTGTTCCAGAACTGTGAAGGCTTTTTTAGATGTTTGGCAAACTCTAATCTGGCCTTCCTGTTTTTGAAGCTCACCAATGGTTTACATCTTCTGGTGAACCCTCTGTATTCATTCTGGTGGAGTCTTCTCTTGATTGTTGACTTTGACACACATACACCTACCTCCTGGAGAGTGTTCGTGATCTGGCCAACTGTTGTGAAGGATGTTTTCTTCACCAGGGAAAGAATTCTTCGGTCATCCACCACAGTTGTTTTCCGTGGTCTTCCGGGTCTTTTGCTGTTGCTGAGCTCACCGGTGCGTTCTTTCTTTTTAAGGATGTTCCAAACAGTTGATTTGGCCACACCTAATGTTTTTGCTATCTCTCTGATGGGTTTGTTTTGTTTTTTCAGCCTAATGATGGCTTGCTTCACTGATAGTGACAGCCCTTTGGATCTCCAATTGAGAGTTGACAGCAACAGGCTCCAAATGCAAATAGCACACTTGAAATTAACTCTGGACCTTTTATCTGCTCCTTGTAAATGGGATAATAAGGGAATAACACACACCTGGCCATGGAACAGCTGAGCAGCCAATTGTCCCATTACTTTTGGTCCCTTTAAAAAGTGGGAGACACATATACAAACTGTTGTAATTCCTACACCGTTCACCTGATTTGGATGTAAAGACCCTCAAATTAAAGCTGAAAGTCTGCAGTTAAAGCACATCTTGTTCATTTCAAATCCATTGTAATGGTGTATAGAGCCAAAAAGATTAGAATTGTGTCGATGTCCCAATATTTATGGACCTGACTGTATCTTTTGGAATTATGGCCAAAAAGTTCACCCTTGGTTTCATCAGACCATAACACGTTTTCCCACATGCTTGGATGTTTTTCTTCGCAAGAAAAGGCTTCCGTCTTGCCACTGTACCCCATAGCCCAGACATATGAAGAATACGGGAGATTGTTGTCACATGTACCACACAGCCAGCATTTTCCAGATATTCCTGCAGCTCCTTTTAATGTTGCTGTAGGCCTCTTGGCAGCCTGACCAGTTTTCTTCTCGTCTTTTCATCAGTTTTGGAGGGAGGTCCAGTTCTTGGTAATGTCATTGTTGTGCCATATTTTCTCCACTTGATGATGATTGTCTTCATTGTGTTCCATGGTATATCTAATGCCTTGGAAATTCTTTTTTACCCTTCTCCTGACTGATACCATTTAACAATGAGATCCCTCTGATGCTTTGGAAGCTCTCTGCGGACCGTGGCTTTTGCTGTAGGATGCGACTAAGAAAATGTCAGGAAAGACCTACTAGAACAGCTGAACTTTATATGGGGTTAGTGAGAGGCACTTTAAATGATGTCAGGTGTGTACTGACTCCTATTTAACATGCGTTTGAATGTGATTGCTTAATTCTGTACACAACCACATCCCCAGTTATAAGAGGGTGTGCACACTTATGCAACCACTTTTTTTTTTTTTTTTTTTAGTTTTTTATTATTACTCAGCTTGTTTTTCTATTGAGTTGTACAGTTTATAGGTCACATTAAAGGTGGAAAAAGTACTGAAATTATTTATCTTTGTCTCATTTTTTTACATCACAGAAACCTGACATTTTAACCGGGGTGTGTACATTTTTTATATCCACTGTATATACTGGAATTTGTGTTTTATTTATTTATTTTTTATTCTAGTCATGACGGTGATCAGCGACTTATAGTGGCAATGTGATAGGGTGGCGGCGGAAAATCTGACACTAACTGACACTTTATGGGAACTGGCTAACTGACATCACCAGTGACATTAATACAGTGATCAGTGCTAATAATATACACTGACATTGTACTAATGACACTAGCTGGGAAGGGGTTAACATCTAGTGGCAATCAAAGGGTTAAATGTGTGCCTAACCAGTGTAAAGTGTGCTGCTTTTACAAAGCGATGAGAAAAAAAAAAAGCCACATCGCTACACTCTTTAGCGAGCCCTGTGTTGTTTAATTTCATGCATTCTTTGCATGAAGGTTAACAACCTTCAGCATGCAGCCCCCCCCCCAATACTTACCTGAGCCTGATCGTGATCCAGATATGTGTACAAAGGAAGTTGCTCTCCTCAGTCTCTGCTTCCTCATTGGCTGAGACAGCATTAGCTCTCGCTGCTGTCAATCAAAACCAGTGAGGAGGGAGTGGAGGTGGGGCTGAGCCCCGTTCTGTGTGTCTTATGGACTTGTGTTTTGCTAAACCACCCAAACCCACCCACTCTCCTATCTTCTCAACATAAAGGCTAATCATTCTGTAGTCCATGATAAGAACTAGGAGACTGTTTGAGGTAACTCCAGAAGGGTGCAGAGGACTCAGGACAGCTGTAAGTTTCTCATATTAACAGTTTTTTTTTTTTTTTTTGCATATATCAAATAGGTATATCCAAATACTTCTGATGGTATATTTTAAGTGAATAAGGCTCAGTTCACACTGCCATGACTTGTGAGACCCCAAGTTGCATGACGTGAAATTCCATGTTGGTCAAAGCGAGCTGTCTTCTTAGCACTACTGAAGTTGCTCTGACTTTAGAAAAGGTTTCTGTACTACTTCAAGGCGACTTCTATCCGACTTGTGCCCATAAACTTTAGGACCCCTTTCACACTGGGGCTGCGGCCGCATTATTGCTAAAGTGCCACTCGTTTTAGTGGCGCTTTAGCACTGTTTGAGTGGCACTTTTCGGCCACTAGCGGGGCACTTTTAACCCCAAAGAAAGGGTTAAAAGCGCCCCTGTTGCGGCGTTTCCGAATCGCTTTTCAGGCGCTTTGGAAGTGCTGCCCATTCACTTCAATGGGCAGGGCATTTTGGGAGCGCTGTATACAGCGCTACCAAACCGCCCCAAAGATGCGGCTTGCAGGACATTTCCTAACGTCCTGCAAGCGCACTGCCCAGGTGTGAAAAGTTACACTGAAATCAATGGGAGGCACTTTACAGGTGCTATTTCTAGCGCTAAAACGCCTGAAAACCACCTCACTGTGAAAGGGGTCTAATGGAAGTCACCTCCAAGTCGTATCCTCATCTAGATTGATGTGATTTGGATCTGACATTACAGGAAGATTACCCAGGCATTCCCAAATTTCGCATCAAAGTAGTACTCAAATTGCCAGCAAGTCGCCTGGCAAAGTCAAGTGACTTTTAGGTCGCGGCAGTGTGACCTGAGCCTAAATAGGAGAAGTTTGTTCTTAGGGTTTGCATACAACTTAGGGGCCTGTGTTTGCTAGCATCGGGCATGTTTTACATTCCTATACAAGTTTATGGGAATGCATCTGTAAATTAATTGAATCATCTCCTGAAGGATCTCAGAATGATGTCAAATAGATGTCATCAGCACAAGCTCAAAGCCCATTGACACAGGCCCTTATACTGTCTGAGACAGTTTTGCTTATGTGACATGACTTTTAGGTCCCATCAGATGCAGTCTCTCTTTGGGTATTCTGGTAGCCATGGGTGCTGTGCCTGCTGAATACAATAGCTGGCAGTGGAGAATCCTCCATCCACACTGTTTAGTGTGGATGGGGGAATCCTATTGATCTGTCTGTGTATGGCCAGAAGAGACTGTGGCTTTGAACTAAAAACGCAAAGGGCCTCTCTGAATGGATAGGGTGACAGGTGACGATTCAAGCTTAATACCTGGATATTAAAGTGGTGTTCCAGCTGAAATTATACTTTTTAAATAAAAATACCCCTATAATACACAAGCTTAATGTATTCTAGTAAAGTCAGTCTGTAAACTAAGGTCTGTTTTGTTAGTTTATAGCAGTAGTTTGTTATTTTATAAAATTACAGCAGGCCGTGGCCATCTTAAGTGTGGGCATCTGAAGCCAGACTGTATTTCTTCCTGGATCTCATCCTTGGAGATCTCGCACATGCTCAGTGCAGCACAAGCAGTAGGTTTCAGGTCAGGTTTCCATAGCAACGGCAGTGTCAGAGGAAGTTGCCGCCCCTTCCCAGAAGGCATTGCAAACAGGAAATGATGCGATGGGCCGTGGCCAGGGAGGAGGAAGTGAAAAATGAATACAGCAGGTATACAGTAGGTGCTGAGAAAAAAAAAAATATCCAATCCGTTTACAGTGCACAGTTTAGTGAGGGATGCTGAAGAGTTGTCAAAGTGGGTGGAAATCCACTTTCAGATTCAATATTAAAGGGGTTGTAAAGGTAAATGTTTTTTCACCTTAATGCATTCTATGCATTAAGGTGAAAAAACTTGCGACAATACCGCCGCCCCCCCCCCCCCCCCGTTTTACGTTCCTGACTCCTCGAAAGTCCCGCGCTCGCTCCCGACATCCTCTTCGCCACTCAGCCTGGCCGCTGATTGGCTACAGTGGATGGATTGAAAGCAGCGCAGCCATTGGCTCGCACTGCTGTCAGTCACATCCAATGACGCGGCGCGCCGGGGGGGCAGGGCCGAGTGATACAGTGAGCGGCTATAGCCGCCGGCTGTATCACGGGAGCGCGCCCGCAAGAACTAACCACCATGCGAGGGAGCTCGCATTGAGGTGTTGAGTCCTTGCGGGGAGGAGATGAAACAGCCGCCGAGGGACCCCAGAAGACCAGGTTCGGGGCCACTCTGTGCAAAACGAGCTGCACAGTGAAGGTAAGTATAACATGTTTGTTATTTAAAAAAAAAAAAAAATACCTTTACAACCCCTTTAATCTACCATTGCTATATGACATAGCCTTTGGCCAAGTAAAAATATAGGTGAACTCCCAGGATGGTTTTGGAACAGAAGGAATGCTGTCATGAAGCCAATGACCAAATGTAGTCCTTGTTTTAATGTATTCAAGGAAACCTCTGGCTGGCTAACTTCAGAAAATACCGGCTTCTCTGTCATGAACACTTTCCAGATCATAGAACCAGATTGCAGTACCAAGGCCAGCCATACATGCAGAGAAATCTAATAGAATCCCGAATCCATACTAAATAGTGTGGATAGAGGAACCTACCCTGCCTGCTATTGTATTCAGACAGCCCCAGGGCCCGTGGCTGACTGATTACCCAAACAGTGACTGCATCTAGGATGTAGTCATGGTTAAACCAACAATTTTCCACCTGAGTCCTTCGATATTTTTTTTTTTTTTTTTGATTATTATTTATTTACTTATTTTTTGTTTGAAGTTTGTTGAATCAACAGGACCACCCATGGCCAAATCAGCAGGAATCGGGTGAAATTCAAGCCGTGTATCATAAGTTAAGTAAGCACTCCGATCTGTATACTATATTCAGGATCAGTGAAAGAACTGAAGCCACTGGATCAGTATGACAGGCAGGCACCTAGCCTTTTAAAGTGACATTTGCCAAAAGCACAAAGTTCCTAAGAGAAACGTGGAGGCTTCATTGGTTTGGGTCACTAACCCAGAATGCTGAGGAAATTCAAAGTAATGTCAGAAGTCCTATTTGTCAGTATGACGGCCAGGAAAGGTTTCTGTGAATTGTTTTTATAAGTTCACGTTCCCAGATGTCCCTCTCGTGTTGAGGTTTGAAGATTGACTACTTTCATATGTTTCATGTGGTGTCCTGGTCTGTAGAAGTTCAGTCCCACCGGTGTGTCCTCAGGGTTTTCACTCATCTGTGTGTACAGTTAGGTTAGTTACTTTATTACAGATCTCTCTGGAGGGCACTTATTGCAGCGTACCATGTAATCCACATTAGATAAGGCATTACAACAATTATCTATAAAGCAGAATACCTCTGTGAATCCATTATCTGCATTTCATCTGTGTACAATATGTGTGGAGCCTCTCACATTCCTTGTCTATACTATAGATTGTACCTATTTAGAGGATTTGCATAAGTCCTTCTGGCCGTTATTTTCCATAAACTTGAATGCTGTCCATCACAGAAGAGACAAATGTGGGAATATTTCCTATAATCCATGGACTATGGGATCTATTTTTTAGCGTGTTTGTCGTACGATCGCATAGGGAACATGTAGGTTTGAATGCAGCCTCATTCTCAGGTGGCATTCACACCTATGCGATGCGCCATCTTTTTTGCCTCATTTGTTGCATGACAGCACTTCAGTGGGCTGCCCTATGTGCGACAAACGCACCAAAGTAGCACCAGTATTATTTTTGGCATTAAGCAAAGCAGATTTTGCCTATTTTATTTTTATGTGATAAAACACGGGGCTGCTACCTGCGTTTGGGGCACCATTAATAAATAATGGCACCACAAACCCGTTGCGTGTTTTGCCACATTTTAGCACATCTCTGGGAAGGCTTAAGTGTGAATACAACCCTAGTTGTGGATTTTATGCCATATACAAGATCTGCCCTTTTCCAGCTTCCGTATAGAATTGCCTAGCGCTGGCCATGTAGTCCTAGATTGTTTAATTTAGCCTGCTGGCTAAATTTAAAACAAATCTATCAGATTCCTCCTTTCTTTCTATACAGTACTGATGGACGAATTCCCCGCTGCTTCTATTGTCATGATGGCTGTCAGAATACCTGAACAGCAACTGCATCTGATTGGATGCAGCTGCTGTTTGGCTGAAATGCTTCTATCTGGCATTGTTAGTGTATGGCCAGCTTAAAGTGGTAGTAAAGTCAAAAGGGAAAAATCCACTGACAGGCAGGGTTTTTATAACAGAAGAGACCATAGGGGTCTCTTTTGTCATAAATCCCCCCCCGCCTGTCAGCGGGCAATGTGATCTGAGCTGCGCATGCGCAGCTCAGACTACATTTAAGGCCCGCTGCGTGTGCCACGGCCATGTGACTTCTGTGCGCATGTGCGGGAGTGCAGTGACCGTAGACTGTCCATTCCAGCGGCCGAAGATGGGAAGCCTGGTAGGAAGACCAGGCAAAGATGGAAGCGCAGAGGGAGCCGTGACAGCGCTGCGCTGGAGGGCTCCATTTCCAGGTAAGTCTGTCATAATGTGCTAATATGGCCCAAGAAACCCTGCTGAATGTGAGGGAGAACTGTTAACACAAAGGATCAATCTCTTCTCTGCTTTCATCTATTACTAAATCAAAGGAAAGGTGAGAGAGAAACGTCATAGTGTAGTAGATCAGATCCGTTTTATTTAACCATTTCAGCCCTGGTTAGTTCCACCCCCTTCATGACCAGGCCATTTTTTGCGATACGGCACTGCGTTGCGTTAGCTGACAATTGCGCGTTCATGTGATGCTGTACCTAAACAAACAAAATTTATGTCCTTTTTTTTTCACAAATAGATCTTTCTTTTGGTGGGATTTGATCACCTCTTTGGTTTTTATTTTTTGCGCTATAAACAAATGAAGACCGACAATTTTGAAAAAAAAAAAAAAAATACAATATTTTTTACTTTCTGCTATAAAACATATCCAATTAAAAAAAAAAAAATCACATTTCTTCATCAATGTAGGTAGGCCACTATGTATTCTGCTACATGCTTTTGGTTAAAAAAATCCCAATAAGCATTTATTGATTGGTTTGCGCAAAAGTTGTTGCGTCTACAAACCTATGGGATATTTTTATGGCATTTTTATTTTTACTATTAATGGCGGCGAGCAGCGATTTTTAGCGGAACTGTGACATTGCGGCGGACAAATTGACACTTTTTTTGGGACCAGTGACACTAATACAGTGACCAGTGCTAAAAAAAATGCACTCTTACTGTACTAATGACACTGGCAGGGAAGGGGTTAACATCAGGGGCGATCAAAGGGTTAAGTGTGCTCCAAGGGAGTGATTACTAACTGTGTGGGATGGCTTAACTGGAAAAAAGACAGAGATCTGTGTTTCTGCTTAATAGAAACACAAGATCTCCATCTTTCTCTCTGATGTTTACATAGGCAGACTGCAGTTCTGCCTCTCCTGTCAACGATGGGCGGATCCCGGTGGAAATCGCGCCCGCTGGACCCGCTAGTTGGCCCCCGCTGTGTCTAATCACAGCAGGAGTGGGTCGCCACATACCCCAGACCCAGGAGAAGACACAACGTACAGGTACGTTGTTTCTTGCAGCTGGGCCGCCCTGCTGCAGGAAAATGTGTGACAGGAAAATGCAGGAAAATGTGTCATTACGACGGCTCCGCCCACTCTCTTAAAGGCACAAATTTTTTTAGTGTCATTTTTTTAAACGACTTTTTTTTTTTTTTTTTGCATTTTAGTCTAAATATGAGATCTGAGGACTTTTTGACCCCAGATCTCATATTTAAGAGGACCTGTCATGCTTTTTTCTATTACAAGGGATGTTTACATTCCTTGTAATAGGAATAAAAGTGATCCAAATTTTTTTTTTTTTAAAAACAGTGAAAAAATAAATAAAATAAAATAAATAATTAAAAAAAAAAAAAAATTTTTTTTAAAGCGCCCTGTCCCGACGAGCTCGCACGCAGAAGCGAACGCATACGTGAGTAGCGCCCGCATATGAAAACGGTGGTCAAACCACACATGTGAGGTATCGCCGCGACCGGTAGAGTGAGAGCAATAATTCTAGCCCTAGACCTCCTCTGTAACGCAAAACATGCAATCTGTAGAATTTTTTAAACGTCGCCTATGGAGATTTTTAAGGGTAAAAGTTTGACGCTATTCCACGAGCGGGCGCAATTTTGAAGCGTGACATGTTGGGTATCAATTTACTTGGCGTAACATTATATTTCACAATATAAAAAAAAATTGGGCTAACTTTACTGTTGTCTTATTTTTTTTTTCAAAAAAGTGAATTTTTTCCAAAAAAAGTGCGCTTAGAAGACCGCTGCGCAAATACGGTGCAAAAAAAAGTATTGCAATGACCGCTATTGTATTCTCTAGGATGTTAGAAAAAAAACAATATATAATGTTTGGGGGTTCTAAGTAATTTTCTAGCAAAAAAACCTGTTTTAAACTTGTAAACACCTAAAATCCAAAACGAGGCTGGTCTTTAAGTGGTTAAATAGATAAAATTTTACTGGAGAGGAGCTCAGGAGGAACTTGCTGTACTAACTATGCAATGTAAAGCAATCTCCCTGGAGCTATTGTGTTCTGACATGGGGACTGCCCCCCACCAGAATACACCAGCCAATGGCTGCGAGTGCTAATCGGATGCCGATTAGCATCTGTTTTTACAGCATGCCTGTTCAACAGAGGCTAGGCGTTCGCCCGCCTTCTGTCTGACAGGTTGCTGTATACACGGGCTGATTGTCCAAAGGTTTCTGTTGAACCGGTCGATATTCGGCTCGTGTGTACCAGACTAAAAGGTAGTTTTAGATGTGCATCTAAATCCACTGCTCCTCTGAAGAATGATCTGCTGTTCAGAGGCGATTGATAGGCAGATCAACTGTGCATTTTTACCACCAAAAACAGCATGTCTGAATTTGGCCTTACAGGGCCACGGATAGCAATAAAAACCTGTCAGGGCTTCTAACGCTCCCCCACTACTCTCCGAAACTGAGGATAAATGTTTGGCTTTAATAGAGAGTTTCTGTCCTCTGACAAGAAAGAAGAGCACATCATATTATGAGATGAGGCTGAACCACCAAAGCTTGCCATTCTTTTTATTTTGGAGGCTTCACTGACTGGAAATCGGTGGGCTCCGCCATGTTTATAAGCACTACACTGTTATGTCGTAGTTTAGTCATGAACATTTGCTTTTTTTAACAGCTGTAGAGTAGACTGAGGAGAGCCAGAGATGTCACACATGTATAGCGGCTTGTGACCCGGAGCTGTTTGCAGAACAGGCTTGTAAAACTTTCATTGTAAAACAGCTGTGTAGAGCCAGGGCGGGTGAAGGCGGCGAGGCCCGGCACTGACATAGCTGCCATCTGAGAGGCAGGCAGGAACTGGGCAGCTGTGCCGCTGACATGTGATCCTGTTTGTAAGCCTCGTGGCCAGCAACTGCCAGAAGCCAAATGTTTATATACACATGTAGGATAGTATAGCTATGGAAGAACAATGTGTCAGTTATATGCAGAAAAATCTCAGCAGTATGTTTGTGTTACTGAGCACTTAAACATAAGAGGCCTGTACAAGCCTGATATCATACAGAGAAATAAGCAGGCTGGCATAGCTAATCCTAAAATGCTAGTTGCCTAGCTGTCAGGCTAATCCTTTGATGCCTATACTTTCTCAATCTTTGACTCGGAATAAGAAGGCAGAAGGTGAAGTCAAAACTCCAGCCAGACTGCGTTCAACTTGGTGTGCCCAGTTCTCATAACAATGAGCGCCAGAGTTGGTACACTCTGTCAGCGGGGCAGCAGTGTGATGCTTGGAACCTTTTTTTTTGGAAGGAGGGTTATATGCTGGACATTTTTTTTTTTTTTCTCCTCCTCTTCTTTTCCCTCTTTGAGATGAATTAGAGCAGAGACTGTGAGCCGGGCCTTTTCATCCACATCAGTGCCTGACCTCACAAATGTGCTTCTGGAAGAATGGTGAATCGTTCCCATAGACACACTCCTAAACCTTGTGGACAGCCTTCCCAGAAGAGTTGAAGCTGTTGTAGCTGCAAAGGGTGGGCCAACTCAATATTGAACCCTACGGACTAAGACTGGGATGGCATTAAAGCTCATGTGCATGTAATGGCAGGTGTCCCAATACTTTTGACAATATCATGTAGTTTTCCCTTAGTTCCCCTGCAAAATTGCACATCTACAGAGACTCTTACAGGCGAAGCCCACCTAATGCAGGTACCTGTTATGGGGTGACAATGCTGCTGCACTGCCCCTCAATTCAGAGCAGCACTGTCTGTCATCTAGGCTGACACTGCTTGCCCTTTAATGGGATAAGATGATGTTACAGGGGGCGCGGCTATCGTCCTGTTTCTTGTGATTTTATATGCTTGTAGCTTGTCAATCAGCACCTGGCCACACCTAGTCCTGGCAGCTGCATTCTGGATTGGCAGAACTTACTGTACTGCTGAAACCCTCCCAATGTGAGCTGCAGTCTCTTGGATGGGGAGCATGTGAGACATAAGTAAGAAGGATTTTGCTGTTTAAAGAGGGGTATTTTATTTTATTTTTTAATTTTTATGAGGCTCTTGCATTATATAACATAGTAACTGTAATTGAGATCTGTTTAGATGGTTACACAGGAGTCTTTAGATATATTTTATTTATCAATGAGCAGAGGTAAATAAGGAGTAAAAATAACAATGGAAGCTTCACCCAAAAAAAGAGGAGGGCAGAGGACTAGTCACTTGTCATCAATATTGCATGTCGTCTCCTGCAGCTGATGTTCCCCAGGACGGAATTACCATGCCTTGTTCTGCACTGTGTCATGGTGTGTAGGCAGCCATTGGAAGGGCTTTGCTTCCTCATGGCAGAGTTGCCCCGCTGATTCCTGATGACTGGTAGTCTGATGATTGGTTGAAGAATGTTCAAGGTCTAGCAGGAAAGCTGGAAGAAGCACTTATCCACAAAATGAATGAATCAAAAACGGGTATCCTTGCACTGTAGGTGTTCATATACATCTTCCTCTCCAGTAAGGGAGAGCAGCACCGCAGTGACACCACCAACTCTCACCAACAGAAGCAGCAGTGCCTTATATGTTCTCACACAGAAGATATACAGCGATGAGGCTACAGAGCAGGAGGGCCTAGGCACAGGCATGTCACTAAGAGCACTGCAGGAGGAAATGATTTTTCAGTGTACCGTTAAAAATATTTGTTAAGGTATAGGTTCCCTTTTAGGTCACCACACAGGATACAAAGCCACTCCTTGTTACTGGAAACAAGTCATTTTAACCTCTTTTTTTCTAAAGAGAAACCACTCTTTACTGTAATGTTAAAACGTGAAATAGCTGTCCAAAGGAACTGGTTCTAGCAATTTGAGTGCAAACTAAGCGGAGTGTGTTTCCTATGGCGCGTAACCATGGCCACCAACAATTGGCGTGGGAAGGAGTTGTTTTTTTCTTTCTTCATGGAAACGTCTTCAAACCTAATGCCGCGTACACACGGTCGGTCTTTTCGACCGGACTTGTCTGACAGACGCCGACGGACCAAATCCGGCGAACAATCCGATCGTGTGTGGGCTTCACCGGACCTTCAGCGGACTTTTCCAGTCGCAAATCTGACGGACAGATTTGGAACATGCTTCAAATCTTTACGTCGTAACTCCGCCGGACCCAGAAATCCGCTCGTCTGTATGCTAGTCTGACAGACAAAAACCCACGCTAGGGCAGCTATTGGCTACTGGCTATCGACTTCCTTATTTTAGTCCGGTGTACGTCATCACGTACGAATCCGTCGGACTTTGGTCTGATCAAAGTAGAAGAAATTAGCTGCACACCAACATCCGTCCAACAGGTATATTGAAAGACTGCCACCAGGACTGACAAGGGACCAACGGGTGACGACATTTCACACATACATTGTGCCTTCGTCCCTTGTCAGTCTGGTGGCAGTCTTTCAATATACCTGTTGGACGGATGTTGGTGTGCAGCTAATTTCTTCTACTTGGTCTGGTAGTATTCCAGTCAGGCTTCATGAGGTATGTAAATAGCCTACATCTATAGCAAGGGCATGGTTCAACATCTCCTTCTAACCAATCATAGCCTAGTCTAAGCTGTGTTGCTTTCACTGTAGTGGAGAAATGTAAACGGTTGGGATTTGTTTGGCCAAAAAAAAACTACTACACATGCTCATTCATGTATATGCATTTAGCCGTTTACCTACACTTATGCGTGTAGGCAAGTCCGGTCATTTGAAAGTCTGCCCAAAGTCCTTCGAAAGGCTGTCGGACTTTTGTAGCTGAAAAGTCCGACCGTGTGTACGCGGCATAAGTGTAGGTAAACGGCTAAATGCATATACATGAATGAGCATGTGTAGTAGTAGTTTTTTTTTTTTTGGCCAAACAAATCCCAACCGTTTACATTTCTCCACTACAGTGAAAGCAACACAGCTTAGACTAGGCTATGATTGGTTAGAAGGAGATGTTGAACCATGCCCTTGCTATAGATGTAGGCTATTTACATACCTCATGAAGCCTGACTGGAATACTACCAGACCAAGTAGAAGAAATTAGCTGCACACCAACATCCGTCCAACAGGTATATTGAAAGACTGCCACCAGACTGACAAGGGACCAAGGCACAATGTATGTGTGAAATGTCGTCACCCGTTGGTCCCTTGTCAGTCCTGGTGGCAGTCTTTCAATATACCTGTTGGACGGATGTTGGTTTGCAGCTAATTTCTTCTACTTGGTCTAAATGTTTACGGTTGCGAGCCGGAGCTAGCACGCAGACTTTCCTTTCTGGTGGATTATTATACTCGCCTGGAGCAGCAATCCGTTTCATTGTTCTATGTCTGGAATACTACCAAGACATTGCTAGGTGAGGCCTAATCATTACTGCTCACCTCCACCATCACAGGAGTGAGCTCTTTCTCTGATTTAAACTCCCTTGCATGCACAGCGTTTGAGAACTTGCCCCTGTGATAGGGGAGGTGAGCAGTGATGACTAGGCCTCACTTAGCAATGTCCTGGGTGTATTCCAGTCAGGCTTCAGGTATGTAAATGGGCTCCCCCCCCCTATTGCAAGGGCATTATTCAACTTTTTGGTCAGAGCTGCACAGTTTGTTTTACAGACTTTTTTTGTTTTTTTTGTCTACAGACGGCACTTATCTGCATAGGCAGTTTTTTGGTAAAGGTGAACTAACCCTTTACATTTTTTTTTTATCTGCCTACACTTATGCGTCACATTCTCCTTCCATCTTCATGTGCCAGCGGTATGTGATTCAAATAAACATGCCGTACATACTGTATGTGAGACATTCTAGTAATGCAGGGATTTTATTTTATCTCAAAGCGAATGGAACACGGAAAAAAGTTATTTGAAAAGTTTCTTTCCTCTTCAACATGCTGACAGCTTGACAAATCCTTATCTGGGGTTTAGAAGAGACCACTGGGGTTGGCAGCGCCACTTCACAGTGCTGATTTTGCAGAATGGTTGGGCGAGGGATAATCGGGTCCTGAACAGATTGAATTTAAAATTTCTGGCATCAAATCTCGTGTGTGCAGTTTAAGAATATCATTCGCCGGTAAGACTCTGACTGAAGCGTATTCAGCAGAGGCACACTTCAAGGGAAGGTCATATTTAAACAGATTAGGGCTTAAGGAGATAATTCCCGTTGAAGGAAGACACGCTAATTAGAACATTTCATTTAGTCACTTTTAATGTATGTGTGAAGAACTTCCAATTCTGGAAAAGCCTGACATCAATTAAAGTTTTTAGTAGATATAAGACACATATAAATGGGGAGCTCTATGGGGAATGGCTAAATATGCATAAATGGGGAATTCTGTGCAAAATATACAATGTATTGATACATATGTATGCTGAAAGCTCATTTATTTGTTTCTGGTTTTATGAGTGTGTATGCATTTTTTTTTTTTTTTTTTGAAGACTGATTGTGCATACATCCTTTCATTTAAATATATTTCTCAATAGCCAGAAAGGATATAAATCCAATTTGTGTGCACTTTATTGTCTTTGCAAACCCAGATTTTACTTTGTAAATTAGCTGTGACACCATCACTGTGCTGTATATAGCCTGTGCAGAGAGCAGGGCTGTAAGAGGAGTCCAGTAGCTCCGCCCACATCAGGCTGCCTGCTAAAATCTACAGGAGGGGGCGGAGACAAGACCAGTCACCCTGCACAAGGGAAGAGAGCAGCAGTGACGGGTCTTTATTTACAGGAAGCTCCTGCACAGAGGTAAAGTTTCACACTGGATTACTGCACAGATTTGGAAGACGTACGCCAAGATTCATGTGGTAGTACGCATGACAATGTTTATTTATCCTAGAGTTCAGCTTTATTTGCCGCCCTTGTATCATTTAAATGCCCACATGCCACACATATACATCAATGGACTGCAGAGGTTTCTGTGCTGACCGTGTACTCCCAACACAGTGACCGAGGTGTTAGACAGCTTCCAGTCTCTAGTAATGATTGGGAGCTGGCAGGACCAGCTCCTGATTATGTGACAGCCGATCACAGTGGTCGTTAGAGATGAGCTTTCTGTTCGGGTCGAACATTGGCTGTTTGCCTGTTCGTCGAAAAATCGAACATTATGGGCCGTTCGCACCAAATTCGAGCGGCGCGTAACGGCCCATAATGCACTGCGGGAGCGCAGTGCATTGCTGTTTAATTGGCCAGTTGCTGCTACTTTTCTTGTGGTGTATACAATACAGTACACCCATAGTTGTTATTACACTTCTGTTGGTGTGCACCCCTAGTGCAGTTGCTACTACTTTTCTGGTGGTGTACACAGTACACAATACATACAATGCACCCATAGTTGCTATTAGTCTTCTGGTGGTGTACACAATACTGTTTACCCCTAGTGCAGTTGCTACTACTCTTCTGGTGGTGTACACAATACAGTACGTCCATAGTTGTTATTACACTTCTGTTGGTGTACACAGTACCGTGCACCTCTAGTGCAGTTGCTACTACTTTTCTGGTGGTGTACACATTACATACAGTACACCCATAGTTATTACACTTCTGTTGGTGTACACAGTACAGTGCACCTCTAGTGCAGTTGCTGCTACTTTTCTGGTGGTGTACACAATACAGTACACCCATAGTTATTACGCTTCTGTTGGTGTACACAGTACCGTGCACCTCTAGTGCAGTTGCTACTTCTTTTCTGGTGGTGTACACAATACATACAGTATACCCATAGCTATTATTACACTTCTGTTGGTGTACACAGTACCGTGCACCTGTAGTGGAGTTGCTAGTGCTACTACTTTTCTGGTGGTGTACACAATACATACAGTACACCCATAGTTGTTATTACACTTCTGTTGGTGTACACAGTACCGTGCACCCCTAGTGCACTTGCTACTACTTTTCTGGTGGTGTACACAGTACACAATACAGTGTAGTGTGGTTTTGCTAAACAAAATTTACAGCATGTCCGGAAGGCCACCAAGGAGAGGCAGACGCTCACAGGCCACTAAAAGAGGGCAAGCAGGCTCTGTGTCTACAGTCGACAGTGCTGGTCGTGGACCGGGTGCATCCTCAGCATGTGGCGGTGGAGCACGCTTGTCCTTTTTTTCTGCAGCTGACCGTGTTATTGAGCCACAACATGCAGAAGAGTTGGTGGAATAGATAACAAAGCCCTCCTCATCCTCCTCATCCTCTGTCACCCAGGCTCAGAGTAGTTTGCCTTCCAATGCAGCTGCCAAAGTGGCCTATTCCATTGGCTCCATGTCAACAGTCACTCCTTCCCCAGCCCCACCATCATGCACGGAGGAGTCCCCCGAACTATTCGACCACAGTGTTGGGTACGTGCTGCAGGAGGATGCGCAGCGATTTGATGGCTCCGATCATGGTACCCAGGTTGAGGAAGGGAGTAATGTGAGCCTAGATAGAGGGGGGTGCCCGGAAAGGTCAAGAAACTGGCAGTCATGTTCCCCGAGCTGCAGCATACTGCCACGTTTGCTCCAGTGACGAGGAGGGAGGGGATGATGAGGTCACTGACTTTACTTGGGTGCCTGATAGAGAGGAGGAGGAGGCACATCTCCAACGAGGCAGGATGCCCTCCAGGGGGCAGCTTAAGGGCAGCCACCCTATTGCATCACACCGCAGAGCTAAGCAGGTGCAGGGCGCTGCTGACTCCCCACATATTTTGAAAAGTTCTTTGGTGTGGCCATTTTTGACACGAGTGCAGTAGATCACACTGTTGCTGTTTGCAACATATGTCTGACATTCAAAGATAATGCAACCTGCCCAAGAACCGCCTCATTTGTGACATGCCCGCCAGGTGGAACTCAACGTTGGTAATGCTGCAGCGGCTGCACATGCAGCAGAGGGCCATCAATGAGTACCTGTGTGAATATGGCACCAGGACAGGGTCAGGGGAGTTTGGCTTTTATTTGCCACGCCAGTGGCTACTGATCAAGGATGCAATGCACTGTCCTGTCACCATTTGAGGAGGCCACGAGGATGGTGAGCAGTGACAGTGCATGCATCAGTGATACTGTACCTTTTTGTCTTCCTGTTGGAGCACACGCTTCGTGGAATAATGGACAGGGCACTTGAGGCAGAACAGCGGGAGGAAGAGGACTTCCTTACCTCTCAAGGCCCCCTTTATCCAGATACTAGTATTCCTGCAGGCCCGCTGATCACACAGGAAGAAGAAGAGGAGGAGGATTGTGTCAGCATGGAGGTGGAGGATAACACTCGGCATCAGCAGCAGTCTTCAAGGGATCATTTGCAGTCCCCAGAAACCCATGGAGTTGTATGTAGCTGGGAGGAGGTGGTTGAGGATCATGTGATCCTTAGTGACCCAGAGAACTCGGGATCAAATGCCTCTGCAAACTTACGCTGCAAGGCCTCCCTGATCCTGCAAAGCCTGCGAAAGGACCCTAGGATTTGTGGTATCAAGGAGAGGGATCATTACTGGCTGGCAACCCTTCTTGATCCACGTTACAAGGGTAAGGTTGCAGAACTTATCCAGCCTTTGCAGAGGGAGCAGAGGATGAAACCTCTTCGGGAGGCCTTGCAGAAAGGTTTGTGCAATGCGTTTCCAGAGCCTGGGAGGTTACAATTTCCTGGTGCTGGACAACGTGTTGCTAAGGCTTCATTCAGTCACAGAAAGAGCGGTGGAGAAGGTGGCCAGCTGACTGATGCCTTCAGACAATTCTTCAGTCCTCAGCGCCCAGGTCTGATCGGTTCCAGCAACCATCGCCAGCGTCTGAATTACATGGTGCAGGAATATCTAGGGGAAAGATCAGACTTGGAGACCTTTCCACCAGAACATCCACTGGGTTACTGGGTCTTGAAGATGGACCACTGGCCAGAGCTTGCTCAATATGCAATTGAGCTACTGGCCTGTCCTGCATCCAGCATTCTTTCTGAATGCACATTCAGTGCTGCTGAAGGCTTTGTAACCGATCACAGAATGCGCCTGTCCAGACTCTGTTGATCGGCTCTTTTTCTTCTTCTAACTTCTTTAGACAGTCTGGGTCACCATTTGCAAACAAACTCAGGTTCATGTTTTGCTAACGATATTCAGTACTTGCGAGCTGTATGGAAAAATGAGTGAGCATTTGCAGATACATGTGTAGTGTAAGCTCTCTCCCACACGTAATAGAAGATCACTTCAGTACAGCTGCTTGGAACCATGGGAGGTACATTTTAATCTGAATTTTTAAAGATGTTGATTTTAGATAAAATTGACACAGTTGTACAGCTAACACAATACTTTTTTTTTTTTTTTTTTTTTAATCTGAGGATGGAATGCCCCAAAGTTCAGGTTTAAAGTGCAAGTCTTTTTGGGAGGAGATTTCCATTCACTTTACTCCCATGGTGACATAAACGAAAGGGAGAGGGATTCCTCCAAAGTGAAAGGAAACCCCTCTTAGTTGGCACTGAGAAAAAAATATTAAGCCATTTATTTCCTTCTGAGACTTCTACATGACCGTCTTTCCTTCTCTGGATCAAAATGAAGCCAGAACATCTAATATGCATACTTCTTCCAGGGTATTGGCTTGGAAGCTACTAAAGCTATTTGATCATTATGATGTTCAGGGAACTGCCCCCTGCTGTGAGGATATTACTGCGGATATATATATAGATAGATATTTAGATATAGATATAGAGATAGATAGATAGATAGATAGTTATATATATATATATATATATATATATATATATATATATATATATATATATATACATACATACATACATACATACATACATACATACATACATACATACATACATAATGTGTGAATTCAAAGGAATCGTTGTCAGAATAAGACTTCACTGCTGATACAAAATAAGATAGTACTGAGTATTACCAGGGAGGCGGACTTTTTAGGCTAAGGAACAGTGGAGAAGATATAGCAGTATAAAAAATATAAATTTATTGAAAAATACAATATCTAAAAAACAATGACAATTGTAACATATAGCATCTATGATTATTGTGCAGTGAGCCCTTGTATGTCTACGCGTTTCACCGTTAGGCTTCCTCAGGACACGGCCAAGGTTCACAGATGAGACAGAGAAGGGAATATGTCTCTCTATCTAAAATGAGATATAATGTCATTAGACACACACAACTAACACATAAACAAACTGTTAACGATAAAAATAATGCGCTAAACAACTGCGAGCATAGGAAAGAACACCAAGCCGGTACCTTAAATTGGAATGCAAAATCATGCAAGTCACGGTAGCATGAGAAAGTTCAATCAGCAGTAATAAAGCTGAAATTAAAGCAAATGCAACCAGCGTCAATCAGCGAGAATATGCATTTGGGCAGAGAAAACTTTATAGGTTTGTTAAAGAATGAAACTTACTATATTAGATATAGCTAAATATCTCAGCAGGGGCATGTAACATGTGATTACACAGACTCTGCACGCTGTACATCTATTTGTATGAAGTCTAAGGCAGCCCATACATTCATCTCTTTTTTTTTTCCGTTCAACCAGCAGGTTGGGGGGGAATCCTTTCGCTGCGCTATTGTGTTTTGACAGCGGGGAGCCTTCACTGCTGAATACAATGACGAGTGCTGCCGGCTACAGCCGGTGGCACTGATCGATCGAGAAAAACCCGACAAGCTGGTTGTACAGAAGTCGATTGGAAGATCATTTTTTTGGTGCCCATACATGATTTAAAATTTGAATTTTGATTCATGTATGGCCAGCTTAATATATACCAATAATAGCCCCTAACTTTTGATTTTGTCTGTCTAGAACAGGGTTTCTCAACCAGGGTTCCATGGAATCCTAAGGTTTCCCCTGAGGTTGCTAGGGGTTCCTTGAGCAATTTCTGCCTCCCACTAACACCAATGATCATTTTTCCCTATCTGTAATGGTGTAATTCTTCCCAATGACCACAAGTGTAAGGAGCATTCTTCACACTGACCATTACATTAACTAGTTAAGGACCAGAAGGATTTACCCCCTTCCTGACCAGGCCATTTTTCGCGATACGGCACTGCGTCGCTGTAACTGACAATTGCGCGGTCATGCGACGCTGTATGTCCCCCCCCCTCCACAAAGAGAGCTTTCTTTCGGTGGTATTTGATCACCTCTGCGGTTTTTATTTTTTGCGCTATAAACAAAAAAAGATCATCAATATTGAACAAAAAAAACAATATTTTTTACTTTTTGCTATAATAAATATCCCAAATTTAAAAAACAAAAAACAGATTTCTTTATCGGTTTAGGCCAATATGTGTTCTACATATTTTTGGTAAAAAAAAATTGCAATAAGCGTATATTGATTGATTTGTGCAAAAGTTATAGCATCTATAAAATAGGGGATAGATTTATGGCATTTTAATTTTTTTTTTTTTTACTAGTAATAGCGGTGATCAGCGATTTTTAGTGGGACTGCGACATTGTAGCGGACAGATTGGACACTTTTGACACTTTTTTGGGGACCAATGACATTTTTACAGCGATCAGTGCTAAAAATAGCCACTAATTACTGTATACATGTCACTGGCAGGGAAGGGGTTAACACTAGGGGGCGATCAGGGGGTTAAGTGTTCCCCAGGGAGGTGTTTCTAACTGTGGGGGCAGTGTACTGCCAGGAGGAGGAGAGGGATAGCTGTTCCTGATCACTAGGAACAGCAAATCTTTCTCTACTCCACTGACAGAATGGAGATCTGTCTGTTTACATTGACAGATCCCCGTTTTTGTCTGTCTGTGGAGTGATCGCGGGTGGACGGCGTTGCGCCACAGGTGAGCCTCCTATTCGTCTTAAAGGGGCTGACATACAATGACTGTGGTTCGTGCAGGGGAGCCAACCTGCCGCAGTACAACTGTGGCGGCTGGTCTTAAAGTGGTTAAAGTATAACTTAAGGCAAAACCTTTTTTTTTTTTTTTTTTTTTTTTTTTTTTTTTTTTTCTAGTTTTGGACAGAGTGTAGATGGATTAGGACCCCTGTCTTTTTTCTTTTTTGCTCTCTGTGCCCCCGTTAAAGAGATTCACCCTCTCTATTTATTTGTCCTGTTTACCATTATCATTGAAAGTGAAAGTAAAAGAAATACCAAGTTTTGGGTTGTCCCCAGAAAACCTGGGGGTCCCCAATGGTGAGGCTGCTGCATCGATGGCACTTGTGAGGCTGCATTGATGTGGACTGATGAGGCTGCATTGATGGCACTTGTGAGGCTGCAGATGGGCATTGATCAGGCTGCATTGATGGCAATGGTGAGGCTGCAGATGAGCACTGTTTTTTTTTTTTTTTTTTTTTTTTTTTTCCTGAAACTTCCCTCTTAAAATGTGCGTGTTATACGCCGATAAATAAGGTAAGTTTATGGCCATATCTGTCAATCCTTCTTTTTTTTTTCTCTCTTTAACCCCTTTGCCTATTTTAGGTAGGAAACTTGACAAAGAGCTGTAATTGTCCATATTTTTCACTGTCCATTTATCACAAAGGATGAAAAAGAACTCTTTTCAACTTGAAACACAAGAAATGCATATAATGGATGCTGTATTTCTTCTTTTATGATCAGTGTGCAGAGGGACATCCATTGCACTTTCTTTGCCTGAAGTGAGAACCTGTTTAGAAAGAAGTATCATTAATTAATATCATTGTTTTATTTGGCTAAGCATTCGTTAAACATTAAACATAGTTTTAGGCTTTGTATGGAAATAATGAACACTAATCTGATAAGCTTTGACATCATGAAATGGAAAATAATATTTTGTGTGCGCTGTTTCATCGTGTGTTAATTAAGCTCTTTGAGTGGGAATATTAGGGAGGGGTGTTCACACCCAGAATCTATCCTATCTTTGTAACCGGAGCTTGGTTTATAAAAATTTGCCGCCTCTGCTAGGATACTCACTGCCCTCTGTTATGTGTGTAGGGACCTAGAATGCAGCCAGATAAACAGGTAAGATTTAATATATTATTCTTTGCGTAAGCAGAAATGATTTATGTACATCCTTTAAAATCAACTTGTTTTAATTTGCTCTCTTTGGGTCTCTTAAATATACCATTGAAGGCTTTTTTTTTTATTGCATCTGTTCAATAAGTGCAAAAAATACCTGTTGATTCTGCCACAAATCCAGTGAGCTGATAACGTGCCTGTGTAGATTGTTAGCAGTAAGTACTGTTCCTAGTTCTCTCTGTGGACTACCCAACCGCGTACCCATATGTTATGGAAAGAAGGGAAGGTGTTCTATAGTGTTAAAACACTTGGGTTCACAACTTTGCTTCTCCATTAATACAGTAATTGATTCATGTTACCCATGAGCAGAAAGTGTATTACTTGCAGGATTATAAAGAAAAAAAGGATAACTAATGCAGTAGCCACACCTAAAGACTGTTAAACTCAAAAGCAAAAATTTTTATTATATTACTGCAGACCAATTCTTATATGTGTATGGCTGCATTTGTTTTCTTTTATAGGCCTTTTTACTTTATTTTCACTTGATCTGCCCAGAAAGTCTATTTTTCAACAGAACAAGGCGTCCTGCTAGTGCATCTAACACTCCCCTCCCCCCAGACTGTTGCCCAAAGGTGGCTCTGCTACTTCTTCATCCACAGTCCGTGCTTGATGAGCTGCATTCAAGAGCAGGGGGAGACATCAGTCCCCTGATGTCTCCTTAAGGAGTTCCTGTCACCTTCCAATGCTGTCACATAGGGTGTTGCTATCCCTGTTGTGATAACAATAAAGTTAAAGGGGGGTTCCGGACTTTTTTTTTTTTATTAAGTCGGCAGCGACAAACACTGTAGCTGCTGACTTTTAATAAGGACACTTACCTGTCCAGTGAGCCCACAAAGTCGCCCCCCCCCCCCCTCCCGAGGCCGATCCGTCCATCGGATCTGCTGCCGGCACCACCATCCTAACTAAGGGAAACGGCAGTGGAGCCTTGCGGCTTCACTGCCAGTTTCCTACTGCGCACGCGCGAGCCTCTGTGAATGGCCCCATGGTTTTCTGGGACACACACAGTTCCCAGAAGGCAACGGGGCCGCTCACTGAGGAGCAGGACACGCCGCGGAATAGGAAGAGGCAGATTAGGAAGACTGCCTAGCAACAAGGGTTTCAGGTAAGTTTAAATGTTTTTTTTTTTTTGTTTTTTTTTTTTTACGATTTTTGATGCTATTTTTTATTTTAGGGTGGCTCTCCAAATGGGGAAAAAAGAACATTGTAAAAAGAACCCTGACCCCCACCCCCAGATACGCTCAAATGCAGACACGTGTATAGATCCTGTGTGCTTATGTTAAGAGCGATTGCGCCACACATGTGAGGTATTGCTACAAACATCAGTGACAGTGAGAGCAATAAATCTGGGGCCATAATTCACGGTTAACTCTAAACTGATGATTTATTAAGCTTTTTAAACCATCGCTGATGAAAAAATTTCATACCACAGTATGTAAGGAGTTATATGTTTAATGATGGGAGTAGCAAACTTATTGATCTGGAGGAACTGGAAGATTTCCACTAGCAGGGGGAACTTTGTGGGAACATTGAAAGGAGGTAAAGCTGACGACTCCCTGAAAGAATCACAGAAATGTAAATTTTATAAAGACCCTGTGATACCCACCAGCGAAAAGTGAGTTGGTTCTGGTAATTTCAGAGGATTACAGATGAGGATGGTGAATGACTTAGTTTTCCTGAATATTTCATACTGTCCTGCCTTTGCCATGAGTGGTAAATTATTTTCATGAGTATGGAGGGATCCAAAGTAAGGATTCTGCTGAGATCCGGCTTACCTCTGACCCAAATTGGAAGCAGCGGTTTGTTGTATTATGATAAGCCAAGAGTTGGAACTGATAGGTTGTCCTGATGTTTGTTTGGTATGGAATAATATTTTCTGGTTTATGGTGAATTTTTAGTATGGCCTCATTTGAAGGTCAGTAGTTGTTTCTGAAGGGAACGTTGAGTATATGGGATAGAATTTTGATGAGGGGCATTCAGAAGGGATTAAAGAGTTTAGCAAGGAGAGTCATTTTGAATGCAGTGATGCACAGCAACCAGTAGATTTGGTATTTTTCCACATTTCAGTAAGTAGGTTCCCTATGATTAAGCTCCAAGGAGCAGAGTGAAACACGTTGGGGGTGTGGATGGAGTCTGGGCTGAGGCTGCCATTCATCTCCTTTCATGCACATGAGTCTGCTTCATGATGTGTGATTTATGGACCTTTTCCTTTAAAGCGGATCTCCACCCGTTTTTAAAACAATAGATGAAGAGCATTACCGCAATGTCCAAATGACTAAACGGCACTTTTTTTTTTTTTTTTCCTACTGTACCTTTGTTGCTGTTAGTATCTTTGTGTCTTCCAGGAAGTCCATCCTGCGGTTATGGGCGTGTTTACTGCGGCTAAATCGTCACTTCCTATTAGCTGCACTGGCTCCTGGGAGCTTTTGTCATTGTTCCCAGGAGTCAGTGCGGCGGCCTGGCCTGAGTTATCTCGGGATTTCTATCCTGCAAGTGACGTCATTATCAGCGTTGCCATCACAACGGGGCGGGACTTCCTACGACGCCGCTCGTTGTGATGGCAACCGGAGCTGTTGACGGCGCTCCAATATCAGTGTACTGCGCATGTGCGAGATCGGAAATAGAACGGGCGGTGCATACTGGTAAGACAGGCAACCGTCTCGAGCAGAATTTATAACTTTCTTTATTAGGAGAAAACAGGCAGCACTGAACCTCAAAAACGGAACAAGTGAGTTCTATATTAATAGATCCTAATCTTTGTCATTTTGCCAAAAAAATTTTTTATCCGAGATAGTGGAACCCCGCTTTAACATTGCTGCAGCTTTGAGCTAGGACGAGCTCCCTGTCCCTGCCTGCACTCATAGCAGTCTAGTTGGACTTTACCTCTCTACCTGAGTGGCACCTAAATTTTGTCTGTTTGGGTCAAAATAAGTGGAATTGTCTTAATAGGACAAACTTATTGGCTGAGTAAAAGTATCTAAGAGGAGGTAAGATAAACCCCGAAATATGGTAGGTGGGTAGATTCCCAGTTGAAAGGGGACATCTGTAGCTTTCATTAAAATAATACTCAGTGATCCTGCCATGAAGGTCCATAGCATTTCCTGGTCACAATTGTCTCCCAGTTGAGCTCCTATTCTGTCACATGCTCTCTTGGCGGAAAACTTCAAGTTGCTACTCCGATGTTGCAGACATGCTTCACTGTTGTCACCGTCATCACCCTGAGCGCTAATATAAGCCCACAATGGAGCATATTTACAGGGAATGGCTGAAAGACACCCAAGGAGATCAGCAGGGTGAAATGACAAGTAAGTAGACTTTAATTCCTAGATACATATCAAGGTTTACATTTCAGCATTGACAGTAGTGTACCTTTTAAATGTAAATGTCATAATTCATCTCAGTAAATCACTGAAGTTTCAGCACATCTTTTTCTCCAAGTACTGTGACTATGTCGGCTATTTTAAGTACCAGTGAGAAATGTGTAATGTTGAAGCAAACAATAAATCCTTATCTTCCAACTTTCCACTAATAATAAACATTTGAAGTGGAAACACACTATCCTTTCATGTAATGGGTATTTTTATGCCATGTTGGAAAGAAAAACAAAACTATGTAATGGTCCATGAACAGATTTCTTTTATGACATGAGCTCATTCGACAAAAAGTCCTAAAATTTTAAGTTTTATGTTCAGAAATTAGTTGGTAGGACTCCGTGGCGGTGCGTCCATTAAGGGCGTACAGGCGCAGCCCCCTCTCTCCAGCCACCCCCCTCTATGTATCATGGATAGATTCATGCATAGCATGAATCTGTTCATGGCCGCCGCTGCCACCCCCTATTCAGGCATCTGGACCCTTTTCGGACGCCGGGCGCCTGAATTACAGCCATAGGCTCTAATAGACTTAAAAAAAAAGGTGGACTTGTGGCGCAAAGCATTGAATATTCACTTTTTTCTAACACCCAACCACCTCTTAGCTAATCCGGAGGTGCAGATCTAATACCTGTCACCTGATTGGCTGAAGGCACAAGCGATCCCATTGACCGCCTAGCAGAGGGCAAGAAGAGATGCAAGACACAGGAGCCGCCATCTGACCCGCGCTACCCGTCCCACTGCTAGTCGCCATCACCCACTGCCTGACCCACAACCATGATGGTGTAAATGCCGGACAGACAGCGGGCGGATGTCACAGTTGGCTGTATATGATGGGCACAATTGACTGCATATGATGGGCACAGTAATGCCCCGTACACACGATCCGAAAATCGTACAAAAAATGCCGCATTCGAATCGATCGTACGGTAATCGGATCGTTAGTACAGAGCTTTCGAGAGCCGATCAGGACAGTCCATCCGATTATTATTCTATCGCACATGCACGGAAATTTTTTTCGTACAGTGCCAGATCGAACGATTTTCGTTGTAATCAGTACAGCTATCGTTCAAAAATGCAATACGAATGCATTACAACACATGACATCACTTCCGAATTTTTATTCTGTCATACAGGATTTTTCTGGACTTTAGTAAACTCATCAGATTCGACGTGAGATTAGCAGGCAAAAAAAAAAAAAATGGAAGATCATTCATCCGATAATCGGATCGTGTGTACGGGGCTTAAGGCTGCATATGATTGGCACAGTAAGGCTGCATTTGATGATCTCCAAACTTTCTAATCAAAGGGCCAGTTTACTGTCCTTCAGATTTTGAGGGAGCCATACTGTGGCCAGTAAGAGTAGAAAATGCCCCATCATTGGTATTAGTGGGAGGAATATTGCCCAATTGTTGGTATTAGGGGAAGAAATGGTACCCCATCATTGGTGTCTTTGGAAAGAATAGAGCACTACAGTTGATGTCAGTGGGAGGAATAGTGCCCCATCCTTGGTGTCAGTGAGAAGAACAGTGCCCCATTGTTTGGGTCAGTGGTAGGAATAGTATCCTATTGTTGGGGTCAGTGACCGCAATCATACCTTGTATCAGTGGGAAGAATAGTGTCCCAAGTGCCTGATAAAGGCAAGCAAAGGGCCACATCCGGCCCCTGGGCCGCAGTGTGGAGACCTCTGGTTTAGATGAAAGGCAACAGTGATCAAAGACAAGCAAACCAAATACAGATTTGTATAGTGTTTAAACTAGTAGTTATCCACACGTCCGCTTTGTGTAAATTTTTCTTTGCTTGTATCAGAATTTCCAAACCTTTTGCAATGAATGTCTGTCTTTAAATATACCATTTGTGTGTTTGTTGATTTTCTTTCATTGAAATTATGAAGGTAATTATCATTGAAATTGTGCTCATTTTGATATTCAGTTGAGCATTGCTAAAAAAAAAACAATAATTTAAGACATAATACATACTGCACTAACAAGATCAGAAACTTTCCACCTTAAAACACAAGTTTGGGAATAATTTTTTTTTATCATACACCACCTATTGCTCGGTTCTCACAACTCCCTGAGCAGAGAGCTGGTAACTGTCAGTCTGTCCCCCGGTTCACTGGAGTGCTGAGCTGTGGGGGGGGGGAGCTGCCGGCTTAGGCTCTCAGCAACTTGCCGGTCTTTCACAGGTATCCTGTCCCCACTTCCAGGAGCCTCAGCCATGGGTATTGATGTCACCGCCCGGGCTCCCTCCTCCTTCCTCGGCCGCCAGGCGGAGAGAGGAGCGGAGCCTCGCGCATGCGCAGTAGGGTTCCCAGCATGAAGCCATAATGCTTCATTGCCGGGTTCTCCTACTCGCAATGGGGGCGGCATGCACCTGACCGCTGATGGAAACATCAGCTGCGGTGCCGACATTGCTGGACTCCAGGACAGGTAATCACACACAGGTTGGACTTGATGGACTTGTGTCTTTTTTCAACCTCACCTACTATGTAACTATGTAAGTGTCCTATTATTAAAAGTCAGCAGCTGCAGTATGTGCAGCTGCAGGCTTTTAATTTTTGCAGCGGTGGCTAATTTGGCTTTGAGAAAATAAAAGATTGTTGGGGGGGGGGGGGGCCCACACACTGTTCAGGTTTTCATAGTTTTCAATCAGAATATAAAAATGAAAAGATCTTTGAACTATTGCATGTGTGAATGCACCTGGTGAGATGATATCTAATTGTCTGATAGACAATGGGCATGAGAATATGGTGCTGTTCACAATGGCATTAGGAACAGGCATTTTGGCATATGTTTTTACTGCTCCCTGAACTCCTATCAAAGCAGCTTACAATTGTTAATATGGACAGCAGACAGAGCTGTTCACATATGAAAAACATGCTTCACGTCACTGTGCTACCAAAATTAGGCTACATGTTGAGTCTGGGAGGCAGTTAAAGCTTGTCAGCTCCTTCCATTAAAGTCTATGGTACCAGACAGTGGTGGCTGGTGCTCACAATTTTTGGGGGGGCGCAAAAAAACTGAAAAATTCTGAAAAAAAAAACCATCAATTGCAGCCACTGTGCCCATCAAACGCAGCCACTGTCCTTGTATATAGCATGTCTCACAAATCCTGCACAATTACCCCCCCGTCTGCACAATTACCACCCCCCGTTTGCACAATTACCACCCCCTCCGTCTGCACAATTACCTCCCCCTCCGTCTGCACAATTACCTCCCCCCCCGTCTGCACAATTACCACTCCCCCGTCTGCACAATTACCACCCCCCGTCTGCACAATTGCCACCCCCCCGTCTGCACAATTGCCACCCCCCCGTCTGCACAATTGCCACCCCCCGTCTGCACAATTGCCACCCCCCCGTCTGCACAATTGCCACCCCCCCGTCTGCACAATTGCCACCCCCCCGTCTGCACAATTGCCACCCCCCCATCTGCACAATTGCCACCCCCCCCCCCGTCTGCACAATTGCCACCCCCCCCATCTGCACAATTGCCACCCCCCCCGTCTGCACAATTGCCACCCCCCCCCGTCTGCACAATTGCCACCCCCCCCCCCGTCTGCACAATTGCCACCCCCGTCTGCACAATTACCACCCCCGTCTGCACAATTGCCACTCCCCCAGTCTGCACAATTGCCACCCCTGCACAATTACCTGGGGGTAGTATATGTGTGTGTGCAAATGTCACCAACCATGTCCTACAACTATTAGAAGTTCCCCCAGTTTCAGAGGGAAGAACCCTACTGGCGACTGCGGATGTCTCATCCCTTTATACAATTATTAAACATCATCAGGCATGCAAAGCCACCAAGTGGGTTCTGAGAAAACATAGTACATGCATGCAGAGAAAGTTCCTGATTTAAATGCATAGACTTTTTTTCTCTTAAAAACAACTATTTTTGGCATGATCAAGCCTATTACAAGCAGACCACTGGCATTGCCATGGGTGCGAAATTTGCCCCCAGTGTGGCTAATGCTTTTATGGCCCAATGGGAGGAGGAGGCGGTCCATAAAAATCCACCATGTGAACTAGGACTGTATAAAAGATTCATTGATGATGTACTAATAGTATGGAATGGCAGTAAAGAGTCACTGGAACAATTTTTGAGGATAGGATAGAAATATCCTTCTGACCTGGAAAATTGATGCAAAGGATATTGAATTTTTAGATTTGGAAAGAAGTATTGAAGGGGACACATTAACAAAAACACACTTCAAAGATGTAGCAAACAGCTATTTACCTATCACAAGCTGCCATTTTAAGCCTTGGTTATTCAACATCCCAAAAGGACAGCTAGTAAGAGTCAGACGTAATTGCACTAAGGATTCAGACTATGTGACCCAAGCTGACCTTATTGGTAAAAGGTTTGTTACGAAGGGCTACTCTGAAGAGTTTGTCAAGAAACAAATTCAATCTGTGCACACAATGGACAGGAAACAAATGATTTATGAACACACAAAAGCACAATCCAATTCAGAAGTACCAACTCTAGTTCTTGATTACAATGTCCAACACAAGGATGTAGAAAAAAATATTAAAAAACCTTGGCATATTTTGAAAGGGGACAAACACCTACAAAGAATTTTACCTGATAAACCAGTTATTGTTTACAGAAGAGCTCCAACATTGAGAGACTAAATTGTTAAAAATGTAGTAGAACCACCTTCCAAAAATAAATTCTTTCTTTACTGGAAAAAGTTTTTATCCTTGTAAATATTGTTTTGCCTGTCAGCATGCAAAAAAATGTCAAGGCAAAAAGAATGAATTCCAAGCAACGAGTACAGGAAATATATATCCAATTAAAGACTTTATTAACTGCCACACAGGAGTCGTCTACGTCCTACAATGCTCTTGCAAATTGCAATATGTAGGGAGAACTAAAAGAGCATTAAAAGTGAGGATTAAAGAACACATTCAAAATATCATGAAAGGTTGTCCAAAGCATAATGTGTCTAGACATTTTGCTCTAGTGCATAACAATGATCCAACTGGATTATTGTTTTGGGGTATTGAGAGATACAACAAATCATGGAGAGGTGATCACAAAATCAGAACCCTCAGGCAGAAAGAGTCTAAGTGGATACATAAAATGAGAACACTTGCACCTGAGGGGTTAAACATAGATTTTGATTTGAATTGTCTTATTAGTAGTTATTAATTTGATATGTCTAACTGATGTAAACCTCATATTTCATTTCTGGTGTGCAATATATTTTCAGTTTTATTATTGCGATAAATATTTCCTTTCCCCTGTCAAGATAGCTTACTGTAATTACACCTCTGGGTATTGATATCTATGAGGATTCATATCATGTTTTTTAAATTAAAAAAAAAACTTTTTTTGATTTTAATTGCATTTTGTAATCTAATAATAAAAAGTTAATTTAGTTTTTTATATGTATATTTTCATGTTATCATATGAGCAGGTCTCATACATTTATTGGCAGTTTTTGGAGCTGGTACATGTTTGTAGATTCAGTACGTCTGATCATCATTCAAGCTTATATATTGGTTTGGTTCCTTTTGTCGACCGGATGCACGGGGTCCTTTGTCTACAGGTGGATTTAATTTCCCCCTTGTTAATCATTACATTTTTTAAGTTGTTCAACAAACTTTATGTAAACCAGTATCGTTTTTTATTTATCTTATGGAAAATGGCCGCTGTCTTGACATTGCAATCTAATGATTAGTCTTCAACAAAATGGCGGTTCTTCCATTACCCGTCCGCATGATATAAATAGACTGACATTCTAGCCAATCCGGTTCCCTGAGGAAGTCATGTGATATGGACGTAACGCGCAGGATGTAACCGGAAGTATTTATCGCGGACCGGAAATGACGTATGAGGTGGCGTGGAATGCCAATTTTTGTTCACGTTTGGCGCGCTTGCTGCTGCTATAGTGTAAACAGTTATTTTATTTAATAGACCCAGTTATCTTTGATATTACACTATTGAAGGCTCACTTATTTTACATATGGATCTTATCAACGTTCTGGAGGGGATGTAATTCTTTTTTTCACAAGAAAAGAGGGGATGTAATTCTTAGTAGCGAGCAGACACTGCCATTGATCCTGGATTTCGGATTGAGGCTGTTCCCCAGTGGATTCATTAAGGCATATTATCTATGCCCTTAAGGTGAGAGTCCTGAGAGCACATAGCGGTGGTGTGTATATCACAAGGCACGGGATCAACAATCAACACTTTTCTTTCTTTCTTTTGAATTAATTGTTGGACTTTTTTTCATTGATATAATCACTGTTGGGATTTTTTTCACTTTCACTATTATGTGGTGTTCTGCCACTTTTATTATTTTTAATATTGGCAATTTTATAAGTGTGTGTGTGTGTGTGTGTGTGTATTTTATTTTATTGGGATTGTATGTGATAAACCAACACAAAGTGGCACATAATTGTGAAGTGAAGTAAATGATCAATGGTTTTCCAAATTCTTCACAAATAAATATGTGAAAAGTGTGGCTTGCATTTGTATTCAGCCCCTTTTACTCTGATAACCCTAACTCAAATCTAGTGGAACCAATTGAGTCACCTGATAGTAAATCTTGTGTGTAATTTAATCTCCGTATAAATGCAGCTGTTCTTTAAAGCCCTCCAAGGTTTGTTAGAGAACCGTAGTGAACAAAGAGCATCATGAAGGCCAAGGAACACACCAGACAGGTCAGGGATAAAATTGTGGAGAAGTTTTAAGCAGGGTTTGTTTAATAAAAAAATATCCCAAGCTTTGAACATCTCACAGAGCACTGTTCAATCCATCATCTGAAAATGGAAAGAGCATGGCACAACTGCAAACCTACCAAGACATGGTCGTCCACCTAAACTGACAGGCCGGACAAGGAGAGCATTAATCAGAGAAGCAGCAAAGAGGCCCATGGTAACTCTGGAGGAGCTGCAGAGATCCACAGCTCAGGTGGGAGAATCTGTCCACAGGACAACTATTAGTCGTGCACTCAACAAATCTGCCCTTTTATGGAATAGTGGCAAGAAGAAAGCTATTGTTGAAAGAAAGCCATAAAAAGTTCAATTTTCAGTTTGTGAGAACCCATGTGGGGGACACAGCAAACATGTGAAAGAACGTGCTCTGATCAGATGAGACCAAAATTGAACTTTTTTAGCCTAAAAGCAAAACGCTATGTGTGACCGAAAACTAACACTGCACATCACCCTGAACACACCATCCCCACTGTGAAACATGGTGGTGGCAGCATCATGTTATGGGGATGCTTTTCCTCAGCAGGGACAGGGAAAGTGGTCAGAGTTGTTGGGAAGATGGATGGAGCCAAATACAGGGTAATCTTAGAAGAAAACCTGTCAGTCTGCAAAAGACTTGAGACTGGGACGGAGGTTCACCTTCCAGCAAGACAATGACTCTAAACATACAGCCAATGCTACAATACAATGGTTTAGTTCAAAGCATATTCATGTGTTAGAATGGCCAAGTCCAGGTCCAGACCTAAATCCAATTGAGAATCTGTGGAAAGACTTGAAAATTGCTGTTCAGATGCTCTCCATCCAATCTGACTTGAGCTATTTTGCAAAGAAGAATGGCCAAAAATGTCACTCTCTAGATGTGTAGTGCAAAAATGGTAGAGACATCCCCAAAAAGACTTGCAGCTGTAATTGCAGTGAAAGGTGGTTCTACAAAGTATTGACTCAGGGGGGCTGAATACAAATGCATGCCACTCTCTTTTTTTCACATATTTGTAAAAAATGTTGAAAACCATTTATCAAAAACCTTCACTTCACAATTATGTGCCATTTTGTGTTGGTCTATCACATAAAGTCCCAGTAAAAAACATTTACATTTTTGGTTGTAACATGACAAAATGTGGAAAATTTTAAGGGGTATGAATACTTTTTCAAGGCACTGTGTGTATATGTGTGTGTGTATACGTGTACACATTTGGAGTACAGTTGGCTTTCATGCAGAATACACAAGCTTTGAACACCGGTCATTTTATGCTTAAAGTGCTCCTACAGTGAATATTTTTTCCTTGTTACCAACTGGAGCTGAATAATCCATAATTTCAGAATATTTTTAGCCACTTTTTTTTTCTTTTCATGTTATGCAAGTCAGCTCAGCGATGACCGCAAATGGCCTCAGATTGTCAAAATGAATTACATTCCTACTACCCTAAATCTGGCACTAGATGTCGCCAGTGGGCTTATATAGAAAAAATACAGCTATTGGTTTAAGTTGGAAGTAGACATCTCAGCTGAAAGAGTAATGGAGGGATAATAGAATGTTCACCCAGATAGCAATCTTCTGTTTGCTTTTAGAATCCACAGTAAATAGTAATTTGTGGAACAGAAACTTGAATACAGCGAAAGTCCACTTCTACAGAAAAGGGTTATGTTTTCACAAAGCGATCATGAAAATAGGTTTTGTAATTATAATCTCTCTTTCTAAACACTCAAGTTCAAATGCTACAAGTCTGCAGGTGTACAAGAACAAATGACACCCTGTCACCATTCATATCATATTCACCTGTTCTCTTGTAGGTGGTATGGGACTTGGCACATTTGACCATCAACAATGGTCATTTACTCCCTTTTTAATATCTGTAGCATAGGACCAGTCACTTGGGAATCTCTTTCATGTTTATTTGTCTGCCACTTATCAATGGTTTAGGCTGTGAGGGGATGACAATAGGACAACCTTTCTTAACCATTTTTTCCCCAGGAGAAACCCTTTGAAATAATTTTGCATATTCAGGGAACCTTTGCTTGAATTGATTAATTCTACATTTCATGATGGAATGGCATGACTAGTAAGCAGTTGAAAGTTTCAAATTGAATAATAGGCAAAAAAGATACCTAGAGTATTGAACCCACCCACAGCCAATTATTTTACAACACTCCCTTGCTCTATATGTCAATAATAATTATGAAAAATGGATAATAGTAATGACCATATAAGAAACAGACTGGGAAAATTGTAGTGTCCCCTAATACTAAGTGTCAGTTTTTGTCATTGAAGAAAAGCACCTCTTACATTGGTGGTCAGAAAATAAATGTCCCCCTTTACATTTTGGTGTCAGTGGAGAAATGCTCCTTAGATTGGTGTCCAGTAGAGAAATGCCCTCTTACATTGGTGATCAGTAGAGAAATGCCCTCTTACACTGGTGGTCACTGGAATCATGCCCCCTTACACTGGTGACCAGTAAAGAAATGCCCCTTGTATTGATAGTCAGTGGAGAAATGGCCCCATAAATTGGTGGACAGTTGAGAAACGCCTCTTTATATTGGGGGACAGTGGAAAAACATCCGTCTTGCACTGGTGAACACGGTGTAGAGTTGGGCCCCTACACGGAATGTCAGTAGGAAAATGCCCTCTTACATTGGAAGTCATTGTAGGAGAGGGGTCAATCTGTCATTCCTAACAGCTCAAGGAACCCCTAGCGACCTCTAGAGAAGCTTTCGGTTTTCACAAAATTCTGGATGAGAGAGCCTGCTATAGGACTATATAAGTCAAATTTTAACAGCTCGGTAATTGGTGAGGTGTTGCCAACATCAGAGTTGCCAGTATGACCCTACCACAGCTCTCCTACAACCTCCATCTTCCATAATAGGTGTTTAGTATCTAAATACAGGAGATACCTACTGGCCTAGAAAGCAAGTGAGGGGCATATACAGAATGGTCACATAAGATTATTATCCTTTATCCTTTATTATCTACCAACAAGTTTGTAATGCAATGGTATGTGTGATTAGGTACTAAGTGAAAGGATGTTCAGGTAGGCTCTACCATTTCATAGTTTTGGTAAATCTAAATGAGATATTACAGATATTATCAAATCAAAATTTAATGTTTGACCATACTAAAAAGATCTCTCCTGTATAATAAATTGAATCTGTCATGAAATGAAATAACTGTCTGCAGGGCTGAAACAACTAATCGATTAATCAACAACGAATCGATTATGAAATTAATCGATTACTATTTTCATAATTGATTAATCGGCCAGTAACATAATGTGGTTAAAAAAAAACTAAAATGAGCCCTTTATAGTACAAAAAGAGCAAATAATCACTACTGTAACTATTACTTTCACAGTTCTACAGTAAAAAATTGAACCCCTTACAGTAGTGATTATCTGCATTTTTTGTACTATAAAGGGCTCATTTTAGTTTTTTTAACCCCATTATGTTACTAAACATCTTAGACCTGGTTCACATCTATGTGTTTTTTGGTGCTTTTTGCAGAAACGCACTACAGTTCATTTACATGGTTTCCTATGGGACACGTTCACATCTATGCTTTTTTCAGCCGCTGTGTATTTGGAAAGGGTCAGGGACTTTTTTTTTAAATGCAAAACAGTGCTTTTTTGGTTCAATATACTTCAATGGAGAAGCTGCAGAAACGCATGTAATACGTTTTTGCAGCAATTTGTGTTTTATAATCTGCCCAACAACAAATTGGCCAAAAAAAATGCAAAAACGCAAATCGCAACAAAATCACGTGCGCAAAAATCAAAACGCACAGCAAAAAGCACTGCAGAAACAGATAAAAAGCAAACTGCATAGGTGTGTACCGAGCCTTATGCGGGACGTACTAAACTGCATATTGGGATGATGGGATGATTGGATTATTGGCTGCAATACTGAGAACTCTCACTAGATGTCAGTGTACCATACACACCTATATTTGTTTCTCAAAATATGGTATTCTTTACTGCAGTGCTTGATACAATGTTGCAAGAAGCAGTTGCTAATGTTTAACTCTTCACTTGCTGATATATATGCAGCTGTACAACAGTTGCTGATATATATGCAGCTGTACAACAGGATACAGAAGCAATATAAAAATTACATTTGACCTGTTTTTGATGGGAATATGGGTAGAATTATTATTGCTCATGGGGATCATTGGAGGAATATCATGTTAACACCCGACAATGAACATATTTAATTAACAATAATAATATGCATATACTTTTTCTACATAGGGATTATGGGTGGAATATTGTAGTTAGACATACATAGGAATATATTAAACCTATTTCTGATATAAATATGTATATAATTATTTTTCTACATGGGGATTATTGGTGGAATATTGTTTATAAATATACATAGCAGCATATTAAACCCATTTCTGATGAGAATAATCCCCATGTAGAAATATAATTATATGCATATTCTCATCAGAAATGGGTTTAATATGTTGCTATGTATATTTTTAAACAATATTCCACCAATAATCCCCATGTAGAAAAATAATTATATGCATTTTCTCATCAGAAATGGGTTTAATATGTTGCTATGTATATTTTTAAACAATATTCCACCAATAATCCCAATGTAGAAAAATAATTATATGCATATTCTCTTTAGAAATGGGTTTAATATGTTGCTATGTATATTTATAAACAATATTCCACCAATAATCCACATGTAGAAATATAATTATATGCATATTCTCATTGGAAATGGGGTTAATATGTGACTATGTATATTTTTAAACAATATTCCACCAATAATCCCCATGTAGAAAAATAATTACATGCATATTCATAGCATAAATGGGTTAAATATGTTGCTATGTATATTTATAAACAATATTCCACCAATAATCTCCATGTTGAAAAATAATTATATGCATTTTCTCATCAGAAATGGGTTTAATATGTTGCTATGTAAATTTATGAACAATATTCCACCAATAATCCCCGTGTAGAAAAAATAATTATATGCATATTCTCATCAGAAATGGGTTTAATATGTTGCTATGTATATTTATAAGCAATATTCCACCAATAATCCCCATTTAGAATTATAATTATATGCATATTCTCATCAGAAATGGGTTTAATATGTTGCTATGTATATTTATAAGCAATTTTCCACCAATAATCCCCATGTAGATTTATAATTATATGCATATTCTCATCAGAAATGGGTTTAATATGTTGCTATGTATATTTATAAACAATATTCCACCAATAATCCCCATGTAGAAAAATAATTATATGCATATTCTCTTTAGAAATGGGTTTAATATGTTGCTATGTATATTTATAAACAATATTCCACCAATAATCCACATGTAGAAATATAATTATATGCATATTCTCATTGGAAATGGGGTTAATATGTTGCTATGTATATTTTTAAACAATATTCCACCAATAATCCCCATGTAGAAAATTAATTATATGCATATTCTCATCAGAAATGGGTTTAATATGTTGCTATGTATATTTATAAACAATATTCCACCAATAATCCACATGTATAAATATAATTATATGCATATTCTCATTAGAAATGGGTTTAATATGTTGCTATGTATATTTATAAACAATATTCCACCAATAATCCCCATGTAGAAAAATAATTACATGCATCTTCATATCATAAATGGGTTAAATATGTTGCTATGTATATTTATAAGCAATATTCCACCAATAATCCCCATGTAGAATTATAATTATATGCATATTCTCATTAGAAATGGGTTTAATATGTTGCTATGTATATTTTTAAACAATATTCCACCAATAATCCCCGTGTAGAAAAATCATTATATGCATATTCTCTTTAGAAATGGGTTTAATATGTTGCTATGTATATTTATAAACAATATTCCACCAATAATCCCCATGTAGAAAAATAATTATATACATATTTATATCAGAAATAGGTTTAATATATTCCTATGTATGTCTAACTACAATATTCCACCCATAATCCCTATGTAGAAAAAGTATATGCATATTATTATTGTTAATTAAATATGTTCATTGTCGGGTGTTAACATGATATTCCTCCAATAATCCCCATGAGCAATAATAATTCTACCCATATTCCCATCAAAAACAGGTCAAATGTAATTTTTATATTACTTCTGTATCCTGTTGTACAGCTGCATATATATCAGCAAGTGAAGAGTTAAACATTAGCAACTGCTTCTTGCAACATTGTATCAAGCACTGCAGTAAAGAATAATATATTTTGAGAAACAACAGAGTCATTACCATATATATGTGTATATGGCACACTGACATCTAGTGAGAGTTCTCAGTATTGCAGCCAATAATCCAATCATCCCAATATGCAGTTTAGTACGTCCCCCTTATGCTGGCCACACGGATCAATTTTCAGACGAAAAATCTTTGTACATTCACTGAATGAAAGAATGTTTGAAATTTTCACTTGTTTTTAACATTCTGTTTTTAAAATAATTGTAATTTCTGATCGAAAACCACATACACTGTCTGAAAATTCCTTTGACCAAGAAGTTTTCTATTATTTCAAAATGTTCCCTTCACTGTGGTTGAAAATGAATGTCGATTTGACCCCACTAATTAGAAAATCGAACGAACGTTCTTATCTCTCCTCTAATAGCATATACAGTATATCTCTCCTCTAATAGTATATATACAGTATATTTCTGTCTTATTCTCAGAGTGGATTCGATATTTTGCTCTCCAACCATATAGTTGGTTATTTATAATTACCACTGCATAGAGATGTTAAAGAATAAATTGCCTTTTTTTTAAACTTTAAATATTAACTAAATTATACACCACACTTTTTTTTTTTTTTTTTTTTTAAGGTTTTTAACCGATTAATCGAAACAATAATCGGCCAACTAATCGATTATGAAAATAATCGTTAGTTGCAGCCCTAACTGTCTGAGAAACCTCTGTTGGAAGCTGGCATTGTCTGAATCAGGAGCCACATAGTACTGGAACAGTAAAACATGTCAGTATCACTGCTGGAAAGTTGAATGACAATATAAAAAAAGGATAAACACATTTGATCTGTCTAGGAGTTCATAACTGTTTGACCTCTGTACAATAGAAGATAAATACCACAGCTTAGAGGGTGCTTGACGGGAACGGTGTTGGCTTATGTAGTCACCTATAGAATTCAGAACCTGTGGTTTACCATCTGTCTTTAAAAACTGTTCTTTTTCAGTAGAGGAGTGAGCCACCTTAGGATAGAAAATGTGTGTTTCTGGCCAGATCACCAGGTGAAAACCATGAAAAAAGCCTAAAAGGATAAAACTAATCATCCACCACACCTAGAGGTTGGTAAGCTGCAATATACTGAATTTTTGTTTTTGGGTTTAGATGAACTTTAACCACTTCAGCCTCAGAAGGTTTACCCCCTTCATGACCAGGCCATTTTTTGCAATACAGCACTGCATTACTTTAACTGACAATTGCGCAGTCCTCCGACGCTGTACCCAAATAAAATTTATGTCCTTTTTTCCCCACAAATAGAACTTTCTTTTGGTGGTATTTGAGCACCTCCTGCGGTTTTTATTTTTTGCGCTATAAACAAGAAATGATTGGACCATTTTGGAAAAAAAACTATTTTTTTTACTTTATGCTATAAAACACATTCAATAAAATTTTTTTTTAAAAGATCAAATTTTTTCATCAATTTAGGCCCATATGTATTCTGGTAAAAAAAATCCCAATAAACATATATTGGTTGGTTTGCGCAAAATTTTGTAGCGTCTACAAACCATGGGATATATTTATGGAATTTTTATCTATTTATTTTACTAGTAATGGCGGTGATCAGCGATTTTATTAGCAGGACTGTGACATTGCAGCGGACACATCTGACACTAAGTGACCCTTTTTGGGGACCAGTGGCACTAATACAGTGATCAATGCTAAAAAAAATGCACTGTCACTGTACTAATGACACTCGCAAGGAAGGAGTTAACATCAGGGGGGATCAAGGGGTTAAATGTGCTCCCTGGGAGTGCTTTCTAACTGGGTTGGGGATGCTTTGACTGGGGGAAGACAGAGATCCGTGTTCCTGCTTGGCAGAAACACAAGATCTACATCTTCTCCTTTTACAGAATGGCGGTCTGCCTTGTTTACATAGGCAGACCGCCATTCTGCCTCTCCTGAGAACGATCGTGGGGTGCCGGGGAACATCAGGTCTGTGAGACCCGATGATTGGCTCCCTCTGTATCCAATCACAGCGGGATCAGGTCGCTGGCTGCGCACGCCCCAGACCCAGTGCACGAAATCGCGTACAGGTACGTGATTTCACGCAGGAGGGCCACCCTGCCGCAGTATATCTGCATGGGGCACTCCAGAAGAGGTTGAGCTTTACTTTTTCCTTTATTTAAAATGGTGTGTATTACCATAGAGCAGGGGTGTCCAAACTACGGCCCTCCAGCTGTTGCAGAACTACACTTCCCATGAAGCATTGTAAAACTCTGAAATTCACAGACATTACTAGGCATGATGGGAATTGTAGTTCCTGAACAACTGGAGGGCCATAGTTTGGACACCCCTGCCATAGAGTAACAAGCCAAATTCAAATCCTTATTCTCCAATTGTCAGTTTCCTGTGCAGGCTTATTTGCAGTTGTGATGTTCTGTCCTGTTTTGATCCACCAGATTCTTTATTATTTTCAGTTTTCTGCTCAGGGGGTAGGTAGCCTAAGTCCTCCCCCACCACTGGTAAATATTTGGGGCTCCTATAATCTATGGTTCCAGAGATACGGGGCTCCTTGCGCAGCCTACCAGAAGCTACATACAGAGCGACCAGTTTAAATACAAGCTGGCACACTCTGTTTGCAGCAGACAGAGGATGAGCTCACAGTGCCTCTCCTCACTTCTTGTCAGAGGCACTGAGCTCAATGGACAGCTTGGAGTCTTGGCCCAATGGTAAATTACCATTAGCCCCAGCTGTCCAATAAAAATGCTGCAGTGGAGGCACGCCTCTCGCAGTGTCAAAGAAGGGTCATGTGTCTAAAAGACAAATGCCCTCTTAACTAGAAGGAAATAACCTGTTTATGTGTATACGATTTACCCACAATCCCATGTTTTTCTCACACAGTTAAGAGGGAGAATGAGAATCTGCTGCTGCTGAAAAATTACTGTTATAATCAAGCTAAATCATAAATTATTATGCTATGTGTTATAAGATGATGATTTTCTATTTATCTATTTACTGTGAAATTACTTGTTTGAAGTTATAACTTCAAACTTCAGTAATTTGTCCGTTAAGCCACTTGCTTGAGTACAGTTTTTGAAAATATAGTCGATTACCTTAAAAACAATATATAATAATTATTTGTATATTACCTATGGTAATTAACCCCATGCCACCCAGGCTAATTCTGACACTTCTCTCCTACATGTAAAAATCATAATTTTTTTGCTAGAAAATTACTCAAACCCCAAATATATAAAATATATATATATATATATATATATATATATATATATATATATTCATATTAGCAGACACCCTATAAAATGGTGGTCATTGCAACTTTGTCACACAGTATTTGCGCAGCAATTTTTCAAACTCGTTTTAAAAAAAACAAAAAACTGTTTCATGAATATGAAAAAAACACTAAAGATAACCTTTTTATTTTTATTTTTTTTGTATAATGTGAAAGATGCTGTTACGCCAAGTAAATAGATACCCAACATGTCACGCTTTAGAATTGCACACACTCGTGGAATGGCACCAAACTTAAAAATCTCCATAGGCGACTCTTTCAATTTTTTTTACAGATTACATGTATAGAATTACAGAGGAGGTCTAGTGCTAGAATTATTGCTCCTGCTCTAGTGATTGCGGTGTATGTAACCTGTGTGTATCTGGCTCTGATACTAGCCAGTGCCTCACCAGCCACTGACCTCACCGCACGTCCCTGGATCTTACGACCGTTGGAGACCGTTGGAGAGGAGATAAGCACTGCTGATTTTAGTTCCGCTTTAATACATCAAGGCCATAGTTATTTAGTACCCTTTTTTGCACATCTGAGAATACTTCAGTGGTTACCGAACAAAAAAAATACAACCACGAGCTGTACAAATGTATGGATTCTAATTAATGTTCTAATATTCAGAAAGAAAATTTGACAAAGCCAAGTTGTTGTGATGAACACATTTGAGTCTTGGTCACAAATCATAGAATCGTATATTAAAGATTGTGTATTCTGCGACTTACTGTGATGTGGAAGGTTTTCTGATCCAGCTAATGAGCTGTCACCATAAATCCTGTCTTCCAAGACCGAGATTCTGCCTGCTCAGAGATATTACATACACATCCTTCTCTGTGAGATAGAACACATTAACGGAACACACAAGGGACTGGATTATTACTTGTTAACCATGACATTTCATGTGTTGGTGATTATTACTTAATTTGACTGATAAATGAAATTCATATTGCCTAAATGAATAGAAATTTCATTTCTGAAACATAATTGGCTGGTTTAATATCTGGCCCAGGTTTGGCTTAAAGAGATCTGTGCCTAATCAACACATTCTGTACTCCAATTTTGGGTAAATTTTGCGTGGCCAGGTGGACAAAGCAACAAAATAGAGTTAGCACCTTTTTGGAGCCATTCGATTCTAACTTGGGTTCCTAAAGGCACAGTTTGCTTGAATAATCTTATAATATTTCCTGTTGAAAATAATGGCAATACTTCTTGGTTACCTGTGCCCCTACCCTTTCCCATGAGGCTATATTAAGGTATTACTTGGACTATCTGTTTTATACTATGGCAAATATGGAGAATCATGACTTCTTCATTTGACTATCTCAGGTCAGTGACACTTTGATGGAAATGAGAATTCTAGTTCAGAGAAATTCTTCAGCTTTCCAGCAACCATGCAAGACTGAAATAGTTTTTGGGTAGAGTTGGTGTCTATATTGGGACTAACCAGTTCCAGAATTCCACATTTAAAGTCCAGAAATTGAACAATGATTGGGTAATATTTTAGGAGAATTAGGTTGGTAGCTGTATGTGCTGGATAACTGAGCGTTCTATAGTAGATTTACTTCTACCTTTTCAAGTTGCAAGCCCATCTATAAGTAATGCAATCTCAACTGTCAGTATTCCATTTTTGGGACCCTAGTTGTCATTCTGCACCACATTTCTTAACAGAACCTTATCAAGGAAATATAATTTCTAACAACCTGGAGGTCTTAAAAAACTGACCGTTGAGCAAGTCCTTTCTGCAGATCTTATATTCTTTAGAGACCAGGAATTTTTTTTTTCTTTTTCAAATCGGGTCTGCAGCACCACTCACAACTGAAGTTGAGTATTGCAGCACAGTTAAAAAATGAAAGGGTTGTTGGATGACAAGCCCTTGGACAAGTGTCTGTTGTTCTTTATAGGGTGGGTGACTACAAAAGAGAGATCTCCATTTTTTTATATAATTATTATTATAGTGAACCTGCATTAAGTGTAATACTAAATTCTAAAATAACCTCTCTAGCAAAAAGCTGACAACATAACATCACGTTCCATTTTCATCGCACCATCTGCAATCCAAATTAAGTGGCAGTGCCAATTTTCGCAAAAGGTGAGCACCAAAGGCATGTCCACTCTGCCCATGTGGTGATTCCTGGACTTGATGGTAGGTCACCCAAGCGCTAGGCAATGCATTATGGGATGTCCAGCAATGGGTATATATCTGCTTCCTTCGGTAGATGTGGTGAGACTTCTAGGGAGTTCTGGGCTCACTTAAATATAAAAGAATCTTACAAAAATGAATATGTGTCCACAACTTGTTTTATCAGCTATTTGCTAATTCAATTACTTCAACCACTTCAACCACTTCAACCACTTCAGCCCCTGAAGGATTTACCCCCTTAATGACCAGGCAATTTTTTGCGATACGGCACTGCGTCACTTTGTGTACAATGTTGCATGACTGTGCAATTGTCAGGTAAACAAAATTTTATGTCCTTTTTTTCCCCACAAATAGAGAGCTTTCTTTTGGTGGTATTTGATCACCTCTGTGGTTTTTATTTTTTGCGCTATAAACAAAAAAAGGCTGACCATTTTGAAAAAAGAAAAAATGTTTTTTTTTACTTTTTTGCTATAATAAATATCCCAAAAAAAAAAATATAAAAAAAAAAATATAAAAAAAAAAAATTCTTCATCAGTTTAGGCCAATATGTATATCTAAAATCGCAATAAGCGTATATTGATTGGTTTGCACAAAAGTTATAGCATCTACAAAATAGGGGATATATTCCAGGCATTTTTATTATGATTTTTTTTTTTTTTGCTAGTAATGACAGTGATCAGCGATTTTTAGTGGGACTGCAGCACTTTTGACACTTTTTTTTTTTTTTTTTTTTTTTAGGACCGGTGACATTTATGCAGCAATCAGTGCTAAAAATAGTCACTGATTACTGTATAAATGACACTGGCAGGGAAGGGGATCTGTTTGTATACATGAACAGATCCCCGTTCTGGCTCTGTGTGGAGCGATTGCGGGTGGCCGGCTCCGGCATCACTCCAAGGGAACGCGCGCCTGCTATTGCTCTTTTAACGGACGCCGTACACTAACAGCGATTCGTGCAGCCGTGCCAACCTGCCGCAGTATATTGACGGCAGCTGGTCGACAAGTGGTTAATATTTTTACACCAAGACACAGCACTGGGACGTCTCTGCAAACATCCATAAGGGCAGCACAGTGAGAAAGGGGTTAGCACCTCCGCCTAGCAGCACTAAGGTCGCCGGTTCAAATCCCAACCCCAACATTACCTGCCTGGAAGTTTGCATGTTCTCATTGTGTGTGCGTGGGTTTTCTCTTGGTACTCCGGTTTCCTCCCACTCTCCAAAAGACATGTTGGTAGGTTAATTGGATCCTGTCTAAATTGGCCCTAGTATGTGTATAAATGTGAGTTGGGGACCTTAGATTGTAAGTTCCTTAAGGGCAGGGACCGATGTGAATGTGCAATATATACTGTATGTAAAAGTGCTGCGTGAATTGATGGTGTTATAGAAGTACCTGGAATTTAATAAATAAAATAAATAAATACAGTCAATGCAAAAAAGGAAAGGTTGGCGCCATGAAAATCTGCTAAATACCTAAATATACTCGCCTATCCCACTGCCTACCTCATCATATGTGGCTCTATCTTCCTGTGAAGACTGCTGAGAACTGACACTTCTGGGAGTGTCAGTCTCCTGTGATTCCTCCTGCTGACATCTGTTGTTATTGTAACCTAATATGTCCTTGTAGTTGGCAAAAAGGAACCAATGAGCACTGAAGAGGACACAGGAGATGGACACTCTCAGAGGTTTGTTTCCCAACAGACTTCAGGGGGACTTCCGTAGTGTTTGGCGGCACGAGCAGCGGGATAAGTAAGTATATACTCTGATCTTTTGCAAGTTTATCTTTGTTTGGAATGTCTTCCTCCATGTCAGGGAGTCGGATCACCTGCCATTTTGAGAATTGCACGCCTATGAACTGCAGACCTCAAACTGCACATTTAGAAGATGGGAGACTGTATGCTATATCAAGCATTTGATAGGCCATCAACGGTCAGCCTTCAGGTGACCTCTGACCCTCTATTTTCCCTCGCAGTGTCGCCTCCCATATTTCCATCCTTACCGGCTCACAGCATATGTGTACTGCTAAATTTCAAGTGCGCTTTAGTTTGGGCCTGAGAAATCCTTGTACCATACGTCTTGTTTTTTTTTTTTTGACAGTAAGATCATTCTCTTTTTGATGTAATGTAAAAGTGACAGTGAAACAAGGCAAATGGCTCTGACACTCCCTGGCTTTCAGTATGGTCTCATCAGCAACACAGATTAATCTCACAGGCTTTGTACTTGTGTAATTGACAGTTCCATTAACATGTACTGATATCTTGTTTTATTTTTCCAAAGCTGTGGATGAGTCTTGTAATTTATTCAGAGCGCCTCCTCGAAATGAAGTCCATTATTCAATGCGCTTGGTTTTAAAACTAGATTAAATGAGTGTGCCTATTAGCAGAGATTAGTGCTGTGTGCTGCAGCTGGAAGATTACTCTGATTGTCAGCATGAGTTCCTGTGTCAGAAAGGCGATAAGGAAAGGTCCCAGACTCGCTGTGCTGGGTTAAACTAGGGCATTGAGTGGATGTTAAATATTAAATTACTGCTGGTTCCACATCCATTGCCAGTCTCACATCCTTAGAGTATACTTCAAATCAGGGGCGTTGCTAGGTGGCAAAAAGACCAGGGGCTTCAGTCCCAAGGCCGGCAGGGGGCAGGCTGCGGTGGCCAGGTGGGGTTTTTTGGCTGGGAGGTGGGGTTGTGTGGAAGGGGGTAAGCTCACTTGCTGCCTGGCGTAAGGTGCCCAATGTACCGGTTACCAATGCTGACCACTAAACTTTCCTGCCTGCCACACTGACCTACCTGACATACACACACTGACCTACCTACCTGACATGCACTGACCTACCTACCTGACACGCACTGACCTACCTGACATACATACACTGATCTACCTACTTGACATACATACACTAACCTACCTATCTGACATACATACACTGACCTACCTAACATACACTGACCTACCTGACATACATACACTGACCTACCTACCTGACATACATACACTGACCTACCTACCTGACATACATACGCTGACCTACCTACCTGACATACACTGAATAGCTACCTGACATACATACTGACCTACATACACTGACGGTAGTGACACACACTGACCTACCTGACCAGGAGACTTCATGTGTCCTGCAGCAGCAGCTCAGTCGTGGTGTGCAGTGCGCGCCCATCTTCCCAGCAGGCAGCAGGAGGAGAGGAGGAGAGGAGGAGAGCTGAGCGGGGATCTCACACGGCGGCTGCATTGTAATTCCTGCCTTCTGGAGCCTGCAGTGCCCATGATGGACATCACACGTCCCACAGTCCCACCATTGGACCAGTGGGACGTCCATCAGCGCTGCAGGCTCCAGAAGGCGGGACCTGCTATGTGACTTGGCCACACTCGGCGCTCAGCATAAGATCGGTCCCCGCTCGGAGGCTATAAATAGAACGGTGCCCACTCGAGACTCGGGGTTTTTTGGGGCCCCACTCAGGGCTTCAGCCAAGGTGAGCCCCCCCTGCCGACGCCACTGCTTCAAATGGATAGGCACTTACTTCCCTTACAGTAATACCAAAACTTTTTTTCTTGATTTAAAGTAGAATTTTATAGGCAAAACTTTTTTTTTTTTTCATTTTGGATAGAGCAACGGAGGGTTATAACCCCTGTCAGATTTTTTTCACCATCTGTGTCCTATTGCAGAAATTCCCCTTCACTTCCTGTCCCATAACCAAACGGGAAGTGAGTGAAAATCCCTGCAAATTAGGGGAATTCCTTGGGGACCCCCAGGTCACCCAGAACTAGTGTCCCCATTGGAATATTTCCCTGCTATTACTTTTCTGGGGACAACCCAAAATTTGGAATTTTCTTTTACTTTTAATGATAAACAGGACAAATAGAGAGGCTGACTCTTCTTAACGGGGGCACAGACAGCATTAAAACCTGACAGGTGTTCTAATCCCTCTGCACTCTATCTGAAACAAAAAAAAAAAAAGTTTTGCCTTTTAGATATTCTTTAAGAGTGGTGAGGCCTTAGAACCTCTGTCAGGTTTTAATTGCTATAAATAGGTAAATGACTGCTGCGCTTATAAACACACTTGAAATAAAATTATCAAATAAACAGCAGCTAGCACAATATTGAAGAAATCGACAATAAAAAAAGTTTGTATAGGTGAGGTGCAGTGCTTAAAAAATAAGTCCACAGGAAGCATATCCAGAGACAATGTTCAACACACTTCACTAGATGGTTAACAGAAGGTGAACAGAGGAAGGAACCATCACTGGCACCCGATCACACAGCCGTTTACCCTCATTAGTGGACCCTCATCACAAAGGCCACATAAGCATTTGAATAGTAAAGGAAACCCTTTGAATTCCATACATCTGGGTCAGGGACAGCAAGCTGGAATATAGATGCAACAACCCCCATTTTCAGCTTTTCTTTTCAAAATGCTCCAGCAACGGTAACCACAGATTATTCCATCCCATGTGATTATAGAGAAATAGACCTCATGGTGCAGTATATCAATCAGGGTTTAGTAAATGTAAAAGGGAGATGACCTCACATGCTCCAAAATAAAAACACATTTGTTTCTCAAAACATTCAGCAATCCCCACCAGCAAGATGGCCGCCGCATCCCAGCATACACCAGCGCCACATCGCCGACTCCTCCCTAAGTCGTTTCGTCATAGAATCATGTCGTCAGGGGCGTGGCTAGATGGACGCTTTATTGCCTTATATATGCGGGACAAGATATGCAAATGGTGGAAATAGGCTGCGTTCCAATCACCGGAAGTAATGAGTACAATCCCGGCCAATAGACAGCAGCATTAAATCTAAAAAATACGTTTCACAGAAAAAACAAAATCAATTCAAAAACAGCAAAAACAAATTCAATAGTTAAATCCATCATAAGAATCTACTAAATAGACTCTCTTGTATTAATAATGGACAATTAAACCCTAGATTAAATATAATAATAAAAAATATGTCACAAAAAAGTAATGCTCGGACGTAGCACCATCTTGTGGTCAAAGGGGATAATACATTGTATTTACATAGATAACAAATCTAACTAAGATACTAATAATTCTAAACCATAATGATTCACAAAAATTTACATAAGATAAAATATAAAAAGTTTAAACTACATAGTTCCAATTCCACAAAATACTAAAACGGACCCAAGCAAAGGGGCCAAAGGACACCATTAATTATGCATTGTTGATAAATGGATTTACATCCCACTAAATATTCATACCATGGGGCTATATGTCTTGGCCTTATAAATCCATTGAGTTTCTAATTGAGAAACTCCTCTGGTCATATGGCTTCCCCTCCATTTCCCAGTGAACTTATCAATACTGATCTGTTACATTTGGAGCAACCTGAAGTCTAATGCCCCGTACAAACGGTCAGATTTTCCGATGGAAAATGTCCGATCGGAGCGTGTTGTCGGAAATTCCGACCGTGTGTGGGCTCCATCGGACATTTTCCCTCGGATTTTCCGACACACAAAGTTGGAGAGCAGGAGATAAAATTTTCCGACAACAAAATCCGTTGTCGGAAATTCCGATCGTGTGTACACAAATCCGATGGAGAAAGTGCCACGCATGCTCAGAATAAATAAAGAGATGAAAGCTATTGGCCACTGCCCCGTTTATAGTCCCGACGTACGTGTTTTACGTCACCGCGTTTAGAACGATCGGATTTTCCGACAACTTTGTGTGACCGTGTGTATGCAAGACAAGTTTGAGCCAACATCCGTCGGAAAAAATCCTAGGATTTTGTTGTCGGAATGTCCGAACAAAGTCCGACCGTGTGTACGCCCTATAAGAGGAGGAGCCCCTCTAAACACACCTGCAGGAAGCTCTGGGAGAAGAGATCCCAAAACCCTATCATTACGCAGTATGTTCCAATGTTTCTGTAAAATCTTTTTTATGGCGTATTGCTGGGTGGAATAAGTGGTAAAGAAAGCATATTTGAAAGTATCAGTTGGTACAATCCCTCGGGACCAACAACTCATCCCTATTTCTCCCAGCTGCACGCTCAAATACTTGGTCAAGTTCCATCAGGTCATAACCCTTCTCTACAAACCTCAATTTTAAAGAGGCCTCCTGCAGGAAATCCTCATATCTCATGCAGTTCCTCCTAAGCCGTAAAAATGTACTAACTGGAACAGACCTCAGCCAAGCAGGGTGGTGACAACTTTTGTTGCTGATGAAGCCATTCCTGTCAGTCTCCTTGAAAAAGGTAGACGTAACAATGGTTCCATCTGACACTTTAATCCGCAGATCTAAAAAATGGATTTCGGTCCTACTGGATTCTTGCTGGAGTAATATACCCCTCTCATTTAATGTTTAACGTAGCCATAAACTCATCCAGTGAGCATTGTCCACCATCCCAAATGAGGAGGACCTTGTCTATGTACCTTTTCCAGAGGACCAACTCCAGTCTATGTCTCGCATTGACTGCGTCCTCCTCCCACTTGGCCATAAACAGGTTGGTCATACTGGGCGCTAACTTGGCACCCATGGCCACCCCTCTATCCTGCAAGTAATGTGATCCACCAAACCAAAAATAGTTCTGCCCCATAGCAAAGTCAAGAAGCGATAAGAAAAATACCCATTGGGGTACCACCAAGTTGTCAGATTCGAGGTAATGTCTCACTGTCTCTCGACTGTGCTGATGGCATATGATCGTATATAGGAACGAAACATCAGCTGTGGCCAAGATATAACTGTCCTTCCACTTCACCATTTTGAGAATATTGAGGTGAGCCCAAGAGCACACGCTTTCTCTATCCTCGTTGTCTCCCACTGCTGTCAATTACAGCCAGTGACAAGGCTGTCTTATGGACACACACAGCTGGCTCGGGAGTGAGGCAGCAGGAGTGCCTCCATAGTAAGCGGCTTGCTATGGGGGTACTTGGTGGGGATGAGGAGCCAGAAGTGCTGGCGTGGGACCCAAAAAGGAGATGGGGCTGCTCTGTGCAAAACCATTGCATAAAACAGGTAACTATGACGTTTATTTAAAAAAAAAAAAAAAATAGTGTCTTTACAATCACTTTAAGGGCGAAGTTCACTTTTTCCCCCTAAATTCCAGATTCCCTATGTACAAATATACTATTAACGTACCTCTGTTGCAGAAAAGGAAATGCTTTATTCATGTTCTAGGACAGGCATAACCTTAGCCTCCAGTGTCTCCTATAGAAAACTCCTCCATTACTTCCTGGTACTTATATACATTCAATGAACACCATCCTCACTGAATACACAGCCAGGGTCTTCCTCTGCCGATCAATCGTTTTTGTACCTTACCTTCTTCTTGCATTGATCATTCCTTTGGCAGAGTGTGCAGGAGCTGAGCGATAACATATTAGCCTACGTGGAGCAGAGCTGTAATATTTAAAACAGAAGTGTGTCTCTGGAAGTCTGTATAGCTCACCGTACACTATACAGTCTGTATAATCTCGTTTAGATCTACCATCCACTATGTAGTACAAGGGCCTGCCTGATTGAATAAATAGGTGTGTCCTCCTATTATATCGTTTTGGTAAATCTACCACAGACGTTGTACAATCAGATTGTGTATGGTTACCTTTATACACCTAAAATGAACTAGTTGCACTTTCAGTGCCATTAATTGTTAACGGCACCCTGAAAAACAGAAGCAGGTACGCATTTTGGCACCCGCAAAAACGTGTGTCAGTGCTAACAAAAGGCACAGTAAAAAAACGTGTAAACTGCAACACACCAAAATGCCTCATGAGCTAGTTTGCTGAGTTTGTTGCGTAAGGAAGCCTATTGAAATCAATTGGCTGCTGATTTTTGCCTTGTTTATCCCACAACACGAATACAAGGGGAAATGAGCAGTCCTTGGAGGAGGTAGGGGACGGGTAATCAAGCTGTATAGGATCCTGTGTTACCTACTGTATGGAGGAGTGCCATTATCCCAGCTCTCTCCTTGCTGACACTTCTCCTGTCCGGACTTGCAGCAGGCATAGGTACAATGATCATGGGGGAGCCAGCCTCGGGGAGCACAGAGAGCCCGCACCTCACTGCTCCTGTAAGATTGGAGGGGTGCTGGGAAGGGTAATGGGGAGAAAGGGGGGTTCTGCTAAAGGGAGGAATGGGGGGGAGACGTATGTGTTAGGGGGCAGAATTGGGGAAGATTTGTGCTAGGAGGGAAGAACGGGGGGGGGGGTGGGCAAGGATTTGTGCTGGGAAGGGTAATTTGGAGGGATTTGGGGGCGAAGATTTGTACTTCAAGGGGGATTTGGGGGGAGAGGATTTGTGCGGGGAGGGGGGATTTGAGGGAGAGGATTTGTACTAGGAGGGAAGATTTGGGGAGAGGATTTACGCTAGAAGTGGGGATTTGGGGGAGGGTTTATGCTAGAAGTTGGGATTTGGGAGTTAGGATTTGTGCTAGGAGGGGGCATTTGTGGGAGAGGATGTGTACTAGGAGTGAGGATTTGGGGGGAAGGATTTACACTAGGAGTAGGGATTTGTGGGAGAGGATTTGTGCTAGGAAGGGATGTTGTGGGAGAGGATGTGTACTAGGAGGGGGGATTGGAGGGCTAGGATTTGCACTAGGAGGGGGGATTTGGGGGGAGGCTTTATGCTAGGAGGGGGGATATTTGGGGTAGATAACTTGTGCTAGGAGGGGGGATTGGTAAAGAAGATTTGTACTAGGAGGGGGAATTGGGGGAGAGGATTTGCACTAGGAGGGGGAATTTGGGGGGAGGCTTTACACTAGGAGTGAGTATTTGGAGGGAGGATTTAAGCTAGATGGGGATATTTGGGGGAGAGGATTTTGTGCTAGGAGCGGGGATTGGCAGAGAGAATTTGTACTAGGAGGGGGGAACTTACACTAGGAGGGGGGATTTGGGGGGAGGCTCTACGCTAGGAGTGGGGATTTGGGGGAGAGGATTTGTGCTTGGAGGGGGTATTTGGAAGGAAGGAGGATGTGTGCTAAGAGGGGGGAATTGGGGGGGGGGGGGTTGAACTGGAAGGTGGGATTGCGGGGCAAAAATATGTACTGTGAGGCTGGGGATTTTTTGCACTTTTGTTTGCGGAGAATTGTTACTTGCAGAAGGAACATATGCTTAGGGGTGAGTGTTTTGAATTCTCTGCCTATAAGCTCCTGAGATGTAAATGCTGGTCCTGAGTGCAGGGGTCATTTTTAATACTAAACTGGAGTGTGACTTTAAGTAGGTTGAATGGATAGTTGTGCCCTGGACCACAAAACGTGTGCGCTTAACCAAGATAAGGATTGAAAAGCAGCCCTCCCTTATGATGGAGATCACTACACATTTGTGAATACATCCACATTTTCCATGGTAAGCAGCACCATAATATTCATACATTCCCATGACCTTTAGTTCTGTTTTGGTGACAAAATCTGGATATGTTGTTCTATGGTTATTAAAACCTGGATGCGTTTTTTTTTTTTTTTTTTTTTTTTTTTTAGCAGACCACAAATTGTCCTGAACACCAGCCTCCAGATCCCAGCATTGCCTGGCTAGATTTTCTTCCAGCATTTACATTCTGTAGCATGTTGGAAAGGTATAGTTGTTTTTGGAGTTCCAACATTGTGACATTGTGACATTTTTTTGTGCTTGCTGTTGAACTAAATTGCATGACTTCTTAGCTCTTTTCAACTCCAAGGGCAACATATGACCAACTGAAATCCCAGTTCTACACAAGTGCTTCAACCTTTGCAAAGACAAATGGTGGTGTCATACTCCCGCAATGGAGCCTTCATAGAGCAGAATACATAATTAATTGGCGACTATTGATTTGACCTTGAGGAAGAGAGCAGAGACATGAGCTACTGGAAATAAATCTAACCACCGGAGACTTCAGGAGGCACGAGAAGCCATCAGATTATTTAAGACTCTGGTACCCACCCAAAAATTTGAATACTTTTTTAGTGGAAACAGACTTTAAAAAAAATAATTGCAGTTCTGAAGTTATAGTTCATGATATAAGGGATAATGTCCAAACATGTACTAGAATGATATATTAATGTATAAGTATATATCTACCCCAGTACTTTTGCTCAATATTGCCATTTCAGGTCACGTTAGGACGTGTTTGTGCATTTGTGGGCCTTACACCCCGTGTTTTTCAATGATAACTCTTCATATGTGTGTGACAAACGTAAGGTCAAAGTAGTTCATGTACTACTTTGGTCCGACTTTCATGTAGCTTGAGGGCCATAGACTTCAATGTTAACCCTCAAAAGTTGGGAAAGTCATACATGAATGCAACAATGGAACAGACTTTGCAGAGGTCACATCCAAGTTGCGCCCATCCAAAGTTGCATCATTGTTGTACAAGTGTAAATGGAGCCTTAATGCTCCTCAAGCTAGGTGTTGATTGGTGTGGATGTATTTTTCCCAGCCCATTATAATTAATCCCCGTTCTGAGAACCCCAATGTCTGGGGTGCCAACAGAGCCACATTCTACAGGAACAAGCATATGTATCTTCCCAATGTGAACAGACATGTCTGTACAAAACTTGTTAACAATCCAAACATTAGTAATCCAACTGCTGGATCATGCGGGATCTCACGATTATCATGGCTGCAAGCAATCCTCCTCACCGTTTGATGGAGGACACAATACAATATATAGCCACTAGCAGTAATCATTGTGTTCTACTTGCCAGGAAGCTTTCCCACTCCCTGCTGTGGAAAGCATTTCCCCATCAACACTGACTGTGTGGATGGGGGATTTGAGTGATTTTGTTTCCTTCCACCTATGGTGGAAGGAAATAAAATTGAGTTATCTATGGACTGCTTAAAGTTTTACTAAACTCAGTTATATGAAAAAAGTTCATCTGCCCCCCCCCCCCCCCCCCCACAGTGCCCACAGCTTATAAATCTTTTTACATTAAAATATTGCCACTATATACCTTTTTGGCTGATCTGTATACCACAGTCACGTGATAAACTGCAGGGTCTGCCTGAGTGCTGAGTGTTCAGGTAGGAGGAGATTTCCACTGTAGCCTGTGTCCTCTTGCTGTTATGGGAGGCGGATCATCCATGAATCAAGATGTGACATCCTACCCACTGTGTTCTTTTTTTAGTTAATGGGAATGGAGGAGGAGGGAGGGACTGGGCTGTCATTTAGGATCTGCATACACACCCAAATGTGGGATGTCAATATCATGTGACTTTACTAGCTCAGCTCAACAAGGAAATGTTCTCTCCAGCAATAGAGACCAAACTGAGCATGTGCAGCACCATTACCCTCACAGTGTCTTATCTGGCCTTGCCAAGAGAGACCCTGCAGGAGGGGAGGATCTGACCATACAGGATCAAAGAGCCATTTTAGACAATGGGATTAACCCACTAAGTTCCACAGTGAGTATAACAAGCATGCTATTCTGCATATACAGACTGATTTTACTGTTGTGGGTTTAGTAACACTTTAAGTACTTTATCCTGTTATCTAAACATTCCTTTAGGGCTCGTTCACACCAGCCCACATGCTAAAACAAGTGCACGCTGGTATAAGTTGTGTAGTGGCGGTGTAATCCATCGTTACAACACATCACACTATTTATTTTTATTTTTTAGCGTCATAAAATGGCATGTCATTCAACTGTATGCACTGCAGCACATTGCCAGGTACTGCGGCCACATGTAGTGCAGTGAGTTGCAGTGTGCAAAAATGCTTACATGCTGCACCGCGTAATTGTTTTATGTGTGCCTTTTTATATTTAGCCTGTGTTGATCTATGCAGATCAGCGCAGCTGAATGGATATGGTGTGAACAAGCCCTAATTCACTGTATATGAGACAGTTGTCAGACATTCTGTGTTGCAAAAACCTTTAAGATTCTTTCTCAACTCACAGACAGCATTGGAAACCGGAAACAGGAAGAGGACAGTCGGTTGCTACAGGCAAGACAGACTGATGAAAATTGGGCAAATTGACAATTGCTGTAACAGTGATTATGTCAGTGAAGTCTGTCCTGGGTGTATTTCTCAGTCAGACCAGCAGGTGGCTGTAGTTGTTTAATATTTCACATTACTAAGGCACAATCGGATGCTGTTAAAGGTTAGGGATGGCGAGATGAGTAGATTAGTGATATTCTATTAGTTTGGATTACAGTGTAGTATTTTTGTGGGGGTAAAAAAAGAGAAAAATGCTTTTCAATTAATTTCCTTAATTTGGAAATGATCTGGTTTACCCTTTGCTCTAAGATGAATCCTATCGCATCCTATCCTGGAGGGCAGTAGTGTATTTAGGTTTTGTGCTGCCCTAGGCCTAACTAAACTCGTGCACCCCCTAATTTAAATATGACCCACCCCTTCCTGTCAAGGCCACACCCCTTGCTGTTTAAGACTCGCCCTGAAATTTTCGAGTGGGGACACTAGTTCTGGGGGCGGGGGGGGGGGGAAATGGATTCCCTTAATTTGCATAGATTTCCTCTCACTTCCTGTTTGGCTATGGGGCAGGAAGTGAAGGGAAATCTCTGCAATGGGACGGAGATGGTAAAAAATAAACTGACAGGGGCTATAACCCTCCCTTACTCTATCCAAAATGAAAACAAGTGTTGCCTATAGTTCTACTTTAAGCACAAATTTCTGATAATTTTATGGAGAGGACTAAGAAGATACAACTATGTCAATGGTGCAGCAGAGAACATATAGCACAGTGAGGAAGGTTTGTGGTCCAGGATGAGAGGACAGTCAAAATTAGAAGCGACAAACCCCCCCCCCCCCACAGTTGCGGAATGCCAGCCGCCTGCATACTGGAAGCAGTGAGGCCGCGTTGTGGGGCACTAGACTAATTTGCCTCTCAGACCAGTCCGCCCCATAAGACTGGTGCTACACTAACAATGTAGCGCAAGCCAGCGGGGACTCTTCCCCTGCAGCCCTGGGCCTTGTTGGCCTAGGCCAGGATACAGCGTTGCTGGAGGGGCCACAGCATTCCGGGAGCACTTTTCATATAGGCATTAAATCCTGGAGAGAAGCCTCTGCAAGTCATTCGACAACTGCAAGCTTCCTCAGTGATGCTGACATCTTCTCCCAGCTTCTTCGGAGTTTGGAGTCTGTGGTCATCTTGACAAGACAGACCAGAATGACGTAACTCCCATGCATGCGCAGCTTAGTGTACATTCTATAGCATCTTTTGAGAAGGAAGGTAAGTAGCATATATTGCAGAAGATATTTAGTATATTCTGCAATAAAAATCCTTTCTGCTCACAAGTTTAGAATTCAAATTAGGTCTTGCATTAACATAGTCCTGTCATGAGAAAAATATTGGGAGGTTATAACTGCCCTCCTGAAAATGCTAGTTACATGGCTATCATGCTAACCCTCTTGCTTTTAAGTCTTTTTGCTTCACTGACCTAAAACAAGTATGCAGATAAGAAAAGTCCAGGAAAGTGAAACGTCTTTATCTGCATGTTTTGCAGGTTCGTTTTTGAAAATTTTAAAGCAAGAGGGTGGTCAGCACGACAGCCAGGCAGCTAGCATCTTCGGAAGGTGAGCAATAGCAGCTTCTGTGTTTCCATTTTGCTGTTTTTTTATGTTAAAGGGGTTGTAAACCTCCTATGCATTAAGGTGAAAAAACACCTGGCAGTCACCAGCCCCCCAGTTCTACTTCCTGAGCCCCTTCATCTCCTCGGTGGGGACGCGCTGTCCCTCTCTTCATGGGGTCCTGGCACTTAATTGGATAGATTGATAGCAGTGCAGCCATTTGCTTCCGCTGCTGTCAATCAAAGCCAATGACCCAGGGGTGGGGCCAGGTCCGGCATACGTGTCTGCGGGCACAAATGCTGGACTCGGGAGCGAGCCCACAAGGTAACCCCCTCGGGGAAGCGCTTTTCCTAGGGGGTTATCTGTTGCGAAGAGTAGCCGCAAGAGCTGCCGGGGGTCCCCTGAAGAGGATGTTTCGGGGCCACTCTGTGCAAAACGAACTGCACAGTGGAGGTAAGTATGACATGATTGTTATTTAAAAAAAAACAAAAAAAAAACGATCCTTTACTATCACTTTAAGTGAATCTGACCTGACATAAAAAGGTCTAAAATACACACGCTGAAATGTAGACACCTTGTGCTGCCTGCTAGTATCTGTGATAGTCTTTAGATTGATCAATGTGGACTTGTAGATTCCCTTTAGACTCTATGCCCAGGCTACCAAAAGCCTTCCACCTGTCACTGGGCTGTAAAATGCCAGACCCTCAGTTGGCAACAGAGATTCTAAGATTTGATCTTTGCACGAAGAGGCAGAGTTTTAAGAACAAGATTTCTCTGACATTGTGGCTGTGTTAATTCAAAGGAATAACTGGCTGCACTACACAACAAATGTGATCCAAATGTGAATGTGTCCCAGGCAAGTTGATGTTATCCAGTTGAATAAAGTTACCAGCGTTTAAATTTTTTTCGTAGTGAAGCTTGTCTTTTACTTTTGGATTTGTGCAATCTGTGGGGCAGAGAACGAGCCTATACTGGCGTTAAGCAGCCTGTCCTCCATGGGTGACCGCATGCATGGCTGGGGAGCAGAATACCCTCAGGGATCTCCAAACTACGGCCCAGCCAGCTGTTGTAAAACTAAACATTCCACGAGGCTTTGTAAAACTCTGACATTCAGACCCGACTAGACATGATGGGAATTGTAGTTCCTGAACAACTGGAGGGCCATAGTTTATTCAACTGGACAACATCAACTTGTCTGGGATCTCCTCCTCTTACCTGCAATCAAATTTGTTTGGTAGTGCAGCCAGTTATTCCTTTGAATTAACACAACCTGTAAAGTTACCAGCCTTCAAATTGTTTTGGTAGTGAAGCTTACTTTGGATTTGTGCAATCTGTTGGGCAGAGAACAAGCCCCTGCTGGCATTCATCCGCCTGTCCAGACCTGTTTAAAAACTAGGGTTGCACCAATACCGATACTAGTATTGGTATCGATGCCAATACTGCGCATTTGCACTGACGATCAGTGCGGTGGGGGCAGTTACAAGCACCGATCTCCCTGTATAGCTTTTAATAAAGCAGCTGACAGCCGTTTCTCCTCCTCCTCCCTCCCGCGGCTGTTAGCTGCTTTATTGAAAGCTATACAGGGGGATCGGTGCTTGTAACTGCCCCCACTGCCGCACCAATCACCCCCGACCGTCCCATGTGACCTCCACCGGTCCCCCCCTCCCAGATCTGTCAGGATGGAGAATGAAGGAAGGAGCCGGTAAATATGTAATTTACTGGTTCCTTCCTTTTCTGAATGCACAGTCGGTGATCACTGGCTATGTCCATTCATAACTGAGCATCGTAAACATGATGCTTCAGTTTATGAATGAACAGCCACTGTCTCCTGTTCATTCATCTTCAGTGCAGCTGAGGCTGCAGAGAAAGGGACTGAGGAATCTGTGTCTCTGTCTTTGTTACCCTCAATATCTCTTACCAAAGCCCCCCCACCATCAGGGCTCATAAAAAAAAGTGGTAATTATAAAAAAAGAATTGTAATATTAAAAAGTTAAATTATAAAAAAACAAAAAAAAAAAACACTGATGACACAGTCCACTCCCCCCCCCCCCCCCCCAAAAAAAAAAAAAAAAACTGTAAAAAAAATTATATCAAAACCTACTGACACAGTCCAAGCCTCATTAGTGCCGCATATAAGTGCCACTGTCACATGACATTAAAAAAAGTATCTCCCCCTAGGGGAGGGGCCAAGACGATACGACAGGCAGTCTATCTGTCTAGGAGGAAGCACATACCATTCCAATACCGGCTGGTATATTTTACACTTTACATAGAGTGGTGCACTGGTGCACCTGGTATATGTGAGTACCCCATTTGGGGAGTGTATTTGTTTAATAAAACTTTTTAAACAATATCACACCATCAAGGTTTTTTTATTCTCCATATATTTTCGTGATACTGCATTGGAAGTCCAGGATCCCGTTACCAGTATAGAACCCAGGGGTGGTTCAAAAGCGTGTACTGACTGAGCGTAATTGCTAAGTCACACGCTCCAAGGTGAGCATTCAATACCTAGGGGGTCACCGGAATATGAGCACCAATGCACGATCCACAGCACGCATGGATGTGTAAGCATGTCAGCAGTGTTATAACTGGATATCATGCATATGCACTTTAGCACGTTTTTCAGCAGGACTGTCACATTATTGGTTTTTAAACAAACATTTTTTGAATAAGGTCTGTTTGGCACAGTGGGATTATCGATGTCCTTCATAGCCCACTGAACATTATCAGTATTACAGACCACTTGGATGCACAGGAGCACTTTATTGTTAATATTGTTTTGATTTACATGTATACATTGTCATTATCACATTACATATATTTTTATGGCACTTATGTCACAATAATACTATATGTGTCTATTTATTTTTTAATACCCCTTTTGGTATATACCTCTATTGTGCGGCTTAATGGCCCGCTGCTTAACAACCAGCTATTCTTCGCACAGAATTCGAATTGGTCGATTTTTCGACCTATCCAAATTCTAATCGTTGTGAAAATTTGGAATTTGTTAGAAAATTAATCAATGAAACTAAATTAAACGAAGCGAAAATAAACTAATTCCAAAACTAAATTAGTAACATAACAAAAATATATATAAAAAAAAAACCAAAATTCTGCAGTGGTTGGGCCTAGGAGGCGGATGACCGGACGCCCTCGGGGGACTGCCTGCGGTGGCCCTCCCGTAATTTGGGCCGCGGCTTTGCGGACTACCGACCAGGCGCTGGATGGGCGGCCCCAGGGCGGGCGGCGGAGGCCGTCGCTATCCGTTTTTGGGTGTCCGCCCTCCGTTCAGCGGCTCGGATCAGTCTGCCCCCGCCCCCCCGGGGGCTACGCACTCGCGGCAGACGACCAAAAATTTAGGTCGCGGCTTTGCAACCTACCGACCTGCTGCTTGGTGGGCGGCCCCAGGGCAGGCGGCGGAGGCCGCCGCTTCCGTTTTTTTGGGTGTCTGCCCTCCGTCCAGCGGCTCAGATCGGTCCAGTCCCCCGCGGGCCTTGCACTCGCGGAGGGCGTCCGAAAATCTAGGCTGTGGCTCTTTGCGGCCTGCTAGGCCGTGGCTTTAGCAGCCAGCTAGGCCTTGTGGCCGCCTCCTACCGGAGGGGCGGCGCTGTGGGGACTCTGAGGGCGATCTCCATTTCGGGGTCCTTTAGGTGGGCCCGGCATGGGTGGTCCTGGCGCTCCCTGTGAGGGGCCTCTGTGAGGGGTCTCAGTGGGCGGCATTCGTCAGCGCCCCCTGTGCGGGGCCTCGTTCGACATCCCTTGTGCTGGCCTCGGGTGGTGGGGGTTTCAGTTGGTGGCCCCCTCCTGAGTTTTTTGTGGTGGCGCTTAGGGATATAGCCTAGTAAATGGCACCCCCTGCCCTCCCCTACCTCCTCTACCCTGCGGTGTTGGTGGCCACACTCCCTGTCCTGTCAGGGAGGGAGGATGATTCCTCCACAACCGCAGTGGTGCACGAAAAGTCACTGGTTGTCGCACTTATTACATCTGTGCGGAAACCTTTAGAGATAGGGATGCAGCAGTGGCTGCGGCGGAGGTTCCCCTTTGGCACCCATAAGCCATCTTGTGCGGCGACAGCGTTCCCTTCTCCCTCTTATTTTGCCAAAGACTGGGAGTGTCCAAAGTGGCCGAAAATGCTTGCTGTGAGGTACCCCTTTGAGGAGTCCCTCCTTCAGAAGTAGACTGTTACACAAGTAGTGAACCCCCTGTCTCTAGGCTGCTCAAGGCAACCGTGATTCAAATAGAGGAATCTTTGGCTTCTAAAGATCCAGCTGACATACCTGGAGGGGGGAGCAGAATCCCCCTGCCTTTGCTGCATTGGCGGACTTGTTGGTCTGCTATGCCTCTTGGCCACAGTTCCTCTGGTTGCTAAGTCTCTGTTTCCGCAGTGGTGCTTAGACAGCAAGCACTGTTGCTTCAGAGTGCGATTGTCCCGGTTCCTGTGTCGGGAACAATTTCGGGGGTCTTATTCAAACCTGTTCAGTCCAAAAGATGGAGGGCATGGTACGTCCAATTCTGGACCTCAAGGCCCTGACCTGCCTTGTGTGGGTACAGAAGTTCAGGATGGGGTCCGTCCGCACGGCGGTGGCACCCCTTCATTATAGGGACTCTCTGGCTTCTATCAACATCACAAATGCTTACTTACTTTCCATCGGTGTGGTCTCTTCTACCGCAGTGGGATCTGAACTTGGTGATTCCGGTTCTCCAGAAGTCTCTCTCTCACAATATTCTGGAGATTCCACTGCTTACTCTCTCGGAAGGTGGCCTATTGGTGGCTATCACCTCTGCTTGCAGGGTGTTGGAAATGGTAGTGTTATCTTGTCTTACACCTTACCCAGGGTTACACAAGATTTAAGGTGGTTCTTCGCCGTTTTCCATTTGAATAAGGACAGTGTGTTGCCTTCCTTGTGTCCCTGGTCAACATATCCTAAGGAATTTGCCTTATCTGCCCTGGATGTGGTTTGGGGGATTCGGGTGTAATTGTCAGCCACTGAGTCTTTTTGGAGGTCAGCTTCACTGTGATCACGGATGGGTCAAGAAAGGGGCTGTCTGCTTCTTCTGCGACCATTTCTGAATAGGTGACTCTGGCCTATTCTGTCTGGGATCGGGTTCCTTCTTTCCCTGTTATGGCGCATTCTTCTTGGGCACTTAGTGCTTCTTGGGCCTTCTGTCATCAGGCATCCATTGTGCAAGTTTGTAAGGCGGCCACTTTGTCGTCGGTGTACACTTTCACAACGTTCTACGAAGCATCTGCTGATGCCTCTTTTGGCCACAAGGTTTTGCAGGCTGCTGTTTTAGAGGGTCTATTCCCTCTTGAAGGGGTATTGTTCTGTGTTGAGCTCCTGTTACCAGGTTGGCTCTTGTGTTTAGCCTTGGGATTTTTCGTTGTCCCACCCCTCATGTTTGGCACTGCTTTGGGACGTCCCTATGGTTCTGAATAATGGAGCACTGTCTGTCAATGAACGAAAGAGAAAATTGGATTTTTGACTTACCGTAAAATCCATTTCTCTGGGTTCATTGACAGACACAGCACCTACCCCCTCTAAGGAGTTTTAATACTAGGCCTATAGCAGAGAGGGGAGTGTATACCACCTAGGACTGCCCATAGGCATAGCCAAGTCTTTTTTTTTTTTCTGCCTAGTGTCCTACTCCTATAGGGGGCGGTATAACCCTATGGTTCTGAATAATGGAATGCTGTGTCTGTCAATGAAATCGGAGAAATGGACTTTAAGGTAAGTCAAAAATCCCATTATTTACTAAATTTACTGACTAAGAAAAACTTATTCATTTTTTTTTTTTCCAAAAGTTTCAGTCTTTTTTTTGGGTAAAAAATAATAAACCCAGCAGTGATTAAATATCATCAAAAGAAAGCTCTATTTGGGTGAAGAAAATTATATAAATTTCATACGGGTACAGTGTAGAATGACTGCGCAATTCAAAGTGTGAAAGCTGAAAAATTGCCTGGGCAGGAAAGGGGTGAAAGTGCCCGGTACTGAGGTAGTTAAAGTGCAAGTTTCATGTATTTACAACTGTGGCAGACCTCTTATTACAGCTGAGGCAATGTTGAGTTTGGTGGGCCTCTAGGGTGTTCTGACATAACAGAGTCATGAGGTAATCTCATCCACACTAAGAGACGTGCCTCAGGGGGACGCTACCATTGTGTCTCAGTGATGTCACTACTATTAAAAACACACAGGTGTATTATCTCCAAGGATCACACACTTGCTTTCATTTCTTTGCCTATTACTACAAAGCAACAGACCCTGAGTGCTTACAGGGGCTCCTAATAACCTTTTCCATCTATGTTCCAGCCTTAGCTACACATTTTCCAAGCTCCCTGGTCCAAAGCATACCACCAACTCATTTCTTTATTCCGCCATTGACTAGACTTCTTGCCTCCCTGCTGGGAATTCAGCCTCCAGCAGAAAACACTTGGGTGAAGCTAAATACTATGTTACCACAGCTATTCATAGAACATCTCTGTTCATTCACACAGGTTTTCCTGTTGTTTTTTCTAGGAGGCATATGATGATGGTGGCTGATGGGCTGTGAATAAATCACGTTTGATCTTTTGACCTTTGTACTGTTGAGGTATAATTATCGGCATCTGGCCATGTATCATCCTCAGTCAGACTAGCCCGTGGTGATCCATGGGATGCAGCCTACTCTATTTTTGATATTTGAAGTGGGAAAACTATGTGAATTGGGTTGAAGGGATAAGTGTCCCAGGGGGGAGCTCTGTTGGCTTTAGATGGATGAATGAAAAACAAAATCCTAGTCAGGCCTACTTGAGCTGGGGGGAAGGGTCCCTTCATCTGACCGTACGTTGAGCCTTTGAGGTGGAGGTGCAGCGTAAATCTTCTGTTGCTAAGAGACAAGGTAGAAGCGTCCAAATCGCCCGCTGGTGTAGATTGTGAGTCAACAGGAGAGAAAACAGCATGGCTACTGGAATGGCAACACATCCTTTTAAACTGGGTGTTAAAAAAATAAAGTGTGAAGTTTGCTGATTCAGACTGAATTAAAGTGGTTGTAAACCTCAGACATGAAATATGAACAAAGCATATCCCACTATAGTGTGTACCTGACTCAATGAACCACTTTCGGACCGCCGCACGCCGATATAAGTCCTTACTTTGAGGACGGATATCGTTGTTATGGCAGCAGCTAGCTGCCATAACCCTGTATACTCGCTTTCGGCTGGCGGTCCGCTACAAGATAAAAGTGGTCTCTGCGGCGGTTTCTCTGCGAGATCACTTTTATCAGCGGCGGGAGAGGGCCCCCCTCCTCCCACTGCGCTCCGGTGCCCTCCACCACTTAACGGAGCCGTCGGCAGCGGCGGAGGCGATCCGGTCCTCTCTGTGGCTGTGCATGGAGACGAGTGAGGGGAAGATGGCCCCCACCCGTCTCCATGACATTGCATGGCGGAAGCGACGTCAAAACGTCACGTCCGCCCATAGCTCTTAAAGGGCCATTTTTTTTAAATAATTTTTTTAAATGACAAATTTTTTTAAATTTTTTTTTTTTTTTATTGCATTTTAGTCTAAATATAAGATCTGAGGTCTTTTTGACCCCAGATCTCATATTTAGAAGGTCCTGCCATGCTTTTTTTCTATTACAAGGGATGTTTACATTCCTTGTAATAGGAATACAAGTGACACAAATGTATTTATTTTTTTTAAAACCATGTAAAAATAAAAGGTAAAATAAATAAGAATTTTTTTTTAAACGCGCCCCGTCCCGCCGAGCTTGCATGCAGAAGCGAACGCATATGCAAGTAGCGCCCGCATATGAAAACGGTGTTCAAACCACACATGTGAGGTATCGCCGCGATCGGTAGAGCGAGAGCAATAATTCTAGCCCTAGACCTCTGTAACTCAAAACATTTAACCTGTAGAATTTTTTAAACGTCGTCTATGGAGATTTTTTAGGGGAAAAGTTTGTCGCCATTCCACAAGCAAGCGCAATTTTGAAGCGTGACATGTTGGGTATCAATTTGCTCGGCGTAATGTTATCTTTCACAATATAAAAACAAATTGGCCTAACTTTACTGTTGTCTTATTTTTTAATTCAAAAAAGTGCGCTTGTAAGACCGCTGCGCAAATACAGTGTGACAGAAGATATTGCAACAACCGCCTTTTTATTCTCTAGGGTGTTAGAAAAAAATGTATAATGTTTGGGGGTTCTAAGTAATTTTCTAGCAAAAAAACCTGTTTTTAACTTGTAAACAACAAATCTCAGAAAGAGGCTCTGTCCTTAAGTGGTTAAAAGCTTTAAGTGTCATTTCTATCTGCGTCTTTGTTCATGTGCTATCGGCATGATTTACTATTTTTCCTGACACCAAGAGGAAAATGGTGACAGAGAAGAGACCTACTGCAGATTGACAGCCTCATCTCTGTCCTGTGTGCTGCAATGGAGGGGGACGTGTCTCTTCCCTCCAATCAGCTCTCAGACTTTTCCTCACTGAGCTCTGCAGAGTGTAAGATCAGCTCTCTACCCCCCTTTTTTCGGAACTCTCAGACAAGCTTATAAATTCAGCATGTTGAACGGCTGTAAATAAGATTGCAGATATACAGATACAATTTATGTAAGAGGATTTTTTTCATCTCTGTATCACCTGAGGATAGCCCCTTTTTACTGGGTATATATAAAGGTTTACATCCACTTTAGCATACACTATATTACCAAAAGTATTGGGACGCCTGCCTTTACTCGCACATGAACTTTAATGGCACCCCAGTCTTAGTCCATAGGGTTCAATGCTGAGTTGGCCCACCCTTTGCAGCTATTACAGCTTAAACTCTTCTGGGAAGGCTGTCCACAAGGTTTAGAACTGTGTCTATGGGAATGTTTGACCATTCTTCCAGAAGGGCATTTGTGAGGTCAGGCACTGATGTGGATGAGAAGGCCTGGCTCGCAGTCTGCGCTCTAAATCATCCCAAAGGTGTTCTATCGGGATAAGGTCAGGACTCAGGCCAGTCAAGTTCCTCCACCCCAAACTCGCTCATCCATGTCTTTATGGACCTAACCACATATCTTAATGGACCACGGGGTATTCTGTTAAGAAAATTATAATAGCAGCAGGAGGGGAGGGGTAGGGAGCACATCGGCACTGAGACTAGCTGACAGGCGGGGGGGGGGGGGAGGAAAGACAGCAGGATGACTGAGGCACGTAAATTGAACATGGTGTCAGGGCTCAGCAGCCATGATAAACGTGGTCAGTTTACAGAGGGGAGGGCAGCAGCAGGCAGGATCAGCCAGGTATTTTAGATGAAAGTTTGGTCCAAATAACACACGACAAGCACTGTGCTGTTCATGCTTTAAAGAAACAGGATCATTTTTTTTTTTAGGGTTTTTAAGTGGTTATAAAGTGTATAACCACTTTAAAAAGAGACACTACGCTCAGGTGGGAACAGGCACAACTGAAAACCATGCAATTTTGGATGTTGAGCATTTTGGAGCTTTGAGTTACAATTCCCAGTGTGAATGGGGCCTGAAGCTTATAGCTCTTTTTATTAGACAATGCAGAATGCCTGCTCTCATTTGTATTAGCCAAAAACCCTCTTCTGTGTGCCCCCGTGATTTAGTTTCACATATTAAAATTCTGACTTCTTGGCTAAGCTCTTCACTGCTGCTCCCCTGTCGAGTGTCGAGTGAAAGCGCTTCAGTGGCTAGTAAGGGTTGCACAGGTGTTCCTCGCATTCCTGTGCAGGCAGTCCTATTCATGTCTGTTGGGACGCAGTGACTGCACAGGTGCAGGTGTGCATCCCCAAATGTACACTGTCTTCCTTCCAGGGTTACTCACCTGCACACGGATGAATGGAACACCTGTGCATTCCGTGTGGGCAAAGACGGCCCTCGCACAGGTATATGCATAGATACACCCACATGGACAAGGCCTTAGAAAACATCATTTAAAAATATAGAGTAAGATATTGGAAATTAAGCAAACATCTAAATAAAATATACTTCTGCATTGATGAATCCCATTTTTTGGGAAGCAAAGGTGATCCTACCTAGGACAGCCAACCCAGAAATTACTGCATTGCCTAATTTTTTTTTTAACATATTTAAAGTATGTTAAAAAAAATAAAAATGTACAGTAGGCAGACAATCCAGGCCACCATCTATGCAATAGTCAGTACATAACCTTGGGCATATTAGAAATGTCACACAGGTCATGTATGCTCAGCAAATATTTTAGCAGTTTCTAGGATTTATGTTCTAGAGCCGATCGGTAAAGCTGGTCATACAGGGAACCAATTTCGGCCAGTTGCAGTCAGCTGTTGACTGCCTCCAGCCCAGTATCCAATTAAAAAAATCAAAGGAGTCAGGTGGAAGATTGTTGGCCAAACAGTGCCAGCAGCCAATCAGAAGTGGGCACCGTTTGGGTATTTTGACAGATAGTGGTGTCGGCTGTCAGACTATAATAGCTGCAGTGGGAAATATGCCGATCCACACTGTTTAGCGTGTGTATGGCCAGCTTAAAGGGTAACTCCACTTTCGTGGGGAAAAAAAATAGCAAAATAAAAGTTATATAGCATATACATTGTACAAGTCATTGTCAAAATTGAATGTTATTAAAGAAGTAAAGTCTTCCTTTCTAATTGTACATACAGGTAAGCCTATATTAAGGCTTACCTGGTACTGTAAATATCTCCTAAACTTGCACCATTTAGAAGCTATTTACTATATATGCTGATGCCATCAGCGCATGCACTCTGAAGAAATGGCCGTGACCGGCGGTGCCCGCATGCATGTGCGGGAGTGACGTCATCGCGGCTCCGGCCAGTCACAGCACCGGAGCCCGCGAACCCGGAAGAAACTCCGGGGAAAATGTCAGTCATCTCAGTGGTGCGCGGGCGCCACTGAGAGAGCTTCGTTCTAAGGTATTTCATAATGAGCTAGTATGCGATGCATACTAGCTCATTATGCCTTTTGTCTTACAGGTTTTTTTGGGGGGTTTACAACCTATTTAATATTTGCCTTTCCTTTTTGATCTACAGTGCTTTAATTTTCTGTAAAATGCAATATAGCTACCTGGAGGCATTCTCTACAAAGATGGTGTACATAACACCTCTCGGATATGCCATTTCCTGCTTGTGTGATTGGCTTACTGATTTTCCCAGTACTCTGCACTAAGACACAAATCAGATTTTTGACATCCCCTGCAATGAAAATGTAATTTTTGGTGAGATACTCTTAGTCCTCATGCACACGGACGTTTTTACAGCTGCTTTTTTGAGCTTTTTTTGCAGCTTAAAAAGGCCTGTCTATGTTAGTCTATGGCTTCATGCCCACCTAGGCGTTTTTGAGCTGCAAGTGGCATAGGCGTTTTTAAGCTGTAAAAAAAACCCAGGACCAGTGGGTTCTGAGAGACGTTTTTCAGCTGTAAAAATACTCTAACGCTCAAAAACGCTCAAAAACGTCATTCACCAACGTTTTTTAGCGTTTTTGATCCATTGAAAAAAAAAAAATTTGAAAAAAAAAAAACGCTCAAAAATGCTAACGCTAGCGCTAACGTGTATACACCGCTCCTAAAGCGCCTCAAAGAAGCTGCTTGCAGGACTTTTTTTTACATCTTGCTAGCGCAGCACCCCAGTGTGAAAGCACTCGGGCTTTCACACTGGGATTGCAGATGAGGCTTTTTTCAGGCGCTTTACACGCGCCATTTTCAGCGCTAAAACGCCTTAAAAGCGCCTCCAGTGTGAAAGCGGTCTAAATGAATGCAGACCCAGCAGCTTTCCTTATTAGAGCCCTGCAGGTACAGCAACTGGTTGATAATTATAAAACCACTCCCATACAGGTTCACTTCGCACTTGGACACAGACAAACAAACAGCTATTCTTTCAGAAAAACAAAAGGTAGGAATCTGCAACAAAGTTTGTTAAAATCCCTGCAAGGTACATAGATCACCCAGAGGGGGATATTTTTTTCTTAACAAAAGTGGAGCTGCTCTTTAAGTCAAAGTTACTCTTTGAGTGTGTGTATAAGCAGTTGTTAAGTCCTCTTTTAAAAAGTTAAGGATCAGTACCTACAAAACTGTAGTTGCTGACTTTTAATAATAGGACACTCACCTGTCCCACGATCCAGTGCTGTCCTCACCCGGATGGTTTCTTCACCGGGCTTCTGTCTCGGGCACCGACATACTAACTGTGAGCAGCCGGCTGTGACTGCTTGTGGCTGCACATCCGGCTGCTTAATGCGCATGCGCAAGCTGCGCAGCACTTTATGAATGGTCTTGCAGCTTTCTGCAATCTGACATGTTCCAGAAGGCTGTGGGGGAAGTAGAGTGGGGCGAACCTCCGGTCGGGTCGCCACAGCAATCTGCCTGGAAGTGGAGGAACGGGTACCTGTCAAAGCCAAATGTGAAGTGGGAGGGGAGGGAGGAACCTTTTTGGGTGGAGTTTCCGCTTTAAATAGAGAGAGAAAAAGAGGAATGAAAGAGGGGGAAAGGTAAGTAGGGAAAGCTTGGGCACAGAGCAGCAGGCCCACCCCAGTACCCCAGGATTGTGAAGGTCCCAACTTCACCTTGGGATCATTTGTCATCACCTATTTCATTCTTTGTGACATTCATGGATGAAACGCTGTTATTACTTACAAATGTGGGTTATGGTCAAGCAGAAAATGATGCTAGCAGACAACCCAGGCTAATAAGTAATCCACTGGCAAAGTTGAAATTTGTCAGCCAATTGGTATTTCTAGTGCTGAATGATTATGCCAGGTTTTCTTCTTTTTTTTTTTTTTTTTAAGGCAAACATTGGTTGATCAGACTGGCTATCTTTGACCTGCTTTATATTTCCTGGCTCTGCTCCCAAAACAGTAGATTCTGGCACTGGTAAAACTGAGCAAGGAAAATCTATGTTTAGGAGTAAACAAGGGGTTAAGCTTACAGTAGATGATAAATGTTGGGACTGGTGTTACTAGGAGGGGGGGGGGGGGGGGTGTAGGGTTCATTTACACCTCTGTGTTTCTCATGCAGTGCAGCTTAAGTGTTGCGTGTCTTGTGTTGTCATTCATCCCTAGATAAAGTGCATGTTATTGGAAATTGCACCTATGATGTTGCAGGCAGAATTATTTTCAGCGCCTGCAACACACCAAAGGTGTGAGTATAACCATAATGTTAAGTTTACAGGAAAGGTTGTTGTTAGGATGGTGTAGGGTATAGCATTGCTTAAAACAACCAGTGACCAGATCCTGGCTCTAAATAGTAATATATCCAGCTTCTTCCGCTATTCAGCCTTAAACTGGCCATTCATATATAGATGATTTTTTTTTCATTCTTTAGATTCCACCCTAAACAACTCGGATGGACGTATCTCCACAGCATTATTTCACCATACAGTAGTGTATAGAGAAGGCAAACATGTCAAGTAGTACATCATCAATGAGATCAGTAGGATTACAAAAACATCCTCATTTACCTATTCTGGGCAAAACAGTTGAGTCAGACTCAGGCAGCCACTACCTAGATAAGATCAAAACCGTGTGTGAATTATGTTGGGTGCCCAGGGCACTGCAGTAACCGCATTTGAACAAGCTCAGGCTGACTGAGGCCAGAGGTGTCCAGCCATGGTGCCCATAGCCTTTCAAATTTTCCCGGACATACCCTATGCTGGTTACTTTAAATTTTTTCAATTGAAGGTTGTCGGGCAGAATGGTGCAGGCTGGGCCTCCCACTAAACAAATTTTGATTTGGTTAATTAGGAACCGGCCAAAATTCACTGTATGGCCAGCTTTATGTTTTCTGCAGTATTTTGCATAACGTAAAGTGTATCTCCATTCAAAAACTTTCTTTAAATTGGGTTGGATAAAGAGAGAAAGACTTAGACCCTTTGTCACTGTCCAAAGCTTTATAATGGACCTAGGGGAAGATTCATGAGCCTAGGCTGTCATGGATCTGCCTCCAGACTTTGACTGAACAGTGAGGGAGATCTAGCAAAGTGATTTGATTAACCAGCTCTCAATCACTCTGCTTTCTCCTCCATCAGCATGCTCATTGTCAACACATGAACTGATTGTGCTGACAATGAGCATGCTGATGTTGGAGAAAGCAGAGTGAACTCTTGTGCCACTACTTATTCCACTTCTACTTTGCGCTTTGCTTTGCAGAGACTGTTAGAGGATGATACAAAGTCACAGTCGGTTACTCATACTGCTCACATTTTAATTTATTAATTAATGCAAAACTACACTAAAAGAGGGTTTTTGGCTTTTTTGCAGTTTTATACATACCTAGGTGAATGCAGGATTGTTCCCCCGGCGCCTCTGCACTGAGAACTGAGCGATTGAACACCGCTGTGAGCATAGAGCTGCAGACTGTAAGTCACAGTTCTCTGCTCTGCCCCCTCCATTCACACTGGAGCGCTGGGCTGTGGAGGGGCGGGGAGTGGCCAGCTCAGGCGCCCATCGGCTCGCCGAGAGGCTAAGCTGGGGGTCAGTCCAAGCACCTGACGGATCCCGACTTCCATTGTCATGATAATGACGTGCCTGGACCGACTTCTGTGATGTCAGCAGAGAGCGGACTTCAGCCCGCTCTCTGCTGAAAACGGGTCACAGGAGTGCAAAATGAACTGCACTCAAGTGATCCATAGAAGAAGTACAGACAAATGAGCTTTGGTTATACTTCTCCTTTTAACTTTTGTGTCTTTTTATAACTTTTAAAGGGTAACTCCACTTTCGTAGGAAAAAAAAAGTTAATACAGTGAAACCTCGGATTGCGAGTAACGCGGTTAACGAGCGTTTCGCAATACGAGCATTTTTTTTTTTTTAAATCCTGACTCAGTTTGCGAGTGTTGTCTTGCAGAATGAGTGGGATTTAAGCCTTTGTGGTGTGCAGTACAGCATTTGGTCAGAGGTGCAGGGGCGCCAGAGCCAATCAGAAATACTCTATTTTAGAGGGTTTCCTAGTTCAGCTGAGCTGTTCCCAAATGTTTCCAAAGCTCTCTGGTGCCCCCCCTCCACCTCTGGCCAAATGCCATGGAAAATGGAACGGATTATGCTCATAATCCAAGGTTCCACTGTATATTGTAATTAAATGTTATGAAAAATTACTTTTCCTTTTCAATCTGCAGCGTTTTAAATTTCTGTAAAATGCAATATGGCTACCTGGAGGAGTTCTGTACACAGATGGTGTGCAGAACGCCCCCCCAAAAATGTAATTTCCTGCTTCTGTGATTGGCTTACTGATTTTCCCAGAAGTCTGCACTAAGATACAGGTCAGATATTTGGCATCCCTTGCAACAAAAATGACATTTTTTGTGAGATACTCCCAAAGGGAAATTATGTCTAAGGCTTGGCCACACATTATACGATTTTCTTGTACAATTTACTTTAGATTTACCAAAACTATATAATATGAGGTCAAACCTAAACACTTTCAATTTGTATGCAATGAGGCAGGTCATTGCACTACATACAGTAGTTGAAGGTAGATCTAAAGGGAATTGAACAATAAAATTGTATAATGTATAGCCCGTCTAAAGGGGTGCAGACCTTGCCACTTTCCTCATTAGAGCCCTGAAGGTGCAGCAGCTGATTGATAATTATAAAATCATTCCTACACAGATTCAACCAGTACATGGACACAGACAAACACACAGGGATTTCTTCAGAATAACAAAAGGTAGGAATCTGCGACACAGTTTTGGTAAAATCGGCACAATGTGCATACAGTGGCTTGAAAAAGTATTGATACCCCTGTACAATTTTCCACATTTTGTCATGTTACAACCAAAAAATGTAAATGTATTTTATTGGGATTTTATCTGATAGACCAACACAAGGTGGCACATAATTGTGAAGTGGAGGGAAAATGATAAATGGTTTTCCAATTTTTTTATAAATAAATATGTATAAAGTGTGGAGTGCATTTGTATTCAGCCCCCTTTACTCTGATACCCCTAACTAAAATCTAGTGGAACCAATTGCCTTCATAAGTCACCTAATTCATAAATAGAGTCCATCTGTGTGTAATTTAATCTCTGTATAAATACAGCTGTTCTGTGAAGCCCTCAGAGATTTGTTAGAGAACCTTAGTGAACAAACAGCATCATGAAAGCCAAAGAACACACCAGACAGGTCAGGGATAAAGTTGTGGAGAAGTTTAAAGCAGGGTTAAGTTATAAAAAAAAATCCTAAGCTTTGAACATTTCACGGAACACTGTTCAATCCATCATCCGAAAATGGAAAGAGTATGACACAACTGCAAACCTACCAAGACATGGCCGTCCACCTAAACTGACAGGCTGGGAAGGAGAGCATTAAACAGGGAAGCAGCCAAAGAGGCCCATGGTAACTCTGGAGGAGCTGCAGAGATCCACAGCTCAGGTGGGAGAATCTGTCCACAGGACAAATATTAGTCGTACACTCCACAAATCTGGCCTTTATGGAAGAGTGGCAAGAAGAAAGTCATTGTTGAAAGAAAGCCATAAGAAGTCCTGTTTGCGAGAAGCCATGTGGGGGACACAGCAAACATGTGGAAGAAGGTTCTCTGGTCAGACGAGACCAAAATTTTACTTTTTGGCCTAAAAGCAAAACGCTATGTGTTGCGGAAAACTAACACTGCACATCACCCTGAACACATCATCCCCACCGTGAAACGTGGTGGCAGCATCAAGTTGTGGGGATTCTTTTCTTCAGCAGGGACAGGGAAGCTGGTCAGAGTTGATGTAAAAATGGATGGAGCCAAATACAGGGCAATATTGGAGGAAAACCTGCTGAGTCTGCAAAAGACTGGGGCGGAGGTTCACCTTCCAGCAGGACAACGACAATAAGCATACAGCCAGAGCTATAATGGAATGGTTTAGATCAAAGCATATTCATGTGTTAGAATGGCCCAGTCAAAGTCCAGACCTGAATCCAATTGAGAATCTGTGGCAAGACTTGAAAATTGCTGTTCACAGACTCTCTCCATCCAATCTGACAGAGCTTGAGCTATTTTGCAAAGAAGAATGGGCAAAAGTTTCATTCTCTAGATGTGCAAAACTGACATCCCCAAAAGACTTGCAACTGTAATTGCAGGGAAAGGTGGTTCTACAAAGTATTGACTCAGGGGGGCTGAATACAAATGCACACCACACTCTTCACATATTTATTTGTAAAAAAAAATTGAAAACCATTTATCATTTTCCTTCTCCTTCACAATTATGTTCCACTTTGTGTTGGTTTATCACATAAAATCCCAATAAAATAAATTTATGTTTTTGGTTGTAACAGGACAAAATGTGGAAAATTTCAAGGGGTATGAATACTTTTTCAAGGCACTGTAGATCCACCAGAGGAGAATGGTATTTTTCTCAACCAAAGTGGAGTTACTCCTTAAAGCTGAGCTCCAAGAAAGAAAAACTCCTTTCTTGGGCCCCTTTTACACCGGGGCGGGAGGTGCGTCGACGGTAAAGCGACGCTATTAATAGCGGCGGTATTTGGCGGTTTTACCCCCCGTTAGCGGCCGAGAAAGGGTTAAAAACCACCGCAAAGCGCCTCTGCAGAGGTGCTTTGCTGGCGGTATAGCCGCGCTGCCCCATTGATTTCAATGGGCAGGAGCGGTGTATACACCTCTCCTTCACCGCTCCGAAGATGCTGCTAGCAGGACTTATTTTCCTGTCCTGCTAGCGCACCGCACCAGTGTGAAAGCCCCCGGGCTTTCACACTGCAGACACAGCAGCGGCTGTTTCGGGACGGTTTGCAGGCGCTATTTTTAGCTCAATAGCGCCTGCAAACCGCCCCTGTGTGAAAGGGGTCTTACAGTGGGGCTGTGCCCACACTGCAAGTGTTAATTGCTCGTTTAGGGGATTTGGAAAAGCTCTTTTCACTTACCTGATCCTCCCCTCCCACAGACTCCTCCACACAGCTGGATTGGTCCCCACAGCCTCTTCTCGCCTGCACTCTGGCGGTCTAAAATCTTTGACATCAGCAAGACTGATACAGAGTCCATAGCCTTGCAGTGGTTGTGAGGACCTAAAGGAACAGTCCATTGCTGGAGTGTAGGGGAGCTCCATCTGCCAAGAGAGCAGAAGATCAGGTAAATAAAGTGCTTTTACGAACCCCTAGACAAAAATGAGTATTGTATTTAACTCTTGCAGTGTGGACGCAGGGGTTCTACTTTTACTGGAGTCAGGCTTTAAAGTGTTGCTAAACCCAGTAATATGAAAATAGTTCATCTGCCCACAGCCCCCTCCCTCAGTGTCCACAGCTTATAAATCTTATTTTTACATTAAAATACTGCCACTATATACCTTTTCGGGTGATCTGTATACCAGCCCTCAAATTTTCCACTCACCTACTCGCATTTTGCCAGTGGAAAATGAGGCTGCCTGGGAGTGGGGGGGGGGTGGGGGGTTTGAGCACCGCCGGAGGGCGGGTTGATTGGGAGCCGTTTTCCCAGCGATCGGCCCGGGGGGAAGAGAGCATGGAGGAAGAGGAAAGCTGCGGGATCACAGAGCATGGATAGCACACTCTTACAGCTTACATTACAATTGTCTCCGCTCTGCTCGACACAGCCCCGCCTCCTCCTGACCTGCGCCTGTGATAGACAGAACGCTGGTCCAATTCTGGGATGCTTTCTGTCTATCCCAGGCACGGGGTTAGGAGGAGGCGGGGCTGTGTCGAGCGGAGACAATTGTATCATAAGCTGTAACAGCGCGCTACCCTGCTCTGTGATCACGCGGCTCTCCTCTTCCTCCAGTCATGCATTCCTCTGCCCAGGCGAGGCTGCAATGGTGGGCACAGCGAGGCTGCAATGGTGGGCACAGTGTGTCTGTAATTGGCACAGTGAGGCTGCGTTGATGAGCACAGGTTAGGCTGCGTTGAGGGGCAGAGGTGAGGCTGCACTGATAAAGTTGTTAATAATTATTTTTGTAACTTAATTCTGCATAAAACATTGTCATTTCATGAGATAATATATGAGAGCGTGTTTAGGGATGGAATTAGGGGCGGGACAGGGTAGGGGTTGGGTGGGGCAACTGGTGACGAGTAACCCTTGAGCCTGGCTAGTAGCTCAGGACTTGAAATTTTGAGCCCTGTGTATCCCACGGTTATAGGATAAACTGCACAGTTTCTCCAGTGTTCAGAGTTCAGGTAGGAGGAGATTTCCACTACAGCCTGTATACATGCCCACATGTGTGATGTCAATATCATGTAAACTGGCTTGCTCTGAGAACAAGTCAGTGTTCTCTCCAACATAAAAGACACAACTGAGCATGTGCAGGTCAGCTACCCTGCCTGTGTTAGCTGGCCTTCCCCAGATACAGTGCAGGGAGGGAAGGATCTGTGCATGCAGAATAAAACAACCTTTTTACACAATGCAGAGGATTAACCCCTTAAGTTCCACAGTGAGTATAACAAGCATGCCATGCTGCATATATAGACTGATTTTTCTGTTGTGGGTTTAGTAACACTTTAACCACTTGCCGACCGCCGCATGCAGATGTTCGTCGGCAAAATGGCACAGGCAGGCAAATGAGCGTACAGGTACGTCCCTTTAAATTTGCCGCCTTTCGGGCACGCACCCACCGCAACTCATTTTCCGGCAGCCCGCGATTGCGGTGTGGAGAGGTAGAACGGGGAGATGCCTATGTAAACAAGGCATTTCCCTGTTCTGCCTTGTGTCATGAGAGAGATCTACTGCTCCCCTGTCATCGGGAGCAGTGATCGCGGTCATGACCTAGGTAGCCCCCCCCCACAGTTAGAATCACTCCCTAGGACACACTTAACCCCTTCATCGCCCCCTAGTGGTTAACTCCTTCCCTGCCAGTGTCATTTACACAGTAAACAGTGTATTTTTATAGTACTGAACGCTGTATAAATGACAGTGGTCCCAAAATAATGTCAAGTGTCCGCCATGATGTCACAGTCATGATAAAAATCGCAGATCGCTGCCATTACTAATGATAAAAAAAAAATAATTAAAAAAAAAAGCCATATAACTATCCCCTATTTTGTAGACGTAACTTTTGCGCAAACCAATCAGTATACGCTTATTGCGTTATTTATTTATTTTTTTTTACCAAAAATATGTAGAATACATATTGGCCTAAACTGAGGAAAAAAATTGTTTTTTATATATATTTTTGGGGGATATTTATTATAGCAAAAAGTAGAAAATATTGCTTTTTTTTCAAAATTGTTGCTCTTTTTTTGTTTATGGTGCAAAAAATAAAAACCGCAGAGGTGATCAAATACCACCAAAAGAAAGCTCTATTTGTGGGAAAAAAAAGAAGTCAATTTTGTTTGGGTGCAACGTCGCACCACCGCGCAATTGTCAGTTAAAGCGACGCAGTGCCGAATCGCAAAAAGTGCTCTTGTCAGGAAGGGGGTAATATCTTCCAGGGTTGAAGTGGTTAAGGACTGTAATTTCATAGACAAGATTTAGAGTGATATGATCAAGAAGTGCTAGGTAGCGCAAAGTGAAACAACCTTTTGGCTTAATTCAGACAGATGTTGACACCTATTCTGCATGCAGGTAGCACTTGTCATTGTGCCTGCACCTGCCTTCAGCTATGCACAGCAGCCTATAGCGGTGGATGCAGATGCAGTGGCTGCATGGACACAGCTGCAGGTGCACAGATCTGCCTGTTGACATGGATGTATCTGTACAGCCGCTGCATCCACCTCCATAGGCTGCCTGCACAGTTTGGGTCAGATGCAGGCACAATAACAAATGTGGCCTGCATGAAGAACGGGCATCAATGATAATCTGAAATAAATTGACTCAAAATTTTATGACACAGGAGGGTACAATACATCTGTTCTCCAGCACCTACTGTATGTAGAATCATAGTCCATACCCACCCCCCCTCAGCCTTTAAAGCAGTAGATGGGCACCTTCCTGCCCCTACAGACATTGGATTGCTGCCTAGTCTGGCCATAAAAATTTGGATCAAGAGATTGTCATTCCATGTCTATGGTCTACTTAACTAAATAAAATAAAGTTTAAGAGCAATTCGTTATGATTTTAAGTGTACGGCAAAACAGAAGCTTGATAGAATTTACAGAACCCGGATTCTCCTTGTGCAGATGTGCAGGATGTATAACATCAAAGAACAATTTTCGGATTATTTGCAATTTGTAGGTATTACAGAAACCTGAGTAATATGATACATCTGTCACAAGGTATCTAGCTAGACTGGAGCTAATGAATAGTACTTGCGTAGGTCAGGTAATAATAGGACTTCTAGGATTTGAACATGTGACTTGCATGCGAAAACATAAGCATTGACTTTAATGAACTGTTCTTCGATCAGAAGGACTCTGTAGTCAATAAGCTGATTGGTCATAGTGAATAACAATGATGCTTGCTGTGTAACTCTAACAGACTGTAACCTTTGATTAATTCTGAAGATAAGTATTAATGTACAATGAGCTGAACAATATGCATGGCATGCAGTCTGTTCCCTAGGAAATGCATACTATTAGAGCTCTATGGCTTTTTTTATGCACCCGCTTTATCACCTCCGATATTTATCAAGTACCCATGGTGTGTGTTGGTTTATACCAGATACCCCTTCCCCAAAGTCTTCATTCACATAGGCGCTTGCGCCCCTCATCAATGCATGGGCTGGGTTTTTAAGTGGCTGGGACCACCAGATGCTGCATGCAGTTAGCCTATTTATGTCTATGGGGACGCAACGGCTAAATGGAACCAGGTGCTCATCCAAATTTGACAGCCCAAGTTTGGGGTTTAGAGACGCCCCTCCCCACCGTTGCCTAAGGCCTCATTCTCACCCTATTCACCTGCTTGGGATGCACAGGAGTTCCTTGCAGCCACATGCAGGCAGCTTGTTCAGAGCAATGGCAGATAGATAGCTGCAAGGATCCAAGTGCATCCCTCACTGTATGCCTGTTGATCCCACATGGGTGAAGATGGTCCTGCACATGGGTGTATGGATCAGTATGGGGCCAAATTGGGACAATCGACTGTGTTCGTACAGCTGCTACCCTATGTTCCCATAGACATGAATGGGCTGTCTGCTTTCAGCACCTAGCATCTCCATATCTTCTACTGTACATATGGATCAATGTGTTCCCAGACAATGATTTTCTTTTGTGTATAATGTAGCAGAATCTCTAACCTCTTCCAGTCTAATGAGAACCTTTGAGGCCACAGACCGCTGACATCCTTCAATATGTAGTGGGTTGTGAGGCATAGTGGGTGCAAAGATGGTGAAAGTCATTGGGCGCCAGACACTTCTTGGATGCAAAAGAGGTTTTTATTCCTTTTTATATTTTGCAAGGGAAAGAGGGTTAGGGACATCCTTAAGTGGTTGCAATTTCAATAGGCAGACTCAGAGACTTCAATAGGAAGAAAGCTGTTCAGGGAAAGGCCCCAACAAGGTGCCACTTCTGCACGTGCAGGTTTGCTGTCTCCTATGGCAACAATATCTAACAGTTCTCTCAGCTTCACTACAATCTTCAATTGTAAATCTTCAGCTCATTGAGCTCTTAGTATCTCACTAGACTCTCGAGATTTACTGACTCTGAATCCCGTGAGCTCCTCAAGAGTCACCCACGCTTCCCTGCTGGGTCCCTAGCTTGGCACTCCAGATACCTTTCAGGCTTCACCCCTGCTAACCGGCACGGTCCCTGGCTTGACACACAAGGCTGCTTTGCAAGCATCACCTCCGCTGGCTGGGTCCCTGACTTGATCACCGCCTGAAGTTTCCCCCTTGTCCACCATGCCCGTTTGGTGAGAATACTGCTCTGGTACTTGCTTCAGTTTCTCACAGTGGTCCCTGGTAAAGGTGGTTGGTCCCTTAGTGGCGACAGCTTCCCTTCTAGCTCCGACCACGACAGGTTCTCCGGCCGGGAGAACAGTCATTCTTGGTTGGACTCCAAGCCGCAGTCCCAACCCTGCGCTGCCCTCTTACTTCTGGGTAGACCCTCATACAGCCTGGCAGCCAGATGCCCCCGGGATAGGCCCAATCTCTGGCCTAGCAGCCCGGGGCAGACGACAGACGTCCACCCAGACGGCAGTCCGGGTGGCACAGAACACCGATCACTTGACTCCACCCGTATATATAGGTTCTCCCAGCAGGCTAAGGGATTCAAGAAAACCCTAGTGGCAGAAGAGAAAGCTACAACAAGGCCAAACTTAGGGAGAAATCAATGGATCTCTAACAACTATCTACAGTAGCTACTCCTGATAACGAATTTGGTGAGGAGCCCCTGACTAAACCCCAGGGTGCTACAATAATATCCAAGATAACTTATGTAGATGGTTTTGTACATGTTATACTCTTAAGCTGGAAAAGTAAGAATAATTTGACCAACAGCATGTTTAACCACTTGACGACCGCCACACGACGATATACGTCCACAGAGCGGCACGGGCAGGCAAAAGGACATACATATACGTCCTTGCCTTCCCACGGGTGGGGGGTCCGATCGGACCCCCCACCGGTGCCAGCGGCGGTCGTCTTTGGTCTGGGAGCATTCAGTGATGAGGGGGAGGCCATCCGATCGTGCCCCCCCCCCTCGTGATCGCTCCCAGCCAATGAGAATCCTCCCCTGCCTGTGTGGCAGGGGATGTGATGTCATCTCTCCTCGGCTCGGCAGTTTCCGTTCCGGCGCCGAGGAGAGAAGACTTCACTGTGAGTGCACAACACATACACACATAGTAGAACATGCCAGGCACACTTTACACCCCCGATCCCCCCCCCAATCACCTCTACCCCCCCTCCCCCCCGTCACACTGACACCAAGCTGTTTTTTTTGTTTTTTTTTTCTGATTACTGCATGGTGACAGTTTATGACAGTTACTGTGTTAGGTCAGTTAGTATTAGCCCCCTTTAGGTCTAGGGTACCCCCCTAATAAAGTTTTAACCCCTTGACCACCCCCTGTCGCCAATGTCGCTAAGCGATCATTTTTCTGATCGCTGTATTAGTGTCACTGGTGACGCTAGTTAGGGACGTAAATATTTAGGTTCGCCGTCAGCGTTTTATAGCGACAGGGACCCCCATAGACTATCTAATAAATGTTTTAACCCTTGATTGCCCCCTAGTTAACACTTTCACCACTGATCACCATATAACCGTTACGGGTGACGCTGGTTAGTTCGTTTATTTTTTATAGTGTCAGGGCACCCGCTGTTTATTACCAAATAAAGGTTTAGCCCCCTGATCGCCCGGCGGTGATATGCGTCGCCCCAGGCAGCGTCAGATTAGCGCCAGTACCGCTAACACCCACGCACGCAGCATACGCCTCCCTTAGTGGTATAGTATCTGAACGGATCAATAACTGATCTGATCAGATCTATACTAGTGTCCCCAGCAGTTTAGGCTTCCCAAAAACGCAGCGTTAGCGGGATCAGCCCAGATACCTGCTAGCACCTGCGTTTTGCCCCTCCGCCCGGCCCAGCCCACCCAAGTGCAGTATTGATCGATCACTGTCACTTACAAAACACTAAACGCATAACTGCAGCGATCGCAGAGTCAGGCCTGATCCCTGCGATCGCTAACAGTTTTTTTGGTAGCATTTTGGTGAACTGGCAAGCACCAGCCCCAGGCAGCGTCAGGTTAGCGCCAGTACTGCTAACACCCACGCACGCAGCATACGCCTCCCTTAGTGGTATAGTATCTGAACGGATCAATGTCTGATCCGATCCGATCAGATCTATACTAGCGTCCCCAGCAGTTTAGGGTTCCCAAAAACGCAGCGATAGCGGGATCAACCCAGATACCTGCTAGCACCTGCGTTTTGCCCCTCCGCCCAGCCCAGCCCACCCAAGTGCAGTATCAATCGATCACTGTCACTTACAAAACACTAAACGCATAACTGCAGCGTTCGCAGAGTCAGGCCTGATCCCTGCGATCGCTAACAGTTTTTTTGGTAGCGTTTTGGTGAACTGGCAAGCGCCAGCGGCCTAGTACACCCTGGTCGTAGTCAAACCAGCACTGCAGTAACACTTGGTGACGTGGCGAGTCCCATAAGTGCAGTTCAAGCTGGTGAGGTGGCAAGCACAAGTAGTGTCCTGCTGCCACCAAGAAGAAGACAAACAGGCCCGTTGTGCCCATAGTGCCCTTCCTGCTGCATTCGCCAATCCTAATTGGGAACCCACCGCTTCTGCAGCGCCCGTAATTCCCGTAATTCCCTTCCCCTATTTGCTGAGAGGTATAGTGAGTATTTTGCAGACCTCACTTTTTGTCACAAAGTTTTGAAAAACAAATGAGAGCTGCAAAATACTCACCATGCCTCTCAGCAAATAGCCCCAAAAAGTCTCCCACACATGTGGTATCCCCATACTCAGGAGAAGCAGCTAAATGTATTTTGGGGTGCAATTCCACATATGCCCATGGCCTGTGTGAGCAATATATCATTTAGTGACAACTTTGTGCAAAAAAAAAAAAAAAAAAAATTGTCACTTTCCCGCAACTTGTGTCACAATATAAAATATTCCATGGACTCAACATGCCTCTCAGCAAATAGCTTGGGGTGTCTACTTTCCAAAATGGGGTCATTTGGGGGGGGTTTGTGCCATCTGGGCATTTTATGGCCTTCAAAACTGTGATAGGTAGTGAGGAGTGAAATCAAAAATTTACGCCCTTAGAAATCCTGAAGGCTGTGATTGGTTTTCGGGGCCCCGTACGCCGCTAGGCTCCCAAAAAGTCCCACACATATGGTATCCCCGAACTCAGGAGAAGCAGCTGAATGTATTTTGGGGTGCAATTCCACATAGGCCCATGGCCTGTGTGAGCAATATATCATTTAGTGATAACTTTTTGTAAATATTTTTTTTTTTTTTTGTCATTATTCAATCACTTGGGACAAAAAAAATAAATATTCAATGGGTTCAACATGCCTCTCAGCAATTTCCTTGGGGTGTCTACTTTCCAAAATGGGGTCATTTGGGGGGTTTTGTACTGCCCTGCCATTTTAGCACCTCAAGAAATGACATAAGCAGTCATAAACTAAAAGCTGTGTAAATTCCAGAAAATGTACCCTAGTTTGTAGACGCTATAACTTTTGCGCAAACCAATAAATATACGCTTATGGACTTTTTTTTTTACCAAAGACATGTGGCCGAATACATTTTGGCCTAAATGTATGACTAAAATTGAGTTTATTGGATTTTTTTTTATAACAAACAGTAGAAAATATCATTTTTTTTCAAAATTGTCGGTCTCTTTCCATTTATAGCACAAAAAATAAAAACGGCAGAGGTGATCAAATACCATCAAAAGAAAGCTCTATTTATGGGAAGAAAAGGACGCAAATTTCGTTTGGGTACAGCATTGCATGACCGCGCAATTAGCAGTTAAAGCGACGCAGTGCCAAATTGGAAAAAGTCCTCTGGTCCTTAGGCAGCATAATGGTCCGGGGCTGAAGTGGTTAAAGTACACCTAGGGGTACATATATAAGTTTGGAATCCTTTTTATTTATTTATTTTTAGGAATGTTAAGGCAATTTAATGTCATGTAAATGCTGACAATTAACTTTTCTTTTGCCCATCTTTGGTCTTTTGCTATGGAAAGTGTTTTATCTGTCTGAGAAGTACAAACAGTACCTTTATTACATACACCTTAAAGTGATTGTAAAGGCTCATTTTTTTTCCTATAAAAATAACAAACATGTTATACTTGCCTGCTCTGTGCAGTGGATTTGCACAGAGCTGCCCAGATCCTCCTCTTCTCGGGTCCCTCTTCTGTGATCCTGGCCCCTCCCTGGTGTTCAGTGCCCCCCACAGCAAGCAGCTTGCTATGGGGGCACCTGAGCTGAGTCACGGCCCTGCCCCCTTTCTCCCCTGATTGGCTAGCTGACTTTAATTGACAGCTGCAGGCACTGCTGTGTCTCAGCCAATCAGGAAGGAGAATCTCGGAGGCATTCGTGGACATTGCTGGACAGAGAGGGACCTCAGGTAAGTATTAGGGGGTGCTGGGGCAGCTGCTGCACACAGAAGGCTTTTTAATGCATATAATGCATTAAGATAAAAAAAACTTCTGCCTTTACAACCCCTTTAAAATTGATCCTGCCAGAAAACTAGTGAGCGTGTAAGTTCTTGTGCGCTCTGTCCATGTTGCTGCAAAATCTCAAGCAGTGCTATCAGCACTACTCAGCTCACTGCTATAAACCACAGAACACCCCAGCCCCATGTTATGGAGATGGGGAGAGGTGAAGGTACAGATGCATTATAGTGACTGTGTGTTGTCACCCTGGGACAGGAATTGTGGTAAAGGCAGGATCACCAGGTAAAATAAAAGAGGAAAAAAAACTAATACAGCCGCCACATCTAAGAACTGATGAGCTGCAATTACATATTTGGTCTTTTGTTTATACTGTATATACACTGGAAAATAATGTATTTCATTGTTTTTTCCTTTCTACACGTGAAATAAATCACCTGAGACCCCTTTTACACTGGGGCATTTTTCAGGCGCTTTTGGGATAAAAATAGCGCCTGTAACCTGCCTGAAAAATGCCTCCCCTGCAGCCCCAGTGTGAAAGCCCAAGTGCTTTCACACTGTAGCGGTGCACTTGCAGGACGTTAGAAAAAGTCCTGCAAGCAGCATCTTTCGGGTGGTGAAGGAACGGTGTATACACTGCTCCTCCACCGCTCCTGCCCATTGAAATCAATGGGCACCGCTGCTGAAGCGCCTGCAAAGCTCTTTGGCAGTGGCACTTTGCGGGCACTTATAACCCTTTATTTGGCCGCTAGTGGGGGTTAAAAGCACCCCGCTAGGGGCCGAAAAGTGCCGCTATTACAGCGGTAAAACGCTGCTAATATTAGCGGCGCTTTACCGCTAACGCTCCCCCGCCCCAGTGTGAAAGTGCCCTGAATGTGATGGGTATTTTTATCAGTGTTTGGTTAATATTTTACAAACCCTGTCTCTGTATATAGTGTGTGAATATAAGTGATAGTGGGGGCAGACCTATTTTGATTATTACATATATAGGCTCTTTTTCTTGCTTAATGTTGCTGCCTAGCTGTTCTTATTATTTTACTGCATGTACAGTGGGGAAAATAATTTTTTGATCCTCTGCAGATTTTGTAAGTTTGTCCACTTACAAAGAAATAAAGGGTCTTTCATTTTTTATCATATGACCAAGGCCCACAAACCCGGAAGGAAGACTGGGTGAAGATTGAAGCTCCTGCATTGGTGACAGCTCACCACTGGAGGGCTTTGTTTTGCAGGTATCGTATTTATCGGCGTATAACACGCACATTCATTTTAAGAGGGAAGTTTCAGGAAAAGAAATTTAAATTTTAAATAAGGAACTTTGAAGCAAAATAAGGGTCAGTGCCCATCTGCAGCCATTGCCATCAATGCAGCCTGATCAATGCAAATCTGCAGCCTCACAAGTGCCATCAATGCAGACTTATTAGTCCACATCAATGCAGCAGCCTCACCATTACCATCAATGCAGCAGCCTCGCCATTGCCATTAATGCAGCAGCCTCGCCATTGCCATTAATGCAGCAGCCTCGCCATTGCCATTAATGCAGCGTCCTCGCCATTGCCATTAATGCAGCGGCCTCGCCATTGCCGTGAATGCAGCGGCCTCGCCATTGCCGTGAATGCAGCAGCCTCGCCATTGCTGTGAATGCAGCAGCCTCGCCATTGCCGTGAATGCAGCAGCCTCGCCATTGCCATGAGTGCAGCAGCCTCGCCATTGCCATGAGTGCAGCAACCTCGCCATTGCCATGAGTGGAGCAGCCTCACCATTGCCATGAGTGGAGCAGCCTCACCATTGCCATGAGTGGAGCAGCCTCACCATTGCCATGAGTGGAGCAGCCTCACCATTGCCATGAGTGGAGCAGCCTCACCATTGCCATGAGTGGAGCAGCCTCACCATTGCCATGAGTGGAGCAGCCTCACCATTGCCATGAGTGGAGCAGCCTCACCATTGCCATGAGTGGAGCAGCCTCACCATTGCCATGAGTGGAGCAGCCTCACCATTGCCATGAGTGGAGCAGCCTCACCATTGCCATGAGTGGAGCAGCCTCACCATTGCCATGAGTGGAGCAGCCTCACCATTGCCATGAGTGGAGCAGCCTCACCATTGCCATGAGTGGAGCAGCCTCACCATTGCCATGAGTGGAGCAGCCTCACCATTGCCATGAGTGGAGCAGCCTCACCATTGCCATGAGTGCAGCAGCCTCACCATTGCCATGAGTGCAGCAGCCTCACCATTGCCATCAGTGCAGCCTGATCGATGTCCATCTGCAGCCTAGAGGGGACAGGGAGGGGGGCGGGACGAGCGCCGACAGATTATATACAATGAGAATCTCCTATGATAGACAGAACAGTGGTCCAATGGTGGCACAGGAGATGGGACTTCCTATTACAGAGGCCGCCAAGTAAACAGGAGATTCTCACTGTATATAATCCGATGGCGCTCGTCCCGCCCCCTCCCTGTCCCCTCCGAGGCAGCTAAAATTGGAGTGTTGGCGTATAAAACACGCACACGGTTTTTGCACCCGATTTTCATGGTGAAAAAGTGAGTGCTGTACGCCAATAAATACAGTAAGTCTGTTTATAATGTGCTATAGGGGGAACAAACGGGAGCACCAGCCTGGGTGCAGTAGTTTAACGACCCAAATTTAGAATAAAAAATGTATAATACCTACCCACAAAGGTGGTGCTATAACCCACATATGTTAGACAAAATGTCTTAGTCAAGTGGAGGTGTCCCAGGCATCTAACAGCAGATGATACAAAGCTGTGAAGCTTGGGGTGTCCCTCCGTATAGCAAACTGTCAGCCGAAAAGCCGGTAACCAACGTAGAACGCACAGACCTCTGAAGAAGAAGCGGATGCTTTAAAACACGTCACCTGACTATTCCGAGGTCTCCAAATGGATGACGCCCCTGGCGCATTCCATACTGCTAACTGGCTTGTCAGCTGACAGTTTGCGATCCAGACGGACACCCCAAGTTTCATAGTGTTGTATCATTGGCCTTAGATGCCAGGAACACCTCCACTTGATCTATCTGTGCATGATGTCATAAGCCTAGGCTTTTTACCAGGCAAGAAACAGGAAGTGGGCTGTATAAGGTATTTACTGGCAGAAAAAAATGTTTTACTATCCAAAGTTAAAACCACAAGGGCAGAAGATTCAATAGATGGAAAGTTGAAAAAATTACTGAAGGTCTGCTTTAAGGACTTTTTAACTGTTTGGTGTCTAATTTTTCTTGCTACATTTCACTTTTTTCATTTATAATGTGCTATAGTATGCGGTGAATACTAGCACATTATCACACTATTCTGCAGGAGACCAACTTTTTTCTATTTTATTTTTTAATTTTTTTGCGGTTTACTATTAATGCTTACATGTCCCCTGTTATTTGTGTGAAGTGTGAATATTAAAGTGGAGGAAAAGGCTTTGTGTGAGCCCCTTCTCTGTAGAAGCCATGCCCAGACCTAAGGGGTAACCCAATGGGAAAATGATGGAGTGAACAGGGCAGGCTGACAACGCTGCTGCTAACTGTGAGGGCAGTGGCTTAATGTTGTCAGCCTACACCAGGAAGTGCCAATACTGGCAGGTTTTCTGGGAATAAACCACTGCAACAGATTTGCTTAAGAAAACTTTTTTTTAGTGAGGTCTAATGCCAGACATGCCTAAGGCCCAAAGGAAATAACATTATTCTCTATGGTGCCTGTTTACATCAATGGAACGTGGTGTGGTGCAATTTTTAAAAGGTGTAGGTGCTTCTTTTGGTGCAGAATGTTGCGATTTTTGGTGCCATAGGCTTCATTGGGAAAGCATGAAAAGTGCATGTATTTACATTTTTGGCATGTTTTTGTGTTTAACAACCAGCACCTCCCCCCTCCTACAAAAAAGCATAAAGAATGAAAACACATTAAAAATGGACATAAAAAAATGCGCTACAGCACCGCACGGAAAACTCTTGATTACGCAGCAGCACTAGTATGAGCCTAGGTTAAAAAATGTATTTGGTTTTCCATGTACTAATCAATGCCCTGTCAATATACAGATCAGGAACTGTGATTTTAGTCTGTGTACTGGCTTTGGGTCAGTGACTCGGGAAGCATCGAAGCCAGGCAGAGCCAGACAAAGGAAGTCCAAAATGGCAGGTAGTCTTTAAGTTGCCTATAATCGGGAAGATAATCTGTAGAGAACATTTGTTACTGACCTTCCAAGGTAAGAGAAATAGATCTGTGTGTTGTCAACTGCAGATGCACTAAGATATGGGCAGACCTCTGGACTGTGCAAGGAAGGCATGACTGCTAAAGTTGAAATTAATATACTTTTACCCCCTCTGATTTTTGAGACAAGCAATAATAATCCAATAAGATCTAAATTACAACCCAATAATTAAACCACTTCTAGATCTAATCCAGGGGCGCCCAACCGCTGGCCCGTGGACCACATGTGGCCCACCACCTCCTGCTCTGAGATGGTGGGCCAGCAAGCCCAGATCGCGGTTCCCAACCCGCCACCCCCGAGCATCACAGAACAGAGCCGGTGTTCTGTCAAAACAGCCAACTTGTCTAAATCTACAACCACGTCACTTCCGGTGATTCTCCAGCATAAGTAATTGGAGATTTGGACGAGTTTGCTGTTTTGACACAACACCGGCAGCGTATACACTATGGTACACCATATAATGAGTGGACATTGTTAGTCTGCCCGCTACTAACCAACGACATGGCCGCCTCCAAGGCGGCGACAACTTTTTCCTCCTTAGCCGCTGTTATTTCAAATAATTTCAAACAATTGCCGGTGTTGTGTCAAAACAGGCAACTCGTCGGAATCTCCATTTACTGATGCTGGAGAGTAACCGTAAGTGACGTGGTTGGAGATTTCGATGAGTTGGCTATTTTGACAGAACACCAGCACTAGAGGAAGCGGAGCCGATGCTTCCTGTATAGCGCCACCTCCTGTCACAGGCAGAGTGATACCAAATGTACTTCATCTGTGACAGGAGTGCGATACAGGAAGCATCAGCTCTACTCTACTGCAGCCGCATGCTTCCTCCAGCGCCAGCTCCTGTCACACTGATACTTGGGGATGGTGGGTTGGGAACCCGCCAGCAGGACCTACCAGTAGTACTAGCCCTGGAGGAGAGCCAGCAGCAGCCACCAGCCATATCTGCCTGGGGGACAGCAGCAACCCAGCGATACCTGCAGGAATCCTGAGAAAGCAGTGAAGATTGAGGTCAGCTGAGGAACAGGTACAGCAGTGCATCTGTGTGAAAGCAGCCTTAGGCCCCTTTCACACAATCGGTCCGATTGGGTCCATCTGTTTCTCAAGTGGACCCAATCGGACCCTCCATTTATCTCTTGCGTCCTATTACCATGCCCATCCACTTAAAAAACAAAAAAAAAAAAACAGAAGTGGATCCGTCCCCTTCTGTCTGGCTGAATCGGAGGGCCCATAGAGTAGAGTGGTATGTGTCTGCATATGCAGACTGTCCACGGGCCTGTCATCTGCCCGCTCCGCTCATTGTGGCTTACCAAGTCGCTAAAGTGGCCCTCGCTCTTCAAAAGGTTGGGCACCCCTGATCTATTCACTCATGCTGCGTACACACGACCAGACTTTTCGTCTGAATGAACTCCGAAGGACTTTTCGACGGAGTTCCGCTGAAATGGACTTGCCTACACACGATCACACCAAAGTCCAATCATTTCGAACGTGATGACGTACGACTGGACTAGAAAAGTCGTTTTTGGTCCGTCGGACTAGCATACAGACGAACGTTTTTTCGATACAAATTGAGTCCGTTGGAAAGATTTGAAACATGTTCTATTTCTAAGTCCGTCAGAATTTTCGACAGAAAAGGTCCGATGAAGCCCACACACGATCGGAATGTCCGACGGAATGATTCCGTCTGACCTTTTCTGCCGAAAAGTCCGGTCGTGTGTACGCGGCATAAGAAGGTCAACAAGGAAATTATTAACTAAAAGATTTGCTTTTGAAAGTGACACATTACCACTACAGCATAAACTAAACAGACATTTTTATTACTGGACATTATGCTGTTTGTGTGGTTCTTTCAAAAGTCATTCCAGGACTTGTAGGATACAGGATACTATGTATCTAAGCCCATAAACTATAATTTTATGTATTACAGCTTATAGGAGTCCCTTCTGACTGTGAATGTGATTTTTGCAAAGTACATCCTGAAATTGACCAGAGAATTTAAAACATTGACAAGGCAATCAAACATTTTCAGGGGTTTTCTTTTGAAATTTGTTAAGACCGTAATGTATTATCAAATTCTTTGAAAAACGTTTTTTTTTTAATTTCTGTACAAAAGTTTGAGTGGAATTCTGCTGGTGTATGGTCAGATTTAGATGTGGTATCTGCATTAGTTTGAATTTTTTAGGCTCTTCCGCCAGAACATAGTCTCTTCTGCTAAGAAAAAAAAAAAAAAACCTCTGTTAGCAATTTTTTTGGAAGGAACTTCCGTTCCACTTGAACCCCTTTACACTGGCCAGAGCTGCTGTCTGAGGCCGATGGGGGGGCTACTGATCATGCAGCACTGGTGTTAATTGTGCAGTGCTGGTGTCAAGGAGAACCCATGCTACTGGCTCCTGGTCATTGAGAGTTGAATGTAAGCTGTCTGTGACAGCTCGTTACCAGTTCTGGGGGTGCCACTGAACAAGACAGCAATTTATATATGCAGCAGCTAGACCTTAAAGCTGAGCTAAACTTACCTTTTCTATAACTGTCCCCATCCCTCGTCATTGGCCAGCCAAGGATGACATCACTCCTGCACATGTGCAGGAGTCAGTCAGGCAAGTCGTTGCATGTCTTTTCTGCAATAAAGATCCTGTCTGCTTGCAGTGTGTGACAGTGGAACTTTAGTTCCACTTTAAGGCCCTACCGCGTATACACTATACTCTCAAAAGTATTGGGACGCCTGCCTTTACACGCACATGAACTTTCTGGCATCCCAGTCTTAGTCCGTAGGGTTCAATATTTAGTTGGCCCACCCTTTGCAGCTATAACACCTTCAACTCTTTTGGGAAGGCTGTCCACAAGGTTTAGGAGTGTGTCTATGGGAATGTTTGACCATTCTACCAGAAGCACATTTGTGAGGTCAGGCACTGATGTTGGACAAGAAGGCCTGGCTCAAAGTCTCCGCTCTGATTCATCCCAAAGGTGTTCTATCAGGTTGAGGTCAGGACTCTTTGCAGGCCAGTCAAGTTCCTCCACCTCAAACTCTCTCATCCATGTCTTTATTGACCTTGCTTTGTGCACTGGCCCTAATCATTTGGTGGAGGGGGGATTATGGTTTGGGGTTGTTTTTCAGGTGTTGGGTTTGGGCCCCTTAGTTCCAGTGAAGGGAACTCTTAAGGCGTCAGCATACCAAGACATTTTGGACAATTTCATGCTCCCAACTTTGGAGGAACAGTTTGGGGATTGCCCCCTCTTGTTCCAACACGACTGCGCACCAGTGCACAAACATGGTCAATAAAGACAAGGATGAGCGAGTTTGGGGTGGAGGATCTTAATTGGCCTGCACAGCGTCCTGACCTCAACCCGATAGAACACCTTTGGAATGAATTAGAGCGGAGTCAGCGAACGCATGTCTCTCTTGCAGTAAAGCCTCTTGCACATTGCAGCTTGAAAAAACTCAGTACAGCTTTTATTATTATTATTATTATTTTTTTTTACTGGACTAAAATACAGCCCATTAATTGTAATGTGCCTATGCACACAGGTGCATCAACAAGTGCCATGCCTTCTTCAGTAAAAAAAAAAATAAAATTGAAAAATCAACTTTTTTGGTCAGTAATTTACGCCTCGTGCCAAATGCTCAGTTACATGTTGTGCAGAAAGAGAACGTGAGAATAATTACGGTAAATACGCGCAGGTACATACCAAAGAGAGTGTGAAAAAGTAAATGCTCAAACAGGAGTATCATGTGCAAGAAGCCTAAGAAGCTGCCTACTTGCAATTTTTTAATATAGGTTTGATTCCACTTTAACACAATAAGTTAGTTCCAAACACATTATGTGCTGCATCTGTTACGTCAATGAAAGGTAAAACCTAAAGAAAGGAGATTTCCCTGGCGGAGCAATGATTGACAGCTCTATTCAAGCCTCTTGTCCTAAGCAACGGAGGGGGATCTCACATGGGACAAGTGGAAGAGACACCGGTCCTTTGAAATGTGGACCAATAAGGAATCCTCCTCCTGTCCCCAAAACAATGCGTCCGATGACAAAGCCCTGATGAACATATGTTTATAAATAACCAAGGGGCTTCCTTTAAATCTGGCTAGAGCTGAAAGCGGACAAGAAAAAAAAGAAATCAGGACATTGAGCAAAGTTCTCTTGGCTGCAGAATCCCAAGCAGTCCTCTTGCAGATCCTCTGTGTTCACTGGGTGCTTTTGTCATCCCCTACCCCCTCCTCCTTTCCCTCCCCTCTGCACATTTATTTCCATGGCAACAATTCCAAGGCATTCTGCAGGCTGCAAACTACTTTCTCCACGCAAGCTGGCATTGTCAGGGCTCAGTGCGTCCGCACAGCTCGCAATGAATTAAGGGGCAGGAGATGGCTAGTTACCGGAGGGGCCCAAGGACTGGGAGAGGACAAACAACCTTCAAATGACCTCATCATCTTGTACTGGTCCAAAGTGAGCATTTCGGATTGATCCCGGTATAGGTTTGGATGGAACGTTTCAGAATCGGGCAAATGGTGCTGCATTACTGGTAAGCTTGATGGGCTGCTATCTGATGGCTTGTGGGTTTTCCAAGGAGTCTGGTGATGTCTCTCTTGCATCCTTAATTGTCTGCGAATTGATCTGCATCCTCTGAGCTTTGGTTACATATGTCCTTGAGGATGTCTCCAGCCCTGATGACCAGCATCACATTGGATCCAGGCTGGTTATGACACGCACGGCTGCTTTCCGCTTTATTCTGTGAGCTTGACTGGGCTTATTCCGCAGTGCAAAGACCGCAAAGAGTAGTAACCCATAGCAACCTATCTGAGTTCAGTTCACATAAGTTGGACCTCCTGAATAATTAATGCTGATTGGTTTCTATGGGTTATTGAACATTGCCGAAAAAGTCAGTATTTAATGCTGACGTAAAGTTGCACATTCATGCTTCATTGAATAACCTTTTTTATTTATTTATTTTTTTTTTTAGAAAATTAAAACTTGAGAACTGAATACGTTTGCAAATTGGATCTTTACTGTGTTGTAAATTAAGAAGCATGCAATCTGTTTTAGAACACAATTAGTCTCGTCTTTAAATATAGCTGGCAGAGCAGCAAATGGTGGGAAAAAAAAATACAATTTGTTAATCGAATGAATTCTCTATCTTGGATGTGTACACCTGGCTTTGTGCAAGCACATGGAATTTTGGAACCCCTCTTTAGACAGCTAGGTAACCATAGACAACACGTGGGAATGTACAGAATTTGAACCTTTTTTCTTTGGCTGCAATAGATACTGTATTGGCATAATACAGCGACATCGGTAATTAGAACCGATTTATGCATTGTCACCTTGACTAATTTGTCAGAGAATTGAAATTTTTGCTTTACAATTTTAATCATGCCAAAAGTTTAAATGATTAACAGTAACAGATTATTGTGCTCAGAGTACGCTGCTTAATACAGTCTGCATTCCAGATTTCCTGCCATTCCCGGGTTTAATAGCAGCCTAGATTGCAAATCCTTAAGATTTATGTTTGGGTTATCAGAGCCGTCCCGTTGATTGGTGGGAAATGTGAATCCAATTCACTTTCCTGTATATATTCATTTTGACAAGCACGCTGTCAGCAGTGTTGCCTTGACAACCGGTGGTCCTATGTGATGGCGCGCGAGATAATGGTGATGATTCAGGGGTCTTCAGATATTGCTCATCGTTTTAGAATCCAGAGGCGACTCAGCCTCTCAGGATCATCGCAGCAAGCTCAGGAGAGACGCACGTTCCATTCAGCCAGCTGTACTAATGCTGCTTGTACAGCCATTATTGCTGAGTTCAGTGTAAACTAGGCCATTTAGAGAGGTTTAATTGTCTGGAAGGGACTCCGCTCTGCTGAGGTTTGACAAGTAAGGCCTTAAATATTCATTATTATGATTATAGTAATGTACTGTAGTTGCGTAGTTGTGTGTGTGTGTGTGTGTGTGTGTGGTATCGCTTGTTGTAATTCGCACTTAGAGTAGCTGTTTAGCTGAGTCAGCGTTTTCATTTCTAATGCACTGCTTGGGGTGTAAAATGCACCATTCCTCCACAAAGTTCTGGGGCTGTCACAGAAAAAGAAGGCAGCTTTTGAGAAGAGTAGCCATTGCACACAATGTAATTGAATGTAGAAATCAATGCAACAAAATGGCAACACTTTAAAGGGCAGTGACAAGTGACAACATTTAATACTGTTGGATCCAACGGGGTTCATTAATGGAGAGGATTAGATGCAGTAGACACACATCTACCAAGAGCAGAGAACCCTGCAAACCCTTTCATGTGCTTGTATGACATATATCACCAATGTCGTGTTAAAACATAAAAAAAAAAAAAAGAACAATGGCAGCTGCTCTGATCTGCTTGAAACTGGCAAAAAGGGAAAGGTGTACAAGGGCAGGGCAGTATACAAAACCATACAGTATGTAATGCAAGGGCCTGGATGACTTGAAACAAATTGAATGGGTTGTTTAGGTATGTCCTTATTACATAGTTTTGTTAAATCTAAAGATTATATGAAGATTGTACAATCTAATTGTATAGTGTATGGCCAGCTTATGTTGCCTACATCTGCAAATACATATGAAAACAACACTGCAAGGTCAAGGAACCTGTAATCAGTATGGTCCCTAACTTTAAACTCTTTATTAAAATGTTATAAAATATTACATAAACTTCAGCTCCTGAATTGCTGTCATTTACTTACAATTACACTGTAGCAATATTTACCACTGAACCCTTCCCTTATTAATGTCTTTGCATTATGCTGCATGGAAGGTTTTGTCAATATTCACATTATGCTAGCTATATAAACACTCACAGTTGGGACTGCAAATATAGATTCTGTTGCTGGGAAGTGATTTGTATCTCGCCTCAAGAACTTCTGCAGCCGCTTAACTGCCTGTTCACATCAGAAAGTGGTGCTGGAAACCCATGTTCTGTGCATGTTTCCAGCACTGCATTCAAACGCACTGGGTGTGCGATCTGCTGCACGTGTCAATCAATTCCTAATGACAACCCAAATGCAGATTGCAAACACAATGCATTTGCCAGCACCGGATTGCATGGTACCGCAGTACCATGCGATCCAGTTGCAATCTGTTTTTAAAAGTAGATCATTTTTGGTGTGATGCAGTACGATTTCAGCCTATTCAAATGAATGGGCTGAAAAATGCATTGCAAGGAATAGCACAGGAATGTTCACTGCGTTCTGTGCAATTCCAGTGTGAACCAACACTAAAGGCTAAGTTCACCTTTTCTAAAAAAATAAATATATGTGCATTTAATATTTTATTACACTGCAGCCTGTAAAGCATTGCGGGTGCAATGTCAGGCTCCTGCAGACTCTCAGTACAGCTGTCTGCTCGTACCTCCCTTATGGGCTAACAGTTACTAAAGTGCAGGAAGTGTCACTATGACAGCCCTGACCAGAGCCCTAACTGTTCAGTTGAGAACCACAAGCCATCTGCCGCAGTGTGAGATGGTACATGTAGTTCATTCATAGAACCTTGTGAATGAAAGACGCGGCTGTGTGGGTGGATGGGAAGATGGGTGTAACATGTCGCATGTTACAGAAGATGAGCTTTTCCTTTAATAAAAGGAAATGCCATGTTATGATGTTATGTAGGTTTCCTTTTTATTTATGTTTTTCCCTTAGGAAAACTAAATTGGTTTTGGGCCCATTTTTAAATTTTTTTTTTTTTTAAGTTTTTTTATTTTTTTTTAGAACCATTTTATACCGGTTTTTATCATGTTGATACAATCTTTGTTTTACAATTATTTACAAATTATTACATGAAAAAGGATTCCCAAAGCACTACAGATTAATTAGAAAGACGGCTCAGCAGACACTTCTTGTTTTAGGTACCCTTGTCTCACTAAAATCTCTTACTTAAAGTGATTGTAAAGTCTCGTTTTTTTTTTCCCTTTAAAAATAACAAACCTGTTATACTTACCTGCTCTGTTTCAGTGGATTTGCACAGAGAGCAGCCCAGATCCTCCTCTTCTTGGGTCCCTATTCTGTGATCCTGGCCCATCCCTCCTGTTCAGTGCCCCCACAGCAGGCAGCTTGCTATGGGAGCACCTGAACTGAGTCACAGCTCACTGTATCCATTCAGACACGGAGCCCCCACCTGTCCCTGCCTCCTTTCTCCCCTGATTGGCTAGCTGACTTTGACAGCAGCGGGAGCCAATGGCGCAGCTGCTGTGTCTCAGCCAATCAGGAAGGAAAATCTTGGATGGCTGAGGCACTCATGGATATTCGCTGGACAGAGAGGGACCTCAGGTAAGTGTTAGGGGGGCTGCTATACACAGAAGGCTTTTTATCTGAATGCATAGAATGAATTAGGATAAAAAACCTTCTGCCTTTACAACCCCTTTAAGCCTCTGATAAGAAATGAGAAATTTTTACTTCTGTAAATATTGGGCTTAATTCAGCACGATGGAAAGTTGAAATGGCTCAATGTGTGAAAAAGAGACTTGAGCTCCATCTTTTGGCTGAATAGAGGAATGCATGCTATGGAATAATAATAATTATCTGTCAAAGAAAAAAAAAATAGGACACCACTGTACATATTAGATTAGGTTAAAGGGGTTGTAAAGTTATTTTTTTTTTTTTTTTAAAATAACAAACATGTTATACTTACCTTCACTGTGCAGCTCGTTCTGCACAGAGTGGCCCCGAACCTGGTCTTCTGGGGTCCCTCGGCGGCTGTTTCAGCTCCTCCCGCAAGCATTTACCACCTTCATGCGAGCTCCCTCGCACGGTGGTGAGTGCTTGCGGGCGCGCTCCCGTGATACAGCCGGCGGCTATAGCCGCTCGCTGTATCACTCGGCCCCGCCCCCCGGCGCGCCGCGTCATCGGATGTGATTGACAGCAGCGCGAGCCAATGGCTGCGCTGCTTTCAATCCATCCACTGCAGCCAATCAGCGACCAGGCTGAGCTGCAATGAAGCTGACGAGGACGAGGAGCGAAGATTCGAGGCGTCAGGTAAGTAAAACGGGGGGGCTGGGGGCGGCGGTACTGTCAAAAGTTTTTTCACCTTAATGCATAGAATGCATTAAGGTGAAAAAATTTTTACCTTTACAACCCCTTTAAATTATAGTGCACTTCTAAAGATCAATTTTTTTTTGCAAATTGGCTTCCAATACATGTAAGATCATTTTCCTGTTATTGCACTTTTAGGTATTGGTGAAAGAATTAATGAAAATTATAAAGTGAATGTTATATCAATAAGGACCAAACTTGGCCACCTTCTTGGTAACCACCAGTCTTCTTAAGTAAGATATAAATTTAAATTCAACACAGTGTTGAGAGAATTTGCTAAAGTTCAGTAATGTTTGTTAACTAGAGCTAAATCTGTTTTCCTAACTGATCTAACCTTGAATTTGTGGAAACCCTATATAAGCCATGACAGGCCACGGGTTGCAGGAAAGAAATTCACACGATTTCCCCATCAACACAGACAGTGCTAACAGGGGACTTCCTCCTGCTGAGCAAATTGTCTGCCCCCCCCCGCTGGGTCAAGACAGTGATTATCACTAGTGGCTATAGCAGCCGCTAGTGATAATTGCAAGTGAATCCAGCATGCTGGTTGCACCCAAGTTGATTGATCAACTTGGTGCATTCAGCCTGCTCACACAGGGTTCGAATCTTGGCTGGCTCCTGCTGAACTGGCTGAGATTCGAACCATCAATAGTCGGTCTTAGGGAGATGAAGGTGGTAGTGGGTTAGTATTCTGTACAATGCTTCCAGGTTGCCATACTGTATTGAATTTTACAGACAATTATAGTGACTGCAGGTTGAAATTGAAAGGTAATTTTTAATAACAATAAATTACAGCATGGGTTGTGTAGCACTTGTATATACTATTTTTTTTTTTTTTTATTTGCTATATTTTTCCACAAAAGTAGAATTATCCTTTAATTGAAATTGGAGCTCCAGACAAAAGTTGGGGGAGGCTTAAAACCTGTGCCAGAATGTGAGGGAAATCCCCTCTACAGGGACACTTCATAGTAAGGTGGGAAAGAGTCGGGAACCCTGTCCGAGGATTGTATTGCTTCAATAGAGAGAAGATTCTTCTTTTTCCTGTTTCATGAGAGGTGACACCAAGGCACGACGTGTGGTGGATTTCCAGACAAAAATAACATGTTTGGCTTTGATCCTTCCCTGTTCTATTAAAAACAGCCAAAAACTGTTTAGATCTGTAAATATAACTTGTCAACTTTTTGGAAGTGGGAGAGGATGATATGTAAGTTGGTTGAATAATAAAGCAGACAGGTCCTATAATGTGTTAGCTGTCATGATGTTGAGGCAAGGATAATGCCGCGTACATAAGACCGGTCTTTCCGTCAGAATAAACTCTGAAGGACTTTCCGACGGAGTTCCGCTGAAACTGTCTTGCCTACACACGATCATACCAAAGTCCAACCGTCTAGAACGAAAGGGGAAAGGTCTGGTGTCCCCAGTAACACACTTCCAACCCTCTAGAACGCGGTGACGTACATCACGTATGACGGGACAAGAAAAAGGAAGTTCAATAGCGAGTAGCTAATAGCTTCCGTCTCGTACTTGCTTCAGAGCATGCGTCGTTTTTGGTCTGTCGGAACAGCATACAGACGAGGGGTTTTCCCGATAGGAACTGATTCTGTCATAAATATTTGAAACATGTTCTATTTCTAGGTCCGTGCGAATTTTCGAAAGAAAAAGTCTGATGAAGCCCACACACGATCGGAATGTCCAATGGAATGATTCCGTCAGACCTTTTCTGACGGAAAGTGCGGTCGCGTGTACGCGGCATGAGAGTGCCACATCAACACCACTGTCAGTGTCTGCTTAGTACTGTGGTATTTTCCTACATCTTTAGGCTTCATGTACCTGGGAAGTTTCAAAACCTCTCCTGTACGATTTAACTTGACAGATAGTAACCGGCGTTTAAAAACGTTCGTTGTGCCACGTTTACATACCACGTTTAGCCGCGGTTTACCACGTTTGCATTTAGAAGCGTTTTTCGCATTGCAAATAGTCAAAAATGTATCTCCATTAAAACGCCTGTAAACGAAACGTAGCTAAAGCTGAGTTACCACGTTAACAAGCTGTTACAGGCATTTGGCGTTTCAAATGCCTCGCAACATTTGTCCTGTACGCATTTTTTTGCTTTCCAAAAATGCTTCTCTAAACTCAACTGCATAGAAACGGCTTTTCACAAATTCTGGAGTTTCTCATTGATCAACCTAGTTAAAAAAAAAACAGAGTGAGAAAATCTAGCAGTGTTTGCTTTGAAAAGTACTTTCCCAGTGAGGCTCTGAAGAATTGTTTTAGGAAGTACACTTCCAGTGACCCTGTGTGGAGATTGCTGTGTTCCTGCTGTAGTGGATTATACAGAATACAGGCTAAAGTAAACTGAATGCGGCTTCTGACTTTTAATAAAGCTTCAGTTTTTAGTTTCTTCCTTATTGGTGTCACATATTGTTTAGAATAGATCTTTGGCTGCCTACTGTAATTCTGTGGTGGGCTGTCAAAACTTAAAGGGGTTGTAAAGACAGAAGGTTCTATGCATTAAGATAAAAAGCCTTCTGTGTGCAACAGCCCCCTTAATACTTACCCGAGCCCCATCTCTGTCAAGTGATGTCCATGACTGCCTCGGCCGTCCTGATTGACTGAGACATAGCAGCGGCACCATTGGCTCCCGCTGCTGTCCATCAAAGTCAGTTAGGCAATAAGGAGAGAAAGGGGGCGGGGCTGATTCTGAATGAATACACGGAGCCACAGCTCGGCCCGGGTGCCCCCATAGCAAGCTGCTTGCTGAGGGAGGGGCCAGGAGCAGTGAAGAGGGACCCAAGAAGAGGAGGATCCAGACTGCTCTGTGCAAATCCACATCCAAATGACATGTTTATCATTTTTATAGAAAAAAATGAGACTTTACAATCACTTTTAATATCTTGGTGACCTCTGTAAATTCTAGGTTACCAATTTGTGTCTGCGAAAGCTATTTTCTCTTTAACTGCTTGCTGACCGCCGTCTGTCAATTGACAGCCAGGCGGCGCAGCTCTCGTTGCTCTCGTGCCGCCCTCGCCTTCCTGGCCCACCAGGGGGCTCGCGCGCCGCCGGCGGCACTTGCGCGCGCCGTGTCACTGGGGTCTCAATCGCACCCGCGACTGCCCGGTAACGCAGCAGGACCGTGGATCTGTGTGTGTAAACAAACAGATCCAGGTCCTGTCAGAGGAGAGGACACCGATGGTGTCTTCTCAGTACAGAGGAACACCGATCGGTCTCCTCCCCTTGTGAACCCCCTCCCCCTACAGTTAGAATCGCTCCCTAGGAACATAATTAACCCCTCGATCACCCCCTAGTGTTAACCCCTTCCCTGCCAGTCACATTTCTACAGTAATGAATGCCTTTTTATAGCACGGATCTCTGTATAAATGTGAATGGTCCCAAAAATGTGTCAAGTGTCCAATTTGTCCACCGCAATATCGCAGTCACAATAAAAATCGCAGATCGCCGCCATTACTAGTAAAATAAAAAAAAATAATAAAAATGCTGTAAATCTATCCCCTATTTTGTAGATGCTATAACTTTTGCGCAAACCAATCAATATATGCTTATTGCGATTTTTTTTTTTTTTTTTAAGCAAAAATGTGTAGAAGAATACATATCAGCCCAAACTGAGGAAAAAATTTGTTTTAAAAAAAAATGGATATTTATTATAGCAAAAAGTTAAAAATATTGTGTTTTTTTTTTTTTTTTTTTTCAAACTTGTCCCTCTTCTTTTGTTTATAGCGCAAAAAATAAAAACCGCAGAGGTGCTCAAATACCACCAAAAGAAAGCTCTATTTGTGGGGAAAAAATAACAATTTCATTTGGGTACAGTGTTGTATGACCGCGCAATTGTCATTCAAAGTGTGAAAGCGCTGAAAGCTGAAAAATGTCCTGGGCAGGAAGGGGGTGAAAATGCCCTGTATTGAGGTGGTTAAAGGATAAGTTCACCTTTGGGAACATGTTACATCTGTTTTTAGGGCGGAACATGTAACATGTTCCCACTGCTGCAGCCGTTCCCCGATCCACCGCCTATAACAGGGGTCTTCAAACTACGGCCCTCCAGTTGTTCAGGAACTACAATTCCCATCATGCCTTGTCATGTCTGTGAATGTCAGAGTTTTACAATGCCTCATGGGACGTGCAGTTCCACAACAGCTGGAGGGCCGTAGTTTGAAGAACCCTGGCCTATAGTGACAGCGACCCGGGGATCTTCTCCCTGAACTTACTGTCACATTTAAAAAAAAAAAAAAGTTTTCAATGATCTAGCAGAGCTCTGGTGAGAGCTCTAGATAGTTCATTGATGGTTCCTGTCATTGTGTAACTACCAGCCTATGCGAGGTACGAGCAGACCACTTCCACAGACAGTTTGCAGGAGCCTGAGATTACACCCACAATCTGCTGATCACGGGTGAAATGCTTTACTGTGTACTAATAAAAAGAATAATCCATTCACATGTTTTTACCTGCAAGAAGATGTGCATTTATTTGTTTTTTTTAAGGTGAGCTTATCCTTTACGATTTGAGATTTTTAAGATTCTGAGCAACGGGTGATGATAGGCAGCACCTGTAACTCTTAATCCTGCCAAGTGTTTTGTCTTATTAGTAAAAGATTTTCTTAGCATACTACAAATGCTCTTGATAGTGAGTGCATTACCAACATAAAACCCATTGTCAGCTCAGAGACTACATACAGTGAAATCCCCCCTCCCCCAGCAGCTACCATTGCTATACATAGTGGTAATTGCCACATAATGAAGACAGCTGATGCATATTTGGGTAGAAGCACAAACACTGCAAGGAAATCCCTTGGCTAGTGTAGAAATTGATATTTTGGTCTCATTAGAAGCTATTCCTGTGTAAGTGGAATGTTTTTTTGGAGGAAGGGGAGGTATGTTGTAAGAGGACTGTAGATATATGTAGTTACAGTGTATGTGTTCGCTTTCAAAGACTCTCGCAAAGATATGTTAAGGATTCCAATCCACATTTATTCATCAATGAAGAAGGATCATATTGCAAATGTTGCATTGGAATCAGGGCTGGTGCAAGAATTTTTGACACCCTAGGCAAAACCACATTTTGCCGCCCCACCCCTGACTCCACCCCCTTTGCCCTGCCCATGTATACTCCACCTTTTTAATGAAGCGCCCATTAAATGCAGCCTCACCAGCGCCTATCAAATGCAGCCTCACCAGCGCCTATCAAATGCAGCCTCACCAGTGCCCATCAAATGCAGCCTCACCAGCACCCATCAATGCAGTCTACCAGTGCCCATCAATTAATGTTTGCTTGATTCCATTCTTTAGAGAGTCGGGACACAGACACAGTCCTCCGCCTCTGGCTGCCAATGCTGAGACTTAGTTGCTTGCTGAAGAGAGTAGGAACACCAGTGGCCGGGCGCCCTAGGTAGCAGTGCGCTCTAGGCAGCTGCCTAGTTTGCCTAGTGGTAGCAACGGCCCTGATTGGAATAAATTAACACAATAACAAATATTTTCCAGCTTCTTGGCTATTTGTTGCACAGCACAGTCTACTCCCTTAGCCGGGCCACACTGCTCCAGTTTCAGCCTCTGTGCTGGATTGGTTCTCTCTCCGTCTCCAGAATAGACTTCTAGTCTGCTCACATGGAAAATTTCTGGCCATTTCAGACATTTTCTAATCATGCTAGAATCAAAATCCTGAATAAAGATAAAAATTAGTGGTTTCAATTAAGGTCAAAGAGATGGAAATGAAATTGCCTCTTTTAGACTTGAAGGAAAAATCGAATCGCATTTACTCTTGCTTTTTTAATGAACTGTATTGAAGCTGTTAGTTTATAGCCCAGTTTGCTCACACATGGTTGATCAAAATCATGGGTGGTAGATTGCTTGTTTTCAGGCAATAACGTTCAGTCTTATGTTTAATTCTTAGTTGAATGAAAGTGGTTGAAATTGCCTGAAAGTTGCCATGTATATACTGTATGGCATGCTTAAAGTGGAACTAAACCCATCGATTTAACTGTTTCCCAAAACTGTTACATTAAAGGCATGCTGTGATTGATAACTGTCAGTTGTTTGTGCTCTTAACCAAACTGTCATTCCCTCAAATGTCTGGTGTCAATACTGATCACATGTGCAGCACCATGGCAACTGCAGGTCAAATGGGGGTAGAGCTGCACGATTAATCGTTAAAGAATCGAGATCACAATTCTACCCCCCTCACGATCTTAACGCAGCATTTTCTGATTCAGTGCAGAGAGTTTTCTGCAGACGGCTGTAAAAAAAAAAAAAAAAAAACATGCAGCCTGCCAAGTTTATCACAACATCTTAGGTGGAGATAAAGAGAAACATTGTATCTTCTGTTTTTTTGGATCAAAGGAATGAACTTCAGTCTGTAAATGAGGTCAGTTTAACGGGGTTGTAGACCCTCGGTTTTTCACCTTAATGCATTCTATGCATTAAGGTGAAAAACCTTCTGTAGTGCAGAAGCCCCCCCAGAGTCCCCCTTTTTACTTACCTGAACCTGATCTTTCCACCTGCTCCAGCGCTGTCTCGGGTCCTCATTGGATAGATTGATAGCAGCAGCAGCCGTTGGCTCCCACTGTCAATCAAATCCAGTGACACGGGAGTCGGATGGGGCCGAGTCCTGCTGTTTGTGTCAATGGATGCAGCAGCAGGACTCGGGAGCGCGCCCGCATGGGTGCCCCCTTGGAATGAGGGTCTCTGAGGGGGCACTCGATCCGGGGAGGAGCACCCCTGGCACACCCCAGAAGAGGAGGATCGGGCCGCTCTCTGCAAAACCCTTGCACAAGAGGAGGTAAGTATAACCTGTTTGTTATTTAAAAAAAGCATGAACCTTTACAACCCCTAATCCTTTTTCTGACACTTGTTGCTTACGAGTTAAAATCAGTATTTTTTGCTAGAAATTTACTTGGAACCCCCAGACATTATATCTTGAATAACTAAAATGAAATGAATAACTAAACTGTGAAGTTAGCCCAATTTTTTTTGTATAATGTGAAAGAGGATGTTAAACCGCAAAAATCCGAATCTTTTTATTTTAAGCAAAAAAATTGTGATTGTTCTTTTTGGCCAGAATCATGCAGCTCTAAATAGGGGCTAAGATGGCAGCTTCCTTGGCTGTAAAGGATAGGATGGTTTAGTTCTTCTTTAACCACTTGACCTCCAGAAGATTTACCATCCGTCATGACCATTTTTTGCGATACGGCACTGCGTTACTTTAACTCACAATTGTACGGTCGTGCGACGCTGTACCCAAATAAAACTTGTGGACTTTTTTTCCCACAAATAGAGCTTTGTTTTGGTGGTATTTAATCACCTCTGCCCTTTTTTATTTTTTGTGCTATAAACAAAAAAAGAGCGTCAATTTTGAAAAAAACAAAACAATATTTTTTATTTTCTGCTTAAAACCTATCCAATAAAGAAATTTAAAAAATCTAATTTCTTCATACATTTAGGCCAATATGTATTCTGCTACATATTTTTGGTATAAAAAAAATCCCAATAAGCGTATATTGATTGGTTTGCGCAAAAGTTATAGTGTCTAAACTATGGGATATTTTTATTTATTTAAAAATTTTTTTTTACTAGTAATGGCGGCGATTAGCGACTTATAGTGGGACGGCCATATTGCGGCAGACATTCTGACACTTTTGACACTATTTGGGGACCAGTGACACTTATACAGTTATCAGTGCTAAAAAATATGTACTGTCACTGTACTAATGACACTGGCTGGGAAGGGTTTAACATCAGTGGTGATCAAAGGGTTAACTGTGTGCCTAGCCAGTGTTTTACTATACTGTGGGAGATGTTTTACTAGGAGAAGACATGGATCCTAGTCCCTGCTTTGCAGAGACACAGGTTCCATGCCTTCCCTCCTGTCAGAACGGCGATCTGCCTTCTTTACTGGATGATCGGTGGGTGCCAGGAAGACGAAGGGTGTGTGTGTGTGTGTGTGTGTGTGTGTGTGTGTGTGTGTGTGTGTGTGTGTGTGTGTGTGTGTGTGTGTGTGTGTGTGTGTATGTATGTATATATATATAATGTATATATGTGTGTGTGTGTATATATATATATATATATATATATATATATATATAATGTATATGTGTGTGTATGTATATAGATATAGATATAGATATTTAGATACGATTAAATTCTCTAAACAGTATTCCAATGTCACTTAGGTGTAATGTTGGTCTGAATCAGGTGCATATCTGGGGCCAGACAGGCCTGGACACATGCTCCCAATGTGTCCTCACACACTGCCTCAGCAGCAACAGCTTCCACAAGGTAGGCCTGACTGACTGCAGACTCTACATTCATCAGAAAGCCCATCTGTCTCTGATTAGGCTTCCCCATTGGGCTACCTTCTCTTATCCTTACCAGAATTGTCTGGCAGTGTAATTTACCACATTAGCAGTGTGACAGCCAGTATTTCAGTCACAATATATACATATGGTCAGCTGAAAGATACTTGATGGGTTGTATTGCCCATGGGTTCCAGAAACAAGATCTTGCATCTGAATTCCCAGCCCTGTGCCATATGCCCATCACATACACCATCTAATCACTGGCAATCTTTAGGGCTTATTCACATTAGTATGTTGCTGTAATGCAAAAAACACAGCGAGGTGTGTTGTGATGCCATTTAAAATGCCAGCCAAGGTACCTAGACAGTGCCCAAATGTGAGCCATCTGTGCATTATTGTGTGCTGGTAGCCCATTCAAAATGCCACATGTACACGTGTTACTGCAACATGCTAGTGTGAATAGGTCCCTTTTTTTTTTTTTTTACTTCTAGAGCACCTTTTTTCAACCAGAGTGCCCTCAGGGGTGCCTTGGCAAAATACCTCGAAAATGCCCAAAAACTATATACAAGCCAGTGGGTGAATCAAGCCTGCCTATTAGTTACACAAAGCTACAGGTTTTCATTGTGCACCTTTACAACATAATAGCTGCCGGTGTCCTAACAACCAATAATGTCATTGGTTAATAAGGAGGACATCGGGCACCTGCACAGCATCCCTGTTTGCCTCTCTTTTTCAGCACCAGGGTCACATTAGCTGAGTGAGGGAGAAGAGAAACATTGGAATACTAGCCAGTACCAGTGTGCAAAGGTGTATTTGCTTTGGAAGAATAAATCACCGCTAATGTTGGCCTACTCATCTGGGTGTTGCTACATTATGCAAAACTATTAGTTTCGTTTTTTTTTAATTTTAGAATGGGGTGCCTCGAGACTGAGTGGAGTTTTAAAGGGTGCCTTGACTGAAAAAAAGGTTAAAAAAAACACTGTAGAAAGACTAGAATACAGAAGCCTAGTAGAAGTAGATGGAGTATAATACAGGGGGTCCCCTAGTTACAAACATCCGACTTTTTGCTAGAAAATTACGACTCCTACTTACAAAAGGAGGCAGACAACAGGAAGTGAGAGGAAATCTACCCCTAGGAAGGGAAATTCTCTCCTGTAAGAGCTATTTTGGGGAAAAGATACCTCCACTGATGCTTTATCACCAAGGCTTGTTTCCACAACAACCCAAAATTTTCAAAATCCAATTGTCATTGGGACAGAAAGTGAGGTGTTCTTCTGAACAGAGGCACAGACAGCAAAACAAATGTTACAGGGGTGTTAACCCTTCCCTATGCTATCCAAAAAGCTTAAAAATAGTTTTTTTGGCTGGAGCTACACTTAAAAAATGTACCTGTTCCAACTTACAAACAGATTCAACTTAAGAACAAACCTACAGTCCCTAACTTGTTTGTAACCCGGGGACCCCCTGTATCAGGGCAGAACAGAAACGGTGAATGTTGAGGGCCCAAGGAGACAGGATTGTGTTTGACATGGTGACTAGATGGACACAGGTTGCATTTTATTATTGGCCAAGTAGACATGGGGATGCAGATACAACATCAAGATTGTGTCTTTCATACGCGCATGGCTGATGTTGGCAAGTGGGCCAGAAGTACGGTGGGAGTTGTAGTATATGGGGTATGTAGTATTTGGGGAAATATGCACTTTTTTGCATTCCAACAGTGGGGTCCTAGATATAAAACAAATTGAAAAATTTACAGTTTCTTTGAGTTACCTGCATGATGCTCCAATATCATCTGACAACCCAGAAAAATGCTTGTAGGTTAATTTGCATTTGAAGAAACTGCATAAGGATTTAGGTCTGTATCACTAGATAAAAAGCTCTTTTTTGGGGCTGGTTCTGATGTGATTGGTTCTGTTTATTCTCTGAAGTGTTCTGTGTGTGCATATGTATATGCGTGTGTATGTATATGTGTGTGTGTGTGTGTATGTGTGTGTGTGTGTATATATATATATATATATATATATATATATATATATATATATATATATATATATATAATGTGTGTGTGTTGCCAGTCAAACGTTTTTGACTTTCAATTTTTTGACTTTCAATTTTTTTTGGAAGCTTTTAATATCTTGTGTCTAAAATGAAAACAAATAAACAATTGGAGATGAATATTACATTTTGAAATCATCTTTTTTAGCAAAATTGAATCTAAATGTGAAACTTAAGCTGGGTACACACAGGCCAAAAATCGCCCTCAAACAGTCGGCTCGGCAGGAACCAGCTGACGAGCATGCGGAAAACCAGCTTCCGATCAGTGCTCACGACCAATGGCAATGCGCGCTGATCAATTTGTCCTGGCAGTGGGGGCAATCCCCCTGTCAGAACACAAGAACACAGTAACCCAACAGGGAGATCGCTGCATTAACATTGGATGTGTTAGTACAGCGATCTGTGGTTTTTTTACAGTCAGCCCACTGGGTTGAAAGAAAAAAAACTTTCCGTGTGTACCCAGCATAAGTCATCCTTTGCAGATCCAGCAGCTGAGAATACTTATGGCATTTTTTTTTCAATAGAAATAACCATTGTCTGCAAAGTTCTTCTCAACACAAATGCAATATGTTGTACTCATTGCTTTGCTCTTACCTTTTTGTCCAGTTCATTCCAAACCAGCTCAATGGGGTTTAAAGTAGGTTACGCTATAAATCAACATTCAAATGTTTCCTCCACTTTGCTCCCCATGGTCCAGCATACATTTTGTAGGAAATTGTATTTTAAAGATACCTGTTTATAGTGGTTTATCTATGCAGTCTTGTGACCACACAGCTCCATTCTCTCACTTCTTCTGGTGGGCCTGATACAGCTGGTGGAAGAGAACTCTCTCCCACTCTGGCTAGAACCATGGATGTTGGTGGTTGACGTCACTGCTCTGTGGAATTCGCCCCCCCCATTGTCAGCCCTCCATATCACATAGAGGAGCCAGAGCTTTGCATTAAAAATGTTTTCAAAAAAATAAAATATATATATATTTACAGTGCAATTTGTTAGAAAAGTATGCATAGGGGGAAAATGGGAGGACACATTTAAATGTTGTTTTATCACTTAACCTTTCCTTATAATATAAATCTGGAGATTTTGCTTCACATTCTATAGCTTGAAGCCTAGGAGATATGTTTTGGGTCTTTATCTTGCTGTAGGATGAACCCCTTACCAGGTAAGTGTAAACCAGGGGGTATATTCATACCTATATAATAATTTAGCTAATGCTGACTGAAAAGTCATGTATAGTTGTTTGCATTGTTGTTCGTGCATCAAAGTAGTCGGTCGGGCTTACCTGTGCCCTTTCATAGGGGGTAAAAAACCTTTGTCACTGTAAATGCTAGTTGGAATCCCCCAGAGTGTAACAGTAGAGGTTGACTGTGAGTATATACCGTATGTGTATAGAAGAATTCTGTATATTCCAAGACTCCCAACAAGCCAGACTAGAATAGCTAGTTATTCAAAAGCACATTCTGTATTGTGTGGGTGTTTGTTCTAGATTAAAATCGTACTCATGTTGAGATTTATGTCTTTGCAGAGGTAATTTAAAAGGATTTCCAAGAAAAATGGAAATTCCCTGTTTGTTTGGGCTTTCTACCTCCCATACCTCTCTTGTAATCAATGGTGAGACCCACTTCTTGCTGTTGCCTACATTACATAGCAGACTTGAGTTAGGCCAGTTAAATACAATGATTTTTGTAGATAACCTTTGTAATTTGCAGTTATGCAGTAATACAATGTTTTACTAGCTGATAGAAGTGGAAAATCTGTAATGTCTTCTCTGATTAAGAAAATTTGAGAGGTACATAAGGCTGACACACATGTGGGGGATCTTGCAGAAACTAGCGACATGAAAGGCAAACTCTATTGTGGCTATCAACCAGTCAGCGCTTTCTGCATTAAGGACATGAACCTGAGAAGCTTGTTTGTTTCTACTGGCGATTTTGATCTTTTGTATAGTGCAAATGTATTACAAAGTGCTCAATGGAGAACAATTAACCTTTTGAAATTCAACTCTAGCCTAAACGTTTTTTTTTGTTTTGTTTTGAAAAGAATAGGGATAATAAGCTGTCTATGACCCTTTTGGGGAAATTTACCTCATCTCCTGTTCTATTGACACATTGGTATACAGTTAAAAAAAAAAAAAAACAGGACATCTAAACCCTTTTGACCTCCATGCAAAGTATGGCTTGTTTTGAAGACTGTCAGTTTGTCTACTAATATATTTTTGGATTTTGTGAGGAAACCAGAGCACCCAAAGGAAAGTCAGATGTTTGTGTGTGGGCAGTTCCTTGGTGGGAATTGAACTTGGAACCTTACACTAGACTAGAAGATGTGAGTAACCACCCCTGTAAAGGTAAGTGCTGGGGAGATGTCTCCCCTCAAATAAGTCTTGGCTGGTCTGAGACATACCTTGTGCTTGGCCAACACATGGTACTTTTTGTCTTTCCACTTCTCCATAGAAGGGAAAGAATCAGACCAGTTTAGGCTTAAAATTCTCTACTGAGAAGGTTGTCCCTGCATATAGAGATTTTCATCCGGTCTGATCTTTCCCCTTCTATGGAGAAGTGGAAAGACAAAACTACCATGTGTTGGCCAAGCACAAGGTATGTCTCAGTCCAGCCAAGACTCATTTGAAGGAAGACATCTCCCCACCACTCATTCTCAGGGAGATATTTCCAGAGGCATATTATCATCCTCTGGCTAGGTCAGAAACTGCCCCATTGTCTACCCTTAAAAAGAGGGAATCTTTGGTTATTCGTGGTCAAACTGTTCTTTGCTGTGACCATGATTTAAAAGTACTGACAGCAGTTCAAGTTTTACCAGGACTGTCCCTATATATATGTGAGATATTGGTATGTTCAAGGCATGACAAATCCGATAAATTGGAGCAGGATTGATATGTTTTCCTGAGAGCTTTTCATAAAAGTTCCAATATTTCCTGTTGTAGCTTAAAAAATGTAATGTGACACATTAAGGAACACAAATAGCTGGGAATAGATTCTCGGGTTAAGAATTAGGTCAGTGGAACGTTTAAAAGATCTGTGATGGATTTACAGCAGCAGACTTGGCTCAGCATAGACTAGATTACATTCTCCAGATATCTCCTAATATATAAACAAACTGGAGCTCAAAATTACAGTAGTAGGATAATGCAGTCATTATAAGCTTTGTTGTTTTATGTAACATGCTGAAAGTTCAATTAACTAAACTGATGCTGCAGTTTAAAGAACAACATCTGTGACTTAGGAAAGGATACTGTTAGAATTCAAAAATTTACTAAATTCAAGAACAAATTAGAGACATTAAATGTTAGTTCTCATATGTCGTAGGGTAGCATTCAAATATACACTTATGAAATTTGAAGGGTATATTGTGAGAAGAATAGTAGCAGTTTTGAGCTGGAACTTGGGTTATGCTATGGAAAAGGTGTTAGAATTCCCAAATAAGTAGGATGGAAATTGATCAACACGAGTTTTTGTGACCACATATATACCCTTAAAATATGCAGAGAACATAACATATGTGGAGGTTTTAACCACTGCCCAGAATGGAACTAATGGTTAGTCTGTTTTATACTCTGGCTTTTAGATACTGTGTCAAACTTCTTTAAACAGATATACTTCAATTGGACTAAAGCATCTAATTTGTTATACTTGGTTCTGTGCACCAACTGAAAGTATTGTCCATGAAAACTATGTAATGCATGTGATATAAAATATCCTAACAACAGGACTGGCCAAGGAGATTTGGAGTTCAACGTCATATAAACGAAAAACCTGATAACAGAGTTTAGAAAGTGGTTGGGAGCGCATAAATAAGGTCATCCTTGAAAGATGTAGGTTTCCTTCACACGTGTGTAGATCCATGCAAGGGTGCATTTGTGTTGCTGTTCTCTTTGGGAACAACAGCCATCAGCCAACAAAAACCATCCTAACCATAGAGCTACAGTGTACTCAGATGTTCCGGCACCACCTGAGCACCACTAGGCCTAACATTTCAGTGAATATTTCACTGTGCCCTGCTGATAAATTTCCTTCTTTGGAGAGATGAGGGTGAAGGAGCTGTGTACGTATTGCTACATGCAAGTTTTACACTGGATTAAATATACAACAAATCTAGAAACAGTTGATGTATTGTAAGGTATTATGCTCCTCTCTGGAATTAACTTTTTTTTTCACCATCATCGGCAATACTTGCATGTAGTAGCTCCGCAACAAAAAGTGCCCAGGTATGACAACTGGGTGCATTTACTGTGACTGGAGTTAAAATAACTGGGAGAAAGTAAGGAACCCAAAGTAACTAACAAATATATTACATTGGTAACCACATATTCTGTGAAGTATAATTGCCTAGTAAACCTAATTAAAAACAAGCTATTTACTATTTCCATAGTGGCTCTAATATGTATTTGCAGTTTTGTTCAATTCTGATCATAATTACAATTGGTTGCATTAAAACGTTGTTTCAGTTGTTTTTTCAATATCTTTCTTAATATGGTGGGCCTCAAGTGTGGAGCTTATCACCAAAGGGCTGCATATTACATTTAGTGAATGTTCAGTGTCAGAGACAACAGGCACAACAGGATATAGTCAAAGACTATAGGCATGATACATGAGATGGTCAGAGACTGTGGACGTGGTACAGGAGATGGTCAGAAACTGCAGACATGAGACAAGAGATGGTTAGAAACTGTGAATGTGCTATAGGAGTTGTTGGAGACTGGGGAAATGCTTCAGGAGACAGTCATAGATTGGAGACATATTACATGACACTACTAGGAATTACTGTTCTAACAGTGTAATAAGGACACAAAGATCAATGTCTGCAGGGCCCCAAGGGCCACACAAAAAGTGCCAAAAGTTTGGGCACCAGGGCTCTAAATAGAATGGGTAAAAAATTGACTATACAATACATGCCACAACTACAAGGAAAATGAACAAACATTTTCCAAACGTTTCTTCTTTGGAGTTAGATTGGTTGGATTAAAACCTGGGTAAAATAAATATGTTCATTAGAGCCTATAGACATAAGTGTCAAAAGGGGGAGCACACTATATATATTTCTGACTACCCTTGGAATTGCTAACCTAATGCTGGAGTATAAAAACCAAGCACAGCTTTTAGAGCATGTTTCATGTTACACCCATATTTAGGATAAAACCATGGTCATATACATAATTTCTCAAAGCCCCCCTTCCCTTTCTGCTTCTTCTTGCAGAATTTTGTAATCTTTTGAATTTAGCTTGGCTGTGCATGGCTCCACCTGCAAAACTGCGCCATCCATTCCCTTAGTTGCATGCCCCATCTACTACCATAGCAGGGAACTGTGCAGAGCTGCTCTGTCAATACCTCATCCCCTTCTGGTCCAGCACTCTGCAGCGCTCTTCATTGCAAAAAAATTGTAAATGTACATTGATCATGAGATCAATATTACTGCATTAACAATATTTTTGAAAACTGTGTGTGGGCGGGGCCTAGTTTGCTCATAGGGGACATCGCTAATGGCCAGAATTATAGGCTCAGGGGCTGAGGTCATGTGACATCAACATTAAGGCAGCACACCTGACTTAGAAAGGAGCTGTAACACCTTGCAGGTAACTCTTTGTACAGTAAGCTTTACTGTTGTGCACTCTTCCGGTGTAACTGCACACCTTCTCCTCTCTTCACGAATGCAGCATTTCTGAGGGGACATCACAAAGCCTGTGTCCTGCTCCACTGGCGCTGCCATCTTTGCACCTCACTCCCAATGACACCACGAGCATACTGCTTAACACAAAGAGCAGACCTATGTTATGAATACGCTTTAGCACTTTACTAGGATACACTTCTCTCTTTCTTCTGGTAACCTCCAGGCTAGGCGCATGGGTTCCCTGTGCTATGAGATCAGTATGTGGGGTACCGGTCACTAGGGAGGGGGTCAAGCTTACGGCCTCTTCACTACCAGAGTCACCGTCTCCCATTCCAAATCACATGTAACTTTACCATACAAGGACTCCTCACAGGTTACCTCGCCTCCTATTTATAGTCCACCAAAAAGAGGTATAACCATGGACACCCGGGAGTCAGTACCTTAACTACTTACTAACACCTGGGCAGCCTGCTAACTTACTAGCAACTTACTCTACAGAGCACATTGAAATAAACATTCACATTATAACAGCAGGTTCACCCATAGCATGTACACATTCCCCTAGTATAACAGTACCAATATTACACATGGCAACAAACGATAATACCAAAATAAAGTGAACTCTATTCTATACGACACCTGTAAGCACCTGATTACAGGTGGACTTACCACTTTATTGAATGTATGAGTGATTAGCAGAGCGTTTTTGTGCATGTAGATGTTGCCTGCAGCAGGTATTACTGATGTAGCACCAGTTCATTTTGGTGGAAAAACATGGTCAGAGAACAATGACTGCTCAGCCTGTTTAAAAAATATATATATTGTGTTGGGTAGATTTTAGACAAGCCTTTACATTGCTTTATATATAGATAATTCTCTTTAATTCTCTTGTTCAGTCCCCTGCATTAAGCCAACACACCTGCTTTTTTGCATGCTGCAATGCACGCTGTGCATTTTGTTACAAAAAAAGGTCATGTGCGATTTTAAGTATATTGAGGTGCATTGGCAGCCCATTAATTTTGAATTGACTGCCTTAATGCAGCAAAGAAGCAAATTGGCCCTCAATGATTTGGGCTCATGTACTTTAGGAAACCCTTTTCATCTGGAGTAATCCTAAATGGTTACAATACTGTTATTTTCCCCAGGAATTTGAAACACATAAGAGGATAGACATGATCAGTTTAACCTATAAATGGCTTACAGCATTTGAATTGTAACAAACCCCAGTTGAATGGATGTTCGTCTTATTAAATCTTTTGCAGTGTGGAATTAAATCAGGATCCCAAAATAATTTAGGTTGTGTGCAGCCAGGCTGTAAATCTCTAACGATGGGGTTTACTGAGGAGCAACATATTTTTAATCCTGAGTCAACACTGTATTCTTGTGTACTGGGAATCTCAAAACCTTCAGAAGCTGGCTGTCTAAAATAAATTACAGAGATTTAATCTTGGACATAGTCATAGTTTTTTTGCGTGTATTTTCAATGAATAACAGATATAAGCCAAGGAGCAGCGATGCGGCCACACCTTAATAAATTGGTCACCAAAATGTAAGTAAATTGTCTCCTTTTATATACAAGTATGAAATTGCGAACAAATTTACATATCTACAGTGACAGGGTATCATGGTCAGGGGTCAGGCTCGGAGGCCAGTAGCTATAGCAATAGAAAAGTTCCCATCGACCAGCTGGATAAGTGCAGTAGCAGGTCACCCTAGCGGATGATGCAGGCTCAACCGAAGTGTGCAATCTAAGCACTGACCAGTGTTCACCAGAGCTCCTGATGGTGGGGATGGGTTTTGCTGCATGTTTGTACTAGGTCGTGGTCCTCAGTATTGCCCAACCAGGAGGTGAGCTAGCCAGAGTCCAGCATCAGATATAGAGTAGTCCATAAAAAAGCCAAAGGTCAGTAACAAGTGGTCGCAGGTTGGGATTAAGCAGAAGAACAAGCCAAAAGTCGGTAACAAGTGGTAGCGGAGATACGGACTGCTGCAGGAGTGACAAGAGCGATATTGGCTGAGAGAGCACAATAATCTGGCAAACAGTGCAAAGACATGGCTTAAATAGGAAGTTCATGGAAGGAACAAGGAGTTCAAGGTTAAGCAGAAACAAGGCACAAGGCAGGGTTGTTCAATGGATCAGACAGGGTGCTGCCCAGCATCTCAGGTGGCTCAGCAAAAGGAGACATTGCCAGACAAAGGAGAGGTCACAGGTTCAGACCTGGGTCCTGATAATTTAAGGGGGCATCATATAATAACATCCAATCTGACTGATTGAAAACATTTTTTGTTTACCTGTCAGCTTTCATATGTGCATGAATGTCTGTCTGTTTTAGTGTTGTGCAATAGTGGGTTATCGGTTAAAAATGTTCTATTTTGTCAATAGCTTTTTTTTCCTGTAGAATGTCTACAGTACTCAGTATGTGGCCTAGTTGTTGGTCAGTGTAGCTGGAGATGTTGGGTCAGGGAAGTCATTTTGAGCAAGTTAGTCCAGTGGTTAAATATCCCAAATAAACACTTATGCCACAGATTTGAACAAAAAAAATTATGTGAACATGCATTTGAGTATGTTGGGGTAACTGGGAAATTGTGGTGCTTAAATATTTTGTATACGTTTGACAGTTCCTTCCTGATGGGTTTTACTTCCTCTTTATTTCCCTGCAAAGGTAAAGTATAATGGGCTACTGTGCATCACATAGTAGCCCATTATGTGTCACTTGCCTGAAACCGAAGCCTGTGATGTCACCGTTGTCCCCACTAGCAGCGAGCGTCCATGTTCACCCCTCTTCCTTCCGGGGCCGCAAACTCCGGCTCTGTGACTGACCGGAGTCGCGTGACGTCAGATGCGCGCGGGAGCCGCCAGTTACGGCATGGCCCCTTTAGAAACGGCACAATCTGCCCTTTCTAAAGTGTGCATGCGCCGTAGACATCGCCGCACAGCTTTATTGTTAATATCTCCTAAACCGTGGAGGTTTAGAAGATATTTCCAGCACCTACAGGTAAGCCTTAACATAGGGTTACCTGTAGGTAAAAGTGGTTGTACAGGGTCTACAACAACTTTAATGTCTATTAGAGGTCGACCGATATATCGGCCGATATTTGGCTTTTTTTACTTAATCGGCATCGGCCGATTGTGCTGATAAAAAAAGCTGATTCAGCGGGACTTGCAAATGACTTCTGTAATTGAAGTCAATTGCAAGTTGTCTGAAGTTTTCTTCTCTCCTCCCTGGGCAGCCTGCCAAGTCTGATAAGAAGATACATTTGTATCTCTTTCAGGTTCTTTTATCAATAGACTGAACTCCGTGGAGAAGTTTTCAGTTTAACCATTTAAAGACTAAATCTTTTCTGACACTTGTTGCTTACAAGTAAAAATCCTGTATTTTCTGCTATAAAATCACTTAGAACCCCCAAACATTATATATATTTTTTTTAGCAGAGACCCTAGGGAATAAAATAGCGGTTGTTGCAATATTTTATGTCACACGGTATTTGCGCAGCGGTCTTTCAAACGCAATTTTTTTAAAAAAAAATACACTAATGAAATTAAAAAAAAAAAAAAAAAAAAAAAAAAAAAAGTAAAGTTAGCCCATTTTTTTTCGTCCAAAAGTTTTGATTACCTGTTTTTGTGTATTTAATATTTAAGATATAGTTTTTTTTTTTTTTATCTAAATTCTACATACAAGTGAACTGATTGGAGGTTTGTTTTGTTTAATAAATGTTTAAATATAAAAAAATTTCTGCATCACTTATTAAGGCTGCTTTCACACTGGAGCGGGCATGCGTTGACAGTAAAATGCTGTTAATTTTAGCGGCGCTTTACCGTCATTTTAGCGGCGCTATTCGGCTGCTAGCGGGGCACTTATAACCCAGCTAGGGGCCGAAGAAGGGGTTAAATGCGCCCCTGAAGCGCTGCTGCCGAAACGCTTTGCAGGCGCTTCGGCAGCGGTGCGCATTCATTTCAATGGGCAGGAGTGTATACACTGCTTCAAAGATGCCGCTTGCAGGACTTTTTTTTAACATCCTGCCAGCGCATCGCCTCAGTGTGAAAGCACTCGAGCTTTCACACAGACTGCAGGGGAGCCGTTTTACAGGCGCTATTTTTAGCCCAAAAGCGCCTGAAAAATGCCCCAGTGTGAAAGGGGTCTAACTGTTAGATTTTATGAGATGAAGGGAAAAAAAAAAAAAAAAAATCGGCCTAATATATCGGCCCTAAAAAATCGGCATCATATATCGGCCACCGCGATTTCTAAATATCGGCTTTGGCATCGGCCAGAGAAAAACCCATATCGGTCGACCTCTAATGTCTATGGTCAATTATTCTAACACCAAGCAGGTTTAATCTTGAAAAGTATTTAGGAGAGATTAGTTTTAGAAAAATACTTTTTAGTTTAGTGAATTGCTCTTTGATGAAGATTTTAGATGAGTTTAAAACTGAAAACCAGATAAAACCACAAAATGGGGTCAGTAGTTAAAAGGATGGAAGTGGCTCCCTTGCTATTGATTTGCACATATCCCTTCCAAGGTCGATATGTACATTGCCATCACGGTTGGACTTGTCTGCACAAAAGTGTTAAAACACAGTCCCGCAGGATGGTGATTAGATAAAGGGATGATGCATAGACTCTTCTGCTTTGACCTATGTCTTGCATGGTTCATCATATATAATGATTTAAGCTGTCATCTGCTCTTATCAATGGGATGCGGATCTAGCGTGCAGCCTGGGGGGAATGTCTTTTCTGTTTAAATATATACAGTGTCACATTGTCACATTTCATGCTAAATTTGTAGCTGTCCTTACTCTATTTCTTTGTTACTCGAGAATGAATAGTAAACAACCTCGTGCTGAACTCTTTAGTTATTTAAAGATTATGTTTGCTCTATGAAGCCATTTTATTATAGGATACATAGAACATGCATTATGTAAGAGAAACATCTGTATAATACAGATATAGTACATATTATATGTAAAATAAATAACAATATTTTAGTGTTTTTATGCTTCATAAACAGACATGGGAAAAAAACAGTAAGTATTGGGCTTCCATCAAAAGAATATGTGCCTCAATTATAAGTGCACCTTCACTTACAATTTTCTCTTAATCGTTCTACAAAACTCCACAAATACCTGTTGATCCTGCCAGTGAAGTTCACCTAATGCAGCTTCCTGTGATGGTGTGGCAACAATGCTGCATGCTCCCTAATTCAGAGCAGAGTTGCCACTTTCGTGTAGCCTGTGCAGTGGCGGCTGGTGGGTTTTTCTTTTGGGGGGGGGGGGGGGTCGGCAAACTCGCGCCCTGCCTCCTGATTGGCGGGGATGAACTTTAGTGTGCAAATAGGGAAAATGAGTGCGCTATCATCACACAACTAGGTGGGCTCGGAGCACACTGCTCTGCGCTCCGTGCACACCCCTTTTTGAAGCCTATTAGAGCCTCTGGCCCTAATCGGGTGCTTCAAAAAACCACCCACCCCGCATTGGAATCCATAGTCCGGTGCCCTGATATATAGAGCAGGGGGGCTGACACATGGATAGGGGAGGCGGCGCCCGTGTGCCCTCTATGGATGGGCCGCCACTGAGCCGGTGCCTGTTTTCACAACAGTGGGATGAAAAGATTTTGCATAGGGCATGGCTATCAGCATTTTCACAGTTGATTCACAAGGAGCCTTTAGTGCCGGTTCACACTGATGCGAGTTCATGACGAATTTGATGCGTCAAAAACATTCTAAATTCGCATGTCATCCATAAAGTCATTGTTTTCAATGACCGTCGTTCACATACATGCGTTGCGATTCCCCTACGAATGCGATGCGATAAAAAAAAGGGTCTTGTGCGAGTTTACTGCGTTGCGTTGCAAATTTAGCCTCCATAGACATCAATGTAAATCGTTCTGGAATCGCATTGTTGGTTCAGATATGTGCGAATTCCACCACACTACTCTCCACAAAAACCAGGAAATACACAGGAAGTTAACACCTTTTTTCTTTTTCCATTATGATTCCATTGGCTAGAACATCAATCGCAGCTATGACCAACTCCTGAAATTTGCGGTAAAATCGCGTTAAAATCGCGGTAAATTCGCGGTAAAATCGCACCTCACACAGGACAAAAAAACAGAACAAATTCGCAGCGCAGCAGTGTGAACCGACACTTATTGTATTTTAAAGCAGACCTGTGCTTTACTGATGCAGGACAAAGTAACAGGTTAACCTTTTTCCCCACCACTGCTTAGCCACTGCAAACAAAGAGATCTACTTCCTCCGCTGCCTACGCCACAAAAAACGACTCTGCTACAAAGTTTTCTCTGTCTGCTACATTTCTCAATGGTTTATCCTGTCTTTAATACTGTATCCTGTAGTGAAGTGAAAGTTGGAAGGAGAGACCAATGAGTGCAGCAGGGGACATGAGGTCAGTACTTGGGGAAAACTGTAGCTTTTTCTCCAGGGTAGATGAACAATTTAGTCCTTTTTTCCTTTTCCATCCTTGTAGGACTGTTACATGGTTTTTGTAACCTGTGCGTTAACCTATAATAAATATTGAAGCCCATTTGTTCATGATACATTATATATATTGTATCATAATACAATATGATAATCCAAAATGCAATTTATAACTTGGTTATATTGTATTTGACCACTGATAACCTGTAAAGCCTGCCTAAATGTAATTATTTGGATAAAACTTGTTTAAAAATTATTAAAAGAGCTCATACAAGGAAAAGTAAAAAGGTTCATTTAATTGTCCTTATGGCTCCCTCCCCCCTACTCTGCCACCTTTTTTCTCCTGCTAGAACAAAGCCATAAAGCCCCTGGTGTAAGCTCTGGATCAATCTGCCTGGAGCTTACACTGAGCTATAGAATCTCCCCAGCCCCCATGTGATACCAAGCAGGCTTGGTCATTGGCTAATTGGGCACTTCGCATTGAGTTGTGGGGAAAAAAAATCTGAATAATCACACGCTTTGTCCACTTTTGGAAGTACTGGGCATTTTTACTTTGCTCTAGTCTGTGAATATAACAGAAGGTGCAAAGGAAGTTGGTTGAGAAACATGATGGGCAAAGAAAAGGTTCCATTTAACCTTTACTTAGCACTTAACTATTAAAATAAATCTGTAAATAGACTTTTAAATAAAGTGTTTTTCCATGCATCTTTTCTATAGACTGTAGACCACGTTTACATTATTGCTTTCCCACTATGCGATTTTGACATGCAATTTTCTCGCAATTCTGTGTAGCGCATATGGGCTGTCCCTACGTGTGTTTGTCACCTTGGACGTCAAGTTTTGCATGATTTTTAAAGAAGTGTTTTGCCGCAATTGCAGTGCGACATTTGTGGCAGAAGCGCATTGTATTTGGGGTGTCATTAAACAATAGGGCACCTAAACAGACGCAGTGTGTTGTGTTTCAATTGCCATGTGATTTGGGATCCCAAATTGCAAAGTGTGAGTGGAGCCTATCTGCATCTTTTTTAGATTCTAATCAAAAAGGTTACAGGCTTGGTTTATGTTGAAAGCAAGAATCAAAAATGTTGTTATTGGAATGAAACATCAGCACTGTAAAAAGTAATTACCCCTTTCTGATCATAAGGATAATGCACACTTGGCTTGTGGGTTGTTTTCTTATACATGGAAAAGGGAGTTAAGGGAGCGAATTAGAGGCCCTGCACTGCCTACAGTTATTGTCTCTCCAGCTAACTAAACAAATTAGTTTGACTTTCAATAAAGCCGAGGTCATCTCAGACTGATCTGCACATTTTCTTTTCCCTGGAAATAAGAGCACAAAAACTCCTCAGCTCTCAGAGTTCTCGTGAACATCTTAACCAAACATTGCTATTTTAGTAGGCAAATTAAAACACTCAAGTGAAATGACATTTTGTAGAATTGAGCCCAGGAGTGCCATAAAGTGACGCTATGATGTCTTGGGGTCAATTTTCATTTTTAAGTACTAGGTTTTGACCTGACATTTCTGTAACTATAGAAAATATGGTGTATTTTCACTAAACATATATTTTTATATACAATTTTTTTTAGTCTTAAAGAGGTTGTAAACCTCCATTGGTAAATTGTACCTATAGGTAAGGCTTACCTATAGATACTGTAAATATCTCCTAAACCTGCGCCGTTTAGGAGATATTTGCTGTACACTGCCTGTCCTGTTTTTTAATAGTGAGTGCCGTGACCGATTGCTCCCACGCGCATGCATGGTCTCCCGGAAGTGGAGAACGGTACCTGTCAAAAACAGGTCCCTGTTCCCCCCCCTCACTCCCCTCTGAAAGGTGCCGAATGTGACACCAGAGGGGGGGTGGGTAGCAATTAAGCGAAGTTCCACTTTTGGGTGCAACTCCGCTTTAAAAGAAACTTAACGGGCACGTAAAGTGTTAATAAACCCAGGACCCTAAATTTACTATATCTGGTCTCCCACAGTACACAGAACATGAAATTGCAATTATTTTAGTAAATATAAACTGTTAAATACCTTTTCTCATCAGCAGTATATAGCAGTCTTATGACTTCTATATGTGTCTGGTTAAGTATGTACAAAGAGTTTTCATTTTCCTCTTCCTCTACTACAGGATCCCCGACCCTCTGTCTGGACAGTGTTGATTGGCCCTGTGCTGATCACATGCACACTCTCAAAAAAAAAAAAACTAGCAATACACACCAAATGGAGCATGTGCATAGTGCACCCAAAGGTCTGTTCTATCAGTGGATGGTTTGTAGACTGTGGAAGGAAGGTGGGGATCAGAGAAGACGGCAAGGATATTGGAAACAATGGAAGCAATGATCTATTGTATATTTCTAATTGCAAAGATCCATTGAACAAGTTGAATATTACACAGAGAATAAGCATGACACATATTCCCCTCTGCCAACTTGGAAGGGCAAGTTGTTTTTCAGGCAGTCTAATGGAGGATTGAGGATGTGGGTATATAGGTATCGGCTCCTCTGTCCCTCATTTAAAATGATCTGGTAATTTCTACAATATAGGCAAAGTTTTTGTTAACTTTAAGAAACAGAGGTATCACATGGTTAGTAAAGGATTGCAAAGTCCAGAAACTTTTGGACTGCAAGTAGATAAAACCAATCAATATTACAAGATATGAAACCAGACTGCTCTCTAGAAGGACTGATAGTGAGGGTAAAACTCAAATACTTCAGCCATGTAATTAGATGACCCGATTCACTGGAGAAGATTCTAATCACGGGAAAGATCGAAAGTAGAAGAAACAGCAGAGCCTAAGTTTGAAAGATAGTGCTAATGAAGAAATAAATGTGAACTTCTCAGATGTACCTGCTGACAGACAGGCCTGGCATACTAATGTCTTCTTTTAGGGTTGCCACCTTATCCCTATAAACCCGAACACATATGAATTACACAGGTTCTGAGGCTAATTTAATGCAGATAAGGCGCCACACCCAGTGAGTTTAATTACCAGCCTAACCAGCCTCAGAACCTGTGTCATTATTATGTGGTTGGTTTTAAAGGGATGAGGTGGCAACCCTACCATGAAGTCATAAGAGTTTGAAAGTGTATGCAAACCCCATCAATTAATTTTTCCTATTTGCCCCTGTTTGGTATGTTAAATATACAGTACCCTTAATGGGGTTTGTTTTAATTGTTCGATAAAAGCAAAAAATAACTGTTCCTGCCAGAAATTTAGTAAGCTCGTAACTTTATATGCATCACTGTTATCAGTTAGTATTGTTTCCTGCACTCTCTGTTGGCCACACCTTCTCACTATGCTATAGAGAAGCCTTTCTCAACTTTTTACTGATGAACCCCTCAATTGTTTTTCAGGTCTCAGAAAATGCCCACTAAAATTATTCGACCTACAGCTCATGGTACAGTAGCATTATTAGTAGGTTTTAGAAAATGTTTAATAAAAGAATGGGGTTTGCTTAAAAATCAAGACAATCCAGAACAGAGAAACAGTGACAATTATAGTTCCTCCCTACATTGGGGGTCAGTGTAGACAGGAGATCAATTTGCCAGTGCTCTCTTCTCAAAGAACCCCTAGCAACCTCTGGAGGAACTCACAGAAACCTGCTTGAGAGAGACTGCTATAGACTATGTTGGTTTGCATGTGCAATATGTGAATTTCTGTGAAATTCTCTTGTTTCTATCCCCTTTCCTGTATCCTAGCCTGCATCCATAGCCAGATTGGATGGCTGGTATCTCACCTCTATGGTTACCATAAACCAAACCTGTGCTTTGTCCATTTAGGGCAGAACATGTTTGCTTTAACCCCCTTATTTCCAGCAGTACATACTTACTTTTCCTTCGCCTCCCTTTTGCTATACTTGGCACTGGGAGCCAAAGGAAATGCTGAGTATGGGGGAAAATATTACTCACCCCATGTGACAGGGCCTGGGCCAATCGGTAATGTCACATGAAGAATCCATTACCCTTTGTACAAATTATAGTGACTGTAAGGTAACACAGGAATGCTTGTGGCGGCTGAGGACAGCAGTGTAAGGTATGGTTGTGTGTGTGTGTATATATATATATATATATATATATATATATATATATATATATATATATATATATATATATATATATATATATATATAATATTCCCTGTCGGCAGTGTGGCAGGTTAGTGTGAGCCTGTGAGGGAGGCAATACTGTGGGTGCTGGCTGCATTCATGGCAGTACGCTGGGTCACTCCATTGCCATGAATACAGCACCCACCGTATTGCCATGAATGCAGCACCCAATACATTACCATGAATGCCACACTCCATTGCCATGAATGCAGCACCCACCGTATTGCCGTGAATGCAGCACCCACCGTATTGCCGTGAATGCAGCACCCACCGTATTGCCGTGAATGCAGCACCCACCGTATTGCCATGAATGCAGCACCCACCGTATTGCCATGAATGCAGCACCGACTCCATTGCCATGAATGCAGCACCTACTTGGAGTGGGTGCTGCATATTCATGGCAATACGGTGGGTGCTGCATATTCATGGCAATACGGTGGGTGCTGCATATTCATGGCAATGGAGTGGGTGCTGCATATTCATGGCAATGGAGTGGGTGCTGCATATTCATGGCAATGGAGTGGGTGCTGCATATTCATGGCAATGGAGTGGGTGCTGCATATTCATGGCAATGGAGTGGGTGCTGCATATTCATGGCAATGGAGTGGGTGCTGCATATTCATGGCAATGGAGTGGGTGCTGCATATTCATGGCAATGGAGTGGGTGCTGCATATTCATGGCAATGGAGTGAGTGCTGCATATTCATGGCAATACGGTGGGTGCTGCATTCATGGCAATGGAGTGGGCCACTCCACTGCCATGAATGCAGCACCCACCATATTGCCATGAATGCAGCCAGCACCCACCGTATTGCCTCCCTCACAGGCTCACACACACTCACCTGCCACACTGCCAACGGGGAATGATTTCCTAGTCCCAAATGAAGTCCCACTGCACTTCCAGATACGGCGCGGTCAGGAGGAGGGGTGGAGGAGAAGATGGCAGCCGCTTACAGAAGCACGGGCGGGACTCCAGGAGGCAGAGAAGCCTTTGCGCATGCGCCGCCCGCGTTCAAGGACTGGCCAGCCCCGACGCAGCACATGACCACATTCGCCCCATCACAGGGCCCCAGCTGCCGCAACATGGCGGCCGGATCGCAGGGGACACAGCAGTTAATGGAAATTCAGAGAAGTTACACAAACAAACTGGTGCAGGTTTTTGATTTGCGCCCCCCCCATCGGTGGGCGCCGGTCTCGCCAACTCCTTGGTACGCCCCTGATCCAGAGGTGGTAGGGCAACATTCCAACATGCTAATGACCCCAAACACACCTCCAAGACCACTGCCTTGCTAAAGAAGGTGAGGGTAAAGGTGATGGACTGGCCAAGCATGTCTCCAGACATAAATCCTATTGAGCATCTGTGGGGCATCCTCAAACAGAAGGTGGAGGAACGCAAGGTCTCTAACATACACCAGATGGAGGAGTGGAAGGGGACTCCAGTGGCAAATTGTGACTATCTGGTGAACTCCATGCCCAAGGGGGTTAAGGCAGTGCTGGAAAATAATGGTGGCCACACAAAATATTGACACTTTGGGCCCAATTTGGACATATTCACTTAGGGGTGTACTCACTTTTGTTGCCAGCGGTTTAGACATTAATGGCTGTGTGTTGAGTTATTTTGAGGGGACAGCAAATTTACACTGTTATACAAGCTGTACACTCACTACTTTACATTGTAGCAGTGTGTCATTTCTTCAGTGCTGTCACATGAAAAGATATAATAAAATATTTACAAAAATGTGAGGGGTGCACTCACTTTTCTGAGATACTGTGTATGTATGTGTGTATATATGTATGTGTATATGTATATATATATATATATATATATATATATATATATATATATATATATATATATATATATATATATATATATATATATATTATAATATCACTGTGCAAAAGTTTTAGGCAGGTGTGAAAAAATGCTGTACATGAAGAATACTTTCAGAAATAGAAGCATTTAATAGTTTTTTTTTTTTTTTTATCAATTAACAAAACAGAATAATAGAAAATTAGAAAGTAAATGAACAGAGGAGAAATCCAAATCCAGTCAATATTTGGTGTGACCACCCTTTGCCTTCAAAACAGCATCAATTCTACTAGGTACATTTGCACACAGTTTTCGAAGGAACTTGACAGGTAGGTTATCCAAACATCTTGGAGAATTAACCACAGATCTTCTGTGGATGTAGGCTGCCTCAAATGCTTCTGTCTCTTCACGTAATCTCAGACAGACTTGATGTTGAGATCAGTGTTCTGTGTGGGCCAAACCATCACTCCCAAGACGTTGTCCTGCTGTAGAATACATTTGGAGCCAATCACACGCCTTCCTGATGGTATGGCATAATGGATAGGTATCTGCCTGTATTTCTCAGCATTGAGGACACCACTGATCGGGCAGAAGGGTTTTGTTCAGCAAGTCCATAAAGAAGCACTTGTTCTGTCAACACTCAGCTGTTTCACATATCAGCAGGCTCTCACAGTAGAAAGTGGGAGAGAGAGTCCTGAGCATCATTCAGCTTGCATATATAAAGGCCCTCTGGACAGCTGAGACTAATAATGAGATCAGGTAAGATGTTGACCTAGAAATAGAGGCATTATCCAACCCAGGGTGCAACAGAACCTCTGGACTCCATGGCCCAGAACAGAACTTTACATTCTGTAAAAACAAAACGTCATATCAGTTATAAACCCTAAAGCCCCTAACCATGTGTATGCATAGAATCTTAGGTGATATATATATATATATATATATATAAATAATCCACTAGGGAGAGTTGCATTAAAGTAAACCCGTTGCTTTGCACCACATACTGTATCCTTGCAGAATATGCTTTTTGACCCACCAGGCTGGCATAGTGATCCTTTTCATTGGTGACCCCAGCCTGTTTTGTCATCTGAAAATGGCCACAAGACCAAAGAGACAGCAATAGTCATCTTGTTATATACATGAACCTAAGAATGTAGATGCACCATTAATGGTTTATGGGTACGCTGCTTGTGCCAGTTTCCAGATGAAAGGTTGTCCAACAGAACTACCCTGTCTCAGCAGCAGTGCATTTACAATAGAAGTTCTGGGTGGCATGCATGGAGTAGGGGCAGCTACAAGCAGCTGTTTCATGAACAATACCACCAGCTTAGGCCTTTGTTTTCCTGTTTTCTTCTACAGAAGAATAAGCTTATCTTTGAGGCTCTTGATGAGCTGACTGAGGTTTTCTATTCTGAAGGAACCGTGCACAGCTTGGTCAAAATCCATTACATCAGGGTCAACAACTGTGACACAAACTGTGACAAAACTTTTAGATCCTTTTTTGATGAGTGAAGTGTATTTTGAGCCGGTCAATCAAAACTAAAAGAGCTGGGAGGAGTGCCCTGGGGCGGCGGTGATGAGCAAATAGAGAATACTATATGTCTAAGCTGAGTGCTTATAAAATAGAGCTTCCTCGTTACACAATGAGTTCTTCAAAAAGCAAATACAAGAAAGGAAAGAAGTAAGAATGATCTCATATCAACACATCAGATCCAGCTTTATTTTGCAAAACAGAAAATAAAAGCAGCTAATTGATCACTATGGATTTCACAGTGTTTGTTTTATCTCTCATGGTAAGAATTTAGCGCTTGAGTTTTTGGGCCTTCTCACATGCCAAGATATAATGTAGGGGGGTGGGGGAAGAACTGCAGCAGGAGAAGAAAATTCAACTACAGCTGCTCCAGAGATGTAATGTTAGTGTGTAACAGTGAAGAAATTATCAGTTTTGAGTTGGCTAATCTTTCAAAGTAAACCTATAGTGACTAAAATATGGAAGCTGCTGTTGCTGACGACCTTATCTAAAAATGCTAGTTGCCTAGCTGTCATCCTGACTTTCTCAGTATAATACTTTGAGCCACTGATCGGGAGTTATGAACTCAACTTTGCTTGCTGCATGCTCGTTCCAGGTCAGGGACTGAAATTATCGAAGTCAGAGATAGCCAGGCAACTAGCATTGTCACAAACTGGTCAGCAGTGGCAACCTTCGTTTTTTTTCTAAAGACAGATTTGATCAATAGCGTATGGGAATTGATAGCAATTGGGTTTCTAATAGGAACCGAAGGGGAGATGTAAATAAAAATCAAAGGTTACTGATTAACAATGGCATCAATAGTTCTTTAGAAATACAGTATAACCACAACATTGAGTTCAGCAGACAAAGTAGTGGGAAGCCATAATGATGAAACAAGGTCAGATTATGAGGTGTACAGATACAGAAGAATAGGCTGATGTAAGAGTAATAGAAGTGGTGGAGCTTTGCTTGTTCTAAGGGTGTTTAATCAGGAGTCACAAAGTATTGTCCTGTCTCCCTATCACTCTGCCTACTTATTAACCTGTCAAGAATCTGGATGGGAAGTCTCCTGCCTCCTTTCTCTAACATTTTTCACAGTCGCTGAATTTCAGGACAAGCTGACACACAAGCTAAGACCTGGAATAAATGTAGTTTTTTAAGAGGGTGGCGTTCCCATAAATCTGCAGTCTTAATGCGTGACTTGCTAAAATGTCCATGTTCTTTATATTCAGAAGAGGCATCTTCTGGCCAATCGTGAGTAGGGTGAGTAAAATGTTAAGCTTTGGGAAATTTTAAGCCGATAACCACCCTATAGACCAGAAACAAACTTGAGTTGACTGTCCAGTGGAACAGTGAAGCAAACCCACCAGCTTGTTGTCTATGATGACAGCTTCAGAGATGTTATCCTTCAAGTGTAACTCATTTTTGATAGAGTAAGGGAAGGTTATAACCCCTATTTATTTTTTATTTTTTTGCAATCTGTGTCACATTCCCTTAAATCCCTGTCAAAAAGCCAAAACAGGAAGTGGGGGAAATTCCTCCAAAGTTAGGGAAGCCTGGTGTGTCACCAGAACTAGTGTCCCCATTGGAAGATTTCCCCACTGTGTTTTCTGATGTCAACCCAAAATTTGTGATTTTCTTTTACTTTCACAATCACTTTCGATGATAACGGTAAACAGGACAAATCGACTGGGTGAATCTCCCTAATGGGCACAGACCGTAATAAAAACTGATGTGTTCTAATCCCTATCCACTCCATTCATAACTTTAAAGTGTAATTAAAGGCAAAACTTTTTTTTAAAGTGGTTCTAAAGGCTAGTGAGAATGAAAACTCCTCCCACAAGCTTTAAGCAGTGCTCGGCTGGACACTTTATGAAGTCACAAGACTGCTATATATTGCTGATCAGAAAAGGTTTACTAAAATAATTGCATTTCCATGTTCTGTGTACTGTAGAAGACCAGATATAGTAAATGCAGGGTCCTGTGTTTAGTAACACTTTAATGCATTCCTTGAATTAGTGTAAAAATTGTCCCTGTATTTGTATCGCCTTTGCTCCCCCCCCTGTATAATTACCTGAGCCTGATCTTTATCCAGCACTGTGCCTGTCTGCAGTGGCTCTCTCCTCTCTCTTGCTCTCAGAGGCAGCAGCGAGAGCCATTGGCTCTCAAATTCTGTGAGCAAAGATTGGGAGGCAGAGCTGTGTGCAGCTTCCTATGGTGGCACAACGAATAGAGGAGGAAACCAGAGCGCTGACCGGGGACTCCAGAAGAGGTGGTTCAAGGCTGCTATGTGTAATACCATTGTACAGGGCAGGTAAGCATAACGTGTTTATTTTTTTAAGAAAAAAACTTTACCAACGCTTTAACTGTTTAAAGAATGTCCTATGTTGGGCTGAAACACTTATTGCCTTGTACCTTGGTAATAGTGTCTATTTTGGGGAATTGATAATTCGAGCTACTGTATATTTCATACTAAACCCCCATTGTGAACTGGTGGGGGGTGCACTTCAGATTAGAATTTCAGTGCATGTAAAAAGACGGATGTTTTAAAGTCCTTAATGTGGAACTAAAGCCTCCTTTTTTTTTATGGACATGCCATCCTAAGCTTTGTTTGATCTGGAGTTGCCATAGTGCTGCACATCTGATCAGTTATGACCCCAGCTATTTGGCCTGGGAGCACAAGCAACTGTAACAGTTGTCATTCACAGTATACCTTGAATGTAACTGTTTTGGGAAACAGGTAAATCAATGGCTTTAATTCCCCTTTAAAATCTTTACATTTAAATAGCTTTGGGGTCCTTTCCGATGAGAGGTGGCCATTCCAATTAGCAGGGGGATCCTTGAACAGATTCTCTGCTGGTCACTTTTGTGAAATCTATGTCCGTTCAGGTTTTACCTCCCACCTGAAACAAGACCAGTGTTAGGTCTATGGGCAGGCGGATGTAAACAGATATACATTCATTTACCTTTTTTTTACCTCCAATCCAATGCAAACCTTTTCAGTTTTTGTGTCTCTGGACCTAGATGAACTCAGAGGTATATGGATGTAAACAGATGCATGTGGATTTACATCTGCCTACCTATTGACTAAAATTGAGCTTCTGTCCAGATCCTCCCAAAATATTCACAGGCAGATCTTTTCGGAACACTTGTCTGAAAGTATTCCCTGTTTAGTTACTAATATGCAAAGCTGATTCCTGACAGTTAAGCTGTATCTACAGCCATTTTTCCCTTTTGGAAGGATTAGAACCTCTTTCAGTATTTCTTGCTGTCTATATCTGCGCTGGGAAGCTTCACCCACTATCTGTCATGATGACTATGGTTACAAGGACAAAACATCAGAGAAAATCCAAATTTTTGAGTTGTCATTGGCACAGTAACCCATGGGAGATCTACCAATGGGAAATCAATATGGACTAGTTAGTTTCCCTAGGTATGCCAAAGCTGTGCCACATCCAAATATTATTTAGAAAAGAAGAAATTCCCCTGAGTGGACTTTATCGGCATTATGCTACGGATACTAATATATATATAATACTAATATATATAATTGCGTAATAATTGTGTATAACGAAGTATAAGAAGTAACAGAATTTTTATTTAAACATAACATAATTTAAAAGCATAATGTTTCATAGATTTCACAAAGCATATTACATAGTTACATAAATCATTAGTGTGGTCTTCTTCACAGAATAATGAGTTGTGCGAAAGCTCTTAATTAACACCCAACGCTTTTCGGAATAAAACAGTATTGTCCTTCAGGGATGTAACAAAAAAAGAGCAGTTCGTTCTGTAATATGCTAGATTGAGCTCCTTTAAAAATCCAATACTGGAATCATATTGGGCATTATTGCTGGTGCATTTATCGTAGAAGGCATCAGGGTTGATGCTGAATGATGTCAGGTAGTGGGGGTCCCACTGTTAGTGGGATGTGGTGTCTCACCTGTCCCCGTCCCTCCCGGATGCGTGCAGGCCAAGGCGACTACTGAGGCAAAACAGGAAAGGTCCCCTTTTTAACTTAGATTCAAAGTTTGCCAGCACCGCATCCCAGCGTCCAGCGTGCACAACGCCTTGAACGCCCTGACATCATTCAGCATCAACCCTGATGCCTTCTACGATAAATGCACCAGCAATAATTCCCAATATGATTCCAGTATTAGATTTTTAAAGGAACTCAGTCTAGCATATTACAGAATGAACTGCTCTTTTTTTGTTACATCCCTGAAGAAGGACAATACTGTTTTATTCCGAAACGCGTTGGGTGTTAATTAAGAGCTTTCGCACAACTCATTATTCTGTGAAGAAGACCACACTAATGATTTATGTAACTATGTAATATGCTTTGTGAAATCTATGAAACATTATGCTTTTAAATTGTTATGTTTAAATAAAAATTCTGTTACTTCTTATACTTCGTTATACACAATTATTACGCAATTATATATATTAGTATCCTTAGCATAGTGCCGATAAAGTCCACTCAGGGGAATTTCTTCTTTTCTATCTACCAATGGGAACACATCAGCTACAGACAGTCTAAGGGCCCATTCACACCAGCCTGGTCTGTTGAGGTGCATTAACCGCTTCACATTTGTTTAATACTTCATTTGAATGGGCTTCCCAACTCCCCACACAGGACCATCAGTGCATCAGGGCAGTGCATCACAACACACATTGGTAAGTTGATGATTGCTGCTCTGCAGGACATCTTTCAGCAATGTGCAGTAGGGTGCCATTCATACTGAATGATACCACATCGCACCAACACAATTACGCACACTAATTTAGTAATAGTGTGAATGGGTGCTTAGTCCTCTTTCTCTGGACAGATCCTTCATTTTCTGTTATGTTTTGAAACAGGATGTAAGGGAAAAGGGTATGTTTTTGCCCTTCCTTTTCTATTACATTGGAGTAAGATCTTAGCTTATTTGGGATGAGATCAAGGAAAACTCAAAATTCACCATGAAATGTATTTCTTCAATTGAGACCTGGAAAAAAAGTTACAATTAGGTACCCTAAAAAAAAAAAAAATAACTCTTCTGTTTGTATATCTGGGAGAGGGGACGCCTTTTTTCATGGAAAGCTTCAGCTGGAAATATTATGGTAGTTTTTATTTGGCAGCCTAAGGATGCTTAGAGGAAACCCACTAGCTGGTGTTAAGACGCACGTGCAGTGCATTAATGCCATCTCCTAGACAATCACCACTAATTTTAATAGCTCAGATGAGCCTATAATTTTAGTCTAGTTAAATTAATGTAGGAGGTGTCAAGCCATGCTTTATAATTGCAAGTCAGTCATGAATAGGAATGTTTTATTGTTCAGATGTTTATCAAAGGTATAATTAAATCATGATATTGTTTTTTCCAGACTTTGAGTAACAGACAAAAACTTCTTTGGGCATGGAATGACCCATTTTTTAATTATGGGTTGTATGTTAATTCATGGAAGTAAAGCCTTTCTGCAGAATACAGAACACAGACTAGTCTATAGTATGACACGTGAGACTTACAATAGGTTAACCCTTTCATGACTAATGGTAAAACAAATTCTAATGGTAATAGAAATCTCCTGACTTTTTTTTATTAACAAAGGAAAACCTGGCACAAAATGGTAAAAAGAAAAATATTTTTTAAAAATGTAGCTGTACTTTTCTTGCTATTACCATAACCTACCACTAAAAAACAACCCAAAACAAATTTCTCCTGCTCTTGTCAAACGCATAGATACCACATATGTGTGTGTTATTTCCTGCATAGATGTTTGGTTAATTTGGTTGAAAAAAGACAAAAGTCCATTCAGTTCAGCCAAACGAGAAAAAAAAAAAAGAACAAAAAAAAAAACAACACACTTAAATAAGAAAACCTCCATATACACTAACCCATACCCACAGTTGATCCAGAGGGGCAAACCCCCCACCACCCAAAAAAGCATGAATCCAATTTGCTCCAGAGTGGAAAAAAATCTTTCCTGATCCCCCGAAAGGCGATTGGATATTCCCTGGATAACATTTACCTATAAATATCAGTATCCATTATCCGTACAGATATCAAAAATATCAGTATTTTGTTGCAAATAACCGTAGTAGGGCCCAAAAACAGTAGTGAGCATTTTGATTGGATTATCCTACCTAACACACACCGACACTGATACAAAGTTAAAAAAAAGGTTTTTTTTTAATCCTACCTAAAATACACTGACCCTGACATTTGACTCTGACCATGACCTTTAATCCCAACCTTGACCCTACTAACCCTAAATGAAGCACCCAATCAAGATTTCCTGATTGGATTGAAGGGTAAAACCAGATAGGTTGCTGTGGGGCACATGTGTTAATTTCCTCCAGTTTCTGTAAAACTGTCATTTTAATATTCTCAGCAGAATACAATATGAATTCCAGGAATTCAGCCACTTTCTAAAAAGTGAAGACGCGCTACGAGTTAAGTCCAAGGAGCTGCATGAGATCTCCTAGGCTTATCTCTAATATTTACATTTGACAGGTTTATTGTTCTGCTGGAGAAACACTTTGGGATCTGAGAGAGAGAAGCACACAGAGCAGCTATGCCCACCCCCCTCTGTTACCCATTCGCAGAAGCCTTTGTATTTTTTTGAATGTTTTCACATAATGGCTCAGAAGGATTAGTGTTGTGCTTCTGGAAGTAAAGCGATGGCTGTGTTTCAGTAGTACTAATAAAGCTGTCAAATATAAATAATAGAGCTAAGCCCAAGAGGTGTCATGCAGCTTGCTAGACTTAACTCGTAGTGTAAAACAAATACGAAGAGATTTCCAATATCAAACTTGCCAACTAGCCAGCGACCAACCAAATTTACCTGTCTAACAATATGCATTAAGAACAGGGGTTTAGTCTGCACACATTTGCAAATACATGCATAAGCTACAGGCCCCGTCAAGGCACCCTGTTTTCTGTAGTCCCTAACTCTGACTTCTGAGTCTCTACAATGAGAGCACATGCATGTTAATGGATATGTGAGGACAGGTGGACCTAGAAGGAGCCCACCCCTCTTTAAAGGTACAGGGGCACACTGGACACCCAGCACATGGCACTATGGCAGCAAAGATGTCAGTGCGTTGCCTGACCAATATAATCAAAATGCAAACAAGTAGCCCCCACCTATAACTGGTCTATTGCAGCAAGGAGCAGTGGAAGGGCAACACATGTCAAATGCAAAGAGATTTCCAAGCTCAAACTTGCCAACCAGCCAGCGACCAACTGAATTGACCTGTCTAACAATATGCGTTAAGAACAAGGGCAGTGGCCACTTGTTTGTATATTAACTCATAGCGTGCCTTCATTTTCAATATACATACGGTAATTTTAAATAAACACATTATTAACCTGGGAAAAAAAAAACCTGAACACATAGTAAAGGCAAAGGTTATCTTCAGTAGAAACAATAGGTTTCCTCAAGACAGGAGAGACATTAATGCTCCTTATGTATTTAAGGATTTCAGACATATTGTTTCAAAAGACCCTTTTCAATATGAAGCTGAAACCTCAAACTAGCAGGAGAAACGTTCAAGAGTAACATTAGTAAGTTTTATAATATATGGTATATTCTCTGCAAATTACTGAGTTCAGGTTTTTCCGGTAAAGGAAATATTTAGACAATTCTGCTTTTTCAACCTTTGGCAACAGTTCTGGGAAGGCCCTTTTCTGTTACAACCAGACCATGCATGACGCCAGGTCTATAAAGACATGGTTTAATGAGTTTGGTGTGGAAGAAACATGAGTGGCCTTCACAGAACCCTGACATTAACCCTTACTGAACAACTTTTCGGATTAATTGGAATGCTGATTGAAAGCAAGGTCTTCTTGACCAACATCAGTACCTGGCCTCACAAATAATCTATAGACCACATGGGCTCAAATTCCTACAGACACATTCCATGATCTTGTGGAAAGCCTTCCCAGAAAACTGGGGCTATGATATGGAGAGGGTGGACTCCATATTATTGCTTCGAGTTTAGGAATGGGGTGTCCAATAAACTCACAAACAATAAGTCTGAGGGTCAGGTGTTCACACACATTTGGCCGCATAATGTATTTTACTGAAAGAGTAATATATGCTTCCAGTAGGGGTAGTGAGTTAGTCAACAGTAAGTAAATTTAAACATAGGTCCATCCTATAAAAAAAGGACAGACTTATTGGACAATTTAATATTTTTCTGTCCTCGGCCTTCGATCTTCTTTTTAAAAAAAATAAAAAAATAAAAACAGATTCAGAACTATCAGCTCTGAAATTATACCCAAATCTCAACTTCAAGAAAAGATGCTTTTGGCCCTGCCCCCTCCTTTCTCTCGAGCAATCCTATTAGTAAAGCTGCCCATCACAATGGAAGGTGGAATCAGGCAGGGCCAAGCTTGAATTTTACAGGAATACTTGCGCTGTCTATAACTCTGGATTTGTTGATCATGTTGACAACAGTTTTCTCACATGTTAAACACTGCTTATACATTATGTCTTTATATCCCATTCAAATTTCCTGGTTTAGTGATAAGTTTACTTTAAAGGCAAACTCCATTATAATCAAAATATTTTAATCATTTCTTATAGAAGAGCTCTTTAGATTTCTAAGTAACGTCTACAAAAGAACTTCACTCGTCACCTTTTTCCCCCCTTACCTATTATCCAGCATTGTCCTTTATTCAGATATTCACCTATGGTGTTGTCCTCCTGCAATCCACTGACCGAGTGCAACAGCCCACATCCTACATCTCCATGTAGGGCTTCCTTAGTCATTGGAAGCCAGCTGCCTCTCCTGAATTCAGGCTCCCGATGACATGGGCCAGCCTTTTTTTAAATTTTCTAATGGTTTTGCCATAGGCCTGTTTCGTTCTCTAACTCAAAATGTAGCAAAGCTAGTCTTTAACATTATGGAATGTCAGTCCATTAATAATGTTAGCCACACCATCGAACAGTCCAGTGCTCTTACTACATAGTGTATAATGCAGGTAGCATTAGCATCTGGCAAATACATTTTGATAAAATATATAGTTTGGGAAACTCTATACTTTTATTATGAAAACAAATAGTATTCTGTACCCCAAGAAGGTATTGTCCTTGAGACTGATATTAGAGAATTTTGCTAAGGGTTTCATCACACATAATTATATCTCTGAACTAGGGATGAGCCGAACACCCCCCTGTTCGGTTCGCACCAGAACTTGCGAACAGGCAAAAAATTTGCGCGAACACCGTTAAAGTCTATGGGACAAGAACATGAATAATCAAAAGTGCTAATTTTAAAGGCTTATATTCATGGTATTGTCATAAAAAGTGTTTGGGGAGCTGGGTCCTGCCCCAGGGGACATGGATCAATGCAAAAAAAAGTTTTAAAAACGGCCATTTTTTCGGGAGCAGTGATTTTAATAATGCTTAAAGTGAAACAATAAAAGTGTAATATTCCTTTAAATTTTGTACCTGGGGGGTGTCTATAGTATGCCTGTAAAGGGGCGCATGTTGCCGTGTTTAGAACAGTCTGACAGCAAAATGACATTTCAAAGGAAAAAAAGTCATTTAAAACTACTCGCGGCTATTAATGAATTGCCGGTCCGACAATACACATAAAAGTTCATTTATAAAAACAGCATGAGAATTCCCCACAGGGTAACCCCAAACCAAAATTAAAAAAAAAAAAAAAAAATTACGTGGGGGGTCCCCCTAAATTCCATACCAGGCCCTTCAGGTCTGGTATGGATATTAAGGGGAACCCCGGGCAAAATTAAAAAAAAAAAAAATGGCGTGGGGTCCCCCTCAAAATCTATACTAGACCCTTCAGGTCTGGTATGGATTTTAAGGGGAACCCCGCGCCAAAATTTTTAAAAAAAATTGGCGTGGGGTCCCCCCAAAGATCCATATCAGACCCTTATCCGAGCACGCAACCTGGCAGGCCGCAGGAAAAGAGGAGGGGACGAGAGAGCGCCCCCCCTCCTGAACCGTACCAGGCCACATGCCCTCAACATTGGGACAAACAAGCTACACTAGCAGACGTACTGTAGATCTGCATTTTCAATCTTAAAGAGATCTTGTCACTTAAATGCTTATGTGCAGTGCTTTTCCTTTCCATAATTTTTTTTTTTATTCACTTGTAATACATTTACAGGAGTATTTGACTATTCCAGTAGGAGTTAAATCTTTAGCATAGCTATCTTTTGCACATCCTAGCTCTTTTCCATTTTCTGGAGTGTCTAATTGCTCTGTGCTGACCAAGCGCCTCTGCCCCTCCCCTCATCACACTACTGATATTTTTACGTAGCTGCGGCAAAGGAGTGAATTCTGGGACCCAGCAGCAATGTCTGCACAAGAGAAGCTTGAAAGTTTGCAAAGAGTGGTCTGGCAAAAGGGTCTCTTTAAGCAAAGCCCAATGAGAAATATTTATGGGATCCCCTAATAACTATGATATATGAATGACCATCAGCTACAGAATGTGTATTGGCAGTATTTCTGATATTGTACTGATACGGGGCTGATCAGCAAATAATGTAATAATAGGAAAAATTTGCGCTAGGTATACATTAATAAGTGATAATAGTCCAACAAGTGATCTGAATGATCCATTAAGATCAGCAATGAGTGTTGAATTGAAGTTTCAAAAAATATGTGGTATCCAACGATATCCTCCACCAAGTGACGTCACCAACGTTTTAGTCAATTATGAATAAAATGCACATTATAAGCTAAACTGAATATGCAAGTTTGTACGTTAGTCATTTTCTATTCACTGACCTGGATTAAATTCTTGTATGTAATCAGAACTGGAATGAGGCTGATCCAGCTAACTGACACAGAGCAGTGATCACTGGTTCTCTCTGGGTTCAGTCTCTAATGTTTAGATTGCAGGTTCAGATTCCAGCTTTGTCTTTCATCTTTCTGCTTAAGTGAATAACGCCAATTACATCTAGTTAATAATAACTACAGTATTGATGTAATTGCGCCTGCTAAAAGGGCTGGGACTGGGATATGGACAAAATATAAATGAAAATAGACAGCCACCAACCCAAAACATTCAAGTGCATGAATCTTTATTTGCTGCAAGGTGATAACCGGATAAAACAGCTTGCACGTTTCAGCCAGGTGACCTTAGTCAAAGCATGATACTATCTGAACCTTAGCATCAACATATACACCCTCCACCCATATTCATCCAGGGGGAGCTATTTAAAATCATTCAATGAGAATGATAGAAAAGTCTGCATTGCAGGATAGAAAAAACATGCAAATTACAAATTCATTAAAAAAAAGGAAACTGGGGGATTTTTAAGGTGTCAATAAATGAGGAATATAGTATTTTTTAATGATAAAAAATATATTTTATTAATGTCAATAAAAACATTTTCATAAAAATCCCTTATTGCATGTCAAGTTCAGTTCATATATTTGTACAGACACTACCGCTCTACATATTTCGCTTCAAGTGAGCTTCTTCAGGAGTTTCTAGAGTGCTGTATGAAATTATTATAATCATTAATATTAATAATTTCATACACCACTCTAGAATCTCCCGAAGAAGCTCACTTGAAGCGAAACATGTAGAGCGGTAGTGTCTGTACAAATATATGAATTGAACTTGACATGCAACAAGGGATTTTTATGAAAATGTTTTTATTGACATTAATAAAATATATTTTTTATATTTAAAAAATACTATATTCCTCATTTATTGACACTTTAAATGTCCCACAGTTTTCTTTTTTTTTCATGTATTTTTCATAAAAAATGGGATGTGGTGTCCTCTCTGACCAGGCAACCCTCAATCTTCTTGTTACAAATTTACAAACCAAAATAAAATCCACGTGCATAGCAAAATATATGAAGTAACATATGGACACAATAGTTGGGTATATTATATGCTCAAGTGGACAAAGCCAGCTCCACAAAGATATGGTTTGACAAGTTTGATGTGGAGAAACTCAAGTGGTCCACACATAGCTTTAAACTCAAACTTATTAAATGCCTTTGGTTTCATTCACAACCCTTGAGTTTGATAGTTATCTGGGAGACAATATTCCCCCCACCATCTGTTTTAACCCTGAGAAGTCAACACTGCTGCTCTGCAACCACATGCATTACATTTACTTGAAAGGGACGCATTTGCTGCCTGCTTAATGCGAAATGGGGTAAAAGTTGCCATGGCAGCTTAAAGGAGGCGGTCGAATGGAGTTAAAACCGTGACTCGACTACCTGTTTTTACTGCCCCCTGGCCACCTGTGTAAACAAGCCCCTTGGGATGAATTGGAATGCTGGCTGTGAGCCAGGTCTTCTTGACCAATATCATAACCTGACCTCACAAATGCTGTTTTGGCTGAAAGGACATACATCCCCACAGACACACTTCAACGTCTTGTGGAAAGCCCAGAAGAACGGGAGGCTGTAATAGCTGCAAAGGGTGTGTGTGTGTGAGGAGGGGCACTTCCTGTATTAATGCCAATGGTTTTGGAAAGGATGTTCATTGTCCAAGAAGCTCATATAGGCGTGATGGTCGGGTTTTCAGAAACGTTTGGTCATATAGTATACAATCCACTGGAGTCCACCCAAAAATCATGGATGAATGTGGAAATATTACTGAAATCTGCAAAGATTAATTTGATTTTGTGAACTTGATGAGTCTGAATGACCTTCATCAGCTTTCAGTTGCTCAATGTTTATGGTTCGGAAATATACAGTTCCACGTTAAATGGAATTTCTCTATGTACCTTATTTCTATGGAATGGCTCAGGTCTGGAGTTTGGCAAGTGGGAATGTCCCTTATGTTTGGTATTTGAAAATATTGAAGAAAACTTCCTCTTTGTGCACTTGCTGTGCTTTCCGCAACAGCCACATAAATATATATTCACTTTGTGAACATCAATTGCAAATCTAGATACTTCCTTATGTAAATAGCAGTGAGATGATTACTATTCTGCACATAGAGCTGTGGCAGGCACCCAACATGTCCACCTTCCACAGGCTGCCTGCAGGAAATTGCAGGACGGGGGCAAATACATGACCAGTCACCCTGCACAATCAGAGAGAACAGCAGTGACTGGTCTTTATTACAGAAAACTCCTGCAGGGCGCTTTCCAACCTTTGCAGTAGAATAAACAAGCATTTAACCCATGTAGTGTGGTAGTTGGGGGCTCAATGCAAGGATTGTTTGCGTTGTCACATTCCCAGTACAGATTTAAGTTGGCCATACACTATGCAAATTTCAGCCGGTTCCTGATTTTACTGCATGGATGGCTTTGTCACCACACTCCTACCCCACATTCTTCAATCGAAAAGCCAAAGAAGTTGCACATGAAATTTTTGCCAAGGGTCCCTTCCACACTTGGGGGCCTACTGATCCATTCTGATCAGTAGGGGACCAGCTCACAGATCCCCTGCTGATCGGAGAGCAGAGCGGGTGCATGACACATTCATGTCTGCTCAGATTCTGCAGAATGGACATGGACAGAGCCCAGTCTACTCTATGGGTGACCAAGCGTAAACGGACTCTGATTGTCCATTTACACCCGATTACCCTGCGATCCGCCTAAATGGAAGAGGGTCCCCTTTTTTAATTATTATTATTTTATTTTTTTTCAAAATTCCGAATTGGACCAGGAGGTAGGCGGATGTAAATGGACAAAAGTTTACTCCCATCTGTTCATAGGGATGCATGGACCATCCGACAAGGTCCTTCTGAAAAAGGCAGACATGATCAGATTGCTTGTGTGAAAGGGGCCAAACTGAGGCTGCATCCGCTACAGCTGCTGATCGGGTATTTTGACAGCCACAAATGCCAACTGTAATGCCCTGTACACACGATAGGATTTTCCGATGGAAAATGTGTGATAGGACCTTGTTGTCGGAAATTCCGACCGTGTGTGGGCTCCCTCACACATTTTCCATAGGAATTTCCGACACACAAAGTTTGAGAGCTTGCTATAAAATTTTCCAACAACAAAATCCGTTGTCGGAAATTCCGATCGTGTGCACACAAATCCGACGCACAAAGTGCCATGCATGCTCAGAATAAATTAAGAGACGAAAGCTATTGGCTACTGCCCCATTTAGAGTCCCAACGTACGTATTTTACGTCACCGCGTTTAGAACGATCAGATTTTCCGACAACTTTGTGCGACCGTGTGTATGCAAGACAAGTTTGAGCCAACATCCATCGGAAAAAATCCATGGATTTTGTTGTCGGAATGTCCGATCAATGTCCGATTGTGTGTACAGGGCATTAGAATACAATAGCTGCTGAAGGAGGTTTGGATGGAGGAATTTGTTCGATTTTTGTTTTTCGTTCAGCCTACAAGCTGATTGAAAAAAAAAAAAAATCTTTCTATGGCCAGCTTGAGGCACAGTGCACGGGTTCTTCCACGCTGGATTACTGCACAGTTCTGGAAGGAATACACAAAGGACACCAAGATTTAAGTAAGATTACAGATGGCTCTTGTATTTAGAGAAAATGCATTTAGCTTTAGATTTCAGCTGTAAATCACAAAATTGCAAAGCTCATGTAACCATGGACCGCGTCGTACACAAGGGTTTTCTCAAACAATGATACAATTGTAATAGACATGCTTACTATGACTGAGTGCCTGGGACTAAGAACCATTTGAATGTTAACTGGCCACATTGTTCTAATGTAGATTCAGAAAAAAAATGGGGGTCCCTGGCAAACGGCGACACAGACAGTAATAAAAACATGGCGGTGAGCCTAACTTCTGCCTGGAGTCAGGTTTAAAGTGAACCTGTGCTTTGATTATACAGGACAAAACAACTGATTCATTGTAATGCCATTTATACTTTACTTTTTCTTTTTTTCTATTTGCCAATTTGGAGAAAAGAGAAAGCCAAGTACTTCTGGATATAGGGGAGCATTTGACATACTGGTCTTTCTCCTATGTGTCAGTGCTGGTGCTTGTCTATTGGTTTCTCAGGCTCCAGCATCTCAGCCCTTTGTATCCTCCAAGTAGGATTGTGTTGGAGCATGCAAGGGGCCTTATTTTCTTGTTTCCTGCAGAAAATGGAACAGTCAGGGCTCGTTTACACTTACAGTTGGGGGAAGCGGTAAAAACATGCAGTAGAGCCACATTTTTACTGCCCCCTACCATTCCTCCTAAGCTGCAAAGGAAACCGTACAGGGGTATAGGCAGTATTGCCCACAGAACATGACCTATTTAAGTGAATTGGGCAGTGCCATAACCGTGCGCAAAGCATGCAGTTGTGGTGCTGGCTTTTAAGAGCTAAAACAAGCAGTAAGGGGGTGACAACTTTTCCTCATCCTCTGTCAAATGCCCCCTCTGAAAAGTGACCCACCACAGATTGCTCTTCAGAGGGCAAACACACTTGTAAATGAGGCCTTGGTGAGAGAAGGAAGGTAAGTGCAAGCTGCATCAGGGGCAGATGTAAAGTGAACAAGGGCAAAGTACAGACCTTCCTTAAATGACTATAGCTAAATGTTACGTTTTGGGTCTTTCCATATCAGGCCTCATTCACATAAGTGTACTAAAGCTTACACCTGTGTGAGGGCTGGTTTACACTTGTGGTAGCCCTCCAATGATTTGCAGCAAATTGCTTTTTAGAGAACATTTTAACAGGTGGTAAGGAGGCCTTTTGTCACTTTTTCACTGCCTGTTTATACCCCTCACAGCCCGCACCACAATCATGTGCACAGGGTTGCAGGGTGGTTGCAGCACAGCCCCAATTGCTTGAATGCATTGCATCCAGGCACATGTGGCGGAGAATCATTTTTTCTGTGACGTGTATGCCCCGTACGACTGCCTTTGCAGCTTAGGGGGGGGCAGTAAAAATGCGACTTAAAGTGGTTGTAAACCCTTGCATATACCACGTGAAGGGACTATTCTCAGGTGATAAACAGAGATGAAACAAATCCTACTATTTAAGTTGTACCAGTGTATCGGCAGTCTTTTCTTCTCTATATCTGTTAAAGTTGCTGAATTTATAAGCTTGTCTGAGAGTTCAGAAAAAAAAGGGGGGCAGAGAACTGAAGTTACACTCTACAGAACTCAGTGAGGAGAACTCTCACAGCTGATTGGAGGGAAGGGACACATCCCCTCCAGCTGAGGCTGTCAATCTGCTAGAGATCCCCTGTCACCATTTTTTTCTTGGTGTCAGGAAGTGATTTTTGCTGATAGCAGAGGAACAAAGCAGCAGTCAGAAATTACACTTATTGCTCTTAATTGAGATAAGTGCCCACTATAGAAAGATATGCTTTGTTCATATTTCATGCCTGAGGTTTACAACCACTTTAACCACCTGTTTTTAATGCCCCCTTCCAACCGCAAGTGGAAACTAGTTACTGTAACTTTGAAAACAAAGGATTCTTATGATCAGTTCAGCATTGATTCTGGAAACAATTATGATTGGAGTGAATGAAATTGTACAGAAGTACAAATCTATCATTATGATTTTTGGTGCAGTTTCTTGCCTGTATCAACAGCTTTGTAAGTACTTGTACTGGCACCTGACTGTACGTTCTATAGGATATTTAGTGTGATTGAAGTTACAATGCAGCTGGGAGGAAGCCAAACATTTTATGAATGAGAAATCTTCCCATGAAAAGACAAAAGATGTGAACAGGCACTCACACCACAATACGGGAGGAACATCAGTCTTTTTCTTGCTTTCAAAGACTTCAAAGAAGCCTAGCAAAATATCAGCTTTCAACCTGGTCTAGTCCAGAGCTCTCCCCACCAGACTGTTCTGTGACTGGTTGTCCCACTATGGTTTTCAGTATCCTTGCCTTCTGGGTAGCCTAGAATGGGAACATGTCAGAATGCAGGCTTGAGTTTTTATTGGTTCACACACCACCACCTAAGCCCTTTGAGGTCTTGACTACAAACAAAGCCCAAGAAAGACAATGCACAGCATAGTCATGTAAAAGGAAGCTGCAAGCCTTGTATGCTCTTTGGATGCATATAGTCTTTTTGCTATTATTGAAGCTACAGTGTTTCTTTTAATATTGTTACCTGCTTTATTTTTTGCTTTTTGTTTTCTTTAAAATGAACCTGTGAAAACAGCAGTATAGCAGCAGCTATTGCAGACTTTGGTTTTAAGGGTACAAGTTTTTCGGCTATCATGCTCTTCCGGATTTTAGTGCCTAGTGAACGCCAGAAATATATTTAAATGATGCTGGAATTTCAGAGCTTATTCCAAGGTTGCAAATATCAGCAAATCTCCAAACAAGCTCACTGGCTTTGGTGTGGCAGCGCCCAAAAACATAGGCCCCTCTCAGTGGGTATCCAGAAGTGACTCAAAATATAGACCTACAAATGGGCACCACACCACAAAGTGAAAGAGTCCAAAGTGCCTTTAATTGTTCATAATACCATCACATAAACACAGCCAATACTTTTCGGGGAGCAGCAAAACTTTTCCTTCATCAGGGTGTAGAAGAATGGAATAAGAACTCAAATGGACTCAAAGAAAGCAATAAACGGATGGGTCAACGATCAATGTGGTACATAATCTCCTTTTAGATTGGAACTATTAAATTCTAATGTGACTGCTGCTGATAAATTGTTAGATTTACAAATCCAAAAGGAGGCTTAGCAACAGATCAGATATTCATCCATTTGGTTATATATTTATTTGAGTTAAAGTCCTTATTCCATTCTTCTACGTCCTGATGAAGGGAGGGTTTTGTTGCCCCTGAAACTTGTTGACTGTTTTTATATGATGGTATTACATTTAGAGGATCTTTGAACTCTTTCACATTGTGGTTTGGCTGCTGTTTGTATGTCTATACTTTATATTGCCTACTGAGTTAGTGACTAGAATGCGCAAGCTGCTAGTGAAACTTGAAGAGTCTTACGTTCAACAATGATGGCGGTACGACTCTAGTGCAACCATGATTATAATTTCTGGAGCCTTACTAAAATCATTGTGTTCACAATTATTGCATAAAACATAAGACACATAACTCATGTTGCCAAAATCCAAATTGATCTTAACCTGTTATCTGAAAAGAAGATACCAAATCCTTAGCTGCCTTGTTCCTGCAGAGAAATGGGTGGCTGAAGTTTCTTCTGACATGGACAGTGACACATCTTAGAGTGTCCATCTTTCCTATCCTCAACTGCACTCAATTGTTTCTTCACCAGCCCCTACATTACTGCAGGACACAATAGGTTGCTTTTGATTTGTATTTTGGCGCTTTAAAGCCCTTCACCATGTTGCATTTCATCCACTGCTGACCCCTCCCTCTCACCCTATTTATCCGCTTGCTGGATTCAAAAAGAAATCCTATCGTACCTTTCTTTACTTTCCTTGGGCTGCGGTCATGTGAAACTGCGGGCCTGGGTCTTTTCCTCATCTAGTTATCTACTGCTTGGGTCCTTCTTTGTATGTTCCCAACAGTATCTGCATGACATAGACAATTCTTATTGGATATTCCTCTGTCTGGGTACTGACAGGATCTAGAAAAGGGCTAACATTAGCTGACGGGAGTGAAGAGGACAAGTGATCCCTGGCTTCATTGTTCTGCTAGATTCACAAAACCAAAGCCTAGTAGGATGGGAGGGAGAAAGGGGTGGAAACAAATAGTTTACACCCAGAGTGGGGCTTTAGTTAAAAGACACTTTTCTAATTTTGATCATTTTAGGGCAGTGGTCTGCAAAATGAGGCCCATAGGTTAGGTGTGACCCTTTGCCTTTTTGCGGCCCCTGAGACACTATTCTTCCCACTGATATGAGACACTATTCTTTCCACCATCAATGATGGGGCACTATTGCTTCCACTGACAATAACAACTGGCTGTTATTTCTCCCACTGACACCAAAGATGGGGCACTAGTTTTTTCAATGACGCCACTGATGGGGCACTATTCCTTATTCCTCCCACTGGTACCAACAAGTGGCACTATTCCTTCCACTAATACCAAGGATGGGGCACTATTCCTGACTACTAGTGTTATGCAATATTCTTACTCCCACTGATAATCAAGCTGAGGCAGTATTTAATCTTTGATGCATTATTTAATTCTTCTCTGACTGGCCACAATCTGCCCCCTCTAAGGTCTGAATGACAGTAATCTGACCCTTTGTTTAGAAAGTTTGAAGACCGCTATTTCGTGAATGGGCATGCTTACTTAGTTATTCATTGAAGACAAACAAGCAAACTATAAGGCTACTCTAGCATACGCCTGTGCCATGCGAGGGCCGTGTTTACCCACACTGGGATGCACAGTTTTTTTGTATGCATCCTCGTGCAGACAGCCCCATTCATTTCATCTGGGATGGGACGCAGCAGCTCATGGACACAGCCCCTGCTCCAGCGGCGGCCTGTCCATTAGGGGTACCCAAGCGCCGCCCCCTCTCTCTCCATGCCACCCCCTATATGAATAATGGATAGATTCATGCATAGCATGAAGATCATTTAATCTCTGTACATCTCTCAGAACAAGGATAACTCTGCTCGATATTGGTTTGGCAGTTGCATGTTGGAGTGAATAAATGGAGGGGATGAAATAATTACAGCAGTCTTTAAGGAGACCTCCTTAAAAAGAAAAACTATCTGCAGCAAAAAGGGAACTCTCATGTATTTCCAGTAAGTTAGTTGAATTGTGGATGTAATGTGTAATTAAAAGTGTCGATCTCATTGCACACATTTATTAATATGCCATATTTTCACAATTTCATTTCTTATACAAATAAAGTGCTCCCCCCGTTTGTGCATCAGTTCAGTCAGGGTCATTTGGGAAACCTGATGCCAGAATATCAATGGAATAAGCCACCCTTAAGGTACGCCATTTTCAACAATACAAAAGATGCCGTGGCCACCCCCCAATTCAGACGTCCAGCCCCTTTCAGGACACCGGGCACTGGAATTACAGCGGTGGGGTTTTTTTAAGCACCTGATTAGAGCCATAGGCTCTAATAGGCTTCAAAATAGGGAGGGCTTACAGAGCATTGCGCCATGAGCCCACCCAGGTGCTACAACAGAGAATTAATATTGTAACGCTGATCCTCAATCCAGCTAATCAGAAGCAGGGATCAAGCAGGTCTGAGACCCATTTTCTGATTGGCTGCTGAGGAGGGGGGAGGAAACGGACGCCCATGGAGAGCAGGGGAAAAGAGAGCTGTTGCCTCCCAGGAGCAAGGGAAGCTGCCAGTGAAGCGCTGCATAGATGGGGTAAGTGCACCTGACCCGCCCGCCGACCGACTGCCGGGGGGGTGGTACTGTTTGCCGCTGCCCCCCCAAAAAAAATTACCACTGGCCGCCACTGCTCTGCTCCCAATGTGACAGCCATGCAAGAGTGTGGGTGCAAGGCCCAGTATACAGACAGTGTACCTAAGTACAGTATAAGTCTATGACAGAGCTCTCTCACCAAATATTTTGTATTGTTGAAAATGACATGGTGCTTAAAAAAACAAAAAAAACCCACTGCTGTAATTCCAGCGCCCGGTGTCCTGAAAGTGGCCGGACGCCTGAATTGGGGGTAGCCGCGGGGGCCATGGATAGATTCATGCTATCCATGGCCGCCGCGGCTCTGTCTATGACAGAGCTCTCGCACCAAATCTTTTGTATTGTTGAAAATGGCGTACCTTAAGGGTGGCTTATTCCATTGATATTCTGGCATCAGGTTTCTCAAATGACCCTGACTGAACTGATGCACAAATAGCCAATGGGGGGAGCACTTATCTGTATAAGAAATGAAATTGCAGAAAATATGGCATATTAATAAATGTGTGTAATGATATTGACACTTTTAGTTACACATTGCATTCACAATTCAACTAACTTACTGGAAATACATGACAGTTCCCTTTTTGCTGCAGACAGTTTTTCTTTTTAAAGATGTCTGCTTAAAGACTGCTGTAATTATTTCATTCCCTCCATTTAATAACTCCAACATGCAACTGCCAAACCAATATGGAGCAGAATCATCCTTGTTCTGAGAGATGTACAGAGATTAAATGATCTTGAGAATAGACAGAAGGGCTTATCCTCATCCCTGCACAGGCTCACTTGGAGCACGTGTAAACTATGTATCTTCTTTTACTGCGCAAATAATGCAATCAAACGTTTAACATTTAATAGTTATCTCTAGAGAAAGGAAGAAGATAAGAAAACATACAGAGGAATTAGCCGTGACTGTCAGTGGGAATGCTTCCATGTTCCAACAAGAAGAAGAAGTCCCCTCTGTAACACTCCTCTTCCCTTTCTTCTTTCCTTGTGATTGTCAAACTCCTTTTTGGAGGAAAATTTTTGGATTCCTTCAGATTTTCTCTGGTGTAGGCTGGAAAATCTCACTGCATTGAATTTCTTTTCACAGAAAATACCTGCTATATTCCTTTCCTATAGTATTTAAACGCTGCTTACAGTAAAAGCTGATCTTTAAAGCTGAATTCAAGGCAAATAAAAAACCACAGGAAGAAGGCTCTGTAGACAGCAATAATTGGGCAAGGTTTTCTTAGCAGTCCCATTGCTATTTCCCCATATAAATCTCAAACAGTGACATCTGGTTGTGCCTTATAGGCAATATTGGTTAAAACGTGGCTAGATTGGACCACCAGTCCTTTACTGGCTATGGTACCCTAAAGAGGAATTATCATTATTTTTTACATTGAGTTCGCAATGTATAGGTAGTTCTTTGTCCCATCTTTCTTGGTGAACTGTAACAGTAGCTGCAATGTTGGATGGGGTTGCCTGACACCAGAGCTAGTGAGGAGATGGCTGCTTTGCTTTGTAGCGCCTGACACTGGCTCCCACAAGCATCGGCAAGAGAATGGGGGGGGGGGGGGGGGTTCCCAGCCCCACTTGCCTCTGCATTCCTCTTGCTGCTGCTTTCCTCCTGCCAGTGCTGGGAGCCAGAGACAGGCGCCTCATTGTTAGCTGCGATGTTCTGTCCCACATTGCAGATAGTGTTACAGGGCACCTAGGAAGATGGGACAAAGTACTACAAAGGCAGCTTGCAGAGCAGTTTTATATGCCAAGCTGACAAAATCAATTAACTTAAAATGTGCAGCGCCAAAGGAAATAAAGTGCTAATTACAAAGTGCAAACATTATGTAGCAAGGGCCCTGACCCCTAGAGGCCTAATGGTGACCTCCAGAGTCAGGGAGAGCTGACATCCTTCTGTGTACAGTGGGTTACAAGGCACGGTGGATGTAATGCAAGGTGGATTGATGGGCGCCAGACACTTCTTGAATGCAAAGAGATTTATTGTCTCTTAAACAGAACTGTGGGAGAGAGGGTTAGGGCCAGGACAGTAGATGCAATGTTAATTGGCAGACTCCAAGACTTTTATAGGCAGACAGCCATGCAGGGAAAGGCATCAGCCAGACACCACATCTGCATGAGTAGGAACGCTGTCTCCCATGGCAACAATCTTGTAACCGTTTCTAACAAAGGTTGCAATGAACTCTTTCACTTCTTCTACAGTCTCCTACTGTAGAACTTCACTCCACCGAGCTCCCAGACTTTAAACTAGACTTCCTGATACACTGCCACTGGATTCCCTGAGCTCTTCCAATCTTCTCATTCAGTATCTTCCTCAAGCGTCGCCCCATGTCCCTGCTGGGTCCCTAGCTTGGCACTCGCAGATACTCCTCAAGCGTCACTGGCCGGCTTGGTACCTGGTTTGGCACACAATAATACTCTGCAAGTGTCACCTCCCTGGCTAGGTCCCTAGCTTGGAACTTGCTGAAGTTTTCCCACTTCTTCATCATCCCCGGCTGGTGAGAATACTGCTCTGGTACTTCAGCTACTCACAGTGGTCCCCAGTTACAAGGTGGATGGTCCCTTAGTGGCGACAGCTTCCCCTTCTACCTCCGACCACGACAGGTTCTCAGGCTGGCAGAACCGTTAGTTTTGGTTGGACTACAAGCCCGCAGTCCCAGCCCTATGCTGCTTCTTGCTTCTGGATAGGCCCTCAGACAGCGTAGCAGCCAGATGTCCCCGGGATAGGCCTTAGGTTTCTGGCCTAGCAGCCCAAGGCAATACAACACACGTCTACCCAGACAGCCGTCCAGGTGGCACAGAACCCCAATCACCTGACTCCACCCAAATAAATAGGCTTTCCTAGCAGGCCAAGGGACCCAAGAAAATTCATGCCCATTGGCTGAGACATCCCATTCATTCCTAATCTGTCCTTGCAATGCCCTTGTTTTATCCAATGCCACCAGATACCCGGCCATCTAGCGACAAAAGAGAGAAGTGCAGCAATTCCAGAATTGGGGTGAAATCAATTGACCTCCTGACAATTAACCGAGGCAACTATCACTTGGCAAATAAATTTAAAGGGGTTGTAAAGGTTCGCATTTTTTCACCTTAATGCATCCTGTGCATTAAGGTGAAAAAACATCCGACAATACCAGCCCCCCTGTTTTACTTACCTGAGCCCGTTCACCTGCTGCGCTCGATGTCCTCTTCGCCACTAAGCCTGGCCGTTGATTGGCTAGAGTGGATGGCTTGAAAGCAGCGCAGCCATTGGCTTGCTCTGCTGTCAGTCACATCCAATGATGTGGTGCGCCGGGGACGAGTGATACAGTGAACGGCTATAGCCGCCGGCTGTATCATGGGAGCGCGCCCGCAATCACTAACCACCATGCGAGAGAGCTCGCGTGAAGGTGGTTAGCTCTTACATAGTTACATAGTTAGTCAGGTTGAAAAAAGACACAAGTCCATCCTCTTGCGGGGATGAGCTGAGACAGCCGCCGAGGGACCCCAGAAGACCAGGTTTGGGGCCACTCTGTGCAAAACGAGCTGCACAATGGAGGTAAGTATAACATGTTTGTTGTTGTTTTTTTTTTTTTTTTTTTTTTTTTATTTTATTGCCTTTACAACCCCTTTAAGAGCAACCCTGCCTCAACATCACGGTGCTACAATTACATAATCAACTTATGTGTATGTTCTCAATGAATTCAAATAAAATAGTCCCATTAATAAAAAAAATTTGCCCACAGACGTAAAAGTTCAAATCAATAGCTGCTGTAATCATTCACAATCTTCCCCCAGCATAAATTGTGTGTCATCAAGTGCGGCAAAACACTGTACACAATATACAAGAGCAGTAAGATATAGCCATAGACCTAAAAGGGAATAAGTAAGATACTGTGTGTGTGTTTGTGTGTGTGTGTGTGTATATATAATATATATGCACAAGATATGCATGCACAATTTGACCTCCCTTGGCCACTTGCATCCTTTGGTGCTTTTTGCAAACAAAATACCTGGCTTGTTAGACTTGCAAAGGCATAACATTTGCCAACTGCATGTGACAAGTAACAAAGCAGATGTCGGAGTTCAGAGACCGTTGTCAATCCATAACAGGAAGTGCCTGAACAAGGAGCTTCATGCCAGGATCACCTGGTATTTTTTTTCACTGTAAGATGCATATGTAAAAATATTAAAAACAACCTTTGCAGTGGCATTTACTTGTTGAAGCTCACATGGAAACTTAAGGACTGGGTTCAGATCATCTTTAAGAAGCCATCCAAACACTTTTACTTACTGTGAGATCTTCCATTACTTACACAAGAACAGAACCATTTACAGAGGCCAAAGCAAAGAAATGTTCACAGTACAGGGTTTGGCTTCTTGAAAGATGCTGTCATCCATGTGTTATAGAAACCTATTCATCTATGAAAAAGGTTGGTCAGAGGCGAGCAGACTTCCCAGTACAAATGACTGTTGCTGAGATGTTTGGCCATCCTAGCATAAGGCATGCTCTGCTGTAAACCAGCATAATCTTTCTTCAAAATCCACCATAGGCAAAAGTCACCATGGTTGAGCCATAAAGGGCTAATTTTCTTTAAGGGGAAAAAGGGACAATGGACATTTTATCACAGAAGTAGAATCATGTTTGGTATTTCATTTCAAGAGGGAGGTAACACAGCATCTTGTTCCAGAAATGCAGAGTGAAGCTTCTCTTTTGCTGAATCTAAGGAATGGTTGGGCACTGACAGAGTTTGGACATTTTGATTTGAGAGCCATTCATTGGCAATATTCATGTTAAAGTCCAACTCCAAGACATTATCAACCCTCTTGCCACCACCTCTGAGTAAGCACTGGTATAAAAAAGAACCCTATCCAAATGCCCATTTTACTTACCTGAAGCCACGGTCACATGACAATCCTTCGGTCTTCTGTGTACTTATTGAGGTTCTTCTTTGGGTGTCCATATAAATGCCTGCATGATATGGACCCTCCTATTGGTGGAGGTGTCACTTCCAGTGGCTGGGTTCTCTCTCATAGGCTCCAGATGCAGGAGAACTCACAGGGGTGGTGAGGGGACCAGTGCCCAAGAAGGTAACGAGCAAGAAAAATTCAATGGTCAACAAGTTCAAAAAAATTGCCCTGGTCTCCAGCGCAGGAGATTAGCTTGGCTCATAGAGGAAATTGTGACTTTGATACAAAAAACTGCAGGATGGCTTAAGAAAAGGTGTTTGAAATCAGGACCGAGGCGTAAGGTGCACAATGCACTATTTGGGTTTAATTTTTGCTTGAGGTTGGGCTGTAATGAATCCTGTAAGTCAGGAGAAAGTGATAAGACTTGTGTCTGAGTCCTATCTACAGTAAACTAGAGAGGAAAGCTATAGGCCAGGTTTGTTAAAAAGGTGTGTAAATAGTTATTCAGCAACATCCTTTCTGAGTGGAGAGCAATAAGCTACCAATATCACTACATACTGTATTTGGATTCGTATCTTCTAAAGCTTGCCATGTGTTCCTGTGGCACTATTACATATATTCCTAGAAGACATGAATGTTTTGTGAATCGTGTTTTCTATTTTGTAATTTTCCTGATTAACCCACTTCCATCTTGACAGATGATTTTTCTCATTTAGACAGAATTCTGCCCCTAGAAACATTTCCATCTTTGCAGGATCAAATATGTTGTTGGACTGAAAGCTGACAGTAGGACAATGTACAGTGCCTTGCCAAAGTATTCACCCCCTTGGCTTTTTACCTATTTTGTTACATTACAGCCTTTAGTTCAATGTTTTTTGAATCTGAATTATATGTGATGGATCAGAACACAATAGTCTAAGTTGGTGAAGTCAAATTAGAAAAATATATACACAAAACTATTTTTCAGAAATAAACTGATAATTGGCATGTGCGTATGTATTCACCCCCTTTTGTTATGAAGCCCATAAAAAGCTCTGGTGCAACCAATTACCTTCAGAAGTCACATAATTAGTGAAATGATGTCCACCTGTGTGCAATCTAAGTGTCACATGATCTGTCATTACATATACACACTTTTTTGAAAGGCCACAGAGGCTGCATCACCTAAGCAAGAGGCACCACTAACCAAACACTGCCATGAAGACCAAGAAACTCTCCAAACAAGTAAGGGACAATGTTGTTGAGAAGTACAAGTCAGGGTTAGGTTTTAAAAAAAATCCAAATCTTTGATCCCTAGGAGCACGATCAAATCTATCATAACCAAATGGAAAGAACATGGCACAACAGCAAACCTCCCAAGAGACAGCCGCACACCAAAACTCACGGACCGGGCAAGCATTAATCAGAGAGGCAGCACAGAGACGTAAGGTAACCCTGGAGGAGCTGCAGAGTTCCACAGCAGAGACTGGAGTATCTGTACATAGGACGACAATAAGCCGTACGCTCCATAGAGTTGGGCTTTTATAGCAGAGTGGCCAGAAGAAAGCCATTACTTTCAGCAAAAAACAAAATGGCACGTTTTGAGTTTGCGAAAAGGCATGAGGGAGACTCCCAAAATGTATGGAGGAAGGTGCTCTGGTCTGATGAGACTAAAATTGAACTGTTTGGCCATCAAAAGAAAACGCTATATCTGGCGCAAACCCAACACATCACATCACCCAAAGAACACCATCCCCACAGTGAAACATGGTGGTGGCAGCATCATGCGGGGATGTTTTTCAGCAGTCGGCACTGGGAAACTGGTCAGAGTTGAGGGAAAGATGGATGGTGCTAAATACAGGGATATTCTTGAGCAAAACCTGTACCACTCTGTGTGTGATTTGAGGCTAGGATGGAGGTTCACCTTCCAGCAAGACAATGACCCCAAACACACTGCTAAAGCAACACTTGAGTGGTTTAAGGGGAAACATGTAAATGTGTTGGAATGGCCTAGTCAAAGCCCAGACCTCAATCCAATAGAAAATCTGTGGTCAAACTTAAAGATTGCTGTTCACAAGCGCAAACCATCCAACTTGAAGGAGCTGGGGCAGTTTTGCATGGAGGAATGGGCAAAAATCCCAGTGGTAAGATGTGGCAAGCTCATAGAGACTTATCCAAAGCGACTTGGAGCTGTGATAGCCGCAAAAGGTGGCTCTACAAAGTATTGACTTTAGGGGGTGAATAGTTATGCACATTGACTTTTTTTGTTATTTTGTCCTATTTTTTGTTTGCTTCACAATAAAAGAAAAAAAAAAAATCTTCAAAGTTGAGGGCATGTTCTATAAATTAAATGATGCAAATCCTCAAACAATCCATGTTAAATCCAGGTTGTGAGGCAACAAAACACAAAAAATGCCAAAGGGGGTAAATACTTTTGCAAGGCACTGTATGCTATGCTTGTGATTATGAAAGCACCTGCTTTATCTTGACTTATTTACTAATTTCCAAATTCTTAAAGGGGTTGTAAACCCTCATGTTTTTTTCACCTTAATGCATCCTATGCATTAAGGTGAAAAAACTTCTGACACTGACCAGCCCCCCCGTTTTCCTCACCTGACCCCCTTCGATCCCTCGACGGAGACGTGCTCTACCTCTCTACCTGGTGTTCTCGGCTCTTGATTGGATAGATTGATAGCAGTGCAGCCATTGGCTGCCGCTGCTGTCAATCAAATCCAATGGCGTGGGTGCCAGGGGGTGGAGCCGAATACTACATTCGACATATATGGATGCCAAATGCTGGACTTGGGAGCATGCCCGCTAGGTAACCCCCCCTGGAGAGTGCTTTTTCTAAGGTGTTATACGATGTGGGGAGGAGCTGATAGCGTTGCCGAGGGACCCCAGAAGAGGAGGATTGGGGCCACTCTGTGCAAAACGAACTGCACATTGGAGGTAAGTATGACATGTTTTTAAAAAAAAAAACACAAAGCTTTACAATCACTTTAAGATTTTTAGCTTGTCGATTAAAATTTTGTCCCAGAGGTTCAAAAACATGTAGACATTTTAATAATTAACTTTGCCAACATGGTAATATGTTTTTTTCAGTGTTCAGAAAATGTATCACTAGGGTTGACGTTCAAATTTCCGCCACGGCACAAGCTACCTGAAGTTTTCATGTTCTCCCTGTGCCTGGGTGGGTTTCCTCCAGGTACTCTGGTTTCCTCCCACACTCTAAAGACATGCTAGTACTGTAGGTTAATTGGCTCCTGTCCAAATTCGCGCTTGCTTGGCATGAGAGCCATTTGGAGAAAACGTTGCATTAATTGAGAAAACTGAAAGCCTTCTCTGAATGGTGCTCGTTCCTACTACAGTGAGTTTTCAGCTTCCACAGGGATCACACAGGTATGGCACATACACAGGGCTACTGAGAAGGGGGTACAGGTAGCCCTCTTGTATGGGGCCTGGGCTCCATTAGGCTATCAGGGGGTGCCTGGCAGCAGCTGCCCGTGGGCATCTCGCTCTCTACGAACTTCCTAACCCTAGGTACCATCTTTCTCAGAATCCTCAACGGGGGAGGGCACTGGAGGGTTTGGTCTGTCGAGTTCAGGTGAAACTTGCTGCATGAAAACTTTAGAAGAAAGCTGTGCAAATAGCACAATGACAATGCTATGGGAGGGGCCCTGAATGAGAGTTTATTGGGGTATTCAGAGGGTGCAAAAAGCTTAGTAATGTGGAATACGGAGTGAGGTGTAATTGGGGATATAGAGTGCAGAGATATTGGGAGATACAGCATGTAGGTAATGGGAATGCGGGGGGGAGGGATACAAATGATGTGTAATGAGGGTATAGATAGAGTACTGCAAATGGTGCAGCGCTAAACAAAACAAATTATGACCAGAGAAACAAAAAAGATGTAGAAATAAGACTAATAATAGTCCCAAATCAACAGTCCATATGTAGAAGGTTGGAAACAGAAAACAAACATCCGTGCTCCATGTGAATAAAGAGCTGTAAGTGAAGAGAGTGATATTCCTTCATACCAGAGAGAATCCTGCTCCACACAACTGGTGAAAGTAAATATATCCTGCTTACCAGCTGCCCGTGACCACTAAAAAATTGTCACACCATGCGCAGTGAATTGGGTCTCCCCAGGAACCTTAATGCCCACTGGAATCCCCACTGTTCACATGGAACTCGCAAGTAAAAACAAAAAGTGCTCCTATAGTGCAGTACATCAAATATCCAAATTTAATGATAATGAAAGGTTGCACATACAAGATATAAAATCATAGCTTGTAATCGAATCCAACGAGTAGCGGCGTCCCTACGAGCTTCACTTCCTGGTTACTCGTGTGTCAACCTCTCGGGAGGTATAGCGTGATGACGTCGCCATCGTAGGCTCCACCCCACGCGTTTTGTCACATAGAACATTGTCTGGGGATAGGCCAGGACACAGAGTACTGAGAGATGCAAGTGGGGCAGAATGTTGAGAAATGGGTAATGCAGGGGATGTAAAGTAAGGTGTAAGAGAGGGGGGTACAGAGTGTGCCATAGTGGGCTGGGCCGCCGATGGGGGGGACCCTGTTAGGTAGCCTGTACAGTACACCATGATTTCTAATGACAGCCCTGCACATACATACTTACATTTGTCCAAGGTTGCCATACCTGAAATTCAACTTCAAGGTCTATCTGAAACCAGTGTTTTTGGAGATTTTTGGAAATGCATTAAAAAGAAAGGGTTAAAACCCCTGCCAGGTTTGACGTCTGTGTCCCTTTGAAAAGCTCTTCCTGCACTTCCCAGGGACACAACAAAATATGAGATGAAATCTCCCTGAAGGGAAATAGGTGAAAGGAAAAAAAGGTGAGGGAAATCTAGACCGCTTTCACAAGAGTAAATCCCCCCTTCGAAAGACTTCCCCTCTGTTCCTGTCTGGTGACAACCCAAAAGTCTGGATTTTCCATATTTGTCACCCCAGTTACAGTGCCTTGTTTTTAAAGGTGAAGGTTCCAGGGCTGTCATCCTCAGCCTTGCTTTTCTGTCTAGTAAATAACTGACCTGGAATAAGTATGCAGCCAGCGTAGAGTGAAAAGCTGGGACTCCGATATTGCAGGCTTGTTTTATGTCTGAGAAGTAGGTAAGAAAAAAAAAGATAACAGCCCTGAAATCAGCACTTGCTGTCCCAATTAGTTCTATGCAGTTAGGCTCCCTTTAGAGTGAATGACCTGAAAAAAATGTAACTAGTAAACTAGCAGCAGTAAACAAAAAATAGTTTACAGAATAAGGCCTCGTTCACACGGGCATACTATATTGTTTTCCCCTCCGAGGGCCATGTTTGCCTGCAAGGGGATGCACAGGTGTTCTGTGCATCCCTGTGCAGGCAGTCCCATTCATTGGGGCTGAATGCTTTTGCTTTTTTTTACTCATGTGAATGAGGCCTAAGCGTTTGTTTCCTAAAATCAGTATTTGCATAAGGTCCCCCCTGTCAAGTTTACCTGTCAAGTTTAATTGCTATCTGTGTCCCACTGAGGAGAGTTTTGCATCAGGGTTTTGATGCGGTCTGTGTGCCCATAAAGGAGATTATACCTCCCCTCTGTTCTGTTTGCTCACTTGAGCAGGAAGTGTGAGGAAATCTGCCTAATGGGGGCACAGACAGAAATAATATCCTGTCAGATGAAAAAAATCCTTCCTCACTCTACTAGAAATGTGTTTTGTGGTGTTTTAATTATGGGGATCCCCCCTCCCTTCCTGTTTTGTCTGATAACCAGCAAACTGACAGAAAGTTGAGAGATTTTACCTCACTTCCTGTTCTGTCTGAGTGTGGTGAAATGTCTTAAATGGGAGCACAGAAGGCAATAAAATACTGATGGGGGTTTTAAACAAAAGGTTTCAACTTGAAGCTGATACATTCACCTAGATCTTCAAACTGAAATACTATTATTGTAATATTTTTCTGAAAGTTTGAATAAATGAAGGAAACCTGTGCTACAAGAAGTGCATGTGCTGGGAGTGCAAACCTCCGTTCTGAAAATACCAGTTGCCTGATTGTTATACTGATCTCCTGACCTCTATATCTTCAGATTCATTAAAATAATTTGCATCGGTAGTTGTGGTCTAAATGGTGGCATACTTATTCAGGTGAGTGATTTAAAGCATTTAGAGAGGAGAGATGCAGCTTGGCACAGTGCTGGATCGAGTATACATTCGGTGGGGTGGGGTGGGGGGTTTAAAACTAATGGGACATTTTTTATTTTGCCTTAAATCAGTTGTAAAGGCACTTTTTTTTTCTAAAATAAAACACATTTTAAACTTGCCTGCTCTGTGCAATTGTTTTGCACAGAGCAGCCCTGAACCTCCTCTTCTGGGGTCCCCCATTGGAGTTCTAGGCACCTCCTCTTCTCCATGTGCCACCACCATAGGAAGCCGCTTCGTATGGTAAAGGTATTAGTAGAAAAGATATAGAGGGCCTTAGTACAAGTAGGCCGCTGCCTAGGCCGACTAGGGGAAGTCCGAAATATTATGTAGAAAAAAAAAAGGAAGGCGCGAGGTCTGATGCATGAATCATAGTAAAGAGTTTATTCCAATAAACAAATGAGTTAATACAGGGGTGGATACTACGTTTTCATATTTAAAATAGTAATAATGCTAGCGAACGACAATGTTGTCACCAGATGGATTGACATAAAATAATACCCATACAAGGGTTAAAATGAGATGAATACTTGGCTAACGCGTTTCAAGGGTTTTCCTCTTCAGCAGAGCCTTGGTCTGCGTGTTATAATAGAGAGACAACTGGATGGGCGGTATAATTCTAGTTGAGTGGTGTCACCATATGAGTGAAATATCCTTCACTTTTGGGATTTATCCTTCCACATCGCATTGTTCTATATTAAACAGACACCAAATAGACATATGTAGAGAATTGCAGATTATAATACAAATATTAGAATCGTAATATATAAAAAAAATCTGGATTATGGATATATATGTATATATCTATAGAGAACAGTATAAAATCTATCCAGAGTGTTAAACGCATATATACAGTGGGGACGGAAAGTATTCAGACCCCCTTAAATTTTTCACTCTTTGTTATATTGCAGCCATTTGCTAAAATAATGTAAGTTCATTTTTTTCCTCATTAATGTACACACAGCACCCCATATTGAGAGAAAAACACAGAATTGTTGACATTTTTCTATCATCTCGAACCAGTCTGCCCATTCTCCTCTGACATCAACAAGGCATTTTCATCCACACAACAGCAGCTCACTGGATCTTCTCTCTTTTTCGGACTATTCTCTGTAAACCCTAGAGATGGTTTTGCGTGAAAATCCCAGTGGATCAGCAGCTTTTTAAATACTCAGACCAGCCCATCTGACACCAACAAGCATGCCACGTTCAAAGTCACTTACAGTGGGGACGGAAAGTATTCAGACCCCCTTAAATTTTTCACTCTTTGTTATATTGTAGCCATTTGCTAAAATCATTTAAGTTCATTTTTTTTTCCTCATTAATGTACACACAGCACCCCATATTGACAGAAAAACACAGAATTGTTGACATTTTTGCAGATTTATTAAACAAGAAAAACTGAAATATCACATGTTCTAAGTATTCAGACCCTTTGCTCAGTATTTAGTAGAAGCACCCTTTTGATCTAATGCAGCCATGAGTCTTATTGGGAAAGATGCAACAAGTTTTTCACACCTGGATTTGGGGATCCTCTGCCATTCCTCCTTGCAGATCCTCTCCAGTTCTGTCAGGTTGGATGGTAAACGTTGGTGGACAGCCATTTTTAGGTCTCTCCTGAGATGCTCAATTGGGTTTAAGTCAGGGCTCTGGCTGGGCCATTCAAGAATAGTCACGGGGTTGTTGTGAAGCCACTCCTTCGTTATTTTAGCTGTGTGCTTAGGGTCATTGTCTTGTTGGAAGGTAAACCTTCGGCCCAGTCTGAGGTCCTGAGCACTCTGGAGAAGGTTTTCGTCCAGGATATCTCTGTACTTGACCGCATTCATCTTTCCCTCAATTGCAACCAGTCGTCCTGCTGTCCCTGCACCTGAAAAACACCCCCACATCATGATGCTGCCACCACCATGCTTCACTGTTGGGACTGTATTGGACAGGTGATGAGCAGTGCCTGGTTTTCTCCACACATACCACTTAGAACTTTTTTGCCTTAATTCTATCTTGTTCTCATCAGACCAGAGAATCTTATTTCTCACCATCTTGGAGTCCTTCAGGTGTTTTTTAGCAAACTCCATGCAGGCTTATATGTGTCTTGCACTGAGAAGAGGCTTCCGTCAGGCCACTCTGCCATAAGGCCCCGACTGGTGGAGGGCTGCAGTGATGGTTGACTTTCTTCAACTTTCTCCCATCTCCCGACTGCATCTCTGGAGCTCAGCCACAGTGATCTTTGGGTTCTTCTTTACCTCTTTCACCAAGGCTCTTCTCCCCCGATAGCTCAGTTTGGCCGGACGGCCAGCTCTAGGAAGGGTTCTGGTCGTCCCAAACATCTTCCATTTAAGGATTATGGAGGCCACTGTGCTCTTAGGAACCTTAAGTGCAGCAGAATTTTTTTTGTAACCTTGGCCAGATCTGTGCCTTGCCACAATTCTGTCTCTGAGCTCTTCAGCCAGTTCCTTTGACCTCATGATTCTCATTTGCTCTGACATGCACTGTGAGCTGTAAGGTCTTATATAGACAGGTTTGTGGCTTTCCTAATCAAGTCCAATCAGTATAATCAAACACAGTTGGACTCAAATGAAGGTGTAGAACCATCTCAAGGATGATCAGAAGAAATGGACAGCACTTGAGTTAAATATATGAGTATCACAGCAAAGGGTCTGAATACTTAGGACCATGTGATATTTCAGTTTTTCTTTTTTAATAAATCTGCAAAAATGTCAACAATTCTGTGTTTTTCTGTCAATATGGGGTGCTGTGTGTACATTAATGAGGAAAAAATGAACATAAATGATTTTAGCAAATGGCTGCAATATAACAAAGGGTGAAAAATGTAAGGGGGTCTGAATACTTTCCATCCCCACTGTATATATACACACAAATACATATATGAATATATATATATATATATACATACATAATTATGTACATACACATGTGCATACACCCATGTACACATGTATGCAAACCCATACTGTGTGCATGCAACGCACATGTGCCCAAGGTGCACACACAAATATACATACACATTTAAATGCACACATACTCCTGCGTGTGTAGGTGCAATAGAGCTGGCCTCATCGGTAGTTTGAAAGTAAACATAGGACATATAGAAAATTTAAAAAGTAAGTTTAAAAAAATTAGTAAATAAGTTAAAATATTGGTAATTACCATATATTGCTGTGATCATGAACCACTATAGCTGAAACACTAAAACCAGAGTGTGCCCTCTTTTGTGGAATGTAATGGGCAAAAAAAATGGAAATGTACCTGGAACCCCACGATTATGTATATGTGTATATAGAGCCAACCACATGTATATGAATATCGAAATCCGCTTCGTATGGTGACCATAGCTCCCCATAGCTTGTTCCTAAAGCCAGTCTGTGTGTATCCATTGACACACACAGTGCTGTTCAGGCCTGCCCCTAATCCCTCCTCACTGTATTTGACTGACAGTAGCAGGACTTAAAGGATCCCGCTGCTCTCAGCTAGGCCTGTGAGAGAACAGACAGGGAAGAGAGCTGCTGCAGACAGGCACAGCACTGGGTTGATACAGGACTTTGGTAAGTATTGGGTGGGGAGAGAACCAGCTGCTGAAACTTTTTTGCTACCTTAAAGCGGAGCTCCAATCAAAAGGGGAAGTTCCGCTTCAAGGCCTCCTCCCCCACCTGTTTGTGAAATGGCATTTTTGGGGAGGAGGGGAGAGCGGGTACCTGATTTTTGACAGGTACCCATTATCACTTCTGCTCCAACCACCTAGACCATCCTTTCTCAACCTTTTCAACACGGAGGAACCCTTGAAATAACTTTCTGGTTAAAGGGAACCCCTGCTAAAAATTATTATATCTACAACTCATGATACATTAGTGTGATGGTCAGTGGGAAGAAGGCTTCTTACACTTGTGGTCATAGTTACATAGTAGGTGAGGTTGAAAAAAGACACAAGTCCATCAAGTCCAACCTATGTGTGTGATTATAGGTCAGTATTACATTGTATATCCCTGTATGTTGCGGTCGTTCAGGTGCATTTGGAAGCATTATCCCCTTACAGATCACTAAAAAGATCAATTGAGTCAGTGGGAACCTATCTGAGATGCAAACATTGTTAATTGCTCAAGGAACCCGTAGCAACCTCCTGGAGGAACTTTAGGGTTCCATGGGACCCTGGTTGGGAAATCCTGGCCTAGCCGATCAGAAGTTCTTCTCTGTCCCCCCCCCCCTCCCAGTCTTCTGGGACAGGTCCCGGAAGACTGCGGGACCATTCACAATGCGCAGCGCAGCTTGTGCATGCGCAGTGGGCACCTGGCTGTGAAGCCGCAAGCTGTCACAGCTAGGTGCCCACAGTTAAGATGCCGGGGACAGACTGCAGGAAGTGAAAATGGCTAGGGTAAGTGGAACAAATAAGTGGCTGTTTATTAAAAGTCAGCAGCTACAGTTTTAGGTAAAAAAAAGTCTTATGACTTTAGAACCACTTTAATGCAGGGAATGTATTAAGGTAAAAAAAAAGTTTTGCCTTTAGAACCACTTTAGGCTGCAATACATTTAAATGTCTTCTTGGTTTTAGACACAGTTGTAGGTTCGATTCACAGTATTTTAGCCTGCAGGCTGGTGTCAGTGTCGTGTGTGGTAGGAAGTGGTTCAATTCCTGTTTCAGCACAATGCACTTTTTTTTTTTAACTTTATTTAAATTGCCACATTTACATTTCATTCATGTTGCATTTTATTCATTCATTGGTGGTGTGTTGCGCTGCTGTGTGGTGACATCCTGCGGAAAACATGGTGTGAACAGGGGCACATGGAAAACAAGAATTGTTTTTTTTTTTATGTGCCATAGTGGTGCCCTGTGTTTATCCAGTGCGGAAAAACCCAGGTCACCACACATAATGTGAACAAAGTCCAAAGAGTCTGTTCTTAGGACTCAGGAAAGCGCTTCTGCAGAGATGTTTACCAGACACCATGACATAACATAACTGAAGTATCTCTCAGCAAGAAATGATGGTATTTTCCACATTGTTTATAATTGGGGATTTGCAGATGGCTGTAGGGTTATATTTACTGACAACAATGCAATGCATATGACACATCCTTGATGCATGTGAAATATGACTTGCAGCCAGTTCCTGCTCGGTCGTCTTCACACGTAACACACCAGAAATGTAATGCTCGGTCACTCTGGTAGACGCTCTTGAAGTTTCAAAATAGGAACTAGAGTAGTATATGTTCAGGAAGTGATGTGCAGCAGACTCAGACAAGACTGCTCTCCCTGCAAGGTACGGTACCTGGGTATTGTGCTACAACTTTAATGTCTTATGTGATTGCTGCATTTATTTCAGGCTGTACATTTTAGAAGAACTTGTTCTCTGTATTCAGTAGGTTTGATTGTAGTATATTCCGAGAAGATGGCTTTTATGTAGAGCTACAACTAGACAGCTCAATTGCAAGTCAGTGTGGAAAGTTTAACTCCTCCTGGTTTAAAGACATGTCTGTCATTCGACTTTGTAGCTGTGTACCATCAAGGCGGTGATGGGAAGATTAACTTTAAATTAAAAAAAAATATTTTAAATATTTATCTTTATATGCTATTTGAATCCTTACTGGATCGGTAAGGATTTGGTAAGTTGTGTTTGTAGATGAAAATGTTCGTTCACCCAAAATTCATAACGTGTGATATCTTACAGCAGCTTTCACCGATCAGCCATAACTTTAGGACCACTGACAGGTTAAGTGAATAACATTGATTAGATAATCAATGTTATAATATTGAATATTATATTAGGCAGCAAGTAAACGTGTTGTCCCTGAAGTTGATTTGTTGAAAGCAGAAAAATGGGCATCGCAGTTTGTTGTGTATGGGGCTGCATAGCCACAAACTGGTAAAGGTGCCCATGCTGATCGGTGTCCACAGCCGAAAGTGCCTACAATGGGCACGTGAGCACCAGAACTGGACCACAGAGCGATGGAAGAAGGTGGCCTGGTCTGATAAATCTCATTTTCTTTTACATCATGTGGATGGCTGGGTGTGTGGCTTACCTGGGGAAGAGATGGCACCAGGATGTAGTATGGGAAGAAGGCTAGCCGACGGAGGCAGTGTGATGCTTTGGGCAGTGTTCTGCTGGGAAACCTGGATCCTACCATTCATGTGGATGTTACTTGCAATGTACTACCTACCTAAACATTGTTGCTGATCAAGTGCACCCCTTCATGGAAATGGTATTCCCTAAAGGCAGTGACCTCTTTCAGAAGGATAATGCGCCCTGCCGAAAATGGTTCAAGGATGGTTTGAGGGACACAACGAGTTCAAGGCGTTGACAATTCAATCGAACATCTGTGGGATGTGCTGGAAAAACAAGTCCAATTCATATAGGCCCCACCACGCAAATTACAGTACATAAAGGATCCCCTACTTGGTGCAGATATCACAGCATAACTTTAGAGATCTAGTGGTGTCCATGCCTGGACTGGTCAGGGCTGTTTTGTCGGAAAAAGGGGGACCTACTCAATATTAGGTGGGTGGTCATAAAGTTATGGCTGACTGGTGTAAAGCTCTCAGAGAATACAGGGCAAAATTTCTTAAAGCTGAACTCTGGTCAAAGTGAAAATCCTTCTGTAGTGAGGCTGCCATTTGCATTGCAAGGGTCAGGATTTAGAGGACCAGGTCAAGCTGTTTTAATCTCCTGATCTTCCACTCCTGCATTCTCCTCCATGCTGCAGGGCTGGTCCCCGAAGCTTCTTCTCCCCTGTGATCTGACATTTGCTTCATTGTTTTTTATTGAAGAAACAAGTTTTACATAACAATACAATGTAGGTAACAGCTTGGTAGTCATCATACATGAATCAATACCTGTCAACAGTTATGCAGACGCAGTGTTAAGCTGCTGTAATGGGTCGAGATCAGCATTTGTATATAATAAATAACAATCAATCATCAAAAGTATTTTATATAACAGAAACTTTGCTTTATATGTGAACCATTGTTGTGTCCGTGATATGTACGCTTCAGGTCAATAGTTTTTGGTTCTATGGAGGTCTTTCGTGGAATCATGGAGGATGTTGCTGGATTGCAGAGCTGTACCATTGCCGCTAAGGTTACCATAGGGAGAGAGACTTCCAGTAGTAGCCTCTAGCACTAGATGCAAGCAATATTTCATATGTGCAATGCTTATGGATCAGATCTAGGGTGTCTAGTATCGTGGGAGGGTGCATTTTTTTCCCCAATGTCTTGTGATATTGAGCCTGGCTGCTAGGAGAATGTGTGTCACTAAGTGACGAACTGATGGTGCAAGGTTATCGATTGTCAGATTCAATAGAGCTAACTCAGGTGAGGGAAGCATTCGAGTCGGTGTCACCATTGAGAGAATGTGAAATATCTCCCGCCAGTATATCTGGAGGGCCAGGCGTTCCCATAGAATGTGTAGTATGTCACCCGTTTGATCGCAATTCCGCCAGCATTTGTGGGATACTTGTTTATAGAAGGTTGCCAGTTTGGCAGGAGTTACATACCATCTGAGGGAGATTTTTTGAGGTAATTCCCATAATGTGGAGCAGCTTGTAGCTTTGTATATACTTTTAAGGGCATTAGTCCATTGACGTTCAGTAAATGTGAGTTTAAGGTCTTTCTATTGGATTTTGCAAATTACTTTTTTGACCCGAGGATAGAATAAATGAATGATAACCCCTTTTGGTTGGAAATGGAGAGGAACTGCCACGCTGAATTGGGTGTTGCATATAGGGGTTTATCTATTTTAGAGAGACCATGTTTCAGCCTGAGATATGTGAAAAATGTGGTAGGTGGTAAATGGAATTCCTTTTGGATCTCCTCTAAGGATTTGGTAGTGGAATTGCTGATAGGGTCTTGAACCTTAGTGATTCCGTGGAGGCTCCATTCCTCTAGAGATATGTCGGGATTTGTAAGAGCGAGGGATTCTATGGGGATAGGTGGAGAAAGTAGTTGTGAGGAAGGGTCTTGGACTTTTAGTAAGGAGCGCCAAGCTGTTAATGAAGCCACCTTAGGGGGTGAGGTAAATGATGTCAATGGAGGGTCGTAAGGTGTGCTTAAAAGCCAAGTTTTTAGAATTTCCTATCCACATAGGTGGATTCTATTTGCCCCATTTGGTATAGGGTATGGGTTGTATCCAGTCTCTTAGTTGTGTGAGAAGGGTGGCAGTATAGTAGTCATTAAAGTCTACATATCCTGCTCCTCCTGCTGATCTGTGTTTTGATTAGATTATGGTATGCATATCTGGGTTTTTGTTATTTTGCGTTATTTTGGGTTTTGTTTTTGCATATCTGGCCCACACGTAATTGCCCAATGTCGCTTTTATAGAGGTGAGGTATGATTTCAGTATGTGAATTGGTAAAGTCCTGAATAAGTACAAAAGTTGGGGGAACATTAACATTTTAAATGCTTTTGAAGGAAGTTTAGTTCAGTCTCCATTTTGGTTAGAAACAGGAGATAGTTTGTGCGGAAAAAATTTTTTACTGTTTAAGTCAATTGGATACCTAGGTATGATGTACTTGTTTCCACCCAGGTGAAAGGGGAATTGTTGTTGTAGTAGATTTCTGGTGAGTCCATCTAGGTGGAGGTCAAGGATGGTTGATTTGGACTCCTTTACTTTATAGTATGACACTCTGCTAAATCAGTGTAATTGTCTTGTATGATGAGGTTGGGTCAGTAATCATTAGCACCACATCATCGGCGAATAGACTGATCTTGTGGGTTAATTTGCCAATAATGAAACCTGAGATATGGAGGTTGGACCTTTATATGTTCTGCCAGGGGTTCCATGAGGAGGTTAAAAATGAATGGAGAGAGGGGGGCACACCTGTCTTGTGCCATTAGAATTTTTTAATTGCTGAGAAAGCATATTGGAACCCTTTGAAGGTAATTCCAAAGGATCCTGTCGAATGCCTTTTCTGCAACCAGAGATAGAAGCAGAGAAGGCATTTGGGAAACCCCAGCATGGTGGATTGTATTGATCATTCTCCTGGTGGCATCGGATGTCTGGCGGTGTTTTGTAAAGCACTCTCCATCGCACCTGTGTGTGGTGAACGGAGCCTAAAGATAACCATTGGATGATTCAGCCTATTGACTTCTCCAAGAGCTGAAATATCAGTTTTGTGTGGGCTTATCCTTTAAGAGTACCTGTCATGGTCAGTTTGTCACAGTGACAGCTTGCAATCATGCTGTTCAGTAAGCCTACATAAAGAAAATGTTGCAAAATTAATGGTGCAATGGCTAATTTGGCTGCAGTACGTAATCAAATCCCTGCTTTTAACAGGCAATTGCTTGATTGCTCAGACTAAACAAGATTAGAAAACCAAGATAGCGGAAAACAAACCTAGAGGGTCTGTAGAGTATAAGGATGGCCCGAAGCTACACAGATGACTCTCGGGTGACTTTCATGGCTATTGGGATTAATACACACTTTTGGTGTAGTTTAAACATATTTTATTTAATAGTTATGCAAAGTAAGAGATTTTTTTTTTTTTTAGAATATGACTTTTTAATGAAGCAGATACATTTTAAAGTTTTAAACTTTTTTTTTTGGTTTTCTTGTTTGTGTCTTGTTGAGGAGAATAACCTCTACTTCCTGGCCCAGGGACACAACAGGAAGTGAGTAAAAACCTCTCCAAAATAAGGGGGAATCCCCTCTTTGGGCTAGTTCACATTAGTGTTGTTGTCAGGGAGCATTTGACAGTTGGTGAAGAGGCAATGCCGCATTCACTGCCTGCTGTAACGCCTGAAACCCCACATTAGTGAGCTGAAACTTTTGTGTGTGGGGGGGGGTTGCAGTGTGCCCCCTTTCATTTGAACGCAACAGTGAAGATTGTTTATGTATGCCCCCCTCTGCTGACTTTGCAGTATTAGTAGGACAGACTCTGGGATGGGACGACTCAGTCCAGCTGCCACATTTCTACTGCCTCCGAAATACACGTGTAAGCTCGATTGTTCGACTTTCGAAATATTAGTGGACCTTTTTCGATTCTCGAAATGCAAAGTTTCATGCCAAAAAAAAAAACGAACCCTTATGTTGGAATTTTGTTGCATAAACTAATGATTTTTTAAACATTAGTAGAATCGATCGGAAACCGTTCGTTCGAAAAAAACATACAACGCATATGCTTGGTAAAATGGAAGCACAAGAAATACATACAGTTGGCGAGTGGAAGGGTTCACAAAGGTCCAAAAAATCTTTACATAATTTCTGCTAATCATGCAATTGACAAAGAATGGACCATTTTATGTTGTTGACGATCAATAATATGTCAACAAGTGGGGAAAACATTTTAATACAATGATGGCATTATCACATGCACGTTCAACGGATCTTTATCAAATACAGATGCCGGGAAAAGACTGTGATTATTGCTAGCGGCTATAGCAAGTAAAATCCGGCAGGCTAGTTGTACCCAAGTTGATCGATCAATCAACTTGGTACATTCAGCCTGCCCATACATGGTTTGAATATTGGCTGAACCGTTCGAGTTTTGGAATCGTCTATGTCTAGCCTAAGCCTCTATAGGCTAAGCTTTTAACTTAACCCTACTGCTTCCCTTTACATTGTAACACACTGTGCAAGCTGGTGTTGCTGTATAAATCCTGAATAATATTACTAATACTAATAATAATGTACTTTAAGAAACACAAAACTGCACGATAGGTGTTTTTATGCTTTTAGCAATCATTTTTATAGGCCTGATTAACACACTTAAATGCTCAATATATATATATATATATATATATATATATATATATATATATATATATATATATATATATATACATATGCTGTTTAATTCTTTTCTGTTCATTTAAACCGATTGGTGAAAGTTCTCTCACTTTGACTTCCTCCTTCTGTACACCAGTGGGTGGTTTTATTACTGAATACTTCCACTTTTTAGCATCCAGTAACGAGAAACAGAGCATTACTTATATTTGACTTTTGATAGAGCCAAAGTCATTTAAGACTGATCTGTGCATTTTAATTTCCCTGGAAATAAGGGCACACACTTCCTCAGCTCAGAGTTCTTGTGACCATCTTAACCCAAAATTGCTATTTTAGTAGGCAAATGAAAACACTCAAGTGAAATTACATTTTGAAGAAAATAAAGTCCTGTTAAACCCTCAGTTTTTTAAGTACTTTCAGCAGCTGATCTGATGTTCTTGTCTATATTCCAGCTCTGGTGCCATGATTGCTGCCCCAGTTTTCCGGTTTCTGGGTGGCTCCATATGAAGCTGCAATGGAAAGGAGCCATGCATTCAGGCTGGGTTCACACTATTAGGAATTGGATGTGGGTTTCCCCTTTAAGCTATAAATTACTGAGGTTTTATTACTACTTTAGGCCCAGTACTTTTACAGTCCTATTAAAGGACACTATAATGGCTCAGGATGGATTTTTTTCTTTAGGTACTAGTTTAAAAAAATGATATTTTACATCCTTTTTATATGATTTATTTAAAATTTTTACAAATAAGTATTTCAAGAGTAAGTAGTGTATTTTCAGTAAGCAAATTTTGAGTGGTTCTACTAAAAATAAGTAGTCCTGAACATAATATACAAAATATAACCAATAAAAAAAACAGTATATTTAATTTAAAAGCTAAAGCACATATTAAGAAAAAAAAAAAAAACTTAGGCATTTAAGTTGCCCATTGATTTTGACTCTTTAGCCCTGGTTCACACTGAGGCCTCCGGCGACCTGGACACGACAGGGGCGGCGACTTGCAAAACGACTTCTATATAGAAGTCTATGCAAGTCGCCTCAAGTCGCCCCCAAAGTAGTACGGGAACCTTTTTCTAAGTCGGAGCGACGTTTAGAACGGTTCCATTGTACAGAACGGGACGCTACTTGTCAGGCGGCAAGGTCGCCTAACAAGTCATCCCTGTATGAACCGACCCTCATGGTTTGTTGAAAATTCCAAAGCTAATATTGATGAAATTGTATCAAAAATGTTTTTTGGATGCATAATTTATTTTTGAATCTAAGCACGGTTTGGTGCTTAAAATAAAAACCTTTCTTTTAACGCAAAGCTGCCATTACAGTTGGGTCACAGCATTGTGCAGTTGGGAACACTGTGTGACAACTTTTCTCAACCTTCTTACCCCAGAGGAACCCTTAAAATAGTTTTCAGGCTTTGGGGAAACCAAACTAATAATACTAGTTCATTGGAAGTCAGTGGCAAAATGTCCCTTACGTTGGTGGTCAGTGGGAAAAAATGTCCCTCTTATAATGGTGGTCAGAATGCCGCCCTTACAGACCACTAAAAAGATCAATGTGTTCATGAAGGTGACTCTGCCAAGTGGTGTTGGCCTCAGAACTAAGAAGGCACCATGAAATGGGAGGTCAGTCAGCCATAGGTCAAGGAACCCCTGGCATCCTCTGTAGGAACCCTGGTTGAGAATGGCTACTGTAAAAGGACATTATGCCATGAAGCGATGCTGTATAGAAAGTGATTTCTATTCTATTCGGCTTCGGCTAGTTCCGCCGGCTCCTACTGCGCAAGCGCTGCGCCTGCGCAGTAGAGGGGGGTCCTTATCCGCCGAGAGGAACTTTCTCGGCAGAACACCGGCTGCATGGAGGAGGAGCTGATGCGCATGGCTGGCATGTGTCAAAAGTGTCCACTCTGTCCGCCGCATTGTCACAGTCCTGTTAAAAAAACGCTGATCACCGCCATTACTATTACTGCAGAGGTGATCAAAAGAAGGCTTTATTTGTGGAAAAAAAAAAGTAAATTTTGTTTGGGTACAGCGTCGAATGACTGCGCAATTGTCAGTTAAAGCCACGCAGTGCTGTATCGCAAAAAATGGCCTGGTCATGAAGGGGGAAAATCTTCCGGTCCTTAAGTGATTAATTTATATATGCAAAATCACTCAAGTCTTCATACATGAGTTTAATTTTCCAAAAATGACAAGGGCTCAATGTGATATGACGAGATACAAAGCAGTCTCCCGGCTCATCCCTAGGTGAAATTGATGTTGTTTGCTGCTTAGTGCACTTTTAAACTCCTCACCATTGGAGGTGTTGTGCCTCCTTTTCAGGGCTGCTGTTAGAAATCGCAAGGCCCTATACAGCCTACCTTACAGGGCCCTCTTCCCCCAGCTAAAGTGACATAGATTTATCAGTCCCTTTCTCTGTAGCCTCAGCTGCACAAATGAATGAATAGGAAGCGCTCTGAGGCTTCCTGCTCATTCACAAACTGAAGCATAGTAAACACTGTTTACTATGCTTCAGTGAGGAATGGACACATGAGTGATTTTTACCGATTGCTCACTGTGTTCATTCTGGAATGCCAGAGGCCAATAAATTACATATTTACCGAACCCTTTCACTGCTCTCCATCCTGAAACATCCCCCTGTGGGCCCACAGAAGCTTCTGGCAGGGGAGGAGAGGAGGGAAGCTGGAAGCGCTGCATGGGAAGGGGGCACACAGGGGCCCGGACAGCAGATTGAAGGGGCACATGTACTAGAACCAATCCTTCTGCAATGCAGCAGGAGGGAGAAAGAAGAGGAGAAGCTGGCAGTGTTGCAGGGTGAGGGAGAAGAGGATCGGTGTCTGCAATAAGACAGTACAGCCAGACCTCCTGCTCAGCAGGTTCCTGGGCCCCCCTTTTGAACTGATTGGGTCCGGGCCCAGTACAGGAGGGGTGGCTGCACTGCCTTATCAGCGGCCCTGCTCCTATTAGCCCCCTAGATGTGTAATTAATTAGCAGCTGATACATGTTCTAGATGTGGGTGGATGTTCCTTATAGCTGTCTGGCTTTCCTTTAAACATTGACAAATACGTGACTAATTATTTTCCTTCCCTATTTCTTCCTCTACATGTTATGCTGTCATCATTGAGGATTGAGAATACAGACACTTGTCACTGGGATGCAGAGCCACTGATTAGTGCTGAAAAACGAATTTACGTCCAGGGTCTTTGATAGAATATACTTTGTGTTACATGGAGACAGGTTCCCAGTCCTCATCAGGGTGGCAGGGGCAAGTGCCAATGAAGTCATGACAGAAACCAGCATATAACCTTCGCAGTGCAGGGGCAGCCCTACTTAACCTTTTCATGTCTAAGCCTTTTTCTGAGTTAAAAATCCTTATTTTTTGCTAGAAAATTTCTTAGGACCCCCAAACCCTTTATATATGTATGTATGTATGTGTGTATATGTGTATAATATATATATATATATATATATATCATATGTATGTATGTGTGTGTGTGTGTGTGTGTGTGTATGTATATATATATATATATATATATATATATATATATATATATATATATATATATATATATATATATATATATATATATATATAAAATATTTTTAACAGAGACCCTAGAGAATAAAATGGTGATTGTTACAATATTTTATGTCGCAATCACACTGTATTTGCGCAGTGATGTTTCAAATGCAATTTTTTTTGGAAAAAATACACTTTCATGAAAAAAAAAAAAAGAGACCGTAAAGTTAGCCCAAGTTTTTTCCCTAATGTGAAAGATGATGTTAAAAATCTCCATAGGGGACACTTTAAAAATCTCTACAGGTTACCAGTTTAGAGTTACACAAGAGGTCTTGTGCTAGAATTATTGCTCTCACTCTAACGATCCTGGCGATACCTCATGTGCGTGGTTTGAACATTTTTTACATTTGAGGGAGCGACTTACGCATGCTTTCACTTCTGCGAGTGAGAATGGAGGGAGGGGGCGCTTTACTTTTTTTTTTTTTTTTTTTTCTTTTTACACTGTCCCTTTTAAAAAAAAAAAAATTCTGATCACTTTTATTGCTGTCACAAGGGATGTAAACTGTAATAGGCAGTGGTGGCCCATCCATTAGGGGCACACGGGCGCTATCCCCCCATACATGCGTCCGGCCTCCTGATCTATATGCAGGGTGCCGGATGCATGGATTCCAATCAGGGTTTTTTTTTTTTAAAGCATGTGATTAGAGCCAGAGGCTTTAATAGGCTTCAAAAAAGAATGGGCTTGGGGCGCAGAGCACTGCGCCCCAAGCCCACCCAGTTGTGTGACAATAGTGAATGAATATTCGTTATTGTAACACTGATTCTCCTCCCGGCCAATCAGGAAGTGGGTTGTGAGACCCATCGCCTGATTGGCCCAAAGGTGATCCGATCAGATTGGCCACCAGGAGGAGGAGGGAGGAGACGCAGGGGAAGCGAGGAAGCAGTCGGTGAGAAGCCGACGCTGCCCCAGAGATGGGGTAAGTGGGGTGCCCCGACTACTGACTGACCAACACAGGGGAGGGGGGGTGCGGCCAGCTGACCGATGGGGGAGCGTCCTCTGTGACCCAACTGGGCAGGGGGGGGGGGTGGCTGTGGGTGGATTGTTTGCCGTCCCCCCCCAAAAAAAACACCAGCCACCAGAGACTCTTTATGGAGTAAGTTTGGCGCCTTTAAGTCTTTGGAGCCCGGGCGAGCCGAGGGAAGGGACGAGACGTCCCCTCCCGCTGCTTGGGATAACAACTGAGTGGCTGATTAGCTGCATCGATTGTCATCACAAGAAAGCTGACCGTCGGCTCTAAAAAAAACAGTACCAAGATGTGTGCAGCTGCAGGCACCACCCCAGTACAAACCCTTCAACCTGAAGGCCGCAGATTTGCATTACGCCAGGGAGTCATTTTTCTTTTCCAGGATATGGGCTTTAAGAAGTGATCATTTCTGTGACATGAGGGTGACCACTAGAGATGAGCTTAGGTGTCCTCCGAATAAATCTAAATTGTTTTTTTTTTTCTTTTACTCATTATTTGTGGGCCATGTCATTCCTTTCCCACAGGTCACTTAAAGCGGTATTAAACCCAAACCCAAAAATGGAAAATGTTGCAGCTTACCAATCAGTAAATGTGGTGGCTGCATTAGTTTTTTTGTTTTTTTTTAGGCTTTTTTTCGTCTGGTGATCTGACCAGTAACACGCCTCCTATTTAAAGTACCTCCACTCTGGATGAAGGAGCACCCGGGGGCACCTTTGGACAGCAGCATTGTCAGTCTGGGGGTAGAGGAGGGTTAAATGGACTAACAGAATATGATACACTAACAAATTGAAGCCAAACTCCACCTAACGCTTTTTAAGCAGTTACAGCAACCGTTTTGTTTCTTTTGGGATAAAGGTTTTACATTTTAAAAAAAGCTGATCATTGTAAGCACCCCTGCCAGTGCTAAATGGTTTGTCTCAGTTCTGTAACTGCTACTGTACCTCTGCAGTACAGCGTGTTCTACAAAAACAGACCTACTAGACAGTTCATCAAGCAAAAATAAAAGAAGGAAAAAGTGAAAAAGAAAACAAATGCAGCAATCACATCCAAAAATTGGTAAGCTGCAATAATATAAATGATCCCTGTGCTGATCTAGCAACCTCCTGTGCTCACAACCAGTAGTGTATTTAGGTTTTGTGCTGCCCTAGGCCTGACTAAACTCACGCACCACCTAATTTAAATATGACCCACCCCCTTCCTGTCAGCACCACACCCCTTGCTGTATACGACCCACCCTGAAATTTTCGAGTGGGTACACTAGTTCCCCCCCAGTTGCGGAATGCCAGCCGCTCGCATACCGGAAGCAGTGAAGCCACTTTATGGAGGAGCAAGACTAACTTGCCTCTCAGCCCAGTCCGCCCTATAAGACTGGTGCTACACTAACAGTGTAGCACAGGCTGGCAGGGACTCTTTCTGTGCTGCCCCCCTGCAAAGTGCTGCCCTAGGCCTGGGTCTTGCTGGCCTAGGCTTGGATACAGCATTGCTCACAACGCAGCAGGAGTGGCGACAGGCTGGGTACTGGAAGCTAGTGGAGATCACTGCAGTAGGGGTGCCTTCTACAGTGATTTCCAGTTTCTATGGGAATCTCAAGGATATGGTACATACATACTTACATTGGTTCCTGTATAATGTAATTATATAGAAATTGCTATTCCTAAACTTTAGCTTTAAGCAAAGAGGCGGGCTGCGGGGCAAGAATAACGCAGCATCTGCAGCTCATCGGAGTAAACAAATCACATGAGTTCGGCAAATTACATTTGGAGGAAACTTATCCCTAGTGACCATGCTGCTCTGAATTCAGAAACGGTACATCGGCATTTTCACCCCATCACAGGAAGCTGCATGAGGTGAATTTAACTGGCAGGATCAACAGGTATTTGGAGCCTTTGTAGAAGGACTAAGGCTGGGTTCACACTTGTGCGAACACAGACATTGCATGTGATTGGCACCGCATTGCTGTGCAGATCACATGTAATGTCTGTACGATGCAAATTCACTCATACAAACTATATAGCTGAAATCGCATCATATTTGCATCAAAATTATGCAGGACCCTTTTTTTGGTCCACACTGGAATTGGATCACATGGGTGTTCACACCCATGCGATTCGATTCCTGCACCATTTGACAGCTCGTCCTGCGATCTGTGAATCGATCTGGGGGTGTCATTAACTTTCTATTGACACCCGCAGGGCTTTGCAGAGGGCAGTGTGAACAGCCTGCTAGTGACATGCGATATCTCACTGGTTCCTGCATCGCATATGTGTGAACCGGGACTAAGAGAAAACAGATGAACCTGTACTGTAATTAAGTGCTGCAATACATTTTTTTTTAATGAGAAGCCACAGTTCTACTTTAAGAAACAAGTATTTGGGCGGCACAGTGGTGTAGTGGGTAGCACTCTCACCTAGCAGTAAAAAGGGTCGCTGGTTCAAATCCCAACCACGACACTACCTACCTGGAGTTTGCATGTTCTCCCTGTGCCTGCGTGGGTTTCCTCCGGGTACTCCGGTTTCCTCCCACACTTCAAAGACATGCTGGTAGGTTAATCAGATCCTGTGTATAAATTGGCCCTAGTATATGAATGTGAGTTAGGGACCTTGGATTGTGAGCCCCTTGAGGGTAGGGACCGATGTGAGGGCGCGATGTATGTGTGGAGCGCTGCATAAATTGACAGCTCTATATGGGTACCTTAAAGTGGAGCGCCGCCGAAAATTTTTTTTTTAAAAGTCAGCAGCTACAAATACTGCAGCTGCTGACTTTTAAAACATGGACACTTACCTGTCCAGGGCACCCGCGATGTCGGCACCCGAGGCCGAAACGTCTCTCCGTCCTCGGGTGCTGCCGCCTCCATCTTCGGTAAGGGAATCAGGAAGTGAAGCCGTGCGGCTTCACTTCCCGGTTCCCTACTGCGCATGCGCGAGTCGCGCAGCGCAATACGGATGGTCCCTGCTGCCTCTGGGACCCGTGTGTTTCCCAGCAGGCAGCGGGGAGGGAGCAGGAAATGGCGTAAATAACCGCAGATTCTGCGGCTATCTATGCTGGAAGTGGGTACAGATACCTGTAATATACAGGTATCTGTACCCCCCTCCCCCCTGAAAGGTGCCAACTGTGTCACCGGAGGGGGGGAGGAATCTGATGAGTGGAAGTTCCACTTTTGGGTGGAACTCCACTTTAAAAAAAATAATAAATGAAAATCTTAATGAGACACAATGTACAGGGATAGGAGCAAATGTAGACACCCACACTCACTCAGGTTGAACTGGATGGACTGGTGTCTTTATTCAACCTTACTATCTATGTAACTATTTGTATTATGTGCTTGCAGGCAATTCTTTTGTGAATAGAATAATGTATTTTTTTATGTGCAGTCACAATTTGTGAATTGACCCCTTATGGATTATTTATAATTGAATGTGCAATGTGCCTCAGCACGGCCACTTGTAGTCTCCATCAGAAGCATAGATAGAGCAGAGCATTGTCACCCCACATGAAGTGCCTTAAAAAGAACCCTCATAGCAGGATCCCAGGGTATATTATTTTAATAAAAGCTGCAGATGTAAAATTTTGAAAACCACTATAAAAATATTAGCATGTTAAAGCTTATGTGAGAGTTTAATGATTGGCTATAGGTCTACTTTAACACGAGCAGTGTTTGTCCTCCTGTGCTGTAGGATCTTCCAGGTCTCTTCAATTGCCATTTTTATACATTTTCTTGTTCCCTTGAAATGCACGGACAACAGGATATCATGTGAACCTGGACTAATAATCTATTTTATACAAGGATAATTGCGTTCAATTTCCATTTCTAATTTGAGGCTCTGCAGGCAATCAGGATTCACAGCAGGAAAACAAAATGAACTAATTCTCCAGCTCAGTCTAATAGGCCCTTTACGCTGTTCTACACTGACCACCATGGATCAATGACTGGGAGTCTACAATACTTCCCAACCAGCAGAAAACGGAATCTATACTAGATACTAATGAACAGGCTCTGCGTTACTAACATACTACAGCAGCCCACTGCATTTACCAAAGCAATGACTTAAGGAACTCTCCAGACAAATATGAGAAAGTACCTTTTAGTTCAGATGTGTATTTCTCAAAAAAAAATACTCAAAAGTAAAGCCAACCATACTGTGATAGACCATAATCTGGCATTGTTGTCAAGTGCAATTAACGTATGCGGTATATACGTCAGCAAAGAACAATTTACCATATGTAGGAATAACATTTCAAAAACCAAGGATCCAGGTATGGGAGGGGGTGGAGAGAACAACCAAGGAAAGGAGAAATGGAAAACAAGTGCAGATCAGCTTGGCAAGTAAGAGGTGTAAGCAGATGACTGGCATTGTTCAGACATCATGCACATAGTGTGTGTAGAGGGTGCAACCTTGCCATTATTGAGGTTGATCTGTACTGCAAGTATAAAAAGGTGGAAAAAATGAAAAATGAAATTGTTGACTAGCTGGGCCAGGAACCAATAAGGACGTCAATATAACAATGTTGTCCCCAGAGGTCGTGTACCAGAGCTTTGTTGTTAAAGGAGTTTCTCTGCTTACCGCATACATTTACTCCCAATTTCTAAAGGGACTACATATCCCATGGTACATTGCTGCCTGCAAGCAGTGATTACTGACTCTGCCTCCTGAAACTCCTCTCAGCACCTCTGTAGTTCAGAAGGCAGGATCTGTGAAATGTGTGACACAGCAGTGCCTACCCACAGGGCATAGCGAATACGTGTCATAGAATTTAGGGAAGTAAATGTGTGGGGATCCTCATAAAGTAAGTTTACAAACTTCTGGAATGTTCAGATTTATGAGAGTAGGATAGAAATAGTTGGAATACAGTGTGGAAATATATGATTTTACATTTTGACCATAGATGCACTTTAAAGGGGTTGTGAAGTGTAACGAAACATCCCACACTCCGCTTGAGTGCATTCGTCATATACCACTTCCTCCCAGTCTGAATATACGTTCGATATTCCAACCACTAACAACCACAATCAAGACAATACTCGTTTGGTTGCTGAACATGGACTGTTTATTGAAAAAACAGGTACACAGATAATACTCGGGATAATTCCCCCCCTCATTTGCATTCTGGGCGGGGTAGACTGTCCAATCAGCAGGGAGAGCTGTGGGAGGAATTCGCCCCCACCAATCTCACAGCTAATCTACATACACATCCCATAATATCCAAGGCAGACAGACACAATAGAACATTGGAATACAGCCACACCCCAAACGACCCAGCAAAGAGTACACAACAAAATGAGACAAACTATTGGGTGAAAGACCTGGGCTTTCCAAGTCTCATTAATCAGCTTTCCTTTCACATACATCTGTCCACTGAGTCCCAAGCTGGCAGAGACCATCATGGCCTCCTTTAATAATGTCCTTTTGCATTACATAACAGAATATCTTCCTAAATACTTGTAGCTCCCTCAAATGCCAGGGCCCATAGTCGGTAGGCAAGAGGCTAGCGTTCAGTCCCCTCCAAAAGCCTCTGTCCTGGGTGAGTCTATAACATAAAGTCTCCAGGTTTTTTTACCTTAATGCATTCTATGCATTAAGGAGAAAGACTTCCTGTGCTGCATCTGTGCATCCGTCCCAGCGATGTGCACAAGCGCAGCGACTCCAGCCACTGTTTCCATCCTTATTGGATAGATTGATAGGAGTGGGAGCCAGTGTCAATGGACGCAGCAGCGGGACCCTTGAGCGCGCCCACGCGTGTGCCCCCATAGTAAGGGTCTCTCCGTAGATGGCACCCGATGAAGAGGAGGAGCCATGAGCACCGACGGGGCACCCCAGAAGAAGAGGATCGTGGCTGCTCTGTGCAAAACCCTTCCACAGAGCAGGTAAGTATAACATGTTTGTTATCTTAAAAAAAAAAAAAAAAACGAACCTTTACAATCACTTTAGGTCTAGGTGGTTAGACCACCACTTGCTAAAATTCTATGAATGTTTCTTCAGTTGGTTTAATTACTTGACATAAGTACAGCATATGGTTGTAGACAAAAAATAGAAAATGTACTATTACCATACACTGTACCTGTGTTTACGATCACACCACCATATACATGAGTGCACAGCCATTTATGTCAACGACAGACTTTACACTGCACCTGGGCTTCCTAGGTGGAGGAAATATGCTGGGAATTATACTAAACAGGCTCAGCCGGCCCGTGTGCAAGAACCCTAATGGCTCGTACACGTGATCAGAAAGTTGTACGAAACATACCACTTTCGAAGCAATCGTACGATAATCTGATCATTAGTACACAGCCTTCGAGAGCCGATCACGATAGTTCATCCAATATTATCCGATGGGACAAGCATGAAAATTTTTTGCGTAAGATACCAGATCATACGATTTTCATTTTAATCAGCACAGTTGTTATTCGAAAATACAATACAAATATGCTACAACACATTATATCACTTACGAACTTTTATTTTGTTGCACGAGAATTTTCATCACTTACGTAAACTCTTCATTTTTTTATATGAGACTAGCATGCAAAAAAAAAAAAAAATGGATGATCATTTGTCTGATAATCTCATTATGTTGCACATTGGGCTAATAAAACGCTGCTTCTACAGGAATTTCATTTTTTTTCTCCTGCTTTTTCTCCTGTGGAAGCAGCTCAGTGTTATCCTATGTGTTTAGGGGCATAATTCAAGAGGAGAGTTTAGAGGCAAAAAAACAAAAACAAACATCATAAGTGCGTTTTTGACAGCAATTTACAGGCAGAAAGAAACACTAAACACTCATAAATGCGCATAAATGTGGCATTTAGGAGCATTCAGTGTTTTCAATTTTAGAGGGGGAATGTTTTGGGAAATACCCAAAGGCTCCATTCACACCAATTAATTTTTTTTTATGCTTTTTGCAGACACGCAGGACATAGTTTTTTAACATGGTTCCTATGGAACATGTTGACATCAATGCATTTTTGTGCCTCTGCATTTTTGGAAAGGGTCAGACTTTTTTAAACCCAAAACACTGCTTTTTTTTGTTCAATAGACTTCAATGGAGATGGCGAAGAAAACGCGTGTAGTACATTTTTAGCTTGTTTTTAATGTGTTTTTGACACGTTTTGCTCTTTGCATTATTTAATCTGCCCAACAACAAATTGGCCAAATAAAAAGGAAAAACCATAAAAAACTTGTGTCTGAAAATGCGGAAAGCACAGCAAAAAGCACTGCAGAAACACTCAAAAGCAATGCCCATAAACTCTTCTAAGTTCTTCTAAACTCTTGGAATGTAAGCTACTATGAACATTTTTTATGCAGCTTTTTCTGCCAGAGGTTCTGGCATTTTTTTTCTGCTCTAAGTGTGCATGGCCCCTAACAAATATTCCTACTGTAAGATTTTTCTTCTTTTCCTGTTCCAGTGACAACATACAATTTAGAATTTTCCTCTTATTTTCAGCCCCAGTGACAATAGTCCTTAGTATTTTCCCCTTATTTTCAGCCCCAGTGACAATGGTCCTTAGTACAAATAGAGTAAAGCCCCATACCATACACGCTATTATATTTTCTGCAGATTTTTGTCTTCAGATTTACCAAAACCATGTAGTGCAAGGGCCTGTCTGACTGCATACAAATTGAAACTCTTCCGATTTACCAAAACCACATAATATCAGGTCAAACCTTAAAGCGGAGTTCCACCCAAAAGTGGAACTTTCGCTTTAAGCACTCCTCGCCCCCTGACATGCCACATTTGCCATGTCATTTTTTTTTTGTGGGGGGGGGGTGTATACCCTCTTTTTAGTGGAACTTCCTGTCCTACTTCCTCCTTCCTGTTCTTGGTGGTGACTCCTCTCGCCCTAGGCGGCCCCTCCCTGCGATCTTCTGGGACACAACATAGGTCCCAGAAGATTGGCTGGCCAATAGCAAAATGCAGTGTGACTCGCGCATGTGCAGTGCGCGCCCGCCCATGAAGCCGTAAGCTGTCACGGCCGGGTGCCCACAGTTGCTATGAAGGCGCCGAGGAGAGGAGAGGGAGAGGAGCGAGGCTCCGGGCGGCCGCATCGCTGGACCGTAGGACAGGTAAGTGTCGGTTTATTAAAAGTCAGCAGCTATGCTTTTTGCAGCTGCTGACCTTTAATAAACTAAGAAAAACGGGTGGAACTTCGCTTTAAGACAAAAATCTTCAGAAAATCTAATAGTGTGTATGGGGCCGAAAGCCTTGTACACAGGGTATGATTGTTGGCCAACCGAGCGTCTGATTTTTGTCTTAAGGGTCGTGTGCCAGGGTCTTGTCTTGCATACACATGGTACACGATTGTCGTGCCACAAACACGAACGTAGTGACGTACTACGAGGAATTTCTTCTCTTGATCGCCACCCTTTGGGTCCCTTCTGCTAATTTCGTGTTTGGTGAGCATTGATTCCGAGCATGCGTCATTTGTGTACTGACCATACGAAAATCTGACGTCAAACCGTTGTCCGCCGAAAATGTACTAGCCTGTCATCCAACATTTGTTGGATGAAAGTTGGACAACACTTGTCAAAAGGAGAGTACTAACAGTAAGATTTTAGGACAACAGTTTGTCGACAGACAATCCCCTACCAACAATCGTACCGTCTGTACAAGGCTTTAGACTCCCCACTGATCCTATAGACAGCAGGAAAAAAAGAGAGAGGTGCTAATCATTCCCACTCTAACCAAAGTTAGAAAAAAGAAAACTTTGGCTTTGCACACCGTATAAGATTTAACAACCCTTTATTGAATGAGGCTGACTGCCTCAGAAAATCTATCCAGGAGATTACCAGATAATAAGGCATAAAATAAAATGTGATTCCTTCGCAAAACTTCAAAGTGTAACAAAAATAAATCCCAAAAAACATGTTCTTAAACAAAGATTATCTGATCAACTGTAGTGATCTAAATCTGTAAAGTTCCTTAGAATTATCACTGTAAATCAATTGTGTAATTCAATTTGTGTGTTTCTATTACCACTACGAAGAAGGGAAAAGTTCTGGTTTAAAAAGTAGATAATTTTTGTAACAGGAAAGTACATTATATTTTCAGAGAGTACATACCTTGGATTTATTATTGCTATGCATACCTGTAGGGCAGCCTATACTTGACTAGGGTACCAAAGAGGCTTTGACCCAAAGTGCCTGACTACCTCTCCACTGACCGACTGGAGTTTAATGGCCATAGCAGCCTTTTATTAACCAAATATATAGGTAACATATTAAACATATTAACATATTAAAGTGTTTGTTAACTCAAATGTTATATTCACTGCCTGCCACTCTATTAGAGGCTGGCATACCACATCATACAAGTCTTTGTAAAAACGAGTGTTCTAAATACCTCTTTAGAGCTGTCTTCAGGCTGGTCACGTGAGTCTCTACAGCTCCAAGACATTGCTTCTGTGGGAGGAGACGTGATCTGCCTCTGACATCAACCGAGGAGATCACGTGACCTCCCACAGAAGCAATGTCTTGGAGCTGTAAAACGGCCGCGAGTCAGGTGACTGGCATGAAGACGGCTCTAAAGAGGTATTTAGAACGCTCATTTTACAAAGGACTTGCATAGTGTGTTATGCCAGCCTCTAATAGAGAGGCTGGCAGTGACCATTGTAGGGTTTTTATTTTTAATAGTAGCGGTGGGGCGGACACAGACACCGCTAACAGGCAGGAAGGAGGGGGTGAGAGGAGGGGAGGAGAGGAGAGCAGGGCAGCGTATGACAGAGGGATGCATTTAGACCACGGTGATCAGGGCTGAGTAGCCCAGGTTATCATGATCTGTACAGAGGGGAATACAGGAAGTGGCAGATTCAGGGAGGTTTTTTTTTACAGTTTAGAGGGGGCAGATTACACAGCACAAGCACTGCGCTGTGTAATCTGCTTTAAGGGACCAAAATCTGAATTTTTTTTTTTTGGGTTAACAAACACTTAACACATGAACATCAGACAGTATTCCAGGGACCCCAAGGTCCTTGTGGGCATGCACTCAAAGTACCTGCGTAACCACCATTTTAGGCCTCCAGCCGCAGAAAGCACTGGCTAGGAGACAAACCAACATCACAGGTACCACTAGCCAGAATAATGGGAGCCGTACCTCAGGCGGGTCCCTACAAATGTACCTTTTTGCCCCTAACTATAAGGACCTCGTGCCCAGCCAGCTGCTATGACAGAAATGCCCCAGCTCCGTGACCTGTAAATAATACAGAAAAGACCAAAACAACCACAATAATCCAAAACTCTTAGGGAGGGAGGGTGGGAAGTTGTCCTGTCCACGCTCTCTTCCGACTAACTCCTCCCAGACCCCTCCAGCGTTCCCAACTCCTGAAATCCCTACTGCGCCAATCTTTCCACCAATCCAGTTAGTACAACCTTCTTCCTTGACTGTTACACTCGCATAACTACTCCTATTCTCAAACCTCTTCTAACCAGTCATGTTGGCCTTCCGTCTAGGTTTTTCCCTTTACCTTTTTACACAGAAAACAGGTTCATTGGACTTTCCCCTCCCCAGCAGCACCACATACTCACTTTTCCTTTATTTCCTCGTTGCGCCCTTCAGCCTTTTAACTCAGCACTACTGCCTGGTAATTAGCCCTGTATAGTTTCTTTTTTATATATGACTTTGAATTTACTATAATTCATAGGGTATTCCTAAAAATTCATCAAGGAGTGTACATGGCCTGTATGCTAGCACACGTATGGCTTTTCCTGGCAGCGCAAAATGTCCCAGCAACTGGCCTGGATTTGCCAGGACAGTCCTACATCTCAAACCTCTGTCCTAATGATGCTGTGTACCAATTTATGTCCTGCGAGCACAGCATCACCCTGTGATGTCACTGAGCATGTGCAATACGTCCAAAGTGAAAAAAAGCTTATTAAAGCGATTGTAAACCTATGACTTTTAAAAAAATAAAAATTGCAAACATGTCTATACTTGCTCTGTGAAATGGTTTTACACAGAGCAGCCTTGATTGTCTTTTTTTGGAGTTCCCCGCCAGCACTCCTGGCTCCTCCTCTTCATCGGGTATTTCCCTGGAAGGTTTTTCAACTTAATGCAGGGGTCTTTAAACTATGGCCCTCCAATTGTTCAGGAACTACAATTCTCGTCATGTGTAGTTCTGCAACAGCTGGAGGGCCGTAGTTTGAAGATCCTTGCCTTAATGCATAGGATGCATTAAGGTGAAAAACATTAAGGCTTTACAACCATTTTAAGTAAGGGGATTGTGGCTGCGAGTGGACAGTTCCTGCGTATTTTATTATATTTATTTTAAATAATTTTAAATAATTTATTTTAATAACATCCATAGCTTCTTTTTTCCTGGCTGTAGGTCCTTTAAGTATGACTGCAAATCACACTTTATATAATATATATATAAAGCAGACACAATGGGGGAGATTTACTAAAACTAGTGCACACATCGAATCTGGTGCAGCAGTGCACCTAACTTCTAAACTAAGCTAAGCTTCTCATTTTAGCGTGTTCAATTATGGCCCGTACACACGGTCAGAGAATCGTACGAAAAATACAGCTTTCGAAGTGATTGTACGATAATCTGATCGTTATTACACAGCTTTCGAGAGCCGATCACAACAGTTCATCCGATTTATTATCCGATGGGACAAGCACGAAAATATTTCTTGTATGTTACTAGATCGTAAGATATTCGTCAGTACAGTTGTCATTAGAAAATACAATACAAATATACTACAACACATTACAGGACCTTTCACACGGGCGGTCTGCCCAGCGGACTCCATTTTGCTCACAGGGGATCGATCCGCTAATCCCCGCGGAACAGACGGATGACAGGTCCATCTCCCCTCACTGTGCTGAGACGGACCTGTCAGAGCCCCGCTCTCCTCTATGTGGAGATCGGATGAAAACGCACCGCCTGTCCATTTTCATCTGATCCCATCCGTCAGACGGATGGAGACCCTATTTTCCATCCGTCTGACGGATGGGATCAGATGAAAATGGACAGGCGGTGCGTTTTCATCCGATCTCCACATAGAGGATCGGATAGGAGCGGGTGTCAGCCGACATGTCACCGCTGACATCCGCTGTCCCATAGGAGTGAATGGAGGCTCCGATCAGGTCCACTTGAAAAACTGACAGGCGGACCTGCTCGGAAAGCCCAGGTGAAAGGGGCCTAAATCACTTCAGAATTTTTATTCTGTCGAATGAGGGTTGTTGGAAAGGTTTGGAACCCGTTTAAAAGGGCATCATTATTTATTGGTGTCCTAAGGCCGTATAAGCCTGAGTTTTTGTACACAAGTCCTTTTTTTCTGTGTCAATTATAAGATTATATGCGGATACGTATTTATTTTGCTCTACCTAATAATTTAGTTCTTAAGATGGAAGAGTCTGGGAACAATATGGGTATTACTTATGTGTAAAGCCGATTTAAATTTACCATTACAGTTATGATTCACCAAGCAGTAATTTACTAAGCAGCAGGTCATATAGTAATATAAAGAATACTCTGTACTGTATAATTCTAGTCTAAAAAAAATATACCTGTAATGTGTTCACCTTTCCTTTGTCATCAGTACTTGGATCACGATCTGACAATGCACTTTGTCACTCTGTCACTCCCCTTTAACCGCTTCAATACTGGGCACTTTTACCCCCTTTCTGCCCAGGCCAATTTTCAGCTTTCAGCGCTGTCACACTTTGAATGACAATTGTGCAATCATGCAACGCTGTACCCAAATTACATTTTTTATAATCTTTTTCACACAAATAGAGCTTTCTTTTAGTGGTGTTGAATCACCACTGGGTTTTTTATTTTTTGATTAAAAAAAAAAAAATTTTTTTCTTAATTTCTGTCAAAAGTTTGTAAATAAGTAATCTTTCTCCTTCATTGATGTGCGCTGATGAGGTGGCAATGATAAGCTACACTAATGGGCACTGATGAGGCGGCACTGATGAGGTGGCACTGAAAGTCAGCACTGACTTACATCACTGATGGGGACAGATTGGAATCACTGATGGGCACAAATTGGCATCAATGATGGGCACTGACTGGCATCACTGCTGGGCACCGTTGGGCTGCACTGATAATCAGGGCACGGATGAATTACATTTTTTCAAGAAAAAATATATGTAATTATACTCTAGGCATATTGTATGCTGCTCTTAAATGTAATCTAGTTGTCATACTATCCCCTATATGTTTTTCAGTAGAAGTTCGAAAAATTCTGATTATAGGGTTAAAAAACCCAGGCTAATTAATTTTAGCTGCAAAAGTCAGTGTGAGGTGAGGAGAGCCTATAACCAGCATTTCCTTGTTTACATGTGATCATCTGTGATTGGACACAGCTAATCACATGGGTAAAAAGCCATATCATCGGCTCTTTCATACTGGCTTTTGAATTTTAGATATGCAGTAATTTAGAACTTTTAGCACTTTTTAGTACTGGGATACACTTTTTGATAAAGGTAAAATAAAAAGTGAATTGTATATACAATGATATAGATCAGACCAAAATGAGGGACAGAGGGACCTTGTTCAAAATTAGGGACAGTCCCTCGAAATCAGGGACAGTTGGGAGCTATACCCAATACTTCCCAATGGGTCGAAAATGGTGCAAGCTGAATTTTTTGTAAGGCAGCACACTTCAAAGTGCAGTAGTATATAAGCCTAGGTTCACATATGTGTGGGTCGGGAACACGTACATAATCGCACATATTCCTGACCCACACAGAAACGTGACGGCACCCCTGCACATTAGCACCTTGTGCAAAACTGCATGCAGTTCCACGTAGTGCATTTTTAAAAAAGTCGAGGGCTTCTTTCCCCATGTTTCTCGCAGGTACAGCAGCCCATTCGAATAAATGGGCTGTTGTACCTGTGATGTGTGCACAAAAATGTGAACCTAGCCTTACTGTGGGTTGTGGTGCTTGCATAATAAATGTCACTGAAGCATGCTAACGCACGTAACAGTGGTATGAAAGCGTCTGTGATATACAGTATATGGACTGAAAATCGATTTTTGAACTGGGGCTAGTGTGTGTGTATATGTATGTATATAATAATGTGTGTGTGTATGTATGTGTGTATATATATATATATATATATATATATATATATATATATATATAGTGTGTGTGTTTGCCCCTTTAAAAAAAAAAGTAATTGAGTCAACGTTTTGCTACTAAAATGAATAATTCAAAGTCTTTGCTTTTCGTACTCCTTCTGTACACTGTAGCGGGGATTGAGAAACTCGTCAACAATTTCTACTGAGTGATCAAGGCTTTGCCTAACAGGACCAACGCTGTATCCTAGCCCAACAAGGCCCAGGCCTAGGGCAGCACTTTGCAGAGTGGCAGCACGGAAAGAGTCCCTGCCGGCTTGTGCTACATTGTTAGTGTAGCACCAGTCTTATAGGGCGGTCTGGGCTGAGAGGCAAGTTAGTCTAGCTCCCCCATAAAGTGGCTGCACTGCTTCCGGTATGCTGGCGGCTGGCATTCCGCAACTGTGTGTGTGTGTGTGTGTGGGGGGGGGGGGGGGGGGGGCGCACGCCGCTTCTAATTTTGACTGTCCTCTCATCCTGGACCAAAAACCTTCCTCGCTGTGCTATATGTTTTCTGCTGCACCATTGGCATGGTTATATCTTCTTGGTCTTCTTCATAAAATTATCAGAAATTTGTGCTTAAAGTAGAGCTATAGGCAACACTTTTTTTTCATTTTGGATAGCGTAAGGGAGGGTTATAGCCCCTGTCAGTTTATTTTTTACCATCCCTGTCCCATTGCAGAGATCTCCCTTCACTTCCTGCCCCATAGTCAAACAGGAAGTGAGAGGAAATCTATACCAATTAAGGGAATCCATTGCCCCCCCCCCCACCCCACCCCCAGGGCCCTCAGGACTAGTGTCCCCACTCGAAAAATTTCAGAACGGGTCTTATACAGCAAGGGGTGTGGCCTTGTCAGGAAGGGGGTGGGTCATATTTAAATTGGGGGTGCACGAGTTTAGTCTGGCCTAGGGCAGCACAAAACCCAAATACACTACTGAACTGTACCCCAGAGAAACTTTGAGCAGGATTGTAATTTCCAGGCCTGTGGAATCTCGGGCTCAGAATCTTGGTGTTCCCAGAACACCAGGGTGCTGTCAACAAACAAAAAACTGCACAAAATGGAATGATGAACAAACAAAAGTCAAGGCCGGGCCAACCGTGTTTCAGTTGATTTTTGAGAAGTTTATGAAATATTCTGTAGACATAATTTTCATGTAATAAGTGCCAGCTCATGCCCTTGAAAGTAAAAAAAAAAAATAGCTTATTTAATTCCTTCTTTGGCTGGAGAAGAATGGCTTTCTAAGCTATAAGATAAACACTTGCATTTTTGCCATAGGTCACGCTGTGGCTCACATTCTTGTCATTTTGCAGAGGGAAGATTCAGAATCGTGTCTCTTCATAGAGCGCGGTGTCCAGAGCAAGCCACAAGGCTCTATATGAAAAGTTCATTGTATTATCCTTAAGGCAGCTCATTTCCCTCTGACCTAAATACCTCTTCCATTGTCTCATCGGTTTCCAGCTACTGAGCAAACTGCTTGTTTAAGGTCATAACATCTCTGGTTAAAAACTGCATATTTTACGTAACCCCTCTGGGAGAAAGGGACAAGGGGTCTGTGGCGCATAGTTTACTCTAAGCAATAACTTTCTGGGACTGTACTGACACAGACACAAGATTTTTAAGGGGACCGTATAGTGTATTTTTAGAAAGCAAAAAATTTGAGTTATTATAGCGTTTACCATAAGGCCCCATTCAGAAGAGCATTCTGTCATCCTCCTTTTGTCCCATGATTAGACAAATCGAAAACGGACAGCAACCTTAATCCCTATGGGAGGCCAGATGTAAGCAGAGGTGTGTCTGTGTACATCCGGGTCATTTTTGAATCGTTGGTTGGTTGCAACCAGGTCAACTTTTGTGGACCAGACTGGATGTGGGCAAATATAGGCCAAACCCTGCCATTTTACAGTCGGCTTTCCATAGGGATTACACGGGTACATTTTTCCTCCATCACAACATGGGAGAGAAAACATAACAGGTACAGAAGTCGTATATGTGACATAGATTTCTGTCTGATTGATCCATCATAATGGAGGGCGCTCATGTGAATGTCATATCATTAAACAATTTAAGCAAAGCACATACCTGCATCAAAGAAATTGAATTCTTACTTTTCCTGCTACATGCACCGATAAACACTGCTCTGTCACTGAAACGCGGTGGCCACTCATAATCCACTGAAAAACTGACTGTTCTGGAAGTCTCTGTGGTTCCCCGTTTCTTCTTGTTGACCTCCATGTCACTGCAGTACACGGGTAATGATCGTGAAGGTCAGCAGGAGGAACCAGTGAGGCCTGTGGGGGACACCAGAGATCGACACTACTGGAAGTGTACAAAGGATTGTTGCCACAAGAATTTAACAAAGGGGATTGTAACGGGTACCATCCTATAATGATATATTGGAAGGAGTGGGGAGAATGTAAACAGGGCTACTCCAACAAGGCCCTACCTCCCCTGGGAAAGAATATTGGACTATTCCGGTACCCAATTCCGGGGTACCGGAATAGTCCAATATTCTTCCCTAGGGGAGGTAGGGCCTTGTTGGAGTAGCCCTGTTTACATTCTCCCCACTCCTTCCACTACTGGAAGTTTTCCAGCAGACTTCAGGGGACCATTTCTCAGCAACAGAACATGTTTCAGTACCTTGGCCACACAGAGTGGCAAGTATTCAGTCTCTTTACAGATATGCTTTGGTAAAATAGTTTAATGATGTGACAGGATCTCTTTAATGCGAACCATGTTTTTGACTATGCAGTAGAATAGCAAACAAATCACAGCGGTGAGAAATGCTGCTGTACTTTGTAGAGGAAGTAATAGGAGCATGGAGCAGATGAAAAATTTGGAGGAGCAATGCACTGCTAAAAACAGGAAACCCCTGCATTCATTTACTTAGGCCAGGGGTCTCAAACTGGCGGCCCTCCAGCTGTTGCAAAACTACAAGTCCCATTATGCCTTTGCCTGTGGGAGTCATGCTTGTAACTGTCTGCCTTGCAATGCCTCATGGGACTTGTAGTTTTGCAACAGTTGGAGGGCCGCCAGTTTGAGACTTCTGACTTAGGCCCTGCCCTTCGCTACCTTACAGTACATGTGATTCTGGACATTTTGGAAAGTAGAATACGAAACGGGGGCAATGCTGGATATCCATCACTGGAGCATGTAATTGCACAAAATTGGGCATGTAAAGTAAACCCCCTCTGCTAAGACCATCTCTTCTATACAACATTTTTTTTATTATTAACTGTCCTAGACTAGCCATAAATATTATGTCAGTGTGTGCATATGCTTGTAAAAATTACTGTATTTATAAAGATTGGGAAAAAAATTCATGGTCCATCACTATAAAACAAAAAAACTGCCTTTTTGCTTCTGCAGCCTATAGGCACAAACCATTTTTTACCTAATGGTGAATTCAGTCCTGTCAAGAAGATCCCCCACTGCTGTTCCTGTTCTCAGTCCTGGTTTGGAGACATGTGCTGTCTACATCACAGTTAAACTTATGCCGCTACTGCCTGTATCTGGCAGTTTGTGATCTCCAGTGATTTAATGAGTGCACTGCAGCCCATAAATCATCACTTATGGATTTGGCAGTAAAGATGTAGCTTACACTGGTCTGAGCTTTTGATGATAGCTCAGAGAGCATAGGAAAAGATCAGGCAGACATAATGATTATATTTGAAAAGTTGCATTGTATTCTGAAATACATATAAAGAGCTACTTTGTTTTAAAAATATACTTATGTTTTACATTGGGGAAATGTATGGCATTTGTTTCCATTATTAATTGATACTGTATGGTCACATCAGTGTTCATTCAGATTATCGATGACCGTAGACTCACCACTAGATCAGCTGATGAAATTGTTACATTTGTTTGTGTTTCTTTTCAGGTTGTGGCTGTACAACTTTTCAAGTCAAGTGTCACATTGAATTAAGTCCACTCATTAAGACTCAGCACGCTAGCCCAATACCATGTATTCAGCAAGCTGGAAAGAAGCCGCGGGCAAAAGCACTGCCAATCAGGAAGTCAAATCTAGAAAAACCTCAAGGTTGGTATTTAATAAGTTGTGATATTTTTGACATTTTGATTTGGCCAAAGAGTTACGTTTACAGACAAACATTTAAGGCTCATATACTGTATGCCAATTATAATAACATATATAATCTTTAGTGTGTGTGTATATGTGTGTGTGTGTGTGTGTGTGTGTGTATATATATATATATATATATATATATATATATATATATATATATATATATATATATACATACTATTTATCTTTTCATGTGACAACACTGAAGAAATGACACTTTGCTACAATGTAAAGTAGTGAGTGTACAGCTTGTATAACAGTGTAAATTTGCTGTCCTCGCAAAATAACTCAACACACAGCCATTAATGTCTAAACCGCTGGCAACAGTGAGTACACCCCTAAGTGAAAATGTCCAAATTGGGCCCAAAGTGTCAATATTTTGTGTGGCCACCATTATTTTCCATCACTGCCCTAACCCTTTTGGGCATGGAGTTCACCAGAGCTTCACAGGTTGCCACTGGAGTCCTCTTCCACTCCTCCATGACGACATCAAGGAGCTGGTGGATGTTGGAGACCTTGCGAGTTTAGGCCTGGACACATGCTTAACCAGTCCATCACCTTTTACCCTTAGCTTCTTTAGCAAGGCAGTGGTCGTCTTGGAGGTGTGTTTGGGATCATTGTCATGTTGGAATACTGCCCTGTGGCCCAGTCTCTGAAGGGAGGGGATCATGCTCTGCTTCAGTATGTCACAGTACATGTTGGCATTCATGGTTCCCTCAATGAACTGTAGCTCCCCAGTGCCGGCAGCACTCATGCAGCCTCAGACCATGACACTCCCACCACCATGCTTGACTGTAGGCAAGACACACTTGTCTTTGTACTCCTCACCTGGTTGCCGCCACACATGCTTGACACCATCTAAACCAAATAAGTTTATCTTGGTCTCATCAGACTACAGGACATGGTTTCCATAATCCATGTCCTTAGTCTGCTTGTCTTCAGCAAACTGTTTGCGGGATTTCTTGTGCATCATCTTTAGAAGAGGCTTCCATGCAGACAAATTTGATGCAGTGTGCGGCATATGGTCTGAGCACTGACAGGCTGACCCCCCACCCCTTCAACCTCTGCAACAATGCTGGCAGCACTCATACGTCTATTTCCCAAAGACAACCTTTGAATATGACGCTGAGCACGTGCACTCAACTTCTTTGGTCGATCATGGCGAGGCCTGTTCTAAGAGGAACCTGTCCTCTTAACCACTTCAGCCCCGGAAGGTTTTACCCCCTTCCTGACCAGAGCACTTTTTACAATTCGGCACTGCGTCGCTTTAACTGCTAATTGCGCGGTCATGCAATGCTGTACCCAAACGAAATTTGCGTCCTTTTCTTCCCACAAATAGAGCTTTCTTTTGATGGTATTTGATCACCTCTGCCGTTTTTATTTTTTGCACTATATACGGAAAAAGACCGAAAATTTTGAAAAAAAATGATATTTTCTACTTTTTGTTCTAAAAAAAATCCAATAAACTCAATTTTAGTCATACATTTAGGCCAAAATGTATTCGGCCACATGTCTTTGGTAGAAAAAATGTCAATAAGTGTATATTTATTGGTTTGCGCAAAAGTTATAGCGCCTACAAACTAGGGTACATTTTCTGGAATTTACACAGCCTTTAATTTATGACTGCCTATGTCGTTTCTTGAGGTGCTAAAATGGCAGGGCAGTACAAAACCCCCACAAATGACCCCATTTTGGAAAGTAGACACCCCAAGGAATTTGCTGAGAGGCATGTTGAGCCCATTGAATATTCATTTTTTTTGTCCCAAGTGATTGAATAATGACAAAAAAAAAAAAAAAAAATTACAAAAAGTTGTCACTAAATGATATATTGCTCACACAGGCCATGGGCATATGTGGAATTGCACCCCAAAATACATTTAGCTGCTTCTCCTGAGTATGGGGATACCACATGTGTGGGACTTTTTGGGAGCCTAGCCGCGTACGGGGCCCCGAAAACCAAGCACTGCCTTCAGGATTTCTAAGGGCGTACATTTTTGATTTTACTCCTCACTACCTATCACAGTTTTGAAGGCCATAAAATGCCCATATGGCATAAACCCCCCCCCCAAATGACCCCATTTTGGAAAGTAGACACCCCAAGCTATTTGCTTTGAGGCATGTTGAGTCCATGGAATGTTTTATATTTTGACACAAGTTGCGGGAAAGTGACAAATTTTTTTTTTTTTTTTGCACAAAGTTGTCACTAAATGATATATTGCTCACACAGGCCATGGGCATATGTGGAATTGCACCCCAAAATACATTTAGCTGCTTCTCCTGAGTACGGGGATACCACATGTGTGGGACTTTTTGGGAGCCTAGCCGCATACGGGGCCCCAAAAACCAATCACTGCCTTCAGGATTTCTAAGGGCGTACATTTTTGATTTTACTCCTCACTACCTATCACAGTTTCGGAGGCCATGGAATGCCCAGGTGGCACAAAACCCCCCCAAATGACCCCATTTTGGAAAGTAGACACCCCAAGCTATTTGCTGAGAGGCATGGTGAGTATTTTGCAGCTCTCATTTGTTTTTGAAAATAAAGACAGACGAGAAAAAAAAATTGTTTTTTTCTTTTTTCAATTTTCAAAACTTTGTGACAAAAAGTGAGGTCTGCAAAATACTCACTATACCTCTCATCAAATAGCTTGGGGTGTCTACTTTCCAAAATGGGGTCATTTGGGGGGGTTTTTTGCCACCTGGGCATTCCATGGCCTCCGAGACTGTGATAGGCAGTGAAGAGTGAAATCAAAAATTTACGGCCTTAGAAAGCCTGAAGGCGGTGCTTGGTTTTCGGGGTCCCGTACGCGGCTAGGCTCCCAAAAAGTCTCACACATGTGGTATCCCCGTACTCAGGAGAAGCAACAGAATGTATTTTGGGGTGTAATTTCACATATTCCCATGGCATGTTTGAGCAATATATCATTTAGTGACAACTTTGCGCAAAAAAAAATAAAAAAAATAAAAAATTGTCTCTTTCCCGCAACTTGTGTCACAATATAAAATATTCCATGGACTCGACATGCCTCTCAGCAAATAGCTTGGGGTGTCTACTTTCCAAAATGGGGTAATTTGGGGGGGTTTTGAACTGTCCTGGCATTTTATGCACAACATCTAGAAGCTTATGTCACACATCACCCACTCTTCTAACCACTTGAAGACAAAGCCCTTTCTGACACTTTTTGATTACATAAAAAAATAATTTTTTTTTGCAAGAAAATTACTTTGAACCCCCAAACATTATATATTTTTTTAAAGCAAATGCCCTACAGATTAAAATGGTGGGTGTTTCATTTTTTTTTTCACACAGTATTTGCGCAGCGATTTTTCAAACGCATTTTTTGGGGAAAAAACACACTTTTTTAAATTTTAATGCACTAAAACACACTATATTGCCCAAATGTTTGATGAAATAAAAAAGATGATCTTAGGCCGAGTACATGGATACCAAACATGACATGCTTTAAAATTGCGCACAAACGTGCAGTGGCGACAAACTAAATACATTTTTAAAAGCCTTTAAAAGCCTTTACAGGTTACCACTTTAGATTTACAGAGGAGGTCTACTGCTAAAATTACTGCCCTCGATCTGATGTTCGCGGTGATACCTCACATGCATGGTGCAATTGCTGTTTACATTTGACGCCAGACCGACGCTTGCGTTCGCCTTAGCGCGAGAGCAGGGGGGACAGGGGTGCTTTTTTTTTTTTTTTTTTTTTCTTTATTATTATTATTTTTTTATCTTATTTTTAAACTGTTCCTTTCATTGTTATCTCAGGGAATGTAAATATCCCCTATCATAGCAATAGGTAGTGACAGGTACTCTTTTTTGCAAAAATTGGGGTCTATTAGACCCTAGATTTCTCCTCTGCCCTCAAAGCATCTGACCACACCAAGATCGGTGTGATAAAATGCTTTCCCAATTTCCCAATGGCGCTGTTTACATCCGGCTAAATCTAAGTCATAAAATGCTCGTAGCTTCCGGTTTCTTAGGCCATAGAGATGTTTGGAGCCACTCTGGTCTCTGATCAGCTCTATGGTCAGCTGGCTGAATCACCGGCTGCATTCTCAGGTTCCCTGTTGAGACAGGAGAGCCAGAGAAAAACACGGAAGACGTTGGGGGGGGGGGGGGGCATTCCCTCCCACTGCTTGTAAAAGCAGTCTAGAGGCTAATTAGCTGCTAGGATTGCTTTTACATGAAAGCCAATCGCTGGCTGAAAAGAATGATACCAAGATGATACCTAAACCTGCAGGCATCATTCTGGTATAACCACTCAAAGTCGTGAATGGCGTACCTGAAGACAAAAAAATGGTTAACAATAAAGCACAGTAAACGGTAAGGTATAAAAAATTGCATATCTGAAAAGCAAGCATGATAAAACATAATAACAATAAAACATTGCAGAATAGAATACAGTAAAAAAGAGCAGAACAATAGAGAGAGAATAGAGAGAGAGAGAACAATAAAACGACAACTATTTTTTTTTTATTTTATATTTTTGTTTGTGTTTTTTTTTTTTTTTTTACACTTTTTTTTGTAACTAACTTTTATAACTGTAACCGGTTCTAGGTTTGGGTCTCTCAAAATGCGATGGCATCTTGGGAGACCCTGTGAAAGTGTGCCTAGTCTGTGCAATGCTGTACCCTACGCTAATACTCAACTAGTGAATGGTAGCGTTCAAAACATTCACCAATGCAAAGACCAGGATTGTCAGGACAGGAGGGACAATAATAGTGGGTGTCACGCCTATATCCGCGCTTGCTGCAGACACGACATCTTTTTTGGGGGTTCGTTGGGTAGGGGTACTCGGGAGGACATAAAGAAAATGCCTCTTATGCAGCCGACTGCATTTGGTTGGGGATGTGAATGGGGGAAGTACGGGCGCTGCAGAAGCGGTGGGTTCCCAATTAGGATTGGCGAATGCAGCAGGAAGGGCACTATGGACACGACGGGCCTGTTTGTCTTCTTGGTGGCAGCGGGACACTACTTGTGCTTGCCACCTGACCAGCTTGAACTGCACTTATGGGACTCGCCACGTCACCAAGTGTTACTGCAGTGCTGGTTTGACTACGACCGGGGTGTACTAGGCTGCTGGTGCTTGCCAGTTCACCAAAACGCTACCAAAAAAACTGTTAATGATCGCAGGGATCAGGCCTGACTCTGCGAACGCTGCAGTTATGCGTTTAGTGTTTTGTAAGTGTCAGTGATCGATCGATACTGCACTTGGGTGGGCTGGGCTGGGCCGGGCGGAGGGGCAAAACGTAGGTGCTAGCAGGTATCTGGGCTGATCCCGCTAACACTGCGTTTGTGGGAACCCTAAACTGCTGGGGACGCTAGTATAGATCTGATCAGATCAGATATTGATCCGATCAGATACTATACCACTAAGGGAGGTGTATGGTGCGTGCGTGGGTGTTAGCGGTACTGGCGCTAACCTGACGCTGCCTGGGGCTGGTGCTTGGCAGTTCACCAAAACGCTACCAAGAAAACTGTTAGCGATCGCAGGGATCAGGCCTGACTCTGTGAACGCTGCAGTTATGCGTTTAGTGTTTTGTAAGTGACAGTGATCGATCGATACTGCACTTGGGCTTGGCCGGGCGGAGGGGAAGAACGCAGGTGCTAGCGGGTATCTGGGCTGATCCCGCTAACACTGCGTTTTTGGGAACCCTAAACTGCTGGGGATGCTAGTATAGATCTGATCGGATCAGATATTGATCCGTACAGATACTATACCACTAAGGGAGGCGTATGCTGCGTGCGTGGGTGTTAGCGGTACTGGCGCTAATCTGACGCTGCCTGGGGCGACGCATATCACCGCCGGGCGATCAGGGGCTAAACCTTTATTCGGTAATAAACGGCGGGTCCCCTGACACTATAAAAAATAAACGAACTAACCAGCGTCACCCGTAACGGTTATACGGTGATCAGTGGTGAAAGGGTTAACTAGGGGGCTATCAAGGGGTAAAAACATTTATTAGGTAGTATATGGGGGTCCCTGTCACTATAAAACGCTGACGGCGAACCTAAATATTTACATCCCTAACTAGCGTCACCAGCGACACTAATACAGCGATCAGAAAAATGATCGCTTAGCAACACTGGTGACAGGGGGTGATCAAGGGGTTAAAACTTTATTAGGGGGGGTTAGGGGGGTATCCTAGACCTAAAGGGGGGTAATACTCACTGCCCTAACACTGTAACTGTCACAAACTGACACCATGCAGTAATCAGAAAAAAAAATAAAAAAATACTGCTTGCTGTCAGTTTGTGACAGGGGGGGGGGGTGATTGGGGGGGGATCGGGGGGCGATTGGGGGGGGATCGGGGGTGTAAAGTATGCCTGGCATGTTCTACTGTGTGTGTGTGTGTGTGTGTGTGTTGTGCACTTACATGTCTTCTCTCCTTGGCGCTGGGACGGAAACTGCCAAGCCGAGGAGAGATGACATCACATCCTCTGCCTGTGTGAAACTACACACAGGCAGGGGAGGATTCCGATTGGCTGGGAGCGATCTCGAGGGGGGGGCCACGATCGGATGGTCTCCCCCTCGCCTCCCAACGCTCCCAGTCAAATGCCGACCGCCGCTGGCACCGGGGGGGGGGGGGGGTCCGATCGGACCCCCGCCCGCGGGAGGCAGATCACGTACAGGTACGTGATTCTGCCTGCCCGTGCCATTCTGCCGACGTATATATACGTTAGGCGGTCGGCAAGTGGTTAAACCACTGTATGGTCTTGGCCACCATGCTGCAGCTCAGTTTCAGGGTCTTGGCAATCTTCTTATAGCCTAGGCCATCTTTATGTAGAGCAACAATTATTTTTTTCGTATCCTCAGAGAGTTCTTTGCCATGAGGTGCCATGTTGAACTTCCAGTGACCAGTATGAGAGAGTGAGAGCGATAACACCAAATTGAACACACCTGCTCCCCATTCACACATGAGACCTTGTAACATTAACGAGTCACACGACACCAGGGATGGAAAATGGCTAATCGGGCCCAATTTGGATATTTTCACTTAGGGGTGTACTTACTTTTGTTGCCAGTGATTTAGACATTAATGGCTGTGTGTTGAGTTATTTTGAAGGGACAGCAAATTTACACTGTTATACAAGCTGTACACTCACTACTTTACATTGTAGCAAAGTGTAATTTCTTCAGTGTTGTCACACGAAAAGTATAAAAAATATTTACAAAAATGTGAGGGGTGAACTCACTTTTGTGAGATACTGTGTGTATGTATGTGTGTGTGTGTGTGTGTGTGTGTATATATATATATAATGTATGTGTGTGTGTGTGTGTATTGTATTTTTTGGGACAGCTGCCTTTACATGCACATCCCAGTCTTAGTCCGTAGGGTTCAATATTGAGTTGGCCCACCCTTTGCAACTATAACATCTTCAACTCTTTTTTGGGAAGGCTGTCCACAAGGTTTAGGAGTGTGTCTATGGGAATGTTTGATAATTTTTCCAGAAGCACGTATGTGAGATCAGGCACTCATTTTGGACGAGAAGGCCTGGTTGGCAGTCTCCGCTCTAATTCATCTCAAAGGTATTCTATCGGGTTGAGGTCAGGACTCTGTGCAAGCCAGTCAAGTACCTTCACCCCAAACTCGCTCATTTATGTCTTTATGGACCTTGCTTTGTGCATCGGTTCAAATCATTTGGTGAAGGGGGAATTACGGTGTGGGGTTGTTTTTTAGGAGTTGGGCTTGGCCCCTTAGTTCCAGTGACGAGAAAACTTAAGGCATCAGCATACCAAGACATTTTGGACACTTTCATGCTCTCAACTTTGTGGGAACAGTTTAAGGATGGCCCCTTCCTGTTCCAACATGACTGCGCACCAGTGCACAAAGCAAGGTCCATAAAGACATGAATGAGCGAGTTTGGGGTGGAGGAACTTGACTGGCCGGCACAGAGTCCTGACCTTATCCCGATAGAACATGTTTGGGATGAATTATAGCGGAGACTGTAAGCCAGGCCTTCTCGTCCACATCAGTGCCTGACCTCACAAATGCGCTTCTGGTAGAATGGTCAAACATTCCCATAGACACACTCCTAAACCTTGTGGACAGCCTTCCCAGAAGAGTTGAAGCTGTTACAGCTGCAAAGGGTGGGCCAACTCAATTCTGAACCCTACAGACTAAGACTAGAATGCCATTAAAGCTCATGTGCGTGCAAAGGCAGGCGTCCCAATACTTTTGGTAATATTGTGTGTGATATATATAAAGCTGTGAAAAGGTATTTGCCCCCTTTCTGATTTTTTATTTTTTTGCATATTTGTCACACTTAAAGTGGAGTTCCGCCAACATTTTTTTTTTAAGTCAGCAGCTACAAATACTGCAGCTGCTGACTTTTAAAATATGGACACCTACCTGATCAAGCCGTCCCTCGGCTCTCGGGTGGAGGCGCCGCCATCTTCAGTAAGGGAATCAGGAAGTGAAGCCTTGCGCCTTCACAGCCTGGTTCCCTACTGCGCATGCGCAAGTCCACTGGTCCCTGCTGTCTTCTGGGACCTGTGTGTCTCCCACAAGACAGCGGGGGGGACGGAGGAGGCGCAGGATATGGTATAGATAGCCGCGGATACTGCGGCTATCAATACCCGGAAGTGGCAGCAAATACCTGTATTAGACAGGTATCTGCTCCCCCCTCCCCCCTGAAAGTTGCCAAATGTGAATTCTGAAAAGTGGAAGTTCCATTTTAGGGTGGAACTCCGCTTTAAATCACTCAGATCATCAAACAAATTTTATTATTACACAAAGATAACCCGAGTAAATACAAAATGCATTTTTTAAATGATGGTTTCATTTATTAAGGTAAAAAAGCTGTCCAAACCTGCCTGGCTTTATGTGAAAAAGTAATTGCCCCCTAAACCTAATAACTGGTTGTGCCACCCTTGGCGGCAACAACCGCAATCAATCGTTTGTGATAACTGGCAGTGAGTCTTTCACATTGCTGTGGAGCAATTTTGGCCCATTCTTCTTTGCAAAATTGTTTGGAGGGTTTTCCAACATGAACAGCCTGTGGAAGGTCATGATGCAGCATCTCAATTGGATTTAGGTCTGGGCTTTGACTAGGCCACTCCAAAACATAAATTTTGCTTTGTTTCCACCATTTGGAGGTGGACTTGCTGTTGTGTTTCGGATCATTGTCCTGCTGCATAACCCAAGTGCACTTGAGCTTGAGGTCACAAAGTGATGGTCGGACATTCTCCTTTAGGATTTTCTGGTAGAGCTCAGAATTCATGGTTCCATCAATTATGGTAAGTCGTCCAGGTCCTGAAGCTGCAAAGCAGCCCCAGCCCATCACGCTACCACCACCATGTCTGACTGTTGGTATAATGTTTTTGTTATGAAATGCTGTATTAGATTTATGCCAGCTATAACGGAAGGCACATCTTCCAAAAAGTGAAATTTTTGTCTCATCAGTCCACAGAATATTTGCCTAAAAGTCTTGGGAATAATCAAGATGTTTTTTGGTAAATGTGAGATGAGCCTTTGTGTTCTTTTTGGTCAGCAGTGACTTTGGCCTTGGAACTCTCCCATGGATGCCATTTTTGCCCAGTCTCTTTCTTATTGTTGAATCATGAACACTGATCTTACCTGAGGCAAGTGAGGCCTGCAGTTCTTTAGATGTTGTTCTGGGTTCATTATGACATCCTGGATGAGTTGTCATCATGCTCTTGGGAAGGTTCACCACTGTTCCAAGTTATCTCCATTTGTAGATAATGGCTCTCTCGTGGTTCACTGGAGTTCCAAAGCCTTATAAATGGCTTTGAAACCCTTCCTAGACCGATGCAGGTTTGTTTCTAATCTGTTCTTGAATTTTTTTAGATTGTGGCATGATGTGTGGCTTTTTGTGATCTGTTACAGTGCTTCACTTTGTCAGACAGCTTCTATTCATGTTATTTTCTTGATTCAACAGGTCTGGCAGTAATCAGGCCTGGGTGTGACAAGTGAAATTTTTAACTCCGCTTTCCAAAAAATTGTGGTTAATCACAGTTCATTCATGATTCAGCATGGGAGGGGGCAATTACTTTTTCACATAGGGCCAGGCAGGTTTGAACAGCTTTTTTACCTTAATAAAAAATCAGTAAAAGGGAAAATACTTTTTTACAGCAGTGTGTGTGTGTGTGTGTGTATATGTATGTGTATATATATATATATATATATATATATATATATATATATATATATATCTCTATATAGTAAGTGGTGAATGATCATATGGTATTGGCAGCCGTAAACAATAGGCATCTAGCTTATATGTGCATGCCTGCCACTATCCTGTTATAATATAAATGTAATTGCAAAAGTGTCACCAGCACACCAAACTACTCAAGTTGAGCTTTTTTATTATCCACATCGATAAAAAATAATGTTTCAAAGCCGCAAACAGGATCCTTTATCAGCCATCAGTAATGAATGGGCCTGTTTGTGGTTCCAAAACGTTGCTGTTTCACCACAAGGGCAGCCATTGCTGGCCTCTACAGCACTCTGCCATATCACAAGGTCACGTACTATTTGGAATGCACCCAATCTACAATTCCAGCATAAAGGTGTCACTACACCTGAACTGCACATAAACATAAGATGACAGCAGAGAATGACTGGTTTCGGTGAAAACTCTCTTTGTGATCAGGACTGCACAGGAAGCCTGGTAACTCCACAAAAGGCCACATCTTTCAGTCTGAAAGTATTTGTGGCCCATTATGAGCTTGTATCAGCTGTTCCATATAGTCATGTCTAAATAGTATATATTTTACTATACCTTATTTGTTGCAACAGTGATTTCAAGGTACAGTATCTCACAAAAGTGAGTACACTCCTCACATTTTTGTAAATATTTTATTATATCTTTTCATGTGACAACACTGAAGAAATGACACTTTGCTACAGTAAAGTAGTGATTGTACAGCTTGTATAACAGTGTAAATTTATTGTCCCCTCAAAATAACTCAAAACACAGCCATTAGTGTCTAAACCGCTGGCAACAAAAGTGAGTACACCCCTAAGTGAAAATGTCCAAATTGGGCACAAAGTGTCAATATTTTGTGTGGCCACCATTATTTTCCTTAACCCTCTTGGGCATGGAGTTCACCAGAGCTTCACAGGTTTCCACTGGAGTCCTCTTCTACTCCTCCATGATGACATCACAGAGCTGGTGGATGTTAGAGACCTTGCGCTCCTCCACCTTCCATTTGAGGATGCCCCACAGATGCTCAATAGGGTTTAGGTCTGGAGACATGCTTGGCCAGTCCATCACCTTTACCCTCAGCTTCTTTAGCAAGGCAGTGGTCATCTTGGAGGTGTGTTTGGGGTCGTTATCATGTTGGAATACTGCCCTGCGGCCCAGTTTCCGAAGGGAGGGGGATCATGCTCTGCTTCAGTATGTCACAGTACATGTTGGCATTCATGGTTCCCTCAATGAACTGTAGCTCCCCAGTGCCAACAGCACTCATGCAGCCCCGACCATGACACGCCCACCACCATGCTTGACTGTAGGCAAGACACATTTGTCTTTGTACTCCTCACCTGGTTGCCGCCACACACGCTTGAAACCATCTGAACCAAATAAGTTTATCTTGGTCTCATCAGACCACAGGACATTATCAGTTCCAGCAATCTGTGTCCTTAGTCTGCTTGCCTTCAGCAAACTGTTTGTGGGCTTTCTTGTGCATCATCTTTAGAAGAGGCTTTCTTCTGGGATGACAGCCATGCAGACCAATTTAATGCAGTGTGCAGCGTATGATCTGAGCACTGACAGGCTGACCTCCCACCCACCCCTTCAACCTCCACAACAATGCTGGCAGCACTCATACGTCTATTTCCCAAAGACAACCTCTGGATATGACGCTGAGCACGTGCACTCAACTTCTTTGGTCGACCATGGTAAGGCCTGTTCTGAATGGAAGCTGTCCTGTTAAACCGCTGTATGGTCTTGACCACAATGCTTCAGCTTAGTTTCAGGGTCTTGGCAATCTTCCTAGGCCATCTTTATGTAGAGCAACAATTCTTTATTTCAGATCCTCAGAGTTCTTTGCCATGAGGTGCCATGTTGATCTTCCAGTGACCAGAGTGAGAGAGATAACACCAAATTTAACACACCTGCTCCCCATTCACCCCTGAAACCTTGTAACACTAATTAGTCACATGACACCGGGAGGGAGAATGGCTAATTGGGCCCAATTTAGACATTTTCACTTAGGGGTGTTGAGCTATTTTGAGGGGACAGCAAATTTACACTGTTATACAAGCTGTACATTCACTACTTTACATTGTAGCAAAGTGTCATTTCTTCAGTGTTGTAACATGAAAAGATAGAATAAAATATTTACAAAAATGTGAGGGGTGTACTCACTTTTTGAGATACTGTATATATTTTATTGCTTCTCCTGGACTAAAAAGAGCCATATAAACAAATGTGCACGTGGGCTCATTATATCCCAGGGTTTATCTATAGCCTGGTCTGGCACTGTTTGCTCTGTATGTTAGAATCTTGAGTTACTCAGAATGTAGCAAATATTGCATAGGAGGAAGGAAGCGTGACAGTGGTTAGCTTAGCCACAAATATAAAGAATTATATGTTTATGTGTGGGAGGAAATAGGAATATGTCAGTGCACTTATGTGTACATTTCATAACGCTACTATATGGGTTCACCCTAAACTCTTTCAAGACATTTAGCCTTTTACAATAAAATTATAAATAAATAATTAAATAATAAACCTTTTGTTTCCTTAGACTTGTGCTGGCTTTTTGTGCTTTGTTTCCCTTCTATGAACTTAGTGACCTGACCAAGTCTCTATGAAACGGTGGCAAAGACCAAAAACTGCAGGTGCCAAGAGTGTTGGCAAGAGAGAAAAGAGGGCAAGGCCTCTCTGGGTCACACTTTTATTAAACTAGATGTATACCCTGACTGAATGACTTTGACTTTTAGTTTGCTAGAGCACCGTATAATAAAGGAAATATCCACTTTTTTTCTATTTTATTAGAATGCTTGCATTTACTTTCACACACTTACTATTCACATGGGTGCCAAGGTTCATACTCTATGAATGAGGTGTTTGTTTATGCATCTGGAGCCACCTGGAGCTGCGTGCAGGCAGCCTATATTGGTAAGTGGAGATTCAGCGACTGTATGGACACACTCAGCATCCAGGTTTGACAGGCATGCACGGATGGGTGCCTGAATAAAAATGCAGCAGCTGTATTCAGGGCTAGTCACCTGGGTTGCCCATATGCAGCTCTAGATGTTAATCAAACACCTCATTCACGCTCTATGGACCTCAGTGCCTGTGTGAATGAGGCCTTTTTTATTGGGTGTTGCATTTTAGTGCTGCTGATCTCCTAAAGCCCATTTACAGCCACTTCTTGACAATATGACTTAATTGCATTTCTCAAGGTATTTTTCATGATGGTGACAACAGTGGAGCAGCATGTTCACTGTCCTGGATGTTGTGGGACATTCTTACTATTTGAACAGAATTTTTCAGGTACAGAACTTGCCATACCAAAGAAGTAAACAGACAGCCTCCAAGTCGTGATGTGCACCTCATTCCTGTGGCTGACGACTTGGCCTAGTGGCTATACATTCCCTTTTATATTATTTGTATTATTATTTGTCATGATTTATATAGCGGAAACAGTTTGTATTAGGATTTGGAAGGCCCTGCTCATGGAGCTTACCAGCTAAAAGGGAAAGGCAAATGGTACAAAAGGTAATAGCTGTGGGGGATAAGCTCGTTGAGAAGGTAAAAATACATAAGTAGATGTGGGGTAGGCTTCCCTGAAGAGATTAGTTTTCGGGTATCTCTGAAGGCAGACAGAGCAGGAGATAACCAGACAGATTGGGGTAGGGAGTTTCAAAGGATAGGAGAGGCTCTGGACAAGTCCTGGAGGCAAGAATGAGAAGAGTTGATGAAGGAGCTAGAGAGCAGGAGGTCTTGGGAGGAGCGTGGATGATTTGGGTGATATTTGGAGATGAGGTTGGTCATGTAGCTGTGGCAGAATTGTAGATGGCTTTGTATGTTGTAGTTAGTATTTTAAAAAACTCACATTGGGTGAGTGTAAGCCAGTGGAGGGATCTGCAAAAAAGGGCGGCAACTGCAGATCGGTTAGCAAGGTGGGTGAATCAAGCAGCAGCAGTCATAATAGCAGTGGCAAAGCTAGACATTCTTTCACCCGGGGCAGTACACGACCCCCACCCAAGTGAGAAGTTCTCCATCTACACACCCCCAGCCCCCTGCCCAGAGAGAGAAGTTCAATTGTAATAAATAAGTAAGCTGTAAGATGGTAATATTAATGGTAATTTCAACGTTTTAGTAGTAGTGACTCACTGCATTTGTAGCGTGAAGGCATACACAGTCCCTATGTAGGTGAGCTTTGAATGAGGCGATTTCAGGCCTCACTTCCATAGCAGGTTAGGAGGAGCGCCACCAGGAAAGAAAAAGTGAGCCAAGAAGCGGTTCTTTAATTAGGCCTGCTTCTGTGCCCTCTTCTTCCTTCCTGGCGGTGCCCCTTCTAATCTGTCGCAGAGGTGAGGTCTGAAATCGCTTCATTCTACAATCATCGCTGGCTTATTAAAGGCCCACCCCGCTGGGATGTTTTTTTTTCTTTGTGGTGGCACCCCTTCTAATATTCGCAGAGGTGAGGGTTGAATGAAGCATTTTTAAGCCTCACCTCCAGTGCGGATTGGGGGGGCGCCACTGGGAAAGAAGAATTGTAATGACCCGCTTCTGGATTTTCTTCTTTTCTAGTGGTCCCCTTTTAATCTGCCACGGAGGTGAAGCTTGAAATCACCTTATAAAGTACTGCTGCTTTCTTCTGGCGAGGAGGCTAAGGGTTGCCATCTTTTCCTCAAGCCGAACCCGAACGCTTTAGTGGCACATGGCAGCACTGCAGGGGAGGACCAGGGCAAAAGACAAGTGGGCTGAGCACCAGCGGGAAGGGGAAGTTGGACTGGAGGTTTGGCGGGGGGCAGCACTTAACAAATCGCCTGTATTTTCCTCCTGCAGCCCCTGAATGCCAGCGGGAGGGAGAGGAGAAGCAGGCTTTCAGCGGCTGCTGAAGGAAAATACAGCTGATCTGTCCTAGTAAATGCCATCTCCCCTTCCCGTGCAGGTTTGATGGCAGCTCCCGTCTCAATGCAACACCTGGAGCACATGCCCCCCTGTAGTTTCGGCCCAGCATGATTGACAGAAGGTGGGATATCCTGTGTAGAGGTAGGCCAGAGAAGGCAGCTGCAATAGTGGAGGCAGGAGATAACCAGGAAGTGAACTTGTAGCTATGTGATGGTGGTGTTTAAAAAGGGGAGAATTTTGGAAATGTTATGGAGGTTAAGGCTGTACGATTTAGTCAGTTGAATGTAGGGCCTGCAGGAGAGGTCAGAGTTTATGATGGCACCTAGCACCCTGGCATGTGTGGAGCGACACATAGCTGTGCGTTTTATCTTGATGGTAAAGTTAAGGGAGAATGATATATTACAATCTTAGTTTATGACAGATTACGTTTGAGGAAGTGCTGTGACATCCACCCTGATAAGTCACTCACTAGATGAGTGATATGTGAGGCGATAGAAGGGGTGACCTGACGAGTAGGGATTTTGGGTGTCTTTGGCGTAGAGTTATGCCCTGTACACACGGTCGGACATTCTGATGGAATATGTGCCATCTGCGCTTGTTGTCGTAAATTCCAACCGTGTGTGGGCTCCATCGGACTTTTTCTATTGGAATTTCCGACACACAAAGTTTAGAGCATGCTATAAAATTTTCCGCTATTGCTCCGTTTATAGTCCTTACGTACGTGTTTTACGTCACCGCGTTCAGAACAATCGGATTTTCCGACAACTTTGTGTGACCGCGTGTATGCAAGACAAGTTTGAGCCAACATCCATCGGACAAAATCCATGGATTTTGTTGTTGTCGGAATGTCCGATCAATGTCCGATCGTGTGTATGGGGCATTATGGGAGGATATTAACTGGACATACCTGTACTAAGGAGTCTCTCAAAAAATGACCATCATAGCTGCATCATGAGAGATTATTTTAATAGAAGCTGCAGAAAAATATTGAAAATTACTTTTGGAATTACATTACATTTTATATCTTATGGAGATATAAGTGATTGGGATTACACACACTTTAACAAATGAGGGTCAGAATTTATGTATCTAAACCCATAAAAATAAACTTCTTTTATTTACTCGCTTTTGGGCTAGTAAATATAATGAATGCATATCTGTTTTATAAGTGCAAATAAAAATGTTGATCTTGTCAGAAATTCAGAACTTTCCTGTGTTTTGTATTCTTTGTCTTCGTTCTCTCAAAGAGGCTATTTAGCCCTTCTAGTTTGCAGAACTACAACTCAATGGGGCGGGTTTAATAAAACTGGAGCACTCAGAATCTGGTGCAGCTGTGCATGGTAGCCAATCCGCTTTTAACTTTAGCTTGTTCATTTAAGCTTTGGCGATAAAACCTAGCAGCTGATTGGTTTCTATGCAGAACTGCACTCTCCAGTTTTCGTTAATAACCAACAATTAGTACCTATGATTTGGTGGTTAAGTGGGAGTGGTTGAGTAGCTTAGCACAAAATAAAACTGGACAGGGCTGACACCAACGAGTCCACAAAAATCCTGTGTGTTTTCACCCCATAATAGGAAATTAGGAGCCAAGTGCATTTCTGGCAGATTAAAATGCCTTTTTCTGTACTATGGGGTCATTAGGGGGATGAAACATGGTGAAATGTGCCTGAATTGCAGAAATGTGCAGCATGTGTGTGTTTTTTGTTTTTGTTTTTTTTTTTTATTTTTTTTTTTTTAACCCACACTTATGGCTGACAGTAGCTCTTTTAATTTTGCATATGCTTTGCAAAAAAAAACATCCAGTACGTAATCACTGAAAATAGCAATGCATCCTGTACAATGCACACACTGTTTTTAGCTAAGACATTTTCAGGGAACAGTTACAGTCATGAGTTCAGGATAGGAATTCTGGTGAACTGTCATGGCCACTTTTCTAGCATTATTTTCTACTGAACACTGTTTTTTTATTGTAAATATGGACCATGCTGTCCACTGCTGTAGATCACTAAACTCTGAATGCCCTGCGGTCTATGGCTGGCCAAACATTATACATATTTTTTCACTCAAGCAACGGGTTAAACAAAAAAAATAATCTGCCAATTTCCCCATCTTCACATTCGAGGTGGATGGGGAATCACTTTCGCTGTGCTATTGTGCTCTCATGGCAGCGAGCTTTTCCCGCTGTCTGAACACAATGATCAGAGTTGCTGGCTACAGTCGGCGGCGCTGATCGTTCAGAAAAAAACGTCAGGGTGGTTGTACAGAAGTCGATCAATAGATCGACTTCTGTACAACCAGGGTGCCCATACATGAATGAACCAAGGTGCCCATACAATGAATCAAAATGCAGCCAGTGCTTGCTGAACCGGATGGGTTTCGATCTATGTATGGCCGGCTTAGGGTTACCAGCCTGTGATTGCGGTTCAAGCTTTGCTATTGACAGAATATAAGCCTTTTTACATTTTCTGTTACCATGGAAGAATCTAATTTTAAAATGTGTATGAGAGAAGACTCCCAATAATGTGTTAATTCTTCTCGCAGTCCTCTGTACAGTAGAGCTCAGACTAGAGTAAGGGAAAAAAAACATTAAGCCAGGCAATTGTTTTGCAGTTTAAGAAACATGAAGTTCAGGTTTTATTAAGAGGCTCTGTAAAACTAAAAAAGGCACTTATGAATCTCTCATAGTAAGGCCCCTTTCACACTTGTGTGACTTCAAAGTCGCGCAATTTTACTGTGATTTTCCCGCGATTTGGGAGCTGTACTACTTTGTACGACTTTGCCACAACTTTGGCATTAACCATTCTCAGCTTGTGCCTACAAAGTCGTACTGAAATCGTGTCTATATTATTCAGGTATGATTTGCAGGCTACTTGAGGGTTTAACGTTGAGGTCTGTGGACATCAACTCGCATGGAAGTTGGACCAAAGTATTGCAGGGACTACTTTGAAGTCGGCACGACTTAAAGTCGTGCCAATATGAATGGTAGTCATTGAAAATCATGGAGAATGACTTGTCATACGATTTTGCAGTACAAAATCGTGGGACAAGTCGTATAAGTGTGAAAGGGGCCTAAGTAGGCCTCCAACAAATAATTTACAAATGTAATAGTTATATTCTTGCAAAGGCTTACTCATGATTAACTCTTTTAGTGTGCATTTGTTCCAGTGCCAAGGCTTTAAAGCCCAACTCCGGGCTCAGGTCCTTTCTAGTTTACCTGCCCCCCCACCTCCCTTTGGAGCTGCTTTAGCACCTTAAAATAAATCTATATACTATACTATCTGTATCTATATACTGTACTTTTTCAAGATGTCTTTGGCGAGATCTGGTGATGTCACAGATCCATTTTGCCCTTTTAGTCCTCTAATGAGAGCAGTGCCACATTATTCTGCTACTTTCTGCAGCTTTCCTTCTGTGAGTCCACACTGGGGACACAACCTTGACCCACAGAAAGCTTGTTGAATCACATTGGGTGTCCTTCAACCCATAGGAGTGATATCCAAGACCTGGATCATGATGAGTGTGTTGGAAACGACACCAGAGATCAGGTTTTGTTTTGTTTGCCAGAGGACCAGTTTAATGTAGAATTGGGCTTTAATGATAAAGGTTGTGAAGTCAGTCCCAGGAGCCAGCATAAAGGCGCATGGTAAATGAAAAATACTGAATTCAAAGTTGATGATCCACTGCCCTAGCTTACAGTGTTATACCATACCTGTAACAGGTAGACTTGAGCTTAAATGAATCATTTAATTTTTTTTTAATTCTTTCTTTAGTGAAATAACCATCAGGAACAATTTCTATTCCAACATGTTTTATGCTAGGCAAAGCGCTTTCTCAAAGAATTATGATTCTTTGAGAAAGCACTGTGCCTAATGTGAAACATGTCAGAATAGAACTTGTACCTGCTATCTATTTTAATAAAGTAAGAATAATAATTTTCATCTCGGTGTGCAGTGTTCCTGTTGCTGGTACAATTGATTGTTTCAGCGAAAATGGGCTAAGCCAGCACCTGAGATGTGATCATGGATTATGGAGCCTGATCTCGTCTGGGGTGGTATGTGAAATATGATATTATGTATTATGTAAACTAACGTGTGCTGTTTGAGGCCCTTATATCGATTACCCTTCTGATGAAATTATGTTTTTATAGTACCTCCTAAGCCAATCCATCTACTATCAGGAGGCCAGGAGAAGCCTGGCCAGAAAATTCCTCCTGCTCCCTCTAGACCTCTGCCTTCTGCACCGAAAGTCACCAGGCGAATAAAGGAGAAGATCCAGTCTGACAGATCCGACATCAGCGCTCTCATCCAAAAGTTTGAAAACATCAGGTAAATCTGCACCTTAGCCATCATAACACAAGTATGCAATATGTGTGCACTTGATTTGTTAAAGTTCTCTAAAAAAAAAAGTTTTGGTTATTGCAGAAAACATCTGCATTTTTTTTTTTAAATGAAACCCTTTCCCAAGAATAAAGGTATGCCTGTTGGTTGTATAATCTTGTTAAAAAAATTTTTCAAACTGGCCACAGTGCTAAAACATAGTGGTGTTAAATATACCTTTTGAAAACTTTTTTAGTGACCTGGGAGCCCAAAATCCCAGAGCAGTGTAATACGCAAAATTACATTTTTCTTATAGTGACAACAGCTGCACCATTCCATTGGTGCACCATTATGATATTGGCTACCGGGAAGGTGAAAGAGAGGGTAAGTTATTTCTAACATACCTGTATAAATTTAGTTTCTAATTGGATATATGGGAACACCCTGGGATTCTGGGCTTTTGGGATGTACAAGAACCTTTTTAAAAGTACACGTAGACTCACAGAAACCATTCAGCTTCCAGCAGTCTTTTCTGAAGTCCACAATTTTTGATTGGCTTCTTGACGCGAAATGTTCTCGTTAGCACACTTTTCTTACATAAACTCCATATATAGGCAGTTCCCAGGTTACAAACACGAGTCTGTAGGTTTGTTCTTAAGTTGAATTTGTATGCACGTTAGAACAGGTACAAGTTTTTTGGATAGCATAGGGAAGGGTTAACAACCCTGTAATGTTTGTTTTGCTGTCTGTGCCACTGTTCAGAAGATTTCAATTCACTTTCTGTCCCTGTGACAATTGGATTTTGAAAATTGCAAACAAGGATTGGTGATAAAGAGTCACCTTTTTTCCATGGTAATTCTTACAGAAGTAAATTTCCCTTCCTACGTGTAGATTTCCTCTCACTTCCTGTTGTCTCTCTCCGTTTGTAAGTCGGATGCAGTGGTATATTTAGGTTTTGTGCTGCCCTAGGCCTGACTAAACTGCTAAATTTATGGAGAGGACTAAGGCCTCATTCTCATAAGGCGGATCCGCTTCCACGGAGTCCACCTCAGTCCGCCAGCTCAGCGGTAGATCTCTCCGTTGATCTCCGCTGAGCCGGCGGATGACAGGTCCCTCTCTGCTCACTGAGCGGGGAGGGGCTTGTCAAGCGCCACTGGTTTCTATGGAGAGATCGGACGAAAACAGACAGCATGTCCGTTTTCATCAGTTCCCACCCGATTCGCCAGCAACGGATCTGAACATAGAGGCATCCTTCTGCTTTTAGCAGATCGGACCAGGTCGGATGTCAGTGGACATGTCACCTCTGACATAAAAGAATAAATCCGCGCTTAGGACAGAGTAAGAGCTGCTGCCTATCTCTAATTAGTACCCCTAAGGGTCTAATTGCATAGTAGATAAGTGAGATGAGACCATAAACGGCGCTGCCCTCTATAATATTAATGGGTACCAGGTAAAAATATCACAAGATCCACACTGAATCCAGATGACTCCGATACATAAAAACTCCACCAATATCAAAACATACTACGGTTTAGGCCAAAAATGAACCATATATTTGGAGGTGAGCAAAATTGCAAAAAACACCAATACTTAAAAATTGCTAAATAGGATGTGTTCCCCCAGCGGGATATAAGTGTCATCCAGAGTGAAATATATAATACCTGAGTGAAAAAATATATAATACCTGAGTGAAGAAAATTTAGGTTGGACAGTGCAAACCAAAGACACCACACTGATAATATTAAGCACATATATCCTTATAATACCTAATAGGTTTCCTTTGGCGCCATCTTGTCCCAATACTTTTAAGTTTTTTAAAACAATTTTTTTAACTTGTCCCCTTTTTTACACTGTTCTTTGGTTTGCACTGTCCAACCTAAATTTTCTTCACTCAGGTATTATATATTTTTTCACTCAGGTATTATATATTTCACTCTGGATGACACTTATATCCCGCTGGGGGAACACATCCTATTTAGCAATTTTTAAGTATTGGTGTTTTTTGCAATTTTGCTCACCTCCAAATATATGGTTCATTTTTGGCCTAAACCTTAGTATGTTTTGATATTGGTGGAGTTTTTATGTATCGGAGTCATCTGGATTCAGTGTGGATCTTGTAATATTTTTACCTGGTACCCATTAATATTATAGAGGGCAGCGCCGTTTATGGTCTCGTTTCACTTATCTACTATGTCGCCTCTGACATCCGTCGCTCCATAGACTAGCATGGAGCACCCGTTAAGGTCCGCCTGTCAGTTTTGTCCGAACGTGTGAAAGGGGCCTAAGAGGATATAACCATGCCAGTGGTGCAGCAGAAAACATATAGCACAGTGATGAAGGTATGTTGGCCAGGCATTGAGCAAAGGAAGGATTGGGGGCAGAAACAAATAAATCCATCTGTTTATTTTTCTCATCAGCAATCAACAGAAATAAAATTAAGATTCCTTAATATGTACAACTGACACAAGCAAAGGATTGCAGAAGAGTCCTACTACCTACCTGACAGGTATAGATGACCATGTCAGTGTCCCTCGTGTCTGCACCATCCCTTGACTAAAAGCCTTTTCACCCAAATATCGTAGCTTTCCTTCTACCCTGGGTACCCCATGCTATAAAATCTATTCGGCTACTGTACAAACATTAACACCTACCTTCTATATAGATTACCAGTAGCTGATATCTATGGTAAGTCACTATAATATATAGCAACTCTGCCAAAGGCAAATAAATAAGATTTCCTAATATTTAACTGCCATATGCATAATTGCAAGCTCGAAAGCCCTCCGGGGTTTCTAGTATAGACAGTATATTAGATTGTGATCACCCAAATGTTTGCTGTAAAGTCTTACTACCTACCTCCTAAATGTAGGTGATCATCTCAGTCTCCCTTGCTTCTGCACCATCCCTACTACCCAGATTAGAAGCCAAGTGGCAGTTAGGTAGTTGTCCTCAATTTCCACTTAACTGGTGTGGATTCCCTTTCAGCCTGTCTGGCTCCCTTCTTATGTCTCCATCTGCACCTCTCCAGACATGGGGTCTCCTCACACAGTGGTGAGCCCCTCCCCCTTCACTCTATAGGCCCGCTCCCATCAGCGAACTTTCTCTTTCAGACAGTTTTAGCATCCCGACATGGCATCTGTCTCTCTGTAGCTCAGAACTCAGGTTAGAGGTCCGCTGTGATGATAGGACAGTCAAAAATAGAAGCGACGGGCCCCTCCCCCACCAGCTGGCCGCACAACAACTACATATGTATGGGCTGCCACCCTGATGGCAGTGCAGCTGCTTAATGGGGGCGTCCGACCTATTTGCCTCTCGGCCCAGTCCTCCACATAAGACTAGCGCTACACTAAAAATGTAGCGCAAGCTGGCAGGGACTCTTTTCGTGCTGCCCCCCTGCAAAGTGCTGCCCTAGGGCCTTGGCCTTGTCAGCCTATGCCAAGATACAGTGTTGGTCGGATGTATGTAACTCGGGGACTGCCTGTACACCTGTAACGTTCTTATATGGCTTAATTGACCGGACAAAATATGTTACAACTTCCATTACATGGGAAACGTGGTCAATAGATAAAAATAAAGTTAGATAAAGTATATCCCCTTCACGCCGACCGTACGCAGATATGCGTACTCGGCTTTCCGGGGTTATACCAGGATGATGCCCGCAGCTGCAGGCATCATCCCGGTACCGTTGTTTACAGCGGGCGATCGGCTACCCGAGTATAACAAGCGATGCGGCTAAAAGCCGCTCGGCTGTTATACCGGAGGAGCGGGAGGGGACGTCCCCCCCCTCCTGCCGCTCTTACCGGGCCTCCCGTGCGATCGGGAGGCCCGGTGTCCAATCGGCTGCCTCCGGCGGCTGTGGGCGGGCTGGAACGAAGCTGTGGGTGGCTTCGTTCCAGCCTTCTCAATGTAAACACGGAAGCGACGTTATGACATCACTTCCCGTTTACTCGACTGCCAATGGCGCCGGTTTAAAAAAAAAATACAGTATTCAGAATCGCCGTTTTCGGCGATCTGAATACTTTGATGTGCAAAGGAGGGATCGGGGGTCTTTTAGACCCCCGATCCCTCCATAAAGAGTACCTGTCACCACCTATTACTGTCACAAGGGATGTTTACATTCCTTGTGACAGCAATAAAAGTAAAAAAAAATAAAAATTTTTAAACACAATTTATAAAGTATAAAAATAAATAAAATAAATAAATAAAAACATTTTTTTTTAAAGTGCCCTTGTCCCTGCGAGCTCGCGCAGGGAAGAAAATGCAAAGGAAAGTCGTGCGGTGTTCAAATCACACATGTGAGGTATCGCCGCGATCGTCAGAGCAAGAGCAATAATTCTAGCCCTAGACCTCCTCTGTAACTCAAACCTGGTAACCGTAAAAAAAATTGAAAGCGTCACCTATGGAAATTCATAGGTACCGTAGTTTGTTGCCATTCCACGAGTGCGTGCAATTATAAAGGGTGACATGTTTGGTATCTCTTTACTCGGCGTAACATCTTTCACACTACACAAAAAAATTAGGGTAACTTTACTGTTTGGATTTTTTTAAATTCATGAAAGTGTCCCTTTTCCAAAAATTTGCGTTTAAAACACCGCTGCACAAATACCATGTGATATAAACTATTGCAACAATCCCCATTTTATTCTCTAGATTCTCTGCTAAAAAAATATATATAATGTTTGGGAACGCTAAGTAATTTTCTAGCAAAAAATACGGATTTTAACTTGTAAACACCAAATTTCAAAAATAGGCTTAGTCATGAAAGGGATATAGAAAATTGATTCTGAGACATCACTTGAATACATCTAAGGTCTGCAGCCCTGCCTGCTGGCGACGGCAAACAGAAACTCCTCCCTCAAATCATTTATGGATAAATAAAGTTGAAGTGATGAGATTGAAAGGATGAAGCACCTTCTAGCAGGACAGAATTAAATTAAACCTTATTATATGACCGTCTAATTAACCCCTTACCCCCTTTCAATTTTCAACCCCTAGTTTAATCCCCCTCCCTCACTCCCCTTTGCTTTCTTCCACCTGTCACCCTTTCAGTTTATGGAAAATGGAGCTATGCAGCCGGAGAAACCCCTGTTGCTCAGTTGTAGTTGACCACTAATTTCTATGTCTTTTGACGTGGTACTTATTTCTCATTATATGGCTTATACTTCCCTGAGCTTTGTTACTCTTTTGTTGTCCAATTTACTTGTCCTGATCTTTACCTGGAATATGCCAAGATGTAATGACTCCTTTGTGTTAAACCATGTCATCCTCTTGGTCTGTATGCTCATCAAAAATAATGAATTGAATTCTAATGAGCCTTAGAAACATTGTCAGTTGGTAATAGGCTTAGTGACTTTTCCAGAATTTTATGTTATTAATTAGTAACCAGCATAGGTTGTTGTGCACCAACCTCAAGCATCAAGCAGCAGCTGTCCTACAGAACAACCATCATTAAGTGTCATATGGGGCATATTTATAGAGTGGACAATGATTGACCGGCCAAGCTCTGTGCATATTATGCACTGCAATTTTAGCCTAAAATCCTAATTTGCATTCACCCTCTGCACACATTCACATTATAACTGCATGAATGTGCCAGGATTTACCCATCCTTTATTCATCTGCTTCGATGTGCCATCTATGCTAGGACATTAATGGTGCCATCAAATGAAAAAATGTTAGAATTGAATTAGTACCTGTAGTAATTTTCAGTGTTTTATTTCATGCTTCGTTTCTGTCAGTGTACAGCTGGATACCTTAACCGCTTCAGCCCCGGAAGAATTTACCCCCTTTCTGACCAGAGCACTTTTTTCGGCACTGCGTCGCTTTAACTGACAATTGCGCAGTTGTGCGATGTTGTACCCAAACGAAATTGGTGTCCTTTTTTTCCCACAAATAGAGCTTTCTTTTGGTGGTATTTGATCGCCTCTACGGTTTTTATTTTTTGCATAATAGCTTCAATTTTGAAAAAAAATGCAATATTTTTTACTTTTTGCTATAATAAGCATCCCCCAAAAATATATAAAACAACATTTTTTTTTTTCCTCAGTTTAGGCCGATATGTATTCTTCTACATATTTTTGGTAAAAAAATAGCAATAAGCTTATATTGATTGGTTTTAATTTATAGCGTCTACAAAATAGGGGGTAGTTTTATGGCATTTTTATTTTTAATTTTTGTTTTATTACTAATGGGGGCGATCTGCGTTTTTTTTTTTTTTTTTTTTTTTATCGGGACTGCGACATTATGGCGGACAGATCGGACACTTTTGACACTATTTTGGGACCATTGTCATTTCATTTACAGCGATCGGTGCTATAAAAATGCATTGATTACTGTGTAAATGACACTGGCAGTGAAGGGGTTAAGTGTTTCCTAGGGCGTGATTTTAACTGTGGGGGGAGGGGCTACACCTCACATGACAGCGATCACTGCTCCCGATGACAGAGAGTGGTGATCTCTGTCCTGTCATTAGGCAGAATGGGGAAATGCTTTGTTTACAAAAGCATCTCCCCATTCTACCTCTCCATGACACGATCGCGGGCACCCGGCGGACATCGAGTCCGCGGGACCCACGGTCACGGAGACCGCGTCGCGCACGCACCCGCAGCACCGCTTCTTAAAGGGGACGTATCTGTGTGCCCTTTTGCCCACCAGCGCCATTCTGCCGATGTAAATCGGCGTGCACTGGTCGGCAAGAGGTTAAACATTCTATGACAGTTGGGGGAGTTCACTTCTCCACCTATTCCCATGTTTTCTTTCACTGTTCTTTAACTACAAGGATTGTGATCTAAAGGTCAAATCTTTATTTAAAGTGTTACTAAACCCACAACAGTAAAATCAGTCTGTATATGCAGTAAAGCATGCTTGTTATACTCATTGTGGAACCTAAGGGGTTAATCCTCTGCATTGTGTAAAAAGGCCAATTGATCCTGGCTTCTCTGATCCTCCCCTCCTTCCACTGTCCCCTGATAATTTCCTGATAACAGAGTCTATGGAGTAAGGCTGCACATGCTCAGTTTGGTGTTTATTACTAGAGAGTTTTTTTTTTTCTTTGGACCTGTGGTGATCACATGCACTCTCCTATCAGCACTGTCCAGACAGAGAGTCATGGGTCCTGCAGTCTCATAGGACAGTCAGAAAACCTCTTACAAACCAGTGCTTGGCTGGACACTGGTAGAAGTCACAAGACTGCTCTAACTGCTGTTGAGAAAAAGGTATTTGCAGTTTATATTTACTAAAATAATTGCATTTCCATGTTCTGTGTACTGTGGGAGACCAGATATAGTGAATGCAGGGCCCTGGGTTTAGTAACAGTTTAAATGTCAGTCCTACCAGCCATACATATCCAACTCCCTTCCTTCCCTGGTACTTCCAGGTATGTGGGAGCATGTGATTACCTTATACATGACAACACAGGTGATTGGCTGGTGGGAAAAAAGTCCTTAGCCTTGTGCACAGGACTCCTGGTGGACAAACAGAGAATTGGGGTGGGGTGAAGAAAAGGTATGGATGTGCAGCTGTTGGGGCCAGCCTTAAAGTGAGCATATTGTTTTGCCTTGTGTGGGAAAAGTGCGGGTTCACTTTCAAGGGGAGACTATAGCCTTTCTGATACTTGTTAGATATACATGCAGAAGTAATCAGCTCATCTTGAAAAAAAAAAAAGTTTTGTTAACTTTTTTTAAACCTTGTTATATATGTATCATAAGTGGGTTACTGTATAGGTATATGCATACATGTTGGCAGCTATATTTGCTCATTACTTATCAAGCTTGTACTTTACTGCTCAGTAGTGCTGCACAATGGTTGAACCTTGCCAGTCCTCTCTTATTACTACCTGTCTGATTGAAAACAGTTGATTCTTAGCGGCCTCTAATATATGAAACAACCAACTACTGCAAGTAGCAAAGGGGCCGTGTAATCTCTGACTAGGCCTTAGGTTACATGAGTAAGCATTTTTTAAATGTGAAACAAAATGTTAAAGTGTTTTTGTATCGATTCATATGTACTGTGAATTTTTATGATGATCAGTCAAGCAAACCTGCCAAGCTGCTTTTTTTGCATACCTTTCATGAAACAAACAAAATTGTTATTTTCTTGTCTCCGATGTCTTTGTTTTGCACACGCAGTCTGCTTTCTGAATGCAGGATATGGGCAATGATAGAAAGATTATATGGGGAACAATGGTGTTGGTCACATGACCAAAGAACGAGTATCACCTTGTAGATTGTTGAGCAGAAGCTGTTGTTGGGAATGTGAGGACAGAATATTAAACACAAAAACAAAAATATTACCATGGGAGATCAAATGTACAATCTATCTAAAAGGGATAGTGTGAGACAAATCCTGGCATGGAAGTTAACGTAAATTCGTGTCCTTTAGAGCAGTGGTCATCAACCCTGTCCTCAGGGCCCACTAACAGGCCAGGTTTTATGTATTACCTTGGGGAGATGCAGACTAGAATACTGCAATCACTGAGCAGCAAATTATATCACCTGTGATGTATTTCAGTTATCTTGCAAACCTGGCCTGTTAGTGGGCCCTGAGGACGGGGTTGATGACCACAGCTTGAGAGCGTCACTAAAGGCTTTTTTTCATTCTGGATACAGAAAGGGAGGGTTAAAACCCCTACCAGGTTTTTTTTTGTTTGCCCTCTGGATCCCAAGGGGAGACTTCCCTTCATTTTCTGCCCAATAACGAAAACAGGAAAGGAGAGAAAATCCCTCCAAAGTGAGGAAATCCTGGAGTGTCGCCAGAACTAATGTCCCTATTGGAAGATTTCCCCTCTATTATTGTTCTGACGTCAACCCAAATTTTGGGATTTTCTTTTACTTTCACTTTTATGTGATAATGGTAAACAGGACAAGAAGAGAGGGTGAATCTGCCTAATGGGGGGCACAGAAGCAATAAAAATTGGCAGATGGTTCTAATCCCTCTCCACCCTATCCAAAACAAAAAAAAAAAAAAGCCTTGCCTTTAGTTATACCTTTTTAAGCATTCTTTATAATTTTGGAAATTACAATGATAACTCCGATTAAATTTCTGCTTTGCATTTCCTCAGACAACCTACACAACTTGTCAAACGCAATCGTCACAACGCCTATCTCAAAATGGAACCTGGCTCAGGACCTTCCAAATGCCCTTGCCCATCAAGGAAAGATTCAGCGGTTGAGGGTGAATTGTCTGCTGATGAACTGACTGGCGCGGAGGATAATGAACCTGCTATTTCTCACAATACAGACCTCTCGAGTCCTGATAATGTTAAATTTAAGGAGCTAAGTATCACTGACATTAATAACTGTGGGGAAAGCTCATCCGTGCATCGAAATGGGGAACCTACTAGGGACAATGGCAATGAGGAACTTACAGTAGATCAGAACGATAATGGTAAAATCCCCAATCGAGACAGCGGTATTGACAGCCCTTCGTGTAGCGTGGTAGGGGAGGTATTTTCAAATGAAGAGATTGTAGAGCAGCGGAAACTTACATTACCTGTCACCACACTTGAGATAAATAACAGTGTCTCTGTGGATCAGAAGAGGGACTCCACTCAGGATGAAGATAGTGACATGGATGAAGGAAGCAGTGAAGAACACGAAAGCACAGAATTGACAAAAACAGAGATTATCGACACCACAAAGGTAGGTAGCTAAAATCAAACAACTAATGCAAATGTAACTTTCTTAATGTATTCTAGTAATGTAGCTGATAACTAATTTTATAGGTGTGTATGTGCGTGCGTGTCTGTATATTGTAAGGGGTTATTGGAAGTGGTAAACCATACAGTACAAGTAGGTCTGTCCTGCACTTATATTTAGTAAGGCAGAAAACACTGTTTCTGTGTCAGTTTTTTTATTAAAGTTTTGAGTAACAAGATAAGACATTGTTGGGTAGCACAAAGTAGTAAAAAATAGAAGTGTAAACATAAACCGTGCATAATAAAAGAAAACATTTGGTGACAATAATAGATAGATGGTAAGGGTTTCGCTACAAACCCATAAGCAGGTCACAAGTAACTGTGACAAACTACGGTAATGTGATCGAGCAAGTGTAACTTCTATGGTAACAATCAGTAAAGTTGTGTCTCTATCTAGGTATTGAAGGATATAAAACGGGCATAAAGGTTTTTTTTTTTTTTTAGTTCATTCACAAACTTTTCTTCTCAGCATTACATACTCACATATTGTGTGTAATATGTCCGCCTGTGTCAGATTTCGTCGGAAAGAATAACTTATATTATTCACTGCAGGCGGTTTCCATCTTCATTGTGGGCATTTGAAGCCCACAAGCATTTATTTCCTGGATGTGGTGAATGCTGTGCTCCCAGCATTCACCGCTCGTTCCCGCACATGCTCAGTGGCATCCTGGGAAGCCTGAGACTAGCTCCCAGGAGTCTGGGAGAGGCTAGAAACACGCCTACTCCCACAGGAGGAGAACCAGGAAGTGCAAAGAAGAATAGAAAAATAAAAGGTAATTACGGCGATTTACGTTTTTTTGAACGGCATGTCAGCATCTAGGCAAGGAAGAGAATACATACAGATATTGTTCAAAATTTGGGTGGAACCCCGCTTTAAGAAAAAACACTGTTTTAATGTAGGGTGGCCTTATTCAGCAAGCCCATAGCATTCCTGACTAATATGTTTCACCACCAGTGGGTTCCCCAAAGCAAACCAGAAACTCATACCTTTTAGGTGTTATGTCAACACTCAGCCTTTTCACACAGTAGACAGAGTGCTTAGCATCAGTCAGATCACATATATAACAGCCTATCGACAGCTGAGAGTAATATTGAGGTCTGGTTACCAGATAAGATGTGGGCCTAAGAATGGAGGCCTTATCCCACCCAAAGCTCTACAAAGCCTACAAGCTCCACCCAAACAGAACCTATTAAAATTGAAGGAAAGGCTTGCTATCAAATCCCTGCAATAAGTTACACCATACTACAATATTGATCTCTTTTAAATGTGTAGTTGATGTTTCTTTCTACTTTTTTTTTTTCTTTAAAATTTATCCCCCCTCACGTGGCCGCATTGACTGTGATGTTATACAGGTCCAGCAGCTGTTGGGCATGACTCTTGCCTAATAGTGGTGTCATTTCTGGAAGTGATGTGCATCAACATTGAGAGCATTTCTATGTTAACAGGAAGCCAGGCAGAAGGGACAGGGGCCGAGGCCGGGTGGGACGAGGGCATGATCAGGTGGGGTGGGGTGGGGCAAGGTCGGGCCAGGGGCGGGGCTGGGTGGAGCTGTGCTGCGATCCTTACACAGATTCCAGGAAGTGCCTACAACTCAGGAAGTTCCAGGAAGTGCCTATAACACAGCCACACTCACTGCACATTAACAACATTGTTGGTAAAGATCAGGAGGGTTAATGATTGTCTAGATTAGACAGTGGTTAATAATCAATCATCAATTGCAATTATGCATAATATAAAAGTTTGATTAAACAAACAAGGCAAGGGCAGATTTACACAGTGGCGTCACTAGGGTTGGTGTCACCAGGTGCGGAAAAAAATGGTGTCACCCCCCCTCCACCAACTATAGCCCCCCTCAGTACAGACCCCCCTCCACTAACTGCAGACCCCCCTCTCATAGTATAGATCCTCCTCACTAAGTACAGACCCCCCTCACGAAGTACAGACCCCCTCCATCAGTATAGCCCCCCTCATTGCAGACCCCCCATCTATCAGTATAGCCCCCTTCTATCAGCATAGACCCCCATCTATCAGTGTAGACCCCCTTAGTGCAGACCCCCATCTATCAGTATAGACCCCCCTCAGTGCAGACCCCCATCTATCAGTATAGAACCCCTTCTATCACTATAGACCCCAGTGTAGACCCCCCTCCATCATTCCATTCCTCCCCTCCCTCATTGCAGACCCCCCCTCCATCAGCTCACACCCCCCTCAGTACAGATCCCCCCTCCATCAGTGCAGGCCCCCCACAATGCAGACCACCCCATGAATGCAGACTCCCCTCATTGCAGACCACCCCCCTCCATCAGCACACACCCCCCTCAGTGCAGACCCCCCATCAATGCAGACCCCACTCAGTGCAGACCCCCCTCCATCAATGCAGACCCCACTCAGTGCAGACCCCCCTCAGTGCAGACCCCCACCCCATCAATGCAGACCCCCCTCATTGCAGACCACCGTCCCTCCATCAGTGCAGACCCCCCTCCCATAGCGTTCCCTCCAGTGCATGTCTATTTGGATAAAAACTTTACAGACCTCAGAACAGTGCGGGATAGGCACAGCGGCATGTGTCCCTCGGACTCCTCCCCCTCCGTAAACAGAGAGGAGGGGGAGGCGGCTTCGGTCCGCTCTGCTGTGCGCATCGCTGTGTAGGGGTGAGGACTGTGCGGTGTTAGCGAGTGGTGCCGCTGCCCACAGGTGTCAACCCTCTGGCTGGTGTCACCCTGTGTGGCCCCCCCCCCCCCCCCCCCCCGTCAACGCCTGTGGATTTACATTTGTATTTGGAATTACACTTTAAGCTTATTATAAAGCAAAAAATCATCAACCCCAGAGCCAGCCCCCCCCCCCCCCCTTCCCCACACACACTAATATAGTCATAAAAAAACTAAACAAAAGAACTGTTAAAAGAAAATGTTAAAATACTTACCTTTACACCAGGCTCATTGTTTGCTCTCTTCTGGTGCATGGCCCCAATGCACACTGTGGTTTCATCCTTTGGCCGCTATGTACTACTTTGTCCTGTAGTGACAGCAGTTGGTAAGAGGAACCGCCACATGACGGAAGGACATGCATCAGTGTTAGACAGCAGTAGCGCCTATAGCTTTGCAGAGAGCAAACACTCACCACCAGCTGGGCTGGTAGGTATTGAAAACTATCTTGTACAGGGTTTTTTTCATTTTTGTTATCCAAGTGACGCTCACTATACTTTAGGGTTGCCACAGCGGCTTGCTGGCTTAGTATTTTGATTTTTTTTCTCTTTTCTATTTAAAAAGTAACAATTGAGTGTGAGCACCTCATGCTTCCCATACAGCACTGCCTGCACCATATTAATTGGGGTCTTTCACAGCCTTTAGCTGACTGCAGCTTTCTTGCTGGCAAAATGACAGGTGAGTAAGCAGCCAGATGGCCCAGCATAGCAATTCTCTGCACACGACTCGGTCCTCATCTGTAAGATGAGCATAGTAGTGCAGGATTATCCACAGAGCCATAAAATCTGAAAATGTATAAGATTATATACACTCCATGACAAAATACAGAAAAGCAACCCTCTAAGTTGAGAGATATGAGATCCCACATTGTAATGGAGACACTAGTAGAGTATGAATGCCTACATGAAGTCCCCTGTTAAGGTGGAAAGCCCCTTCTAGTTGCACCCCATTATAGAAAGGTTGTCCATGATGTATGGATATGAAGAAATAGAAGATAAAAAAAGTAAAGAAAGAGTGTAAGAAAGAAAACGGAAGAAGGGAGAAGGAGGGAAGAAAAAAAAAAACTTGATGGGAAAAAGGGTCAGGAAGAAAGAGGGAGGGAACACGGAGTATGGAGGAGACCAGCAATGAAGCCCAGTGCCATCCCCCAGCCACTTTCCACCAATTCCTGGATATAACAGTTCGACGTGCCGTGAAAAAGTGGTGAAGCAAGCCCTTTTTATTCTGTTTGTAAGAGTTAAACAGCATAAATAAAACTGTGATCATATGGGTATTGGGAATCCTATCCCCCACCAATTTAGAGTACAGTTGAAGAATTTTGGCCCAAAATGGGGTAATAAAGGGCATGTTCCACAGATATGGGCCATGGTGTCTGGGCCATTCACACATCTCCAGGATAGATTTGGTATGGGAGCATCAATGTTGTATAAGACTGCAGGACATCGATACCACCTGAACAAGAGTTTATAGTTTCTTCTTGTGCTTTAATAGATACAGAAGCTTTGAGTGTATAACAGTACCTTGTCTGAGTCAACATCCTCTTCAGTGAGGTTAAGTTCCTCTTGCCATGTGGAGAAGAAATGCGGGTTTGACGGGTATGAGTCTTTAACAAGAAGTTTATAGACTGTGGACAAAGCATGCATAGGGTCTGTCAGAAAAAAGTAAAACTTCTGAGTCAGTAGGTTGTCCAAGTAGTGCCTCCCGTGCTTGTACAAAATGGCCTCTTATTTAAAGTACAGTAGATGTAAAGGTGATCTAATATTTTTACCACAATTTTTTGGAAAAGAGGAAAAATTACTGGAATTTAGGTGCTTAAAGGTCACCCACCGAAGCCAGATATTCCTCCCTCCCCCAATCATTGGTGGTCAGTGGCATTTTAACACCCCCCCCCCTTACACCCCATCATTGGTAAACAGTGGCATTTTAACCCCCACCCCCTTTCCTTTCCGCCACCTTGAATCACAAACCTTCTTCTGGTGCTGCCTTTCTCCACCTCTCCTGACTTTCATCCTTCAATCAAGCTGTTAGAGGAAGGACGGGGCCGTCAAATGTAAACACACAAAGGACACGCAGGCTGACCGTGTGTGTATTCAGCAGCACTATTTATAAACCATGCTCTAGAACAGGGGTCTCCAAACATTCTAAACAAAGGGCCAGTGTACTGTCCTTCAGACTTTAGGGGGGGGGGGGGGTTGGGGGGGGCAGCAGACTGTGACCAGTAGGAGTGGAAAATGCCCAAGTATCAGTGGACATAAACAATGCCCCATCGTTGGTGTCAGTGGAAGGAATAGTGTCCTATGGTTGATATCAGTGGGAGGAATAGCACCTTATCCTTGGTGTCAGTAGGGGAAATGGTGCCCCATGATTAGTGTCAGTCGTGGTTGAAATAGTGCCCCAAGGGCTGAATAGAGGCAAACAGTGGGCCAAATTCGGCTCCAGGGCCGCAGTTTGGAGACCACTGCTTTAGAAAATTGGATCCACCTACCCCACCATCTTATACGATATGAAAGGTGTAAGGTGGTTGGAGTTTCTCTTTTATTAATAACCCTCCAAAAGAATTACAAAATCTTTCTAGAGTGAGATCCTAGAATGTTTCCTTATAAAAAAAAAGTCCCTTGGTTCTCAAGATTGCCTCATTACCACATTGTGATTAATAATAAATGTGGATCAAAATTCAGGGTAAAAAGGGATTGAAGGGTGGAGATGTAACTCAGTCTAAGGTTAAATGGAAGTACAGTCTTAATGGCAACAGAACATGGAATGGGAGTTTTACTACCAGTGTATTTTACTTCTAGGACTGGAGAGGTGAACAAGAGTCCATTATCTGCTTCAGGAGATGAATTCTCACTCTAAAAACTGATTGAGGATTGAGTGTTGAGTTCTCAATCCTCACAAGCCATACCGTTCTCCTTAAATTTGATATACAGGATACATCTCTACTGTGATTGCTGTGTGTGTTATCATACTAGATGTAATGATGAATAAATACAGGGAAATGTGCAATCATATAGTATGTATGAGACCCTGAGGACACAAAAAGCCCTGTATAATACAGGAATATTTATAGTTAGTTCATAGTAATTGTTCGTAGCAAATCTGGACTTTGTCTGTCAAGGGCAAATAATCAGGTTTGCTTTTATGAGCGTAAAATGTAAGATTTGAAAAATACGCCTATATGCGTGCAAATACATGTCGGTGTGGCGCTTACGCATTCACAATGTTTTCTGTAAAACGTCCTGTGGGCTAAAATATACTGCAGCTGTGGCTCACAGGCTTCACAACAAGAGACGTATTTTACCCCGTAGCCTACTGTGTATGATTCACTTTATGGCCAAGTGCAAGAGGCCTAAAAAGCACTCCTCAAAGTGACCGTAAAGGATTGAATCCTATGGGGTTTTTTTTAATAAAAAATGTTTTATACCTACCTGCTCTGTGCAATGGTTTTGCACAGAGCAGCCCTGATCTTCCCCTTTTGTGATCCCCCCACCAGCGCTCCAGGCCCCCCCCCCCTCTGCCGAGTGCTCACCATATCAAGCTACTTGCTATGGGGGCACTCATGTGGGCTTGTTTCCATAGACACACAGAGCGCAGTTTGGCCTCACACCCCCCTGCTCCATCGTTACTGGCTGCGATTGGCAGCAGCGGGAGCCAATGGCTCCCACTGCTGTCTCTGAGCCAATGAGGAGGGAGAGAGCAGAGAGAGCCTTTTGTGCATAACGCTGGGTCGAGATAAGGCTCAGGTAAGTATAAAAGGGGGGGGGGGGGGCTGCATGCGGAAGGTTTTCTACTTTAATGTATAGAACGCATTAAGGTAAAAAACCTTCAGGGTTTACAACCATGTTAAAGTGCCCCTAAACTAATGATTTAAAAATAATATATGAATTCCAGTATTTTTTCCCATATATAAAGAGGAACTACAGTCTGCTCACATAATTTGTGATAAAAACATCTTTGCCATTCTGAAGCTTCCCTCCAACCACTTTGCATATTATTTTATATATACTGTGATTCTGTACTTGCCAAATATGCTGCAAAAATCTCCCTGAGTCTGAATGCATCTATTTTAACTGTAGGCAGCTGAAACTGCTGCCTGTTCACTTCCTGGATTTACAGAGGCACACCTGCAGCCCTGTAGCTCTCCTTGGCCCTCTTATGACTCATTCCCCCTCCCTCCCTGGCAAACTCTCACAGAGAGCTGTGCATGCTGTCATAAGCCTAGGTTTTTTACCAAACAAGAAACAGGAAGTGGGCTGTATAAGGTATTTACTGGCAGAAAAAAAATGTTTTACTATCCAAAGTTAAAACAACAAGGGCAGAGGATTTAATAGATGGAAAGTTGAAAAAAATGACTGAAGGTCCGCTTTAAAATGTACCACATTTTGCTCTCAGCCTCTTCCAAATCTGCAAATGTATTTTCTTTTATCAGCTGACTTTCTTTTAGAGAGTTTGGTTCATTATAATCATCTGGTGTATTCTTTGTGTTCTGATTAGAAAAGCTGCTGGGTCAGCATCCCCTTAGAAGTATTTTACCTTTGGGGATTATTTCACCAAAACTGAATTTCCTATTGCGGAGGGTGCAAAAAAAATGTGAATTGTGTAGATTTCTGGGAAAATCAGCGAAGCAATCACACAAGCAAGAAATGACATTTCTGGGATTGTTCCATACCCCACTGGTGTACAGTACACCTCTAGGTTGCTATGTATTGTATAGAATTTTAAAGAAAATTACAGCGGCTGCAGCTTGAAAAGGAAAGGTCATTTTAATAAAAAAAGTGTTTCTGAAGCCATTTTTTTATTAAAATAACAAACGTGTATAATCACCTGCTCTGTGCAGCAAAATCGTGGTAAAAACGCGTTAAAATCGATGTAAAACCGCTGTAAAAACGCTCAGGTGTGAATACAGCCTTAATGTTCCTTATGTAAAATGTTTAATTATACTCTATTGTGGGAACACTGTTACCAAAGCCAATAAACAGAAATTTGCCTTGAGTCTGCAGCTCTAATTGCCAAAAAATACAATTTACCAACATAACATTTACATTCTTTTCAATTAAACACATTTTGCAAATGTTAAGTCATCCCCAGTCTCTTCAAATGTGAAATAATGTTCGAAAAATGAAGATGGATCTTTTGGCTTGAGCCAGCACTTTTGTTAATCAATGGTTGTTAATGCTGTACACGCACTGAAGGTGATGCTGCTAATTATAAGACACTTACAAAGTAAATAGCCGATTAGCATAATTAGTGGTGTGGAAAGGCCAATGCAGTAACCTTTGAATTTACAGTCTGGTGAGCAGAACCACAGAGGAACAAGTTGATGTTCTTGTTTTTTTTGCTGATTCCAAGGTTTGTTTTTTGTCTTTTGTTTGCTAGGACATGTATGCAACGGTGCTGGATGCAGAAGGGTCAGCTCCTATGTAAACCTGAAAAGAAAAGAGAGGAACCAGATGGGTCCCTGGAATGCCAACAGAAGGAGAAGCTACCACGTGTTTGGATCAAAATGGTACAAAGAAAGTTTATTGAAATTCCGTATAAAAACAATTGTAAGGGATCCCACATCTGCGGGTCTGATCCACACAGGTGGGATCCGTTCCTCCACAATATCAAGAGACCATGAAAAATAAAAAAAGCAAAAAACAACGTTGTATTAAAAATAGACAGTGGTGGGTCGACCCACCTTACCCCAAATACCCCTTCCAAACCCCAAGTCCGGGCATTTGGGGTTTGGAAGGGGTATTTGGGGTAAGGTGGGTCGACGCACCACTGTCTATTTTTAATACAACGTTGTTTTTTGTTTTTTTATTTTTCATGATCTCTTGATATTGTGGAGGAACGGATCCCACTTGTGTGGATCAGACCCGCGACGCGGGATCCCTTACAATTGTTTTTTTGTACCATTTTGATCCAAATTTTTTTTTTTTATCAATCCTCTGGCTGATCAAAAAAAATGGCCAGGTTTACCTAGGTATTAACAAAATAACAAAATAATACTAAAAAAGCCACCCCCAATGACTGAATCAACTCATGTAAATCAGCAGATTGTATATGATCTATACGGTTCGCCAAGCTGACGGGCTCCTTCCCAAGTATCAGTAGCAATATACCTAAAAAGAAAAGAGAGGGTCCCTGGAATGCCAACAGAAGGAGAAGCTACCACGTGTTTGGATCAAAATGGTACAAAGAAACTTTATTGAAATTCCGTATAAAAACAATTGTAAGGGATCCCACGTCTGCGGGTCTGATCCACACAAGTGGGATCCGTTCCTCCACAATATCAAGAGATCATGAAAAATAAAAAAGCAAAAAACAACGTTGTATTAAAAATAGACAGTGGTGCGTTGACCCACCTTACCCCAAATACCCCTTCCAAACCCCAAATGCCCGGACTTGGGGTTTGGAAGGGGTATTTGGGGTAAGGTGGGTCGACCCACCACTGTCTATTTTTAATACAACGTTGTTTTTTGCTTTTTTTATTTTTCATGGTCTCTTGATATTGTGGAGGAACGGATCCCACCTGTGTGGATCAGACCCGCAGACGTGGGATCCCTTACAATTGTTTTTATACGGAATTTCAATAAAGTTTCTTTGTACCATTTTGATCCAAACACGTGGTAGCTTCTCCTTCTGTTGGCATTCCAGGGACCCTCTCTTTTCTTTTTAGGTATATTGCTACTGCTACTTGGGAAGGAGCCCGTCAGCTTGGCGAACCGTATAGATCATATACAATCTGCTGATTTACATGAGTTGATTCAGTCATTGGGGGTGGCTTTTTTAGTATTATTTTGTTAATACCTAGGTAAACCTGGCCATTTTTTTTGATCAGCCAGAGGATTGATAAAAAAAAAAAAAAAAAAAAAAAAAAACACAAGCAAGGTGGATGGTGGAATGTTCCCCTTCTGTGCTATTGTATTCTGACAGCAGGGACTCCTCTGCTGCCAGAATACACTGATCGGTGCTGCAGCTGATTGAATGAAAATTTTCCAAAATCCTGTCCAACAAAAGTCAATCATTAGATTAACTTTTGTAAAGTGGGAACCACCATTGATGAATTGAATTTTGGCCGGTCCTTGCTCAATAGCCTGAATTTTGATTAATCTAAGGACATCTTAAGGCTTGGTTCACACTAGCCCATGTTTTGAAATGCAATCCACAGCAGGCGCTGTCAGGCGTTCAGGAGGTGATTCTGCCTTCCCCTGAATACCACAAACTTGAGCATTTAGCAGCAGTTGCGGCTTGGCCCTATTGACCCGAATGGCCCAGTTTGACCAGTGGTGTTCCACCTGTGGCATGTGAATAACCTTCTGTGGCTGTATTTTAGACTTTAGGTGGGCAGTTGGGTCAGTAAACCCATGGCAAAGGTGCCTGGATATGGTTATATCTATAACTTTTGTTGCATTAGCGTAAGTATACATATAGGAGTGAATAAGAGCGTAGCACACTTGGCATATGTGACTGCCAGAGCAGAATTTTTTTTTTTTTAACAACTCCCTCTTTTTAGTAATAATTATGCATTGAAACTAACACTCACCGGCCACTTTATTAGGCACACCTTTCAATTGCTTGGTAATATAAACTGCTACTCAGCCAATCACATGGCAGCAACTCAATGCATTTAGGCATCTAGATGTGGTGAAGACGACTTGCTGAAGTTCAAATCGAGTATCAGAATGGGGAAGAAACATGATTTACAGTGGGGACATTTTTCATTTTTAATTCATTTTTTTTTATTCATTTTTTTCCTCATGAATATACACACAGCACACCATATTGCAGAAAAACACAGAATTGTTGACATTTTTGCAGATTTATTAAAAAAGAAAAACTGAAATATCACATGGTCCTAAGTATTCAGACCCTTTGCTGTGACACTCATATATTTAACTCAGGTGCTGTCCATTTCTTCTGATCATCCTTGAGATGGTTCTACACCTTCATTTGAGTCCAGCTGTGTTTGATTATACTGATTGGACCTGATTAGGAAAAAAAATGAACTTAAATGATTTTAGCAAATGGCTGCAATATAACAAAGAGTGAAAAATTTAAGGGGGTCTGAATACTTTCCATCCCCACTGTAAGTGACTTTAAATGTGGCATGGTTGTTGGTGCCAGACGGGCTGGTCTGAGTATTTAAAAAGCTGCTGATCTACTGGGATTTTCACGCAAAACCATCTCTAGGGTTTACAGAGAATAGTCCGAAAAAGAGAGAAGATCCAGTGAGCTGCTGTTGTGTGGACGAAAATGCCTTGTTGATGTCAGAGGAAAATGGGCAGACTGGTTCGAGATGATAGAAAGGCAACAGAATCTTAAATAACCACTCTTTACAACCAAGGTATGCAGAGTACCATCTCTAAATGCACATCACATCGAACCTTGAAGCAGATGGGCTACAGCAGCAGAAGGCCACACCGGGTGCCACTCCTGTCAGCTAAGAACAGGAAACTGAGGCTACAATGCGCTCAGGCTCACCAAAGAAAGAAAGAGGATTGGAAAAACATTGTCTGGTCTGATGTATCTTAATTTCAGCTGCGACATTCACATAGTAGGTTCAGAATTTGGCGTAAACAACCTGAAAGCATGGATCCATCCTGCCTTGTATCAACGGTTTAGGCTAGTGGTGGTGTAATGGTGTGGGGGATATTTTCTTGGGCCCTTTAAAACCAATTGAGCATCCCAAAGGTGCTCTATTGGATTGCAATCTGGTGACTGTGGAGGCCATTGGAGTACAGTGACCTCATTTTCCTGTTCAAGAAACCAGTTTGAAATGAATTGAGCTTTGTGACATGGTGCATTATCCTGCTGCAAGGAGCCATCAGAAGATGGGTACAATGTAGTCATAAAGGGATGGACATGGTCAGCAACAATACTCAGGTAGGCCGTGGCATTTAAACGATGATGGGCACATTTTGCCCCTTAGCATAAAATGTGCCCATCGGAATGAACCTTAACATAAAATAAGGGGCATGCTGATGGGCACATTTTATGTTAAGGGGTACTCTCTGATGGGCACATTTTATGTTAAGGGGCACTCTCATGGGCACAACAAAACGTGCCCATCTGCGTGCCCCTTAACATAACATGTGCCCATCGGTGTTGCTCTTAAAATAAAATATGCCCATAAGAGTGGCCCTTAACATAAAATATGCCCATCAGCATGACCCTTAACATAAAATAAGTAGCATGCTGATGGGCACATTTCATGTTAAGGGTCACCCTGATGGGCACATTTTATGTTAAGGGGCACTCTGGGCACAACAAAAGATTTTTTCGTATGAATATTCTCGTCCGAAAATCGATGCGTGTATGGCCAGCATAAGGCTTGGTTCACACCTATGCAGTTTGCTTTTGATCCGTTTCTGCAGTGCTTTTTGCTGTGGGTTTTTTGCTTTTTTGCACTCGCGATTTTGCTGCTATTTGCGTTTTGCATTCTTATGTTTTTTTTGCCCAATTTGTTGTTGGGCAGATTAAAAACCGCAAATCGCGGCAAAAATGCACTACATGCTTTTCTGCAGCTTCTCAATTGAAGTCTATTGAACCAAAACAGCAAAAAAAGCAGTTTTGCATTTGAAAAAAGGCCTTGACCCTTTCCAAATATGCATCGGCTTAAAAAAGCATAGATGTGAACGTGTCCCATAGGAAACCATGTTAAATGAACTGTAGTGCGTTTCTGCAAAAAGCACCAAAAAATGCATAAGTGTGAACCAAGCCTAAGATAGTAGCAGCAGCATGCTTTTTTTTTTTTTTTTTGTATCACCGGTCATAATGGGGTCAAAAAAACAAAAATTAGCCCTTTATAGTACAAAAAGATTAGATAATCACTACTATAAGGGGTTCATTTATAATGTGAAACAGTGAAAGTAGTAATATATTACTTATATCATACAACAGGGTTAGGCAAAATTTTTAAAACAAATTTCACTAGAGAAATATAAACGTAGCCTACCTTATTTAGTTTCAGTGAGACTCGGTGATCACTATTTTTTTCATGTCTGGTGAGTAATTGGTCACCCCCCCCCACAAGACTGATGCCAAAGTTCATCATGAAAGCAGAGCATCTGATACTGCAGGCTGATTTCTTTGACTAGTTTTAGGCCTCAGTAGTATGTAGGGTAGTGTACAGATATCAGTGGGATGTAGGGCAATGTACATAGGTCAGTAGTATGTAGGGCAATATACATAGGTCAATAGTATGTAGGGCAGTGTACAGAGGTCAGTAGTAGGTAGGGCGGTGTACAGAGGTCAGTAGTAGGTAGGGCGGTGTACAGAGGTCAGTAGTAGGTAGGGCAGTGTGCAGGGGTCAGTAGTAGGTAGAGCAGTGTACAGAGGTTAGTAGTATGTAGGGCAGTGTACAGGGGTCAGTAGTAGGTAGGGCAGTGTACAGAGGTCAGTAGTAGGTAGAGCAGTGTATAGGGATCAGTAGGGCAGAGGGGTCAGGAGGGTATGGTACTGGGGGGCCAGGAGAGCACAGTACTAAGGGCCCAGGAGGGCATGGTATTGGGGGGGGGGGGGGGGTCAGGAGGGCATGGTATGGGGAGGTCAGGAGGGCGCAGTACAAAGGGGCCAGGAGGGTATGGTATTGGAGGGTCAGGAGGGCACGGTGCAGGGAGGTCAGGAGGGTACAGTACTAAGGGGCCAGTAGGGTACAGTGCAGGGGAGGTCAGGAGGGTACAGTACTAAGGGCCCAGTAGGGTACAGTGCAGGGGAGGTCAGGAGGGTACAGTACTAAGGTGCCAGGAGGGTACGGTGCAGGGAGGTCAGGAGGGTACAGTACTAAGGGGCTAGGTGGGTATGGTATTGGGGTGCTAGGAGGGCAGAGTACAGGGGGGTCAGGAGGATGTGGTGCAGGCAGGTTAGGAGGGTATAACATTGGGGGTCAAGAAAGCACTTTTAGTTATGCAGAGTGGCACAGGGAAGCTGTCATGGCGGCGCTAAATGTCCTGATCCCCACCGGCCCACCTCTCACATATTACCTTCAAGTTTCTTGGATGGATCAGAGGGGGTGGGTCGGTCCAGAGGTCCGCACTGCAATAGCAGTAAACCTAAGACATTGGGCATGTTGGGTCACAAGGCCGAACCCTCCTGGGCTATTTCCAAGGCTAGCTGCACATAGGCAAGGGGCTGTCTCTGTAGGCTGGGATTAATTGAGCGCGCTCAGAAGCTGTAGGGGAAGACGGTGTCGGCAACCTGGGGATCTCTTTGCGATCCACCTCTCACCTGCTCACAGTCCACCTGTGGACCGCAAACGGGTTGTGGACCCGGGTCATACTGTATATGTAATCTATAAATACACACAGAAGTGGGATATATGGGTATTTTAACTAGGAGTCAGACATGAAGCTATATGAAGGGTGGAAGGGAGATATAAATCTTTTATATTAAAGTAGTACTAAAAGCTGAGACTTTTCATGGATATAATCATTTTAAATATAATGCACAATACTGGTAAAAGTTTACTGGAAATGTAATTGTACTGAAGGCCTCTTGAGCCCCTATAGAGAAAGAGCCTTGACTGATGAAGGCATGGCCAGGTGCCGGACAAGGTGGCTGAGTGGTTACCAAGGATTGGTTGAACTATGGGGGATGGGCTGGGCCTGAGCTCAGAAAAGTATTGCCCCAGGGAATTGCATGCTCACAGTATAACTGTGACTGGGACCGTCACATGTTATGTGTTGGATTTTAAATAAAGCTGTGGCCTTGCCCTTTCCAACCTAATGGTTGTAAGTGTGTTTATTTAATGGGGTGAGGGGGCAAGGGTGAGGGTTTCTATCCATTTATGTTACATTTGATTTGTACCTGGGCCCATTGTGCCTCAGCAATCATGCCTTCTATTACCTCAACCTTCTTTGTGTTCAGATGCTGACCTTCCCTGTCTTTAAAGTGATTTTTTTTTTTTTAAACAACAAACATGCTATACTTACCTGCTCTGTATAATGGTTTTGCACAGAGCAGCCCTGATTCTCCTCTTCTGGATCCCCAACTGATGCTTCTGGCTCCTCCTGCCTCCAGAGTACCCTAATAGCAAGCTGCAAAGTAGAGTATAGAGTACCCCTATAGCAAGGTAAAAAAAACTTCTGCCTTTAGAACTACTCACTTCCTGCCCTGGACTACATGTTCCATGAGCCATTGCTTCTCACACATTCACATTCACAAGTTCTCAGGACTTTCTGACATATGCAGATGGTGTGCTGAGCTGTATACAGTATGTTCACTGTATTTCCTGATATGTAAACAACTAATGCATTCTGTATGCAGGCCAACAAATCGGCTGACCAACGAATCAATTATGAAAATAGTTGACAACTATTTTCATAATCGATTAGTAGTCGATTAATCGATTAGTTGTTTCAGCCCTATAAAAATGTATATATATAGTTCAGACATTTCTGTCAGGTTCCCATGAAAGCAATCATGTTCTCCTGCGTAAAAATATATACAAAACCAAAACTTCTTTTTGGGGTTTTAGAGTGAGGAAGTGTTCACATATCTGTCATTTTTTTGCAGTCTATGGAGATTCACCATCTCTATTTGTTCTGGTGACAACTTTCTCAGGTATAGAAAATGATGGGAATTTTTAGAGTTGTCACAGAAACAGGAGGTGAGGGATAATCATCCAATGGGGACACCTGTTTCAGTGACAATTGACAGAGTAGATTTCCCCTCCCTTTGAAAAGATTTCCTGGTTACTTGCTGACAGTACATTTATTATATTTATTTTGTACAGGTATTTATATAGCACAATTTATGCAGCACTTCACAAACTGTACATTAAAACGATAGTATACCGCAAAAAAACAAAATAAAATCTTCCCCCCTGCAAGTTGAAGTGATTGTAATGTCTTGTTTTAAAAAACAAACAAACGTGTTGTACTTACCTCCTCTTCTCGGGTCCCTCTTTGCTGCTCCTGGGCTCCTCACTCCTGTCGAGTGACCCCACAGTCAGTAACTTCCTGTGGGGGCACTGGAGCCGAGTCACAGCTCCGTGTGTCCATTCAGACATGGAACGCCGACCCGCCCCACCCCCTCTCTCCCCTGATTGACTGACTGACTTTGATTGACAGGCGCCGGAGCCAATGCCGCTGCTGCAGTGTCTCAGCCAATCAGGAGGAGTGTCCTGGACAGCTTAGACATTCGTGGACATCGCTGGATAGAGATGGAGCTCAGGTAAGTAATTAGGGGGTACTGTGGAGGCTGTTGCACACATGGTTTTTTATCTTAATGCATTAAGATAAAACCTTCTGCCTTTACAACTCTTTTAGGACCATAATGTGCTAGTATGTTTCGCATGCTAGTACATTATGAAAGACTAGCCTTAACCGTTTGCCGACCGCCACCGGCAGAATGGCTCCCTTGCACGAATCGCTGTAGCTATACGGCGCCTGCCGCGGTACTGCCGCTGGGAACATGCGGTCGCTTCTGATAGAGCTAGAACGAGGATCTGTGTGTGTAAACACACAAATCCACGTTCTGGCAGGGGAGAGAAGACAGATCGTGTGTTCCTAGTATATAGGAACACCGATCGGTCACCTCCCCCAGGCAGTCCCATCCCCTTCACAGTGTTAACCCTTTTTTTTTTGCAAATATTGGTCCATTTATGAGCATCCTTTGTATTATATTCCTGTGTAATCAGACTATTTCAGTTTAAAAATGACTTAAGGCCAGAGTTGGTTCAACCAAAAGTTAACCAAGACAGAACCCTAGGGCCCCGTGTAAATGGTCAAAGCTGTACTTGCAAGTAGTTGATGTTTGATGGAGCAAGCCATGCAAGTACAGACAATGCAAATGGGGTGACAAAGCTGCTACCTTGCTCAGGGCAACCCTGAGAAAGCAGAAAATTAAAGGAGGCATTTAGATGGTTATGAAAACACATACCTATATATTCACATACTGCTCATCTCAAGTGCCATTTACAGTATTTACCATGCTTTAGAATATTCACCAGGCTAAAAGAGCAGAGGGCTGAGTGCTGTAGCAGAGTGCAAGCATTCTGCCATATTCTTTTACTAATCTTGCTATAGTATGCAGATATCCAAATGGTCTGCTGTAGGCTTTTGTACTTTAAACATCATCTTTGCTTCTCAGCAGATAGGTCTGTGTCTGTGGTTTTTACTTATAGAAAAGTGTGAGATCCTATATCTTAGCTTCTTCAGTCAAGGTTCCTCTTTAAAATCGTTGACTGAAAAGCGAACTACTTTAAGTTTTCTTCCCCATTTTCTTTAGCTTCAATAAATGAATACTTAATATCTTACACTTCAGATTGTTAAAACGCTAAATACGCAGTTAGGATGGATGCATGCAAATTCTTTTATCTGCCAAAACATTTGCAATTCTGTTCAGTTCCTCTTACATTTCATTAAATTGATGTGTTTTTTGACATCACTCTTCAGATCCCATAACTGTGAATCTTGCAATTATTTCAATTTCTGCAGTCTGCTTATGGCACTGTGAATGAGCTGTGATACAGTAATAAGGTCTTTTCTTTAAACCCCAACTCCAAGCTATTTTTCTTAAAGGTCCCCCAGCAGTAGGGGATTAAAGCAATAAATCTTCTCTACTCACTTGCTCTCCAGTGCTGTCCCCTGTAGTAATGCCTTTTCAGTAATAGATGTCCTCAGTTCTTTGGGTTGAATGATGCCCAGCAGGACGTCTTATGAGTGCAAGGTGGTATGGACCCGTCCACCTGACCTGCATTTTTAGTGTAATGCTTCAGAGAGCAGTGTTGACTTCGCCACCACACTCTACATCAGTGTTTCTCAACCTCAGTCCTCAAGTACCCCCAACAGGCCATGTTTTGGGAATTTCTCTTAGATAAAATAACTGTCCAAAATACTGAACCATTGACTCTGTTTTAAAGCACCTGTGCAAGATAAAGGAAAATCTGCAAACATGGCCTGTTGGGGGTACTTGAGGACTGAGGTTGAGAACCACTGCTCTACATCATAGAACAGTTGTGGAAACGAGGCGGAAAGTCCCCCGAACATCATGTAACTAGGCTGAAGACATCTTAAAAAAGGGGATGGAGGGCAAACAATTAGATTTATATTAATTGGTAAGATTCATCCTTCTGTACTGATGACTGTTGTCCCCCAAAAAGTGTTGGAAAATCCAAAATGTTATAGTTGCCACCAGAACAAAAGGTTAGGTGGGGATCTTCCAATGGGGACAATTATTCTGGGGACAACGGTCTAAAAGGGGAATTCTCCTAATTTTGGGAGATGTCCTCTAACTTTCTGTGCGTCTCTAGGACAGAAAGTGAAGGATACACTTCACATGACCTTATGATTGAATCAATAGGAAACATGGTAGTTTTAAAGGCAATTTCTTAAAATTAAAATAATAAAATATTTTATGCTCCTTGCTCTGTGCAATGGTATTGCACAAAAGAGCCTGAACCTCCTCTTTTGGGGCCTACCCACTGGCAATTTGGTTCCTTCTCTTCTGGGTCTGCCCCATACCAAGTGCTGTGGGGGTAGACGTGCGGGCTTGATCCCGAGATGTGCTGTGTGCATCTATTGACCCAGACAGCACACCTCGGCCCTGCCCACGCTTTTTACTCACAGGATTTGTTTGGCAGTAGCAGGAGCTTTTGGCTTCTGCTGCTGGGAGAGAAGACCATCAGATGGGCACAGCACTGGATCGATGCAGGGTAAGTATTTGGGGGGGGGGGTGGCACAGCAAGTGGCAAAACCTTTTACCTTTAGAACCACTTTCTTCTAATAGAGGATGCACGTAGGAGTATTTTTCAGTAGCATTCTTAATATTATCAGTGAATGGAACCATATAAAGAAGGTACAGGCAAGGAAATTAGTCCTTTTTTCATGTGAAAAATGAATTCTTAGATATCGGCATGGAGCCAACATCAACATGTTCCCAAATGTGTTAATTATTCCAGTAGATGTTTTCTGCAAAGTGTGAAAATTGTTCAAGCTGGTACAGACCTCTGAATGCAATTTCTACCCACTTGTTTTGCAGTGCACAGAAGCCCAGAAGCTGTTTAATATTGCAAATGAGCTGCTCCACACTGAAGAAGCCTATGTGAAAAGGCTACATCTCCTTGATCAGGTACAATACTGTTTATTTGGGATCCAAACAAATGTTGATGCTGTGGGTGCAGTACATCTGACCACTTGAGTAATACTACATACTGTTACAGGCTATTGAAAAATGGTAAAGGACTGAGAAGAAAATATATGTTGTTGCATAGTCATTAGCATGACCCTTTCCTAAGGATATTATGGTAGTTATAGATTTCTCATTTTCTCATCAGTGTCTCCTAAATATGGGTGCCACTTGTCGATTGCAATGCTTATTTCCTGCCAGTCCAGTCACTGACAAAGCTATACTATGCATAGCTATATGGTTAGTTAGACTGGAAGGAGGATGTAAGAGGGACAGTGGTAGCAGTCTGTTTCTGACAAGTGAGTGACAGAGAAGTCAACCAATTGTGTGTGAGGAGCATCTCCCTGCTTAGTCCTTTACTCTTCAATCAATATGAATTTGCACCTTGTACGTGCAGATTAGTTCAATTCAATACTGAATGAGAAAGTAGGCAGAGTAGTTACAGCTATTAGGTATGAATTATTTTTTTTAGGTATGAATTTTTTTTTTTTCCCCGCTGAGCAGGCAGATGACAGGTCTGTCGCTGCACACTGTGCAGCGACGGACCTGTCAGAGCACCGCTCTCCCCTATGAGGGATCGGATGACAACGGACCGTAGAGTCCGTCGTCACCCGATCTGATCCGAAAACGGATGGAAAAGTAGGTTTTTCCTCCGTTACACTTTTTCGGATCGGAGCGGGTCGGATGTCAGTGGACATGTCACCGCTGACATCCGACGCTCCATAGAGGTCTATGGAGGGTCCATTCAGGTCCGCCTAAAAAACTGACAGGCCAACCTGAACGAATCATTCATGTGAAAGAGGACTAACTTAAAGAGTTTTTAACTTTTAAAAAACGCGTACAAAAAAGCACAAGATATGAATATATTCAGTAACTTCCCGGTATAGTGTCAACTGCCTAAAGCAAATCATGACTGTGATAAAATGACAAAAAGCACTTGGACATCTCCAAAGGAAAAGAAACACAGCGCCTCCTAAGTGCAGTATTGGTAAACCATTTAATTATAAGTCAAAAGTGAAACTACTGACAAAGGGAGCATAAACACAAGCATGATAGTAATCCTGCAGCAAAATCTGGGGGTGGTTTTCTCCTAAACGTCCGTGTCTCTGAAGTGCAGCTGACACCTTGTGCAGGTGGATTCCAGCATTCGCAGCATGTCTGCCTATCTCTTACTCTATTAGCTTTTAGACAATCTCTGAAAGCCCTTCTCTTCAGAGAAGCCTACTCTACCCACACCTAACAACTGTATTTTCTTTTTCTCCATCAGCTCACCCCCCACAGTTATCACCTTTTGTTTCAATTAACTCTCCCTTCTAGATTGTAAGCTCTAACGAGCAGGGACCTCTGATCCCTCCTGTGTTGATTTGTATTGTAATTGTACTGTCTGCCCTCATTTTGTAAAGCGCTGCGCAAACTGTTGGCGCTATATAAATCCTGTATAATAATGGCCATGGCAAGGGGAGGGCTGGCAGCCTTAGGCCTGTGGGGGCAAGTCCAGTCAAGTGGCCCATTGAACCACCAAATCAGCTCACCATTCATGCCCAGCTGGTTTTTCAATGCAGCCTCACCAGTGCTCATCAATGCCGCCCCATCAGTGCCCATCAATGCCGCCTGATCAGTGCCCATCAATGCAGCCTCACCAGTGCCCATCCAATGCAGCCTGATCACTGGGGTGGGGTAAATGGGGTGTATGGGGGGGATGAGATGTGGGGGTCAGCTGGGGCGTGTCAGAGTCTCTTATCTGGCAGATCAGCTTGCACGCCACGGCCAACGCCCAGCCCCACAGCCCGAGCCAGTCACGCACACCCTGCCTACAAGACTCTGGTCTCTGGGGGTTGTAGTTTCCTCTGCGCTGCTTGGGAGCTTGAGTGTGGACTACAACTCCCGGAATAGAACAGCGCCTGGCCACCGCAGCCGTACCCCCGGCCAGACTTCCTACAGAAGAAAAAAATGGCAGCGGGCAGCAGGCGCCGGCCTTTTTTTAACATAAGTTAGGGCGGCCTGGGGGGCAATTGCCACTCTTCTGCCCACCCCTCTACTGGCCATGGCCCGAGGAAGGAGCAAGCATGCTCCAAACGCAAAGCCACCTCCTCTCACCCTGCATCCGGAAGTGATGTCATATCCGATCGCCCCTGTGTTCCCTGCTGTTCTCATAGGCTGCGAATGCTGGAATCCACCTGCACGAGCTGTCAGCTGCAAAGTAAAATAAGTGTTTAAATCAGAACTATAGGCAAAACATTTTTATTTTTTATTTTGGATAGAGTGAAGGAGGGTTAATAACCCCTATCATCTGTGTCCCATTGGGGAGATTTCCCTTCACTTCCTGTCCCATAGCCAAAACAGGAATTTTAAGGAAATCTCTCCAAAGTAAGGGAATCCCTGGTTGTCAGCAGGGTCTTCAGAACTAGTGCCCCATTGGAAAATGCCCCCTCTATTCCTGTTCGGGTGACAACCCAAAACTTTGGGATTTGGGAAACACTCTTGGTGATAATGGTAAATAGGTCAAATAGAGAGGGCGAATCTCCCTAACACGGGCACAGACAGCAATAAAAACCTGGTTAGATGCTCTAATCTCTCTTCACTCTATCCAAAACTAAAAAAAAAGTTGCCTTTAGTTATACTTTGTCTCTATTATGTCATTTAGTACTGCAGATCATTTTTTATTGATCATTATCCAGGAGAGTTAAATTTCTAGCAAATCTAATGGGATACATGATGTATTTGGCTGTGGAAACTCTGCCATTAAAAATGAAGCATATCAGCCTCCTGGATCATCCAGGAATCGCCCCACTATATCTGTTTAGCAGTGCTTTGTATGGAGACTTACTAAGATTTATTTGGGTGAGTGATTATAATTAATAATATGGTTTAGTTGAGAATTTCCTGACTTTTGGCCAAGACCTCCATATATGCTGTGCCGGGCCTTCCTGTCCGCATCCTGTAGCAACTGGGTGAAGCATCAGGTACAAGTAAGGCTAATCGGGATGGAACCAATAAACCATCTTAGCAACACCTTAATTGCTTCAATAATTGAGGTACAGTAGTTTGTAAATGTCTTAGCTGCTATTTTATGGCATTGCGCCGATTCTTTCTCCTCCCCCAAGTCCGGTCCCATGTTTTTCTATTCTAATAGAATATTGACTGCTTGTACTGTATTACCAATTTGTGTGTAGTTTCTGTTTCCTTGACCTCTATAAAATGCCCATATTCTGTAAGTATTTGTGAACTTTTGCTAAATTAAACTATTTCAGGTATTCTGCACAAAATTAGCTGCAGCGGGAATTCCGCCTGATGTGACGACGGGTATATTTTCTAATATTTCATCCATCTACTGCTTTCATGGCCAGTTCCTGTTGCCTGAACTAAAGACACGGATTACCCAGGAATGGTGCGTTCCTTAACTCTTTTCCCATCTGCCAATTAAACATTTTAGTACTCTAGTAGTGGCAAGCGGTTAAAAATTGTCATACCTAAACTTCAGCTTTCATAAAATAACCTGTTTGAACAGCCAAAGTTAATGTAATGTTCCTTTAGGTTTGGAAGCTTTTGGTCATGTCCGTGCCCATTATTTAAAAAATTCTATATTTGGGTTTATAATTTGCCTGTGGTTTTGGTTTTAAGTACGCCATTACTAGTCCAGAAAACGACATCATTAAGTCAGTTAAAGTGGTTGTAAACCCTCTCATATACCCAGTGAAGTGAATAGCTTCAGGTGATACACAGAGATGAAACAAATCCTCCTACACAAGTTTTACTTGTTTATCTGCAGCCTTCTCTTCCCTACACCCCTTCAAAAGGGCAGAATCTTGTTCAAATCCTTCTCCATCTGTTAGTATCACAGAGGAGGGGGTAGAGAGCTGCAGTTAGTGTGTGAGAGCTGATTGGAGAAAAGGGACACACTCCCCTCCACACACAGCACAGGGACGAAGGAAGGATATAGAGCTGTGATCTGAATAGTCAAGCTATGTGTTGAGCTCCCTCCCCATCACAAATTTATCACATGTGTTGGGAAAACTCCTTAGGATTGACTCATGCTGATAACGTAGGAACGAAGCACCAAAAAGAAAGGACACTTAGGCCTGGTTCACACCTATGCATTTTTTAGTGTGTTTTCAGTTTATCAGAAACACACTACAGTCAATTTAACATGGTTGTCTATGGGACAGGTTCACATCTGTGCATTTTATGGAAAGGGCCAGAGATTTATTTTTCTGGTTTTTGGTTCCATAGACTTCAGTGGATCAAAAATGTGTATTAAAAAACGCAAAATGCACCTGCAATATGCAAATTGCAACCTGCATAGGTGTGGACCAAGCCTTAGAGCTTTGGAGAGAGAGAGATAAATAAACACTGAAGATATGTGCTTTTTTCAGTTTTCATGACTGAGGTTTACGGCCACTTTAAATCTGAATATCACAGCTTCTGCAAATTAAATGTGACCTATGAATGGAGAGAGCAGACCTTTCAATCATCTGTCCATTCTCCATTCATGGATTCTGTTTCATTTATTGAAGCTGTAGTAATGGCTTCTATGAATGGAGGAGCTGGGCAGAAAGGGTGGGCTTAGACGAGTACTCTTGATGAGAGACTGACAGCTCCTCAGTTCTAGCAACCTCCGCTGCACCAGAAGACTACGGTGGCAAGGATGAGGGGTGGGGGTCAATGGAGTATGGAAAATTTTCCACTGAACTATAGAAGACCGTAGCACAAGGTACACTTAATGCAAGTAATGTCCTTTGTGCTATATTGTTTTTATTTTTTTTGTAGGTAAACTTTGGCTTTAAAGAGTTCCTTTTTACAGACAATTTATTTAACCAACAATCTTTCCATATGATTATATGGATGCAACCAGATTGGATGTGATGTAGGGAGCTCTAGCAGATTCAAAGATGTCATACTCTTAATACGCTATAGAATTCCTCCTTCCTACCCTGTTAGCTACATAAAAGGTTATGTAAGAAAGTTAAGGGAGGAAAAGAGGAGCTGGGCCAGCACAAAGAACAATTAGACACTCCCAGAACAGGAGAGGAGGGGGCTGTGCTAGAGAATTGGCTCTTCTTTAAGTAGTCAGTTTTTCTAGGAAGACAAAAGGCACATTGCAAGTAAGCAAAAAATAAAGTGTGGAAAGGAAACACTGCAAGTAAGCATTTAAAATACATGACTTGTCTGTGCTATTGTGTGCAATTTTTATATTGCTGACAGGCTTTCTTTAAAACAACTTTCTAGGAGTACAAACCCACGGATTGGAGATATCCTACAAAAGCTGGCGCCATTCCTTAAGATGTACGGAGAATATGTAAAGAACTTTGATAAGGCTATGGATATGGTAAATACCTGGACTCAGAGGTCTCCTGTCTTCAAAGAGGTTATCAGCACTATTCAGGTATCATGACTCACTGAATCTATTGCCATAATTGTTATCTTTAATGTCTTAAATATAGTGCTGCGCTCACTTTGTTCCACCGCTTAGGGTTTCAGACAACCCCGTCTGCTTGTAGCACAAGTGTTTGATGCCGACAACCGTTCATTGTCTGTGATCTCTTGCTTTCAAAGTCCAGGACACAGGAGAGGCTTAGGTCCTGTCCTTGTGGCTTTTCTCTGTAACACTGGGACCACCTGAGTGTCAGTAAGTTCAGCATTCTAGGTTGCCAAGGAAAAGAAATCTGTTCTCCGGAGGCAAAATACATTTCCTTGACACAAGAAGTTCAGGGGGTGTTAGGTACGTGGTAACTGTGGCAGCCTGAGGCTCTGTAAGGGAGACCCATGGGCAGCGCTGTATCTTGGCCTAGGCCAACTAGAGTAACACTTTACAGGAGGAGGCAGCAAAAAAGCTCCTCACTCCCCCCAACCCGCACAAAAAAAGCCCCTTCTCCTGGCTCCTGCACAAAAACATACAGCTCAGCCCATACAAACCGGTGACAGGCTGGTAGTAGTTGTCCACTGGTATTCCAATGTAATCTCACATGGAGCAATTACCTGGGGTTCGGGACAGATGATCACTCCAGGACACAAACAGCTTGTGTCCAAGGACAGTCATCTGTCCCTCACTATAGATAATCATTCCATAAAGTGATTACATGTAAACATTGAGGATGGCTGCAGCTGCTGTCAGCCTTTCATTGCTTTGAACAGCCTTAGCAGCTTCAACTGTCTGCAAGCACCTGAAAATCCAACTGCAGGAGTCCACTGCAGTTGAGGTGGAGCTCTAAGAGCAAAAGGTGGAGCATCAAGAGGAGGGGGTGTGGTTTACAGATGACAGGGTGGGCATTAAACAGGAAGGGGTCTGGCCTTGACAGGAAGTGGTGGGTCATATTTAAATTAGGGGGTGTACGAGTTTAGTCAGGCTTAGGGCAGCACAAAACCTAAATACACCACTGCCCATGGGTGCAGACCTTTGCAGTTTGCACAATGAACGCTAATAGCCCTCTGTACCAGTTTACCAGGCCCATCAAAGACCTGCAGACTAAGGGCCCTTTCACACGGACGTGTCCGTATACCGGCTCCGCTTTGCTCAGCGGAAGATCGCTCTGTCGATCCCTGCTGAGCAGGCAGATGACTTGTCAGTCTCTGCACGCTGTGCAGGGACCGAGCTGTCAGAGCGCCGCTCTCCTCTATGGGGGATCGGATGAAGACGGACCGTAGAGTCCGTTTTCATCCGATCTGATCCGCAGACGGATGGAAAAGTAGGGTTTTCCTCCGTCATCAGAATCCGAGCATAGCGGAGACTGATGTCATCGGATGTCAGTGGATGTTCATCCGCTGACATCTGCTATCCCATAGGGATACATATATGTCCGTTTTTCATCCGAAAACGGATGGATGAAAAACGGACATATTCTATCCATGTGAAAGGGGCCTTAAGTATAAAATGGAAAGCACTGTATATTTCCATGGCCAACAAAGTCATTCTGAATCCTCTATCACTATCAAATGATTTATATTCCTTAAATGGAAATATGGACAAAATGAAAAATGACATGTATGGTGTAGTCTGTCACTATTATTAACACGGCCATTTTTATTTCTTCATAACATCATTTTATTACCTGTTAGCCCTGCTCCATCTATCTGTGAACCACCTGTCATTTGGTCTCAAATAAAGAGAATTTTTTTTAAAGAGCAGCCGTCCAGAATCTTTTTATCTCATAATCCTGCCAGTAGTTCTGTTATTTTTCTATTTTATTAAAAAGAATGACAGTGCTGCTCCTTCTGCAGTAAACTCACTACAGTATTGTCACCCTGTGAGCAGTGCAGTCTTAGCTAGGCATGTAGTTTTAGATGGTATTAAGTAAATGACAAACACTGGCAATGCTACATGGCTTGTTCCAACTTGCTGTACTTTTGCTAGAATGCTTGATCTGTATGTAAGTGTAGGTTTATTAATATAGGTAAAGACCTGCAAAAAAAAAGAAAGTACCGGTAATTCATATACTAAATACATCATTACAATTATTAAAGCAATTAAAGTGTTCTACTCACCTGCTCTGTGCATATTGCGGCCCTAAACCTCCTCTTCTGGGGTCTGCCATCTGTGCTGTGGACTTCTCTTCTTCTGTGTCTGCCCCCATAGCAAGCGCTTGCTTATGGGGACAACCTCCCAAACCATGCTTTCTGTGTCCATAGACACGCACACACAGCGCCACTCAGCCCCGTCACCCACTCCCTCCTCTCAGGATTTGATTGATGGCACCTTTATGGACCTTGCTTTGTGCACTGGTCCAAATCATTTGGTGGAGGGGGATTTATGGTGTGGGATTGTTTTTCAGGGGTATAGCTCGGCCCCTTAGTTTCAATGAAGGGAAATCTTAAGGCGTCAGCGTAGCATACTAGCTCATTATGTAATGCTCACCTGAGTTCGAAGCCCTCGCTGCGGTGCCCGTACACCACTCCGGCAGCCGACATCACTCCTGGGGGTTACTTCCGGGTATTGCGGCTCTGGCGCTGTGATTGGCCAGAGCCGCAAAGACAACACTCCCGCGCACGGTAACGGCATTCACTGAAGCCAGGGCACTTACGTGCCCTGGCTTCAGTTTGTGTCAGTGCGCATGTGCTGAAGACGTCGGCACATGCAAATACACGGGATATCTTCTAAACCGTGCAGGTTTAGGAGATATCCAGGGTAGCTACAGGTAAGCCTTATTATAGGCTTAACTGTAGCACAAAGTGGTCTGTAAGGGTTTACAACCACTTTAAGAGTTCCCTTCACTGAAGCTAAGGGGCCAAGCCCAACCTCTGAAAAACAATCCCACACCAGTTTTTATTGAAAATCCTGTAAGTGTGTTTTTATTGGGGCCTTTTAATAAATAGTGAAACGGAGAGCACCATGTATCCTTTATTTGATATTGCATGACATTGGAGCCATATCTAAAGAGGAAATATCAAGTGGTATTGCTGGAGTGGAGGAAGAAGAAAAGTAGCGGGGATCTGTATAGGAGAGATCATTATCTCAATCCATTTGATTCACCTGGGAGGCTGATTATTTGAGAGCTGATACAGAGTAGCAGGTCAGATGTGGAGGAGTGAGAGTAAAGAAATTTTCTGAGTCTTCATGACTCATTGTTGAGGTGAGCAGGTATAACGGCTGGTGATGGTGTGCACATTTTAGATGTGGGAACCCTAGCAGGGGTTCCCGGGGATTAGTGGCATGATGAAGTCCTATTGAAAGAAAGAGGAGGCTGACAGATCCCACAGCCACAGACATGTAATTGTTCATGGAGTGATTACCTGCGAATGATCAGCCCTGGTTACAAACAGTCTGCATTCAGGGATAATCGTTTGCAGGTAATCACTGCTTGAGCAATTACATTGCAATTACATTACAAACGTGAATGGGACCTAGACCCACCAATGTCTTCCCTGCAATCTACTGCAGCTACTCAAGCACAGATCCTGCTTGATTAGCTGCTCACCTGGCTACAGTATCTGGGGAATGACCACTCAGAAACCCAAAAGTGATGAAGTGCTAGTCTCTTCCAGGTTCATTTATCTCAGAGGAAATGGGGGGAACAGTTGTTCCCTGAGCTCCTCTTGTTCTCCATCCTGAAGTAAATTACCCCTTCCCGGGCTCCCTGGGAGCCACAGGAGGCAGCACCAACAGGAGGGTTGGTTCAGACACTTACACATACCAACTTTTTGAGATGGGAACGAGGGACACCTATTAGCAAAAGTATGCAGGCATAGGACACACCCCTGCCACACCCCCTTAAAGGAGAATTATACAAAAAAAAAAAAATAGTTAAACCCACAAGTGTATTTGTAGGAACTACTATTCCTTTATATTAGGTTTTGACATTTACAGATACAGCAATTTAGAAACTGGATGAAAGGTATAGCACTGGGAAACACTTTTTTTTAAACATAAATAGTGCATTTTATATACAACTATATAGATCAGACCAAATGAGGAGGAAAGAGGGACAGAGGGACATTTGTTCCAAATCAGGGACAGTCCCTCGAAATCAGGGACAGTTGGGAGCTATACTTACCCTTTTTTAAGCCTTGTGTATTGTATAATCTCTAAATGTGGCTTGACTTGATTGAAAAGGAACAATAGCTCTAACTAAAAAGTTTCTGCCACTGGCAGTCTGTGCAGTATGGAGCCACAGAAGTCCACCCTGTCAGATGGTGTGGTGTCAAAACTTACCTAGATGGATAATATCAGAGCCCTTCCCCTATATCTTGATTGGTGTACTGTCACATGTGGGAGGTCACTTGCTTCCCCATACCTGAAAACCTTGCTCAGCTAGAGTAAGGTTGCTCAACTCCAGTTCTCAAGTACCCCCAACAGGTCATGTTTTCGGGATTTCCCTTAGTTGAAATGGCTGTGGTAATTACTAAGGCAGTGAAACTGATCAAATCACTTGTGCAAAATAATGGAAAGCCTGAAAACATGACCTGTTGGGGGTACTTGAGAACCGGAGTTGAGAAACATTGCGCTAGAGCAATAAAACGTGACCTCTGATGTAACAGGAAGGTGGGGAGGTAGCATTGACCAGTAGGTATACCTTGCTGGAAAGGCGGAGGTGAGCTATCGGTGGACACCATCATTTTGTTCTGAGGGGACAAAGTGACAGTGTCTTTTTATTTCGGAATCAATTACTTTTTTGTGACTGATAAATGCATTTTATTGATGTGATAAGTGAATAGAACATGCAATAATGGCATTCTTTCCAAAAATTATGGCCAGTGAAATTTTTGGTGGAGAGTCTCCTGTGCTAAAACAGCCAAACCAATTTTCAGAAATCGAAAAACCAAAGCTGCAACCTAATGCCTGTGGTGAATCAGGAACGCTCTTCATTTTATACTAAAAATAGATATTCCTTGTAAGCTCAAGACTTTCATTTAATTAAATACCTTTTATTGCAAAATTACTTCAGGCTTTCATCATTTGAGTTTCTTTCGATCCAGCATTTACAATTCCTTCTGATTCTGGTGTATTGTGGGAGGATAAACATGAGAAACAGACTTCAGAAACATGATGTCTTTTATGTCACGCCTGAGGCTGAAAGAGTAAAGCCTCGTACACACGATCGGATTGTTGACCAACCGAGCGTCTGATTTTTGTCAAAAGGGCGTGTGCCAGGATCTTGTCTTGCATACAAATGGTACATAATTGTCCTGAAACAAACCAGAACTTAGTGACGTACTACGAGGAATTTAAACTCTTGAGCACCACCCTTTGGGCCCCTTCTGCTAATTTCGTGTTTGGTGAGCATTGATTCCGAGCATGCGTTTTTGTGTATTGTGTATTGACCATACAAAATCTGACGTCAAACCGTTGTCCACCGAAAATTTACTAGCCTGCCATCCAACATTTGTTGGCCGAAAGTTGGACAACAATTGTCAAAAAGAGTGTAAGATTTTAGGACAACAGTCTGTCAACAGACAATCCCCTACCAACAATCGCATTGTGTGCACAAGGCTTTACGAAGGAGGAAACCTCTGTCAGGTTTTAATTGCTGTCTGTCTTTCTAATGTGGAGATTTCCCTTTACTGGTCAACAGAGTATAAAGTGAATGAAAATCCCCCTAGCTGAAACACAGACAGCAGTAAAAAAAAAGCTTTGTATTGGTTAAAAGTGCTTAAAGGGTTAGAATCTCTGCATTTTTTTTATTGCTATCTGTGTGCCTGTTGGGGAGATTTCCGCTTATATCCTGTCCCCAGCAAAGGGGACACCTGAGCAGGAAGTGAAAGGACATTCCTCTTGCTGGGACACACATAGCAGTTAAAAAAAATGTAATAGAATGGGAATGAAATTGAACCTCCAGTTATTTTTTTATAGCTGTTTTTGTCTCTGTTGTGAAGATTTCTCCTTAATTCTGTTCCACGTTTCACTAGAGCAAAAAGTGAGAAATTCTACCCAAGGGAGATGCAGACAGCAATAAACACCCGATAGCAACTCCCCCACACACCATTCCCTTCCTCTTTTTTAACTGTCGTTTTGTTTTCCCTTTAGCCACTTTGTAATAAAAAAAATACATTTTTTAACCACATCAATACTGGGCACGTTCGCCCCCTTCCTTCCCAGGCCAATTTTCAGCTTTCAGCACTCTCGTATTTTCAATGACAATTGCGCGGTCATGCTACGCTGTACCCAAATTAAACTTTTATCATTTTGTTCGCACAAATAGAGCTTTCTTTTGGTGGTATTTATTCACGACTCTGTTTTTTATTTTTTGCGATATAAGCGAAAAAAAAGAGCGGAAATTTGGAAAAAAAACAATATTTTCTTTATTCTATCTTAAAAGAAATCCAATAAAGTCGAATTTTGTCATAAATTTAAGCCAAAATGTATTTTACTACATGTCTTTGGTAAAAAAAATCCTGTTAAGTGTATAATAATTGGTCGTGTGATCATGGACAGATGTACGCAAATGATCATGTACAGATGTGCGCAGGTGATCACGGTCATATGTGTGCAGATAATCATTGGGACATGTGATTTTACTGGGACATATGTGGGGACATGTGTTTTAGAGACATGTGTTTTGGGACATTGTGTTTTACACTGTGTGTTACTATGCTGGTGATCAGTGTGTAAAAAGCTGTAAAAAACAGCACATACACACTGATCACCAGCTGCCTGCAGCGATTCGCTCTCCTCTCCTCACCAACAACTAATGTGTGAGGAGAGGAGAGCCAATCGCCTAGCAACCGGCTCTCTGTTTACATCAAATGACGGATGTGATTAAAAAATACCTAAATATCATTCAGAAAATAAAGAATAGGTAAATATATACCATTTCTTAACTGTGCTGCCAAAATGCTTCCCCATTTAAGGAAACCTTCTGCTGAGAAGCCGACGCCTCTGGGAGTGTCAAACTCCTTGTCCCCCAGTTTTAGCTTGGATACAGTGTGGATGGGTTAGAATCTCTCTTTAAATTTTTTTTTATGGTTGTCAGTATTCCAGTTTGGGAATTTTTATCTTTACTTCCTGTCTGTTTGACAGGCGTCAGACAGAAAAGGAAATTAGGAAAGATCTCCCCATCTTCTATTTGACAGGCGTCAGACAGAAGAGGAAATTAGGAAAGATCTCCCCATCTTCTATTTGACAGGTGTCAGACAGAAGAGGAAATTAGGAGAGATCTCCCCACCTTCTATTTGACAGGTGTCAGACAGAAGAGGAAATTAGGAGAGATCTCCCCACCTTCTATTTGACAGGTGTCAGATAGAAGAGGAAATTAGGAGAGATCTCCCCACCTTCTATTTGACAGGTGTCAGACAGAAGAGGAAATTAGGAGAGATCTCCCCACCTTCTATTTGACAGGTGTCAGATAGAAGAGGAAATTAGGAGAGATCTCCCCAGCTTCTATTTGGCGGGTGTCAGACAGAACAGGAAGTAACAGCAAAAATGGCTAATAGATAGAAAATGACAAATAAGCAAACTGGAGAAGCGACAAACTGACATATGCCTATAGTGAACAAAATCATTAAACAAAAACTCATTAAAAATTTCCCTGCAACCCTGTCTAAAATGACTTAATTTGCCACATACTTGTATACTGTACTGCCTATGCATGTTTAACCAAAACCGTTTTTTTCTTTTTTTAAAGAAATCTGCACAAGGGACAGTGCTTACAATCATTGTGAAGTGTTCCTTGTGCTGCTTGCTGCTGATTCAGTTGAAATCTTCAAACCTCTGATCCCCCCTTCCCCCACAGCGGTAATCTTCCCATGCCAAAAAAGGTTAAGGAACTTGTCATATGCACCTGTCAGGAGTGCCGACTACGCCCACCCTTTGTGCCCCCCTTCCTTCATTTATAGAAGTGGTACTAATAGCTTCCATAGGAAAAAAAGCATTTTATGAATAGAGAATGTGTTCTTGAAGGGTGCTCCTCCTCCATTCATAGATCCTTTTTCATTCATGGAAGCTATAGTACATCTGCTATGAATGGAGGAGGCAGACGGAAAGAGCGGCCATAGTGGCCAGTCGTGACGAGTGCTTACGACAGATCCCTTAGCTCGTTTTATCTTCCACAGCACCAGAAAATTATGGCTGTGGGGGAGGGGATCAGATGAGTGAAGATTTCAACTAAATGTGCAACCAGCAGCACAGGGGGGCACTCCATTAAGTACAGTCCCTTGTGCTGATTAAAAAAAATGTTTTGTCTAAACTTAGACTTAAAGTAATTGCCTAGATTGCTGCTCTTTTAAAGAAAGTATTGTTATCATGTTGAGTAATTTAATAGAAATAAAATGCAGCATGGTTTTGGAGCCATTAAATGTGCTATTTACCAGTTACATTTCCAGCAACTGATAAAGGATAGTGCAATAAAATGTCATCTTGCATTTATTCTGATGTACATGTTATTAGAATCCTCTCATTATCCCAGGAAATACAAACTGCTGCAGAGAAGTACCGTATGTCGAATAATTGTAAATGTAAGCAATTTCCTTTCAATGGAGATGGTTCATGTATTGTGTTCTAAAGAAATAAGGGCTGGTTCTCCATTGCACTGTTCCTTTTGTTAACACGAAATGTAAAATCACCGCAAGAGAATTTTCTATCATTATTTTGTGTTAATGTAGCACTTAGCTGTACTGGGGAGTAATGTATAAGGGCTGTCATCTTGTCAAACATACTGCTATAAAACACTTTTAACACAGTGTATTCAAGTGGAAAATATTCTGATGTTTTACATGTCCCAGCTGAAAGCCTCTGAATTGTTTCCATTGCTTCCTAGGGACATTGCTTTCTTGTTTCAGATATTGTTGGGTCTTGATCACAACTCTAAATGGGCAAAATTTGTGATCTCCCTGTGGATTGGTCATTTCAGCCTCCTACCCGCCCATGTGACTGCTAACTTCTTAGGGCTCATTCACAGCGCAATGTGTGTTACGATGTGGGTTGCGATGTTGCTGTGCATTGCCATTTATTTCCAATTGCACCCCAAAACACATCTATAGTTTGTTGCGACACACCTGCACTATACTGCACCAAAAGAAATGCAAATGCAATCAACAATGCTGTGAGCTGTGCTTTGAAAAATCTTTCAGGACCTATTTTTTCATGTGTTGATAGCCTAATCAATATGAATGGGCTGTTTAACACAAAGCACCTCAACACACAAACATTGTGTGTTGTTTTTTGGTGTTAATAGGCCCTATATGTTCAGGAGTAGAAGATTCTACAGGGATCTACTGACTGTGACCACCGCAACCCCTCTTTTTACAACTCTGCTAAACAGGGATCATAAAGAAATAAAAGGAATTGAGTTCTGCTTCAAACATGGATTTTTTTTACTGTCCTACTTAAAATCTAGATTGCCTGAAAGGTGGACAAGTGTTTTAATTTCTATGACTAAATTAGCATATAGAAAAACTACCTAGGCCTCTCTGCTCCACCATATTGACTAACAGTACGGGCCAGTGTACGGAAGCTTCTTTAGGACCCGCTTAGCTAACCGATACTGAGGAGGAGAATTTGTATTTTCTTTTTTGTTAACCCATATTTAGGGTGTAACATGTTACATGGTGCCACCACACCAGAAGGACTTGTAGTTATGAAACACAAGTATGGTGAGTAGTCAATTAACACATCCCACAGCCCTAAAATTTAAGGACCGTACCTTGGTACAACTGGGAAAATAATTATTTGATCCTCTGCAGATTTTGTAAGTTTGCCCACCTACAAAGAAATGAAGGGTCTATAATTGTTATCATAGGTGTATTTTAAATGATGGAGACATAATATCAACCAAGAATTCAGAAACAACGCATGATACAAATGTTATAGATTGAGTTGCAGTTCAGTGAGTAAAATAAGTATTTGATCCCCAAGCAAAACATGATTTAGTATTTGGTGGAGAAACCCTTGTTGGCAAGCACAGAGGTAAGACGTTTCTTGTAGTTGGTTACCAGGTTTGCACACATCTCAGGAGGGATTTTGGTCCACTCTTCTTTACAGATCTTCTCTAAATCCTTAAGGATTCTTGGGTGCCGCTTGGTAACTCGAAGTTTCAGCTCCCTCCATAAATTTTCTATAGGATTAAGGTCTGAAGACTAGCTAAGCCAGTCCATAACCTTAATGTGCTTCTTCTAGAGACACTCCTTTGTTGCCTTGATTTTATGTTTTGGGTCATTGTCATGCTGAAAGACCCCTCCACAACCCATCTTCAGTGTTCTGGCTGAAGGAAGAAGGTTCTCATGCAAGAGTTTACAATACTTGGCCCCGTCCATTGGCCCCTCAATGCAGCAAAGTCGGCCTGTACCTTTTAGCAGAGAAGCAGGGGGGCAAATAGTTATTTTTCCCACTGTATGGATCAGCTGCTACAAGAAGTCTACATGAGCTTGTGCATTGCACCATGATCATTCTTGCAATGTTTCGCAAGCCCCAATGCAAAAATGTAATACATGCAAATATAGGTACATGTGTAATTATTTTTCAAAAGGTGGACTTTAATTCTTCTGCATAAGCTTGGGAAATAATGGCACAGTTGACAATACAGGGATCATAAATGGGCAATTATATAAAATAAGTAGGCACAAAATAGTCATGTTACAATATTTTGGCAGCCAATGGGCAATCATTACAATACGTAGCTTTGCAAAGACCATTACAGAGCAGTAAAGTGAGGGGTGGGCTGGGGGGTAAGAGTACTCCCCTGAGTGACTGTACTTGGGGGGGGGGGGGGGTGCCTCCCTTCCCCTCTGACTTTCCATTGACCTAAGTGGCTGCAAGCTTGTTCCGGTTTAACGATCACCATTAAGGCTGTAAACAGTCGATCTGAAATGGCAGTCTACATACTTCACTCAATAAATTTTTCTTAAATATTTATTTCAAAGAAATGATTGTTGTTCAGAAATTGAACTGGGGATATGTTATGTGGCCAGTTTGGATGGAATAAGTATTTCTTTACAGCATAGATACCCTGATATGTGTCTGATGTCTGTCTTGTGTTGATTCTTTGCAGAAAGATGAGGTTTGTGGGAACCTCACACTGCAGCATCACATGCTGGAGCCGGTTCAGCGGATTCCACGCTATGAACTTCTTCTGAAAGATTATTTAAAGAAACTGCCGGAGGACTCGCTCGATAGCAAGGATTCAGAGAGTATGATATTTAATATCCATTTCTTGTTAGATGCCATTACTAGCACAACTGTCTTTTATTTCTCCATCTCTTACAAGATCAGCTGTGTTTGATAATGACTGTTTGTATTTGAATCACAGTGTACACTTAAAGCAATTTTGCCTCTGACAATTAGTCACCTTAACATAACCTTGCAGTGCAGGATGACGAACCGCAATCTCTACTCTGAATGAATGTTTAATATGTGTAATTGGATCTCGTTACAGAGTCCCTTGAGCTTATTTCCACTGCAGCAAATCACTCAAATGCAGCCATTCGGAAGATGGTAGGTGAAATCGTACTCTGTTTTGTGGTATAGCAGAAGGTTCTTCTGTTAAAGGGCAACTCTTCTTTTTTGAAAAATAGGACATTGTAAGACAGGACGGGGTGATAATGATTCTTACTTCAAACTAAAAATCAAAGTTGTATTATATTGAAGGTTACCAGGCCTTAGATGTGGTGGCAGCATTTGTTTAATTTTTCTTTTTTCCAGGTTTTACTTTATTTTCCTAGAAACAGTCCGTTATGGCTGCAAGTTGAGTAGCAGTACACTGAGACTTATATCGATATCCACTATATATGCTCTCTTGCCAAAAGTATTGGGATGGCTGCCTTAACATGCACATGAATTTTAATGGTATCCCAGTCTTAGTCCGTAGGGTTCAATATTGAGTTGGCCCACCCTTTGTAGCTATAACAGCTTCAACTCTTCTGGGAAGGCTGTCCTCAAGGTTTACGAGTGTGTCTATGAGAATGTTTGACCATTCTTCCAGAAGCGAATTTGTGCAGTCACTGATGTTGGATACGAAGGCCTGACCCCCTCTAATTCATCCCAAAGGTGTTTTATCAGGTTGAGGTCAGGACTCCGTCAGTCAATTTCCTCCACCCCAAACTTGCTCATCCATGTCTTTATGGACCTTGCTTTGTGCACAGGTGTGCAGTCATGTTGGAACAGGAAGGGGTCATCCCCAAACTGTTCCCACAAAGTTGGGAGCATAACTTTGTGCAAAATGGCTTGGTATGCTGATTCCTTAAGAGTTCCCTTCACTGGAACTAAGGGGCCAAGCCCTAACCCAGAAAAACAACCCCACACCATAATCCCCCCTCCACCAAATTATTTGGAACAGTGCATAAAGCAAGGTCTATAAAGACATGGATGAGCGAGTTTGGGGTGAAGGAACTTGACTGGCCTGCACAGAGTCTTGACCACAACCCTACAGAACACCTTTGGGATGAATTAGAGCGGAGACTGTGAGCCAGGTCTTCTTGTCCAACATCAGTGCCTGACCTCACAAATGCGCTTCTGGAAGAATGGTTAAGCATTCCCATAGACACACTCCTAAACCACAGCCTTCCTAGAAGAGTTGAAGCTGCAAAGGGTGGGCCAACTAAATTTTGAACCCTACGGACTAAGAATGGGATGCCATTAAAGTTCATAGGTGTGTAAAGGCAGGCGTCCCAATACTTTTGGCAAGCTAGTGTATATATCCACTACCTTCTAAATCATCTACATGGTACAGCATCTAACAGTGTGGTCTATCAATGAGGGAGCCTTTACTATGTTGGGCAGTAATATGGTTGATTAAAATCGCTACCTAAAACTATCATACTTATATTACCCCTACAACATCCTAAGTATAGCCATATTTTAATAAAGCCTTTATTGTATTGGGGATTACCAAGGCTGATTATTGAGGTGGGCGTAGATGGTAAATGTGACGCCTCCTGGTCCCCTGCAGCCCCTGCTTTCAGACTCTCTGGAACTAGGTGTGATGGTTTTATGATCAAGTAGGCTAAAGCAGAACTAAATGCTTTCTTTTATTTATTTATTGTCAAACGGCAGCTCTTTTTTGCAGAAGAAACATGCAATTGCCTGTCTGCAATCCTCTGCGGGATGTAGACTAAGCTGCACTTGCGCAGCTCAGTTTACATTTTGGCATGCTGCCTGGGTGGCAGCACACCCGTGCATGTGTGGGGTGACCCGTGCCAGCCAATAAAAAAGGCCAAAGACCCAGAGAGAAGATACTGGTGCCGAAGAGGGACCTCACGAGCATTGGACTGTTGCAGCTAAGGTAATTATTTGTGCCTTTAGTTCCACTTTAAGACCAATGTACCGTATATGGTAGTATGTTTGCAGATGTGCCTCCTACTGTCTCCTGAAGAAGTGGACTTTTGGTCTAAGAAATGCATAGAATAGTCAATATAGCTTTACCAATCCTTTTTTTGGCACATATTTTGGAGGCAAAAACATAGAAATATTATATTAAACTGGTATTTGACAATGATTATATTTCTCTAAAGGGCCCTAATAAGGATGAATAGGACTAGAGGCTTGGGAGATTTCCAGTTATTTCAATGTATTTAATCTATACAATATGACCTAATCAAACTTTTGATATGGACTTGTAATAAAAGATGTTAAGGTGTTTAATTCTGTTGCATCCCATTCTTTTTAAACATAGTCTATATCAAAATAATTGCTGGGTTGTTGGTACAGAACTAAAGCTCCTTAACTTTAAGGCTTTGTATACTGTCAGTTTCTTGTAAATGGAAGACATAGCAATTCAAGATTAATACAATTTCATGTCCTTGTCCTGTATCCAAATATATCCAAATGATGTGAGCTATCCGTTTTGCTCATTACTGTTCCCTCTCTGCTTCTCTTCTCCCTCAGGCTGGGTATGCATGATCTGATCATCCACATTATAAACACTGCACTTAGCGTATGTCTGACCTCGATACCTAGACTGTGTGGCAGCTTAGTCTAGGCACTTTTCTTCCCTTCACAGTGGTTTTTCTGCTGCTGTAGCTATAAAACGCAGACCTATTTTCAGAATTTTCTGGGGGTTGGGCTGGAAATTTAGAGGAAGTTGTTGTCAGTGATAGTCTCAATGGCTAACCAAGGTTGTTGTATAGAGATGGCAATATAATATAGTTTCTCAAGAGCTCTAACAGAGAATTTCAGTAAATGAATTATTTACTGACTGACTTCATCTTTAAAAATGTGATAATTATGCTAATGTTTATTTACAGACTTGATGCAGTGATCCATTATTAGGGGAAATTATCTTTTTTTCTGCAAACTTTTTTATAAATAGTTTTATAAACTTACTAATTTTTTTTTTGTGAATGTATGCATTTTACTTAGAAAAGCTTTATTCCCCTTTCAAAGCTACATTGCAATACACAGAAAAATTCTGCACAGATTATTATCATGAACAAAAGATAAGATTAAGTCAGGTTCAGGAAGGCACAAATTAGCACAAAGGCTGAAGCCTAGTACACTCTATCAGTTTTTTTTTTTTGCGTTCAACCCAGAGGGCTGAACCAAAAAAAACTGAAGAGCTCGGGAGGAGATCCTGTAATAACAATCCAATGTTAGTACAGTGACCTCCCCGCTGAGTTATTGTGTCCTGACAGGGGGACTGCCCCCCAGCCAGACCTTTTTCGGTCATGCCCCTTTGATAGAAGCCAGACCAGTTGCTGTACACACGGGCCAAATGTCAACCGGTTTCTATTGAACTGGCCGATACCACCGGATATTTGGCCCATGTGTACGGGGCTTAAGGGTTTGCGATTGCTAAAAATTCAAAAACACTTTTGTCACTTTTTTTTTTTTTTTTAATGAGGCGGGCTGGATCTGGACAATGGAAACTAGATTCATACCCCTTATGCAGCTCTACAACAACAGATCACTAATTGTGATCTATTGGCAGTAATCTACTGTTGCAGGGAGATGCAGGACAGAGCAACAGCAGCACTTCCCAAGTCTTGGAACTAGTGCCATGATGTCTCATGTAAAATAGTCCACCCTAGCTTCAAAAAATATAAATAAATAAATGTGCATCTGTGGGTCTGCTTCCAATCAGGAGTCGAGTTCTGCAATCAAAGCATATAGGAACATATGTTGAGGTGCCCTAAGGAGATACCCTCTGTAGCTATGATTATTCATATATAATTTGAAAATGGGTAGCCAGTAATAAAAGAGAAAGGCCACCGCTTTTTGCTTTGTCTTTAGCACCTATAGATATAGGCCCAATGGTAAATCCCCAGTTAGTAAATTAATTGGTTGTTTCAATGGCTACAAACAATTTTATTTGAGATGCAGGTCTAGACTGTAGGAATGCGAGGTTCATTTTACATATTTGTTTGCAGTGTGGCTAGTGATGGTCTCTACACTAATATCTGCAGCCAGGTTTAAATCTGCAATGCTTAGGGTAGTAAATGGGTCAAAAATACACATTACTATTTCTGTTACTATTCCTGCCACCGACGCCAAAAATTTGGCACTTCCTCCCACTGACACCAATGATTGAGAACTATTCCACCCTCTGAAACCAAGGATGAAGCATCATTTCTTCCACTGACAGCAGCGACGGGCCACTATTTCTCCCAATGACACCATTGCTTGGGCAATAATTCCTTTCATTTACTCATTTTCTCTTACTGACACTTATGAAGGGGCACTATTCCTCCCACTGAAACCAAAAATGGGGCGTTAATCCTCATTCCAATGACCACAGGTGCCAAGTCATCTTTTTACGCCCACTGACCACCAAGCTTGAGACCTTGTTTATGCTCACGAACCACCAATCCTGGAGCATTTTGTACCCCCACCCCTGGCCACGGTCTTGTGCCCCTAAATTCATACATACAGTATTTTGCAAACTAAGATCTGGTCAGACTTTTAAGGGGGTGCTGCCAAGCTGACTGACTGGCGGGTCAGCATCAGACTTTTGGTTGGACAGTAAAAACAAAGCAATTCTCCTTGTATGAGCAATGTGGAATATGATTAGCTGCTATGACAACATTTTATTTTTTTCTACTTTAGGCTCCTACCTAGAGAATTGAGAAGGTACAAATTGGATGAACCAATAATCATTGTATGTGGAAGACAGGGGTACTTTAATTGGTCCTAAATTATCTTGTACCTTTTTCTGTTATAAAATGAGTTAACCCTTTTATAGGGCCATAATAACAGATTTTTATAAAATGTGCTAATGGCCTTTTCTGACTGTCACTTGAAGGCACATCAGAGTTCCATTGATATTTTCTGACTCAATATAGCCTACACGAAAATGTCTCGCGTGTAGGAGTACTTCTGTAGACAGGAGAGGTCAGACTCTCAGTTGGATCACAGCAGCCGCTCCAGTAATTGGGTTGGAACAAAAGAAAAACACTGTTTGCTTTCCAACTTTAGAAAGAATCGTGTTCCAGAAAGATAGCTAGCATATGAATATTCTTTATAATAGAATCATCACCTTGTTCTTGAAGCGAGACTTGCAGCTGTTAACAGCATCCTCATTATTGAAAGGGAGGATGGTGATAAAAAAATAAATCCGCTTGCATGCACTTAGCCAATAAATTATATTTGTCAAAAATTACATAACTATTTGTAATGGGGTTCATAGCCAAATCAATAAAGCATACCTTGGCTATCAAACCTCCAAATCAGTCATCCTAATAAGACATCATCATTTAATTGACACATGAAGCACTTGAAAATGCGAGACATATTAGCATTTACACATAGACAGTTAAAAATGTTTATAGCATTTCAAGTGTTTTACTAACATTATCTTTTCTAAAATGTATGCAAAGCCCCTTTTAGTTTTGGATAGAGTAGAGCATGTTTTAAGACCCCTGTCGGGTTTTTTTATTTATTTTTATTTTTTACTGTGTCCCTTTTGGGCCAAGGAAATCCCCCTTTTATAGAGTTGCCACTGGAACAGGTGTCTCCATTTAAAAATTTTCCTTAGCTCCCATTACTTTAAAAACTCAAAATTTTGGATTTCCATAATTGTTTGTGCTTAAGACCATGGTCAACAAGGCAAGTAAACGGGGTGAATCTTCGCAGGGAGGATACAGCATTAAAAAACCTTAAACTTCTCAATCTGCTCAAAGCTTTATAGAAACATTTGTCTTAATATACACTTTAAGCATGTTTTTGGTTGTTTGGGCATTGAAAACTCTTCTGAGCACTCGTAATGAGCATTTAATAAGAATTACATTGATTTTTGGTGAGTGTTTCAATTGCAATGCATAAAGAAATCTTTTTGCAGAACTACTTGTGCCTAAGGATTCTGCATTTCAAACAGCTGCCAAAAATGGCCAATTGAACGGGCAAGCTGTATGTGTGTGTGTATGTGTGTGTGTGTGTGTGTGTGTGTGTGTGTATGTATGTGTGTATATAATATTATAGCTCCACCCCTGTAATGGCTGCTGGTTCCCAGGATATCAGTCCCTTGGCTTTGTTTTTTGTTGTTTTATTAGGGTTAACAACTTGGATGGGGGTAGAGGAGTTTATGGGATGTCCAACTTGACAAAAACAATATATGGGGGCAACTTCCTTTCTATGTACACACATTCTTTTGAAGGTCAGTAGCAAAAGTCCTTTACAGACTAGGAGTTCTTAGTCCCCTTTGAAAAAATAGCACCAGTGATGAAAACTGCATGCAGGAGTATCTCTTTTCCTCTGTAGAACTGCTCCCCGCTCCACTGCTTGCAGGTACTACCAGCCCTCCTTGCTGCTACACTGAAGATCTCCTAGGGCAAGGTAATAATGGGTTAAGCACAACACTGTCCTTTAGAAAGTCTGCAACATATGTTAGTCTCTCCCCTTGTAAGTCTCTGGATGTGCTGATGTACTCACTCTGTCCTTCTTGCTCCAACTGCTCTCAGGCAAGATTCCTAGTCAAACCATGATGCTGAAAGGATCTTCCTAAGCCAACCCGAGCCCAGCCTGCAGGTACAGACCCCCCTAGACCTAGGGCGTGGGTGCTTAACCTGTGGCCCCCTAGCTGTTGTGAAACAACAGGTCCCATGAGGCATATCAAGGCTGACAGTTACAAGCATGAAGGGACTTGTAGTTCCGCAGCAGCTGGAGGGCCACAGGTTGAGCACCTATGACCTAGGTGATTCCTCCTACATTACACATAGCCTTCTCAGCACTCCATCTTCTACCCAACTCCCCTGCTATTGTGACTTATCCATATTTAAGGGCTGACCTAGCCACCCTGCCAGGACAGTACCCCTGGGGACTTGCCAGATTCCCTCAAGTATGCAGATCAACCTTCCTGACCTCTGTCCACTAACTTCTAGAAACTTTCCAAACTTCCAGATCCAGGGAGAGGCACCAGAGACCTGCCTCTGTGAGTCATCCAGCCTGACCTGCAGTAAACCCTGACCCAGGATCCGACTCACCTTACCATGAGTCAATACATTTGACTGCATTATTCTAGTAGCACACCAGAGAGTGCTATATATAGATATATCTATAGATATATACACAGTGGGGACGGAAAGTATTCAGACCCCCTTACATTTTTCACTATTTGTTATACTGCAGCCATTCGCCATGCCCAAGAGGGTTAAGGCAGTGCTGGAAAATAATGGTGGCCACACAAAATATTGATACTTTGGGCCCAATTTGGACATTTTCACTTAGGGGTGTACTCACTTTTGTTGCCAGCGGTTTAGACATTAATGGCTGTGTGTTGAGTTATTTTGAGGGGACAGCAAATTTACACTGTTATACAAGCCGTACACTCACTACTTTACATTGTAGCAAAGTGTAATTTCTTCAGTGTTGTCACATGAAAAGTATAATAAAATATTTACAAAAATGTGAGGAGTGTACTCACTTTTGGGAGATACTATGAATATATATATATATATATATATATATATATATATATATATATATATATGTGTGTATATATGTGTATATATATATATATATATACACAAACACACATACAGTGGAGACGGAAAGTATTCAGACCCCCTAAAATTTTTCACTCTTTGTTATATTGCAGACATTTGCTAAAATCATTTAAGTTAATTTTTTTTCCTCATGAATGTACACACAGCACCCCTTATTGACAGAGAAACACAGAATTGTTGACATTTTTGCAGATTTATTAAAAAAGAAAAACTGAAATATCACATGGTCCTAAGTATTCAGACCCTTTGCTGTGACACTCATATATTTAACTCAGGTGCTGTCCATTTCTTCTGATCATCCTTGAGATGGTTCTACACCTTCATTTGAGTCCAGCTGTGTTTGATTATACTGATTGGACTTGATTAGGAAAGCCACACGCCTGTCTATATAAGACCTTACAGCTCACAGTGCATGCCAGAGCAAATGAGAATCATGAGGTCAAAGGAACTGCCTGAAGAGCTCAGAGACAGAATAATGGCAAGGCACAGATCTGGCCAAGGTTATGAAAACATTTCTGCTGCACTTAAGGTTCCTAAGAGCACAGTGGCCTCCATAATCCTTAAATGGAAGACGTTTGGGACGACCAGAACCCTTCCTAGAGCTGACCAACCGGCCAAACTGAGCTATCGGGGGAGAAGAGCCTTAGTGAGAGAGGTAAAGAACCACGGAAAGATCACTGTGGCTGAGCTCCAGAGATGCAGTCGGGCGATGGGAGAAAGTTGTAGAAATTCACCCATCACTGCAGCCCTCCACCAGTCAGAGCTTTATGGCAGAGTGGCCCGACGGAAGCCTCTGATTGGTGCAAGACACATGAAAGCCCGCATGGAGTTTGCTAAAAAACACCTGAAGGACTCCAAGATGGTGAGAAATAAGATTTTCTGGTCTGATGAGACCAAGATAGAACTTTTTGGCCTTAATTCTAAGCGGTATGAGTGGAGAAAACCAGGCACTGCTCATCACCTGTCCAATACAGTCCCAACAGTGAAGCGTGGTGGTGGCAGCATCATGCTGTAGGGGTGTTTTTCAGCTGCAGGGACAGGATGACTGGTTGCAATCAAGGGAAAGATGAATGCGGGCATGTACAGGGATATCCTGGAAGAAAACCTTCTCCAGAGTGCTCAGGACCTCAGACTGGGCCGAAGGTTTACCTTCCAAAAAGACAATGACCCTAAGCACACAGCTAAAATAACAAAGGAGTGGCTTCACAACAACTCCGTGACTTGAATGGCCCAGCCAGAGCCCCGACTTAAACCCAATTGAGCATCTTTGGAGAGACCTAAAAATGGCTGTCCACCAACGTTTACCATCCAACCTGACAGAACTGGATCTGCAAGGAGGAATGGCAGAGGATCCCCAAATCCAGGTGTGAAAAACTTGTTGCATCTTTCCCAAAAAGACCCATGGCTGTATTAGATCAAAAGGGCGCTTCTACTAAATACTGAGCAAAGGGTCTGAATACTTCGGACCATGTGATATTTCAGTTTTTCTTTTTTAATAAATCTGCAAAAATGTCAACAATTCTGTGTTTTTCTGTCAATATGGGGTGCTGTGTGTACATTAATGAGGAAAAAAAATGAACTTAAATGATTTTAGCAAATGGCTGCAATATAACAAAGAGTGAAAAATTTTAGGGGGTCTGAATACTTTCCGTCTCCACTGTATGTGTGTGTGTATGTGTGTGTGTGTATATATATATATATATATATATATATTCATAGTATCTCCCAAAAGTGAGTACACCCCCACATTTTTGTGCATATTTTATACTTTTCGTGTGACAACACTGAAGAAATTACACTTTGCTACAATGTAAAGTAGTGAGTGTACGGCTTGTATAACAGTGTAAATTTGCTGTCCCCTCAAAATAACTCAACACACAGCCATTAATGTTTAAACCGCTGGCAACAAAAGTGAGTACACCCCTAAGTGAAAATGTCCAAATTGGGACCAAAGTGTCAATATTTTGTGTGGCCACCATTATTTTCCAGCACTGCCTTAACCTTCTTGGGCATGGCGTTTACCAGAGCTTCACAGGTTGCCACTGGAGTCCTCTTCAACTCCTCCATGAAGACATCATGGAGCTGGTGGATGTTAGACACCTTGCCCTCCTCCACCTTCCATTTGAGTATGCCCCACAGATGCTCAATAGGGTTTAGCTCTGCAGACATGCTTGGGCCAGTCCATCATCTTTACCCTCAGATTCTTTAACAAGGCAGTGGTCATCTTGGAGGTGTGTTTGGGGTTGTATCATGTTGGAATACTGCCCTGCGGCCCAGTCTCCAAAGGGAGGGGATCATGCTCTGCTTCAGTATGTCACAGTACATGTTGGCATTCATGGTTCCCTCAATGAACTGTAGCTTCCCAGTGCCTGCAGCACTCATGCAGCCCCAGACCATGACACTCCCACCACTATGCTTGACTATAGGCAAGACACACTTGGTACCAGCAATCCATTTCCTTAGTCTGCTTGTCTTCAGCAAACTGTTTGCGGGCTTTCTTGTGCATCATCTTTAGAAGAGGCTTCCTTCTGGGACGACAGCCATGCAGACTAATTTGATGCAGTGTATGGTCTAAACACTGACAGGCTGACCCCCCACCCCTTCAACCTCTGCAGCAATGCTGGCAGCACTCATACGTCTATTTCCCAAAGACAACCTCTGGATATGACGCTGAGCACGTGCACTCAACTTCTTTTGTCAACCATGGCAAGGCCTGTTCTGAGTGGAACCTGTCCTGTTAAACCGCTGTATGGTCTTGGCCACCGTGCTGCAGCTCAGTTTCAGGGTCTTGGCAATCTTCTTATAGCCTAGGCCATCTATATGTAGAGCAACAATTCTTTTTTTCAGATCCTTAAAGTTCTTTGTCATGAGGTGCCATGTTGAACTTCCATTGACCAGTATGAGAGAGTGAGAGTGATAACACCAAATTTAACACACCTGCTCCCCATTCACACCTGAGACCTTGTAACACTAATGAGTCACATGACACCAGGGAGGGAAAATGCGAATTGGGCCCAATTTGGATATTTTCACTTAGGGGTGTACTCTTTTGTTGCCAGTGGTTTGGACATTAATGGCTGTGTGTTGAGTTATTTCGAGGGGACAGCAAATTTACACTGTTATACAAGCTGTACACTCACTACTTTACATTGTAGCAAAGTGTAATTTCTTCAGTGTTGTCACATGAAAAGATAGAATAAAATATTTACAAAAATGTGAGGGGTGTACTCACTTTTGTGAGATAATATATATATAATATATATATATATATATATATATATATATATATATATATATACAGTGGCTTGCGAAAGTATTCGGCCCCCTTGAACTTTTCAACCTTTTGCCACATTTCAGGCTTCAAACATAAAGATATAAAATTTTAATTTTTTGTGAAGAATCACCAAGTGGGACACAATTGTGAAGTGGAACGAAATCTATTGGATATTTTAAACTTTTTTAGCAATTAAAAAACTGAAAAGTGGTGCGTGCAAAATTATTCGGCCCCTTTACTTTCAGTGCAGCAAACTCACTCCAGAAGTTCAGCGAGGATCTCTGAATGATCCAATGTTGTCCTAAATGACTGATGGTGATAAATAGAATCCACCTGTGTGTAATCAAGTCTCTGTATAAATGCACCTGCTCTGTGATAGTCTCAGGGTTCTGTTGAAAGCGCAGAAAGCATCATGAAGACCAAGGAACACACTAGGCAGGTCTGTAATACTGTTGTGGAGAAGTTTAAAGCCGGATTTGGATACAAAAAGATTTCCCAAGCTTTAAACATCCCAAGGAGCACTGTGCAAGCGATCATTTTGAAATGGAAGGAGTATCAGACCACTGCAAATCTACCAAGACCTGGCTGTCCCTCTAAACTTTCAGCTCAGACAAGGAGAAGACTGATTAGAGATGCAGCCAAGAGGCCTATGATCACTCTGGATGAACTGCAGAGAACTACAGCTGAGGTGGGAGAGTCTGTCCATAGGACAACAATCAGTCGTACACTGCACAAATCTGGCCTTTATGGAAGAGTGGCAAGAAGAAAGCCATTTCTCAAAGATATCCATAAAAAGTCTTGTCTAAAGTTTGCCACAAGCCACCTGGGAGACACACCAAACATGTGGAAGAAGGTGCTCTGGTCCGATGAAACTAAAATCGAACTTTTTGGCCACAATGCAAAACGATATGTTTGGCGTAAAAGCAACACAGCTCATCACACTCAACACACCATCCCCACTGTCAAACATGGTGGTGGCAGCATCATGGTTTGGGCCTGCTTTTCTTCAGCAGGGACAGGGAAGATGGTTAAAATTGAGGGGAAGATGGATGCAGCCAAATACAGGACCATTCTGGATGAAAACCTGTTGGAGTCTGCAAAAGACCTGAAACTGGGACGGAGATTTATCTTCCAACAAGACAATAATCCCAAACATACAGCAAAATCTACAAAGTAATGGTTCACAAATAAACGTATCCAGGTGTTAGAATGGCCAAGTCAAAGTCCAGACCTGAATCCAATCGAGAATCTGTGGAAAGAGCTGAAAACTGCTGTTCACAAACGCTCTCCATCCAACCTCACTGAGCTCGAGCTGTTTTGCAAGGAAGAATGGGCAAGAATTTCAGTCTCTCGATGTGCAAAACTGATAGAGACATACTCCAAGCGACTTGCAGCTGTAATCGCAGCAAAAGGTGGCTCTACAAAGTATTAACGCAAGGGGGCCGAATAATTTTGCACGCCCCACTTTTCATTTTTTTTATTAGTTAAAAAAGTTTCAAAAATCCAAAAGATTTCGTTCCACTTCACAATTGTGTCCCACTTGTTGGTGATTCTTCACAAAAAATAAAAATTTTATATCTTTATGTTTGAAGCCTGAAATGTGGCAAAAGGTTGAAAAGTTCAAGGGGGGCGAATACTTTCGCAAGCCACTGTATATACATGTATATGTGTATGTATGTGTGTGTATACAAACTAAAAGCTTGGATTGAGAGTCATTTGGTCTGATGAGTGTTTTGCAAGACAAGCAAATTTCTTTTATACATTTTGACTTGTTATACAAGTAGAATCATGTCACAACTGAGTATAAAAGAGAGGAGAGGTCCCTCTAAGGGTAGCAATATGATTACATTTAATGAAGGTCCAACATTTAACAACTTACATGGTTGATGATTCAAACAAGAGCATCTAGGTATGCAGGCATCCGGAGTAAAGCTGTCCACATAGACCATCCTCCGCACCACCATCAACCTCATCCCTTCCACACTGCACTCCACGATCGCTCCAAGCCTTGCTTTCAGATCGCTCTACTGCAGGGTAGTCTTCCCGGTCATGATTGCAGACTGACAGCAGTGAGAGACGACGGTGCGGAGGATGGTGTATGTGGACAGCTTTATCCCGGATGCCTACATACTTAGATGCGTCTGTTTTAATCATCAACCATGTGAGCTGCTAAATGTTGTACCTTCATTAAATGTAACCATATTGCTACACTTAGAGGTGCCTCTCTTCTCTTTTATAATCTGTAGCTCCTGCTGGATTTTGCTTGTAATCTCCTTTTTGAGGCTTCCATTCATATATCCATACTATATGTATTTATACTGAATATATGCACATACACATTAAAGCTGTCCAAAATTATTTGCTTATGGCTGATACTATTGCTTTATCATTGCCCTGTGCTGCAGGGCCCTGTTGAATTCACATGGTTTGCAAAGGCCATTATTTATAATGCAGTTTAGAACAGCAATATCTATTTTATCATTTTCTACACTGTCCACTGTATTAGTGGCAAAAATATGGTTGGTGCTGTTTTTGACACTGTGATCAATTTACAATGCAATAGTGCTTGGATGACTAGAAGAGACCAGAAAATGTAAAAGATCAAATGAAGAAAAGCGCAAATCTTGAGTACAATAATATAAATGTTTCTGAGGTGCTCATTGGCGTCACCTTTAGAATTGTAATCCTGGTTTTCAGATATTTGCATATTTGATTTTGTGATATTTTATTCAGCGCTCCTAACAGTTTCGTTATGTTTCTAAAAGGAAAAGATGAATAAACTGCTGGAGGTGTATGAACGGCTGGGAGGGGAAGAGGACATTGTGAATCCCGCCAATGAACTTATTAAGGAGGGACACATCCAAAAACTATCCGCAAAGAATGGGACCGCGCAGGACCGCTACCTGTACCTGGTAAATAATTATGTGACCTTAATAATGAAGCCTGTCCTGATATCTAGTCTATACTACAGTCATAGGAAGTAATCAGTGAGCACACGGAGGAGATGATTATGGTGTGACAATTGCTATGTTGTAGGGAGGATCATACTGCGGGTGGTCAAGAGGGTATTATCATAAAACCTAGATTCTGCAAATCTAATACTAAGAGGATTATCTCTAAAGCTGTGCTAAAGAGACACTCACTGTTACCCAGGAACACAAAAACACTACAACCAGTTTTATACAATATCACATTTTAGGTTTTTAGCTCAAACTACCAGTATGGTTTATACAATATCGCATTTTAGGTTTTTAGTTTAAACTACCAGTATGATTGTATAAATGATAACGCATATATTGTATAAATGCTAACACATCAGCCTAGATTTGATGTTGCAATCATACATGCCGCAGACTGAGACCTGCTTGTGAATGTTTTGTCCTGATTTGAAATAATACATGATTCATACTGATCCAATGCTTATGGGAACTGAACACAATCATCTTTTCATCTAAAAGAAAACTGCAGGAGATTATCAAGCTGCTTTATGCCTCTGCTCCATTCCCCAGTACAGGATACAAGACCAAAAGCAATTACTCACGTCACATGTGATCTTTGCTGAAGGAGCTAGATAGGCCAAACTGAACTGTGATCTTTTAACAGAGATAACATGACCAATGCCTATATTTTTGGTCACATGATCAGCACAGTAGGCAGACTGAATTATTTATAATCATTATCAAATTGCAGAATTCTCAAAATAATAGGAGTCGTGTTCCTTTTTATTGAATTTCCAAGTAATTTGTATAGTTATAATATAATCTTTACAATTAATAAGACTAATAGCAACCTGACAGACATCCTGTGAGGTCATACAAGATTGTATTTGTATTACTGGTTCTCTTTTCCCTGCAATCCTAATAAATGACTACATAGAAAATCGTGTAGGTTCCTTCTCTGGGGTATGTCATGCAATGATTATTCATTGGCTTTACAGACATTAGTAAATGTTCTGTCAAATCTTTGCACTAAGAGGCCTGTTTATAGTGCAATGCAGATAATGCTGGACACCTGGAGCAGTATAAATGTCCATATCACTGCAGGAAAAACCCTGTGGTACGAAGAAAGGTTTCATGTTTTTAACAGGTCACATGAATGTGCTCTGCCCCTCCTGGCTTATTTATTTATTTTTGATAAATTCATTGGAATAAATGGTGCTCCGCTTTCCTTGGAATGTCACATGCCTAAAACTGGTCACATGACTGTGCTCTGCCCCTCCTGGCTTATTTATTTATTTTTGATAAATTAATTGGAATAAATGGTGCTCCGCTTTCCTTGGAATGTCACATGCCTAAAACTGGTCACCTGACTGTGCTCTGCCCCTCCTGGCTTTGTGGATTGAAGTGGTCATATAACACATTTATAAAGCACATAAGTATGTTGTTAAAATAATTTTTTTAAACAGGGTTATGCCATTGGTTTATAAAAGGAGCCCTTAGTCTGCAAATGCAAAATTTTTAAAAAATCTATATATATCATGAGCTGATCTGTCTCATAAATCAGTCACCTACTTGAACTTTTATGGAGATTTCAGAACTGCCAGTTCTTGCAACAGTCACCAATGCCAAAAGCCCTTTCCTGATTGGACAGTGTCAATTTATAGGTGTCTTCCTTGACTTTAAGAGGTTATATGTAACATTACTTATACTTAGACACATCATCTGGCAGATGCTTCTATTTTAGACCTAGGGGGACCATAGACAGCAAAATTAATAAAAGGAATGCTCCTAATTTGATCTTTGAAACCTCCAAGCTGTGAAATGTAAGTGGCCGTCAGTCCTAAGTCACATGACCTGGAACTGGCAAGTTAAGTCATGTGATTAGCAGCATGTCTGCATTGTGGGCACCTATGTCTGAAAGGACTTCTAATTATAACTGAAAATGTTAGTGGTGTACCTTACTCTACAGGGAGCCAATTACTTTGCAATTGCTACTCCTATCAGTTTTAGTAGCACGATTGAACAAATAAAAATCTCCCATGTAGCTCTAGCGTGATAAGACTATAGCTTCAATCTCTCAGAAGCAAGAGATTAAAATTGCCCATGTAGCTTATCCCTAAAACGACTCCAGATCTTCTTTAAGAACACATAAGGGTTTTTTGTAGCTGAAGGAGACAGATAAAACCCCCTGCCTTGTGGATACATGAGGGAGATGGCATATAAAATACGCACAGTAGGCTGGCTAAAAATAATCCAGACAAGTATAATAGTGCCTGGATCCTGTTTGCATGTGTTAATTAGAATATTTCATCATCATTTTCCAGGGGGCAGCTCAGGTCTCTGTCTGATGAGTCTAGACTGGTTCCCTGGTCAGGCTAACAAGCAGTCATATCTGAAAATGATATCAGAGCCCAGTTATTTTAATGTCTGTGCAGTGGTATAATAATGTTTAAATTATAAAATGCATCATTGTAAAAACAGTGTTATCTGAGGCGTCTATGACATCATACAAACTTGTAAAGTTTTGCAGGGAGCATTGGCTGAGGTTATCATACTTGTTAGAATCCCAGTGAAGTTATTTTTGTGGTGCTAAACAAGCACAAGCTACCAATCCTTTGCTGATAGGACACAGTAAAAAATGTGGTTGTAACATTTAAAATAAAATAAAAACAGATCCTGTTCCTTTATAACAGATTAAACGGCACAGTGCTTGTGCTGTCTAATCGGTTCCTCTCTAAGCTGTAAAAAACCTGGTTGATCCTGCCTGTTCCTGTGTCCCTCTGTGTAAGCTGACCATGGTACTCATGGCTGCTGATCTATGATTACCTTGGTCAGTTTAAGTGACTCCGTCACCCCGCTGCTCTCCTCTCTTCCCCTCCCTCCCTGCTTGTCAGCTCCTGTGTCTGTGAGCTGTCTCCACCCCCCGCCTTTTTATGGCCAGTCACATGACCTCTGGCCGCTCTCTTCCCCCATCTAAGGGCAACAGCGGAAGGGACAGAGCAGCCAGCACAGCAGTCACATGACCTCCCCTGCTGATGTCAGAGGGGATCTCTAGCCCTTAGCTCAGAGGAGGAAAGCAGCTGAAAGTCATGTGACCAGCCATAAAAGATATGAGATGAGGTATTTACAGGCATCGTTTTATAGAAACATTTACACAGTGTAGGATAGAGTGATAGAACAGAAGGGCTGGCACATATTTTTATTTACCTTTACAACCACTTTAACTGTCCGTGATCCAAGAAAAATAAATGCTGCACCGAGATACCAGTCTTTAAAAGTTTATTGCACATCCTGCTCAAACTCCGCCCCCTAATGCATTTCTCTCTGGAAAGTTTAAAGAGCTACTTAAGACAGTTACGTCATCCTGCACCGGCCAATCAAGATGTCCAAAGACCAGCACTCAGACAGAAAAAGCCATGGAGAAGATGCCAGCGAGGGAACATTGGACGGTTGGCGAGGAGGTAAGTATTGTGACTTTACTTGTCCACATAGAGCATGGATGAACAAACGCCTTAAGGCCTGCATCTGAATAGGGGGAATGTTTGAGTGTTTGAAGTGAGGTCATCTCTTTATTACTACTGTAAGTGTGTGTTCTTGTCTGGCAATGCTTTATAAAGCTTTAATTGCATGATGATCATTCACTTACTGGTCTTCTATTTCAGAATAAATAGTTATCAGCAAGCATTTTGCTTTTTGAGGAGCTCCTTTTTATCATACAATAAATACCTATACTTTTTTTTTTTTTTTTAAAGATGCTGATGTTCATTTTATGGTTTTGGGTTCTCTTGTCATCCAGAGAAGAGTCAACCAGCTTTGAGTTCTCTAACTAACAACCAAAGACCAATTATAACCAATTCAGATAAATGACCTCAGCCTTCAGCCATACTCCTATATTAAATGGGCTTCCATATTTTTTGTTGGTAAAGTGAAGCATGCATTTCATATCTTTTGTATTGGCCAGGAAATTGGGTAACTTTAACACCTATAGCTGATAGTTAATACAGCTGGCACCTTTGAAATGGTTGTAAATTATCATTTAGCGATTTGGGATTGCGGGTGGAATTGCTATAATTCTGCCCGCAATTCCAAATTGAACTGCAATGCTGACAAAGCACAGGACTCGTGTTTCTGTGCCATTTAATGGCACCTAAAACGTGGTGCGATTTTAGTTGTGTGATTTATTGCGCAAAGCTTGTCACCCAAAAGAACCACATGCTCTTTTTTTGGATGACAAGCTTGACTCAATGCAAAAACTGCACCGCATTTTAGGTGCAATTGAAAATGAATGGCACACAAACGCACATACTGTTTTGCCAGCATTGCAGTGTGATTTGGAATCATAGGGCAGAATAACGGTGATTCTGCCCGTGATCCCAAATCTCTACATGTGAACGGGGCTTTAAGGTAAAAAACTTTTAGCCTTTACAACCACTTTAATCAACTTGTCCATTTCTAATGTTTCTTTTTTTTTTCTTTTTAAATAAAGTAAAAGTTTTATTGAGATGTCACAAAGTCATACAGCCATGTAAATTGAATACAGAATGTACTTCAATAACATAGAAAATTTTCACGTATGACAATAATACAACTCGAGTATCAGAATCTTACATAAGACTCCATCGTGGCATCAGACTAAGACCTCTGAACAGTTTAAATTACGGATAAGGCGACATGGGACACTTACACTTAAACTTAGGTTGTTAATAGTGCCAAGTTTCTAATACTTCTAATATCAATTTCTAATATTTGTCAGGGCTGAAACACATTTTTTGCGCTGTGGTACGTTACCACATGTGTAAATGCAGACTACGTGTGTTGCCACCTTTCTGTGCTATTCATTTTAAATGGCACCCCAATGCAGTTCAAACACACATGATGCACCGCACCACAATGCACAGTAACACAATACCATGCCTTGTGTTACACTGCATAAGAAAAAAAATACTACTTGTCTGTATTTTGATTCATTTTCTTCTGTTAGCAGTGTATTCAAAATGAATGGGCTACTCTAATGCAATACATACACATGTTAACAACGCACAAGATTAAACAGGTCTGAATGGACCCTTTTGGGATTATCTGGTGAGATTTCACACAAAAAGCTTCAATTAACATATCCATATTAAAATATGAATACAGAGAATATTATGTCTAATTAAAATAGTAGGTATTTACATGTTCGTTTTCCAACAGAAACCAAAAAAAGTTTATTTCTTAATTTAGTATAGATGTGGAAGCATGCAAAACATTCCTTTGCTCTACTTTGGCTAACTGCTCATCCAGAGCAGCTGGTATGTAGCATAGATTCCGCTTAAAGTACAGAAAAACCGCTGGAATTCACACATGAAATATAAATGTGCAGTGCTTTGCACAATGCAATATGTCTTCCACAATAGGAGACAGGGTCCGACTTCAACAGATGATGTATTAAAATACCTTGCAACATTGGAGGCTGGAGATGTATTTTAACGGTTTCCAGCACAGCCAAGAACATACAGATGTACTATACTGCTTTTACTGTACTGTATACATTGTATAAGGAGAGTGACAGTAGGGTGCAGGTAATGTCTGTATTGTATTCTATGTACAATACTGTAAGTGCTAGCATGGAAGCACTTATGCCTCATGCTTCTATTTCCTTCAGAGAGTTTATTTTTTATTTTTTGAGTCAGGTCATTATAGGGGATCAGGCACGCCGCACAATCACATTCATTAAAGGAAAAGTATAGTGCGTCATCGGTGAGCACCTAAATTGAACTGTAATTGCTCAAAAAGTGGGAACTGGATGGGACTTAGCAGTACCAGAATGACTAATAAAATAATATGTTGTAAAATATACACTTTATTGACAATGATTAAACATTACCATATATCAAGTGTATAAAACAACCAATGCATCAGTAAAGCTCTGCATCATATAAAGTTCCATCTATTAAGATGTCATTCATATGGCAACAAGAGAACCTCAACGCGTAAAGAGTCTTTATCAGGAGAAAATGATATATTCTAGAATGTAAATATATACAAGTATCCATTCTATACCAAGTTAATAGGTATACAAAAAAAAAAAATTTTTTTTTGTATTTTTGTACAACTATTAACTTGGTGTATAATGGATACTTACATATATTTACATTCTAGAATATATCATTTTCCTGGCAGCACCTCACATGTAAGCATTCACTTGTGATTATGTTCCCAGTTCTATGTGAACCAACAAGAAGTGTTGGCTCACTGTCACCTATACTTGCCATTGTCTTTGGGGAATCCACAGTGCTCCCGGCTTGTCCACGTGTCTCTACCTCGGCTCCCATGACAGACATCTCGAGCAGCTCCAATCCTCTGTTCACATCTATGCAGTTGACATCACCATTGCATTCGTCCCTGAAGAGTTGGTATACCCCATTGAAACAAGTCGGGCCTACATAGATGCATGATGTCCATACAGATGATTTTATCTGCCTTTTACATTGTTCCACTCAAGACTTTTAAATACCATCCAGCCCTTCCAGTGGCCTAAGTTGTGTAGGACTTGTCTTCATCCCATGATATGCCAAAGTACTATGGCGTCAATATGTATATGTGGTTTTTAACATGCCTTGCATTTATGCGATTTTGTGTATGCACTTTTTGTCATTGAGTATGCTGCATATGATCTCACAAGGTACAGTAAAATGTTCTTTGCAATGACTGACTGCCTTTTGGTATACATCTCTCATTTAAAATCCAAAAAAATACCCTTTTTGTTGGATATTATGTAATAAACTCATACAATTTATACTGTGCTCTATATTCCCTGTCCTTACTCTATATAGGGATTGGCCTCATTCAAAGTCCCCCTGACTAAAATTATCTTTCTTTCTGTCCAAATTTGGGATGGAGGCCAATTACTGATGGTGCCACGGACCACATCATTTTTTTCTTTTTTTTCCCTTTCTATATTATTTTCCTCCTGATGAAAACTATTTATGAGTTGAAACGGTTGGAGGTTCTCTTGTTGCCATCTGAAAGACACCTTAGTGGATGGAACTTCATATGATGCAGAGCTTTACTGATGCATTATCTGTTATATACTTTTGATGGATGGTCATTTTTAATCCTTGTCAATAAAGTTTATATTTTACTACCTTTTTCTTCTATTGGTCATTCTGGTACCACTAAAGTCCCATCTGGTTCCCCCTTTTTGAGTAATTACAGTCCAATAGGGATGAGGCACTATTTATGACACAGATTGGGATTTAGTAACAAGCATATGCACATAAATTGAATTACTATTATAGTGTTTGTCTAAAAGAAAAATGTACTCTTTAATGTGACTGTCAAATTTTACATACTTGTAAAAGTAGGTTAGGTAGTTTTGTAGTAGGTTTCAGTAGGTTTGTAGTTTAGCCACTAGAGCAGTGGTTCTCAACATTCTAGTGCCGTGACCCCTTGGTAAAATCTCCCAAGTTGTGGGGACACCTAACAGTAAAATTATTTTCATAGCGTGGGTTGTCAGCACCCAAGACAAGTAATTTGCTCCCCTAACCCATGGACATTTTGCGCTCCCTGAGTCCCTTCCACTCGTACAGTATTAAAACCCCTTATGGTACATTTTAGGATGTACCACTCTTTCTTTGTTCTCCTTTCTTTCCCTTTTATCTCTCTGTCCTAATTTCTTGTTTTTTTCCCCCATCCCTCTCTCTAGCTGTCTTTCTTGTTCTTTCTCTTAATCTTTCTCTCCCTCTTTCTTTGTTCCTCCCCCTATTGTCATCTCCCTTCCATGTATTCTCTATTTTTATTCCTTCTCTTACTCCTTGGTTGGGGGGAACAGGATGAGTGGCAGTGATGGCGGGGAGTTGGGATGAGTGGCAATGCTGGGGGGAGTTCTGATTGGCCAACTTAGGTGCTCTTGATCAAGGTCATCTGCTGATCTAAAAACTGAGAACTATAATGGGGACTTTTAATGGCAACTATAATCACAGGTAGTGTTACTCACTGTGTCTCCAACTTTGTGGTGTCTCTTAGCAGTGACACTTATACGAAATCAGGAGGTAGGGTCTCCTCCAGCCCCTCCCACTTAACATTCCTCACCAGTCAGCTGACCTCTAGTCTTTAGCCATGCTGGGAACTGAAAGGGTGGCTGTGAGGAGGCTGAGTGGGCAGCCGCTGGCTCCAGAAACAGCTCAGGTGGACGGCCACAAGCTCCAGGGTCTGTTCTGGAACAGACCAGAATTCGGTGACCCCTGGCAAATCATCATTCGACCCCCATAGGGGTCCCGACCCCCAAGTTGAGAACCACTGCACTAGAGGGAGTACACAATTTGTTCAATTTCGGCCTCCATCGTTGGCACACCAGCATTGGTGCCATCACATGGGAATAGGGAAAGAGGTGCCAGTCCTGTGTTAGCTCTGTCTATTATTGACATATATTTTAACCAGAGATTCTTCTCTTCACTTCTGGCAGCAAATGGGGCAGTGGGCAGCAAGTTTTAAAGTGTATTTCTACTTTTGCAGTAAAATATGTATACAACATGTATATGTTTGGTATGTGCTCAAATTCACACAACATACCTAAGAAAAATAAACAACTGTATTTCTTACATTTAGATGTTTCTAAAGAGAAGAGCTTATGGCAGACTGCAAGCATTTCTGAGCAATTTCCGAAGGATACACTTAAGCTGGCCATAGATGGATTGAAATGTGTCCGGTTATGCAGGGACTGTCCGAATTTTCGATCCATGTGTGGGTGTTCCTGTTCAACGGAACGGGAATGTTGGAAAACTTTGTTGATCGGCGCCTGCAGCCACTGATCAGTGTATTCTGTCAGAATACAATGTCTTATCAGGAAGGATTCCCTCAATTACTTGTGTAAACGGAAAAAAACATGACCCATCTATGACCAGCTTTAGTTTCCCCTCATTAACATACAATAAAGGATGCCGACTTCTAAATCTTTAACCCTTTGTTAGGACAGTGTTTACATCGCGTTTACAGCTATTAATGAGATCTGCAAGCACAGTTCAGTCAAGGTTTATTATTTCAAATACAGCTCTCCAGTCCTGCCCCCCCACCCCCAAGCACAAAGAGAACTAAGAAAGATTTTTCAGTGCTAAAGTTATCAGAAAAGAACATCTAAAATGATAAGCAGAAATTTTTAAATATTTAAAGTTATGCTATATGAATGGGGACATGTAACAGATATAAAGCGGTTATCTCCATTTGATTTCAAAAGTGGAAATACACTGTAAAGCTGAAGTTTAGGTATACATATTTTTGCATATTTACATTAGTCCAGCGCTGAAACATGTGAGTTTTTAAAACCCCCCCGATATCGGCCGAAAAGCAGCGCAAAAGCACCACTTAAACAGCGGTAAAGGGCCACTAAAACGATCGGCACTTTACCGCTAACGGCCGCCTCTTTCAGTGTGAAAACAGCCTGAATGCAAAACATTAGACAAGGTGGAGAGTCAGGTGGTAACGTCGTTCCATGCTGATTAGGCCGGCACCAACAGCTTCCTTACAGAAGCTCATCCCTACTCTCTAGCATTCACCAAATGTGAAATATCATTTTAAGTGGGCTGCTAGTTATAAAGGTCATTGATGAACATTCTAAATCTGGGTATACACGTCCTGAAATACCAAATTTGCGAATTTCGGTACATGTGGCTTTTTCTCTCTCTGTTCAAGAGAGCTGTGGGGAAGATTCCTGCATGTGCATTGCTTGTTTGTGTTTGTTTTTTTGTCATTTAACACACTGGTTAAATGAAAAAAAAAAAACTGTGTGTGTTTACCCTGCTTAAAGCGTAACTCCACTTTTGTTGAGAAAAAAGATTCCCCTCTGGGTGATCTCTGCGCATTGCACAGATTTGAACAAACTTTATTACCAGGGCTTTTTTCAGCAGGAATGAGCAGGAATGCGGGGGAACGCAATTCCGGCACCTTCAGCACTGAATATATGTAATGGCAAGGGGTGCTGGATTGTGTTACAGTGTCTATTGATGCTGGCTATTGTTACTGGAGGTGCAGGGGTTTATTGTTGCTGGGGAGGTCTATTGTTGCTGCTGGAGGACCTGTTGTCTCTGGAAGCAATCTATTTTTGCAGGGGGAGGTCTGTTGTTGCTGGCGGTGGATCTATTGTTGCTGGCGGAGGATCTATTGTTGCTGGGGGGTCAGTTGTTGTTGGGGGGATTTACTGATGAGGGAGCAGTCTATTGTAGCTGGCTGTTGGAGGGTCTATTAAAGCACGCCTGTGGGGGGAGTTCTGTTGTTGCTGCCAGGGGTCTATTGTTGCTGGAGGGGGTATTTTTTGCAGGTCATCCATTGTTGCTGGGGGGGGGGGGGAGAAGGGGTCTATTGGTGGCTGCAGGGGATCTTTTTACTGCTTTTCTTGTTATCTTTAACAAATTCCATACATATTACTAAGTACCACAAATGTTACTTGGTTCTGTATTTTCTAAAAGGGGCAGTATTGGGAGGTGGATAGGGGGTGGAACCAAGTAACGGTGCTCAGAGGTGGGTAGGAGTAGAGACAAGGACGAACTCCGAAAGGCGGAGTTCCTGCAGCCCTGTTTATTACAGATTTCTACCTTTTGTTATTCTCAAGCAATAGCTGTTTGTTTGTCTGTGACCATGGGCAGAATTAAGCTAATGGAAGTGGTTTTATATTTATCAATCAGCTGCTGCACCTGCAGGGCTCCAATGAGGATAATTGCAGGGTCTGCATCCCTTTAGATGGGATTTCCCTTTGGGAGTATCAACAAAAATGCCATTTTAGTTGAAGGGATGCTCAAAATTGAATTTGTATCTTGGTGCAGACTTCTGGGAGAATCAGTAAGCCAATCACACAAGCAGGAAATGACATATTGTACACCATCTGTGTAAAGAACACCTTCAGGTAGCCATATTGCATTACATTTTACAGAAAATTACATAGCTGCAGATTTAAAAGAAAAGTACATTTTTAATAACATACAATTACAATATGACTTGAGTCAAAATTGTATACGCTTTTTTTTATTTTTTTGCTAATTTTTTTTTTCCAAGAAAGTGGAGTTACCCTTTAAGACTGCCCAGGTAAAGGGGAACTACAAGCCACAGGCTGCTGGGGTATGTTTACTTTTAGCATACAATATTTATTTAATTGGGCATCTTGAGAAAGATTGCCTTTACAAGTCCTTCCGTCTCCTCCTGGATATAGTTTCAGGTCTCGTAGTGCTAAGAACCATCAGAGGTGTTAAATTAATTTAGTGCTTTGAGAATTGGGTTGAAAAACTAATTCTGTGTTATAGCCCCTTAGAGGTTTCTTTACCTTGTGTAATGGCTGCCATTATATCTGCAAAAGTTCAATGAAACCATCTGAAGCAAAAGACGGTACAGAAAGATGCAATGGTATTAAACAGAGGGTGCCGAGCACAAATGTCGGGGGCAGGGAATTCATCGAAAAAAGTTGAGTATTTCTTTCTATAATCTTGCAGGAGTTTAAAGGGAATTTATAGTCTGCCTTTTTTTCTTCTTCTTAGAAATGCTTGTGAAAGCAATCTGCTTTATTGTAATAATCTTATCATTGCAATTTTTTTAATGTTTTGAAATCATGTTCCTAGCAATTGTGAATGTGCATAGGGGAAGTACATGTATATTTTAACCACTTCACCCCCAGAAGGATTTACGTCAGTTAAAGCCATTTAGCTGACAATTGCGTGGTCGTGCGACGTTGCACCCAAACAAAATTGACGTCCTTTTTTTCCCACAAATAGAGCTTTCTTTTGGTGGTATTTGATCACTTCTGCGGTTTTTATTTTTTGCGCTATGAACAAAAAAAAAGTGACAATTTTGAAAAAAAAGCAATATTTTTTACTTTTTGCTATAAGAAATATCCCGCAAAAATAGATAAAAAACCATATTTTTTTCCTCAGTTTAGGCCGATATGTATTCTTCTACATATTTTTGCGCAAAAGTTCTAGCGTCTACAAAATAGGGGATAGTTTTATGGCATTTTTATTATTATTTTTTTTTTTATTATTAGTAATGGCGGCGATCTGCGATTTTTAACATGACTGCGACATTATGTCGGACACATCGGACACTTTTGACACTATTTTGGGACCATTGTTATTTATACAACGATCAGTGCTATAAAAATGCACTGATTACTGTGTAAATGACACTGGCAGGGAAGGGGTTAAACACTAGGGAGCGATCAAGGGGATAAGTGTGTCCTAGGGAGTGATTCTAACTGTGGGTGGATGGGCTGAAACTCACATGACAGCGATCACTGCTCCTGATGACAGGGAGCAGTAGATCTCTGTCATATAACTAGGCAGAATGGGGAAATGCCTTGTTTACAAAGGCACCTCCCCATTCTTCTGCTCCGTGACATGATCACCGGCACCCAGCGGACATAGAGTCTGCGGTCACGGAGCATGCGGCAGGCGCGGTGCACGCCTAAACCAGTCTCCAAACTTTTTAAACAAAGGGCTGGTTTACTGTCCTTCAGATTTTAGGGGGGGCCGGACTGTGGACAGCAAGAGTAAAATATTGAGGTGTCAGTGGGAATAAGGAGAGGAATAGTGTCCCATCGGTGTCAGTGGGAGAAATAGTACCCGATCGTAGCTGTCAGAGGGAGGAATAATGCCACATAATTGGTGTCAGTGACAGAAATTATGCCCCATAGTTTGTGTCAGTGAGGCGAATAGTGCCTTTTATCAGAGGGAAGAAGGGCCGGATAAAGATAAGCAAAGGGCCACATCTGGCCCCCGGGCCGCAGTTTGGAGACCATTGTTTTAAACCATAGATAATCATTAGGCTTTTTTTTCCCACACACACAATACTCGTGCATTACAGCTCCTTTTTCATTTTGTAAAGCAGCCAGCCCATACATTGATAATTTTTTTCATTCAGCGAAAAAAAACAAAAAAAAAACGGTTTCCCTGATCCATACATTTGAGGTGGATGGGGGAATCCCTCCCGCTGTGTTATTGTATTCTGACAGTGGGGAGCCTGCCCTACTGTCACAATACAATGATCAGTGTTGCTGGCTATTGCCCCCCATGTTATTTTCTCTAATGTGTTGAGGCTCATCCTTCTGTAATCCAAGATAAGAACTGGGAGAGTAAATTATACTCCTTGGGGTTGATTTACTAAAACTGAAGAGTGCAAAATCTGGTGCAGCTCTGTATGGTAGCCAATCGGCTTCTAACTTCAGCTTGTTCAGTTAACCACTTCATCTCGGGAAGGTTCTACCCCCTTCCTGACTAGGCTGTTTTTTGTGATACTGCACTGTGTTGCTTTAACTGACAATTGCGCTGTAGTGCGACATTGTACCCAAATAGAATTGATGCCCTTTTTTCCCCACAAATAGAGCTTTCTTTTGGTGGTATTTGATCACTTCTGCATTTTTAGTTTTTTTTACGCTATAAACAAAAAAAGACTGAAAATTTTAAGTAAAAACTATATTTTTTAGAGTCTTTTTACACTGGGGCGCGGGCCTCGTTAGCGGTAAAGCACCGCTAAAACTAACGGTGCTTTACTGCTGTTAAAGCGGCGCTTTTTGGCCGCTAGCGGGGCTCTTTTAACCTCGCTAGCGGCCGAGGAAAGGGTTAAAAGCGCCCGTAAAGCGCCGCTGCTTAAGCGCCCATTGATTACAGTGGCAGGGGTGGTTTAGGAGCGGTGTATACACACCACCCCAAAGACGCTGCTTGCAGGACTTTTTTTCGGTCCTGCAAGTGCACCGCCAAAGTGTGAAAGCACTCGGGCTTTCACACTGGGGAGGCTTGAGAGGCGCTTTTCAGGCGCTTTACAGACCCTATTTTTAGCGCTAAAACGCCTGAAAAGCGCCTTCAGTGTGAGGGGTCTTACGTTCTGATATAAAACATACTCAATAATAAAATGTAAAAAATCACATTTCTTCATCAATTTAGGTCAATATGTATTCTGCTAAATATTTTTCGGTAAAAAAAAAACCCAATAAGTGTATATTAATTGGTTTGCGTAAAAGTTATAGTTTCTACAAACTATGGGATGTTTTTATGGAATTTTTTTTGTAGTAACAGCGGCGATCAGCAATTTTTAGTGGGACTGCGACATTGCAGTGGACAAATCGGACACCTAACTGACACTTTTGACACTTTTTGAAGACCAGTGACATTATTGTAGCGATCAGTGCTAAAAAAAAAAAAATGCACTGTTACTGTACTAATGACACTGGCAGGGAAGGGGTTAACATCAAGGGGCGATCAAAGGGTTAAGTGTGTCCTTAGGGGGTGCTTTCTAACTGGGGGGGGGTGCTTTGGGGGAAACCAGAGACCTGCGTTTCTGCTTAGCAGAAACGTGATTTTGCACTTAAGGGCCGCCCTGCCTCAATATATGTATGTGGGCGGTCCTTAAGCGGTTAAGCTTTGACATAAAAAAACTGTTTTCTGTGTAGAGCTGCACCAGATTGTGCACTCTCCAGTTTGAGTAAATCAACCCCCTTGAGATAACACAGGAAGTGTGGAGAGGACACAGGGCACCTCTTAATTGCTGGCGTGATTCACAGGTAGTTTTTTTTTGCACTTTTCGAACAGATATAACTAAATGTGTACTAAAAGGTTTTTGTTAAGTTTACATACAGTTTAAGTTTTTATGGTATCTATTGCTTTTTTCTGACCTTTTATTACTGTGACACCAGGGTAAGAAAAAAAGATAATAGGGTTCACAGAACAGGAAGACACAGACAGCAATAGAAATTGCAAAGCGGTCTTCAACTTTCCCCACTCTACTATGAGGACTCATTTACACTGGCGCCCTCGCTTGGTATGTGCACCATTTAAAGAACACTTAGCATTTTCTCAATAATAATAATATCAAAGCATTCTCTATTTGGATAAGGTGGGGAGGTGGGGCAGTGGCATCAAGATATCCACCTCCTGCAAGCAAAGAACACTTCAAATCAATTGAGAAAATATAAAGTGTCCTCTGGATGGTGCCCGTGCCAAGGGGGCCGATATCCTGTGTTTAGTTAGCAATAGTGCAGCTGCATGGCACAGTATCTAGAAGCTATCACTGTAGTAACAGTACTTACAGTGGGTATAGAAAATAATCCCCCCCCCCCTTTAAAATAATCACATTTTGTTGCTTTGCAGCCTGAAATGACAACGGACACAGTTTTTGTTTTATCCAGCTTTATTTACTCGGTATAACTTATAACATTCAAGTGAAAGATATAACACTAACATGTCATAAAAAATAAATAAAAACATAATCACTGAGTTGGAAAAGGATCACCCCCTTGTGTCAGTAGTTTGTTAAACCACCTTTTGCTTTAATTACAGCCTTTAGTCTGTTGGGATATGTCTCTACTAACTTTGAACGGCTAGACTTTACAGTATTTGCCCACTCTTTTTTGCTGAACTGCTCAAGCTCAGTTAAATTTGATGGTGATCGTTTGTGGACTGCAGTCTTCAATTCATTCCACAGATTTTTAATGGGGTTTAAGTCTGGGCTCTGACTAAACCATGCAAGGACGTTTTCTCCTTCAACCACTGTGTGTTCATTTTTGCTTTGTGCTTTGGGTCATTGTCATGTTGGAAGGTAAACCTTCTTCCCATTGACAACTTCCTGGTAGAGGGCAGCAGATTTTCCTCAAGAATTTGATGGTATTTTGCCCTATCCATTTTTCTTCTATCCTGACAAGTGCTCCTGTCCCTGCTAAAGAGAAACACCCCCATAACAGGATATTATCACCTCCATGTTTTACTGCAGGAATGGTGTTATTTGCTTGGTGAGCTGTATTGGATTTCCGCCGGACATATTGTTTGGTGTTGAGGCCAAATAATTCAATTAAGTCACATCTGACCATAACACATTTTCTCATGTGGCCTCACAGTCTTCAAGGTGTGTTTTGGCAAAGCTCAGTCATGACTGCATGTGGCCTTTCTTGAGGAGTGGCTTTTTTTTTTTTTTGCATCCCTCCCATACAAGCCACATTTGTGGAGCGTTAGTGATATTTTGTCACATGCACACAATAATCACTCTTTGTCATAAATTCCTGCAACTGCTCCAGAGTTACTGTAGACCTCTTGGTAGCCTCTCTGACCAGTTTCCCCCTGGCTCTTTCATCCAGTTTGGAGCGACATCCTGATCCAGAGAGGGTCTGTGTTGATACCAAATACCTTCCATAATAGACTTCACTGTGCTTCTAGGTATTGATAAAGCTTTTTACATTTTTTTGTTTCCATCTCCTGACTTGTGTCTGTCTACAACTTTATATTGGAGATCTTTTGACAGTGCTTTGCCACCCATAGTTGATCGTTTGCTTCAGTTGCACTACCAGGGACTAAAATGCTCCAGGAAAGCTCTTTTCATGCTGAGCTAATCTAAATGACCACAGCTGATCACAGTTGAAAGTCAAATGGCTTTGTGTGCCACTGAGAAGGTGATTAGCTACACCTGACTGAATTTACAAGTAATTTTTAGAAGGGGGGTGATCCTTTTCCAACTCAGGGTTTTGTTTTTCATTATAACAGCAAAATGTCATTTTTTTTTTTTTATCTTTTACTTGGATGTTAGAAGTTGCAATGAGTAAATACAGCTGGATAAAACAAAAACTGTGTCTGACTTCATTTCAGGCTGAAAAGCAACAAAATGTGAATATTTTAATGGGGGGTGATTCTTTCCTATACCCACTGTACAGGTATGGTCCAAGCTGGATCAATGTAACTATATAAAAATGCCATATATCTGGAATTCAGATGTAAACCAGTGAATGTTCTATGATCAGAAGACCATTTAAACCATGTCACAGCTGTAGCAGATCACTTATACATGATTCTTCTTTTTACCTTGTAAACACCATCACCTATTTTTGCACTGCTGTGCATCAGTAAAAATGATCTTACGAAACGATTATATTTCTATCATATTTTAGACGGGAAATTGCATATTTTGCATATATTTCATACTTCAATAGAACATACATTTTTAATATTTTATTATGCTTCATACTGATTTTGATAACATACATTTTTTAATGAGTCAAATATGAAACATACAGCTTATGAATATTTTATATTTACCACTTGTAACCAGCAGGGAGCGAGACATCTCTACAAGCCCTTTCTACTGCTTTTGTGCAAAATAGACCTTAATGACTCAACCGTAGAACACATCCCTTTTCCAAAAGCATTGTCTCTAATTGGAACTCCAGCCAAAACATTTTTTTTTTTGGCTTGGAATAGAGTGGGGAAGGCTTTTATGATAATTGGCACCATCTAGTGGCCAAATGTGGTATTTTACGTTTTAAATCAATGAAAAACATTTTATCAGCACAGGAAATAGCAATTTGTTTGACATTTGTTTGTTGCCCTATTCACAAAGAACGAATGTACATGCACTTTCACATATATATATGTGTATATCCCTTGGTGTTTATCAAGCAATTTCTACCTTAGAATTATGAACCATCTAGCACTTGTTGCCAGAGCACAATCGTTTTAGACCATGAAAGACGTAATAACAGGAAACTCATCCATGATTTTGTTTTTGTGTTCTGTTCTAGTTTAACAGCATGATGCTATACTGCGTTCCAAAACTCAGGTTGATGGGACAGAAGTTCAGTGTACGGGAAAAGATTGACATTGCTGGAATTCAGGTGAGTATGGAAGCAACACGATCCCTGTGTCTATTGTTTTTCTAGATCGCTTTTCCTGGTGGCTCTGGAGCCCAAAACCTGTTTGAAATTCAGCCAGTTCAGCAGGGACCGGCCACATTTCGATCCATGTATGGGCAGCCTGATGATACCCAAGTCTATACACCATTCAGCTTAGGCACAAGCAGCCTGTCGGATTTATCTATATGCGATTACTGCCAGCGGCTATAGCCGCTGGCAGTAATCACTATATTCTGCCGGCCAGGAAGGCGCCAGCAGAAAATAATAGTGCTGTGCAAGGGGATTTTCGCAGTTTTCTTTCCTTCCACTGGTGATGGAAGAAAAGAAAATTGAGTCATCTATGGCTTGCTTAAAGACCCCATGTGCTGTCAACCAAGACAAAACAATTGCATCTTTGTGTGTGACTAAAGCTGTCCATTCACTGATCCAATTTTAGCCGGTCCAGCAGGGACTGTCTGAATTCCAATCAATGTGTGGCCTCTACCACTTGACAGAAGTTGATTATTTGACTAGGTCAGAGTGACATGTTGAAAAATTTTGCAATGATCAGTGGCTGCAGCCAACCAGTGTTAATTTCGTTAACGAAAACGTTTTCATTTGTGGAATTTTTACAGTGACAGTTTTCGTTACCGAATTAAAAACTAAACAAAAATGTGAAGGAGGGACGTTTACCCTCAGGACTTCCGGTTTCCACGGAGCTCCTGCTTTCTCTGTATGGAGGCCTGTGTTTGTAGATAGGAAGCTGTCACAGAAAGATTAGACTATCAATGTCTGTTATCTGCAGCCTGAAGGGGGATGTTCTATTAGGATGGTGGGGGCTCGGCTGTGTAGTTAACCCTTTCACACACTGCCACACACTCACTTCATACTGATATATAGAGGCTCCCTGAAGGAGACCTGCTCCTTGTCAATAGGCTTCACAGCTTGTCCACTACAGGAGAGCAGCACACTATCTGATCTGTGCAGGATTAACCCTTTTGCTGCCAGAGCTGTTTTTTTTGCACCCATGCTTAAAAAAAATCAATTTAGGCCTGAAGATTACATAAACCCCCCCCCCCAAACATTATATATTTTCTTAAAGCAGACAAGTTCATGTAAATGTGCACTGCATGGTGGCATCATCACGCAAAGATTTTTTTTCTCTATTTTAACGTTACACTTCTGTCAAAAAAAGCAATATTCTTGTAACAAAACTTGGTTTACTTTAAAGACCTTATATAACGACTAAATCTGTCTCACGTTCAAACCGTAATACCATAAATATCAACTTATTTGATTTTTCACTCCAGGAGTATATAAGGAGTTTGGAAATTGTAGAGAAATGCTTAAATAATGCATTACAATGTAACTAAACCCATTTGATTTCAGTCAACTAAAATGTACTGGAGATTTTAGTTTTAGTCGACTAAAATGTACTGGAGATTTAGTCGCCTAAATACGACTAAAACGAAAACGCTTGCAGAAGACTAAAATGGGACTAAAACTAAAATGCCATTGTAGTCCTAAGACTAAAACGAAAATTGAAAATTTGCTCCCAAAATTAACACTGCAGCCAACTGATCAGTGTATTTCAACAGGGGTGAAGGGAAGGGAAGATTCCTCCATTCATCTCATTTGTGTGATTGGAGAAATCTGTTGGCTGAATGAAAAAAAACTAACCGTGTATGGCCAGCTATAGAGTCAGTATGCAATATCTAGATGTGGCCAGCTTGAATACAATTGCATTGAATTGGATACAGTGGTCATGTACCAGGAAACCTTAAAGCTGAATTTTAGGTATGGCACCGCTACTATAGTGATTGCTGCTAGCTTCTGGGTCCCATGCCAAGCAGCTGCCCTGCTACATTATTATACTGTATAACAATAGATATATAGTTATAATTCAGGTGAAATGGTTAGGGCATCCTAAAGAATTCACTATTCTGTACTTCTACTCCTGGACCTCTCTGCTGCCTTTGACACAGTGGACCACCCCCTCCTCAAAAAAGAAACTCCATGCCTTTGGTCTCCGTGACTGTACTCTTCGCTGGTTCTCATCCTATTTATCCAACCGCACCTTTAGCGTTACTTACAATTCTACTTCCTCCTCTCCTCTCCCTTTCTCTGTCGAGGTCCTCAAGATTCTGTTCTTGCACCTCTCTTATTCTCCATCTACACTTCTTCCCTGGGTCAGTTAATAGCCTTCCATGGCTTCCAATAGATCTCTATGCTGACGACACCCAAATCTATCTCTCTACCCCTCAGCTCACTCCTTCAGTCTCTTCGCGTATCACTAAGTTACTAAAAGAAAATAAGGACAGAGGGTGCACCAGCCTTGCGCATTACCTTTGTAACATAAAATATATTTATTATAAAAGTATTATACTCACAAACACATTGGTAAAATCAAGCACGAAATATAAAAAGTCCATCCATAGCCTTGTCCTACGAGGATCTGCTGCCCAGTAGAACCAGGGTGGTATGATAAAAGTCCAAAATGAGCTGATGCGTTTAAAGGCTGGTGCGCCCTCTGTCCTTATTTTCTTTTAGAATATGCCTGGGTTCTCCCTGACCTGTTGAGAGTGGCAGCACAGCTGATGCAGTGGTCTGATTTGTGAAGAATCCCCCCACTTCTCGAGTCAAACCCACAGCAACCTTTTGAGCGCAGGAGCATTTGTTTTTTATCACTAATTTACTAACAGACATATCAGCTTGGATGTCACACCATTTCCTCAAACTCAACCTATCCAAAACTGAGGTCATGATTTTTCCTCCCCCATGTGCCCCTTCCCCTGATTTCTCTGTCAAGATCAATAACACTACTATCATCCCGTCCCCACATGCCTTGGTTCTAGGTGTAACCTTAGACTCTGAACTATCCTTTCGGCCCCACGTCCAAAGACTGTCCAAATCTTGTCGCCTCAACCTCCGCAACATCTTCAAAATATGTCCCTAACCAATGACACCACAAAGCTCCTAATTCACTCCCTGATCATCTCTCACCTCGACCACTGAAACTCACTCCTCATGGTATTACCTTTACATAGGCTATTTCCCCCTTTAGTCCATCATGAATGCTGCTGCCAGGCTCATCTGCCTTACCAACTGCTCAGTGTCTGCTACCCCTCTCTGTCAATCCCTCCATTGGTTTCCGCTCACCCAACAAATGAAATTCAAAATTCTAACAACAACTTACAAAGCCGTCCAAAACTCATCCCCCAGCTACATCACTAGCCTAGTCTCAAAATACCAACCTACTCATTCCCTTCGTTCCTTCTAATGCCGCATACACACGATTGGAAATTCGGCCAGCAAAAGACAGATGAGAGGTTTTGGTCGGAAAATGCCACCGTGTGTATTCTCCATCGGACTTTTGCTGGCGGAATTCCCACCAGCAAAAGATTGAGAGCAATCTTTTGCTGGTGGGAAAATGCGATTGTATCTACAAATTCTGACGTGCAAAATTCCTACACATGCTCGGAAACAATTCGACGCATGATCGGAAGCATTGAACTTCATTTTCTCGGCTTGTCGTAGTGTTGTACGTCATTGCGTTCTTGACAGTCGAAAGTTCAGAGAACTTTTGTGTGACCGTGTGTATGCAAGCCAAGCTTGGGCGGAATTCCGTTGGAAAAACTACCCAAGATTTTTCTGACGGAAAATCCGCTCGTGTGTACGGGGCATTAGACCTCCTGCTCTCTAGTTTCCATGCTCACCTCCAGTACATTTCCAAAGCCTCTCCTATCCTGTGGAACTCCCTACCCCAATCTGTCCGACTATCTCATAATATGTTTGCTTTTAGACGATCCCTGAAAACCCTTCTCTTCAGAGAAGCCTATTCTGCCTTCACCTAACAACTGTACTTTAATTTTCCTCCAAGATTGTAAGCTCTAACGAGCAGGGTCCTCTGATTCCCCCATTATTGAATTGTATTGTAAGTGTACTGTCTGCCCTCATGTTGTAAAGCACTGCGCAAACTGCTGCCGCTATATAAATCCTGTATAATAATAGTAATCCTCTCCTCTTTTTACCTGCCCTAGAAGTGACCAGTTTCCAGATCTACCTGACAATGGTTGCAGGATGACAGGTTTCAGAGATCCCTGTGCACCTGTGTAATCTGCCCAGTCTGTTCAACCCTAGCCCAGTCATTGTCAGGAACTGATGTTAATTCCCAACTGTCGCTAATTCAAACATGCTCTAAAAGTGACAAATGGAATATATGTTTGAATCTGATTGGCTGCAAAGAAACAATGACTGTTCATATTAGTAACACTTTGGTAAATGAGTTACCGTATGCCTATATTTTACAGTAGGGATAGCACAAGAAAGCAGCTGTTAATAATATCTTATTATTGGCAAAAAAATAACTGTCTTTAATTCTTTCCAGGTCCAGGAGATTGTAAAACCAAACTCATCTCATACTTTTCTGATAACGGGAAAGAAGCGGTCACTAGAACTGCAAGCCAGGTATTTCTTGTCTTCTTGATATTCTTTAACATCTATTCCCAAAAAATGTATGGACAGTGCCTTGAAAAAGTATTCATACCCATTGAAATTTTACACATTTTGTCATGTTACAACCAAAAACGTAAATTTATTTTATTGGAATTTTATGTGATAGACCAACACAGAGTGGCACATAATTGTGAAGCGGACGGAAAATGATAAATGGTTTTCATTCTTTTTTTACAAATAAATATCTGAAAAGTGTGACGTGCATTTGTATTCAGCCCCCTTTTACTTTGATACTGCTAACTAACATCTAGTGGAACCAATTGCCTTCAGAAGTCACCTAATTAGTAAATCGAGTCTACCTGTGTGTGTAATTTAATCTCATAAATACAGTTCTTCTGTGAAGCCCTCACAGGTTTGTTAGAGAACCTTAGTGAACAAACAGCATCATGAATGCCAAGGAACACACCAGACAGACAAACATTTCACTCTCTAGATATGCAAAGCTGGTAGAAACATCCCCAAAAAGACTTACAGCTGTAACTGCAGCAAAAGGTGGTTCTACAAAGTATTGACAGAGTATTGAAAATATCAAGGGGTATGAATACTTTTTCAAGGCACTGTATTGTTTATACTTTTCTAGTGTTAGCAATACTTAATACCCCTCTCATAATAATACATCACAAAACAAAACTGTTCAAGTTATATATACACTATCTGGAAAACAATGCATTCTCCAGCTGGGTATTTCTGAAATTGATTTCCCCATACCCATAGCAGCTGAATCAAAATAAAATAAAACTGTTCTAATGCATATCCTTTACTACACACAGCTAACCATAAAATGATATTAAAGTCTTGTTTTTTGTTTGTTTTTCTAAATAAACATGTTCTACTTACCTGCTCTGTGTAATTGTTTTGCACAGAGCAGCTTGGATCCTCCTCTTCTTGGGTCTCTCGCCGGCACCCCTGGCCCCTGCCTCTTTCTGGGTGCCCCCACAGCAAGCAGCTTGTGTCCATATACACACGGAGCCATGGCTCAACTCCGCTCCCCCCGTCTTCTGATTGACTAACTGGCTGTGATTGACAGCAGTGTGAGCCAAGGGCTCCCGCTGCTGCCAACAGCCAATCAGGAGTGCGAGTCCCCAGACAGCCAAGACTCTAGTGGACATCGTTGGATTGAGAGGGGGCTTAGGTAAGAATTAGGTGGGGCTGGGGGGGGCTGCTGCACACAGAAGGTTTTTTACCTTCATGCATACCTTCCAGAGCCGGTATCCCTCCCGATACAGCGGACTGTGGTTCTCATGTGCTATTCTTTACAAAGGCACTGACAAATCGTTCTGTATGGTCTTCCACTTTGGAAAATATTTACCAGGTGAAAAGAAGAAAAGGCTTCATGGTGCAGTATCTCCATTAAAAGATTTATTATAAGCTTAAAAAACACTGTCAACCAAAAGCAGTGAACAAGATTTCAAACAGCCGCAGCTCAAGCCAGCCAGCTGGTGCGTGGTGACGTCAAAGACTAGTGCTCCATCCGACGCGTTTCCCCGTACATAGCCTCCGTTCTCAGTCGATGCCTTGTATGAGGAAACGCGTCGGGTGGAGCACCAGTCTTTGACGTCATCATGTATCAGCTGGCTGGCTTCAAAATCTTGTTCATTTGTTTTAGATGAACACAGTCATATAATCATTTTTCTCTTTTTTTGTACTTTAAGTATCAATTATTTATTCACTATCTTTATACATTAATTTATTTCAAGATTTGGGGCAGCGCAGATTTTCCACTTTACTCTATCTTCAGCTTGTTCAGCTTTAAAAATGAAAGCTATGAGCTGATTGGTTGCCATGCACAGCTGTTCCAAATTCTGTCTGCTCTAGTTTTGATAAATTCCCCTAAAGGCTAAGCAGACAGGTCCTGTATGCTGAGTCCCTTTTTGCTGCATCTGCATCCACCAGAGAGCTTCACCTATAGAAGTGGGTGCACAGATCCGAATGCAGACACTGTGCGTTTGGATACATGCATCCCTTCCTGTCTGCATGTCAAATTTTGACATTCTACTATGTCCATGCAGCTGCTGCGTTTCAATTGACTTTGACTGGACTGCCTGCACAGGGATGCACAGGACACCATGCATCCCCATGCTGTACACGGCCATCACACTGGACATGGACGCATATGCTCCATGTGAATGAGGCCTAATTGTCATGTGGGCCAGATAGCAGGAAAGAGAAGATGTTGGGTAATTAAAAGAGAAGTATGGGAATTTTATTTATGAATCATACTTACCTAGGTAGATGCTGCATCTGTCCCCCACCGGCTCTAAGGCTGAGAACCGAGAAATCAAACAGCTGATCACTCAGTTCTCAGTGCTCCCTAAGCAGAGAGCTGGTGACTGTCAGTCTCTGGCTCTGCTCTGTCCCCCGGGTGCTCACCGAAACACTGGGCTGTGGGGGTGGAGGGGGGAGGCAGGAGTGGCCACATCGGGCTCTCAGAGGCTCGCTGAGAGGCTAAGCTGGGTGCCGGTCCAGGCATGTGAGCAGATCCTAACCATATGGTTGCAATCTTTCCCCAACCTGGACCAGTTCTGTGACATCAGCTGAGAGCAGGCTTAAGCCCATGTCAGCTGAAAATGGGTCACAGGAGTGCAAAACAATCTGCACTGATATGCTCAACAGGAGAAGTACAACCAAACAGTACTGTACTTCTCCTTTAATAAATCTATCACACAAACTGTCTCTCTGCTCCTGTTTGGCATTACTTGCAACAATTGATAAATGTCCCCATTTATGTTGTGAACTTACCCTCTAGGGCCAGGCAGAGACTCTTCCTCAGCCCAGGCTTTAAATCCAGGCTCCCTTTTCTGAAGCTGGAAGGTCCTTCAGGCACCCTCTTTCCTAGTCCAGAGGGCCTCCACGATCCCCCTCTAATAGTCTAGGGCCTCCAGACACCTGCTGCCCTAGTCCAGGGCCTCCAGACAACCCCCCTCCTAATCCAGGACCTCCAGGCACCCCCTCACTTAGTCTAGTATCTCCCTTGTCCCCCACCTATCCAGGGGTCTTTGCCACACCAACCACCATTTCCTAGCCAATGGCCTCCTCTGCACCCACCCCCTATTCCAGGTCCTTCTCTGCACTCCTCTGCTAGTCCAAGGCTTCCTTTACAGCCCACCCCAAAATAGGAGGCTCCCTTGCACCATGCTCACCGAATCCAGGTCCTTTATCAACCCCACTTTTCAAGTCCAGGGCCTCCTCTGCTTCCCCCCAGCCCAGGGCCTCCTCTGCTTCCCCCCAGCCCAGGGCCTCCTCTGCACCCCCCCCCCCCCCGCCCAGGACCTCCTCTGCACCCCCCCTCAGCCCAGGGTCTCCTCTGCACCCCCCCTCAGCCCAGGGTCTCCTCTGCACCCCCCCTCAGCCCAGGGTCTCCTCTGCAACCCCCTCAGCCCAGGGTCTCCTCTACACCCCCCCAAGCCCAGGGTCTCCTCTGCACCACCCCAAGCCCAGGGCCTCCTCTGCACCCCCCCCCCTCAGCCCAGGGCCTCCTCTGCACCCCCCCTCAGCCCAGGGCCTGCTCTGCACCCCACCCCCCAGTCCAGGGCCTTCTTTGAAGCCTCCTCTTCTCTGCCTCATGCAGAAAAGACATAGGCTGTTTGGGCACTGGGCAGGATTAGGAGAGAGACCCGCCTGTCCATTACAATTAATCAGGCAGCAGTCACACCCTTAGAGCAGCAGTTCCCAGTGCGGGTGGGGGCAGCATCCCTAGTGGCACCCCCCTAGATGTGTCACCTGGGGCAGGCGCCCCCCCTGCACCCCCTAGTTTCGGCCCTGTGGACACCCCCCCTCTGTCAGTGATCTGCTGTGTGCTGGAGGGGAGGGGGTGGGCTGTGTCCCAGGATTGCTGGGTATCTCCATAGACCAGCCTTTCTCAACCTTTTTACCCCATAGAAACCCTTAAAATACTTTTCAGGTCTCAGGGAACCCTTGCAAAAAACAATTCATTGGTGGTTAGTAGAAAGAATACTGCTTGCATTGGTGTCCAGTAGGAAGAATGCCCTACTTAAAGCGGAGCGCCGCCGAAAAATTTTTTTTTAAAAGTCAGCAGCTACAAATACTGCAGCTGCTGACTTTTAAAACATGGACACTTACCTGTCCAGGGCGCCCGCGATGTCGGCACCCGAGGCCGAAGCGTTTCTCCGTCCTCGGGTGCTGCCGCCTCCATCTTCGGTAAGGGAATCAGGATGTGAAGCCGTGCGGCTTCACTTCCCGGTTCCCTACTGCGCATGCGCGAGTCGCGCCGCGCAATACGAATGCTCCCTGCTGCCTCTGGGACCCGTGTGTTTCCCAGCAGGCCTCGGGGAGGGAGCAGGAAGTGGCGTAAATAACCGCAGATTCTGCGGCTATCTACGCCGGAAGTGGGTACAGATACCTGTAATATACAGGTATCTGTACCCCCCTCCCCCCTGAAAGGTGCCAACTGTGTCACCGGAGGGGGGGAGGAACCTGATGAGTGGAAGTTCCACTTTTGGGTGGAACTCCACTTTAAAGTGCTGGTCAGAATGCAACCTTTACAGACAGCTAGAATGATCATTAGGTTCATGCATCTGCCTCTGCCAAGTGGTGCTGACCCTGGAACTATGCAGGTACCATCTAATGGAAGGTCAGTCAACCAAAGCTGGAGGAAACCTGGTTGAGAATGGCTGGCATAGACTGTCAAAATTAACTCATGCAGATAGCGGAAAAATGACAGAGCAGAGCAGAAATCACACTAGGTGCTTTAGATAAAGGAAAGTGCACAGTATGGAATAATTTGCTTTGTTCATTTTTTTATTTCAGGGGTTTACAATCACTTTAAATATGTGCATGAAGTAGGAGCATTAAAATCTGACAAGGGAAGCATGGATAGCATGTAAAAAAGCTTGCCCTAGCACTGCAGTATTAAAGTATAGTGCCTTTGAAGATTGTCCCAGTTCAGTCCATGATGATGGAAATCAAACTGCCATATTCTGTCTATAAGGAAAACGTCTTATGTGTTACATGTGTCTGCCAAGCAGCCAAGTGTCCCTGGAAAGTGGTTTGGCATTTGCATCAGCAGCTGTGTTGGCATAGTATGTTATATCAGAATAAAGCTCTGATAATTGTACATCTGCTGTTACACAAGGGTGAAGGTCTTCAATTCACTGCACAGTATTACAGTAACTTGTGTGATCAGCTGTTTTCTCACAACTTATTTGTGTGTTAAGTGGACAGTTTAAGATGCATTCATAGAAATATACTAAGTGGTTCATCACAGATCAGTTTTTGTATTGTATATTATATTTGAGGTCCTCAAGTTAAATAACTTGGATTGGTTTATCTCTTTGTAGGACTGAAGAGGAGAAAAGAGAATGGATCCAGGTAAGTACACCACTATTGATTGTTTATATAACCTTGGAATGCCAGACAATAGCTACTAGAAATTCTTTTAATGTAGATAGTAATACACTACTCTTGTCAATATATCATTGAGAACATTCAAGCAGTAGAAATAACACTAAAGTCCCTGAAGTTATTAAAATATAGGCCATTAGATAGAGTTATATGTTAAAGTTGAAGTATAAACAGAAATGCTTATGTGAATGCTTTAATATTATTTACCTTCTTTTTTTATGCTACTGCTGCTATTGCTGATTAAACCTGCATTAGCAATATTTTAGTACATTAAAAGTAATGATCCTAAAGTATATTTGGCAGAATAAGAAGCCAAGAATACAGTTCTCGGTATTGAGCAAGGATAAAATGCAAGGGGGTCTAGCTGTGCCAGACTTTAAAAGGTATTATAATGCTGTATGGTTTACATGATTGGTGGAGTGGACACGAAGTTAAAGTGTTTTTTTTAACCCCCCCCCCCAAAAAAAATATCGTTTTCCTGGTCCCTTAAAGCAGATTAAACAGCACAGTGCTTGTGATGTGTAATCTTCCCCCTCTAAACTGTAAAAAAAAAACACTTCCCTGAACCTGCTGCTTCCTGTATCCCCCGCTCTGCGCTGACCATGAAAATCAGGGCTGCTGAGCCCTGACCACCGTTGTCAGTGTACATCCCTCCATCATCCGCAGCCTGCTCTCAGCTCTCCTCTCTCCCCCTCACCCCCTCCTCTCTGCCTGTCAGCTCTGTGTCTGTGTCTCTGTCTCCCCCCCCACCACCGCTATTAATATAAATCAAAAAGTCTAAATGGTCACTTCCAACCCCTCTATTATAGCCTGGTATAGCACACTGTACGTGCCTTATTATAAAAACGAGCGTTGTAAATGCCGATTTAGCGCGATCTTCAGGCCGGTCACGTGACTCTGGGCCGGTTTCCAGGGCTACCTCAGGAGAGGCTGAGCGACCATGTGACCTCCCCAGCTGACAACAGAGGGAGATCTCAGCCCCTCCTGCAGGAGCCATGAATCGAATCACATGACCGGCCTGAAGATCGCGCTAAACAGGTATTTACAAGCCTTGTTTTTTTTGTATAAGACATGTACAGTGTACTATGCCAGGCTCTAATAGAGGGGCTGGCAGTGATGTCTATAAATGGGTTCACAAACACTTTAAGTGAAAAAAGATGGGTTAAAATGGAAAACACGTTAAGTAAAGCACCTTTGGGCAAAGTTTTATGGATTCCACATCAGTATTGAATATTAGATAAGGGGACAAATGTTTTAACACGGAATGTATTGAGGGTTTGTGATTTTAATTTATAGTCGAGCAAAATGGGAATGCAATTCACCATTATTATCACTTACGGAGACAAATTATTTTATACCTGGAAAGGAGCCACTTTTTGGGGAATGGATTAAAGCTAAGAATGCACAACTGAAAGATATTATGAAAGGAGGAAAGATGAAGGCTTCTTAGCCGAAACATGTCAGCGTATAGCCTGTACCCGTGTACCCACGTAACTAATAAAGTACTTTTATTCAAGAGCATCCAAGTTGCCAGCCTTCCTGATTTAAGGAAAGATATGTTCACTCCAGGAATTAAAGTGTTACTAAACCCACAACAGCAAAATCAGTCTGTATATGCAGTAAAGCATGCTTGTTACACTCACTGTGTATCCTAAGGGGTTAATCTTCTGCATTGTGTAAAAAGGCTGTTTGATCCTGTATGCACAGATCCTCCCCTTCTTGCATTGCCCCCAAAACATGTCCGGATAAGACTGAGCATGTGAAGCCTGACTCCATTAACTCTGTTTAAAGTGTATTGCTAGAGAGTTTTTTTTCTTGGGAGGGTGCATGTGACCAGCACAGGGCCAATCAGCACTGTCCAGACAGAAGGTCAGGGGTCCTGCATCCTGATAGGGCAGCCAGTGCAGTATTGAAACTCCTCCCCACAAGCTTTAACCAGACACTGATAGAAGTCACAAGACTGATATATACTGCTGATGAGAAAAGGTATTTAGCAGTTTATATTTACTAAAATTATTGCATTTCCATGTGTACTGTGGGGGAGCAGATATAGTGAATGCAGAGTCCTGTGTTTAGTAACACTTTAAGGCACAGGAGGGATTTAATTGTGATAGATGATTAGCGGTATTTTCAGTTAAGTCATGTTGAAGGAACATTGCCACAGCCAATAAGAGCTGAGGAAAATTTACTTCCATTTGAACGCTTGTGTAATTCACAGGAGTAGTTAAAATATGGTATCTCTCAGATCTATAAGATACTTACTATGATGGCTGAACCTAAAATACCGCCATATTTGGAAAAATGGGAAATAGAATTAGGAGCACATATGAATGAACAACTGAAACAATATTGAGAATGGTACGCAGTACAGCAGTAGATACAAACAAGATTGAAATAAATTTTAACTGCATGCCAACCGACTTCTGCACATATACTGCGGCAAGGCGGCCTGGCTGCACAAACCAACATACCTGTACTTTGGTCTGTGCATGTGGTAACAGCAGGCGTGGGAGCCTGCCCACGGGTCCGCCGGCCACCAGCGGGAAAGAGAGGCAGAACGGGGATCTGCCAATGTAAACAAAGCAGATCCCCTTTCTGACAGGAGAGTACAATGAGATCATCTGTTCCTAGTGATCAGGAACAGCGATCTCTCTGTACTCCCAGTAAGTCCACTCCTCCCGCAGTTAGAAACACCTCCCTAGGACACACTTAACCCCTTTATCGCCCCCTAGTGTTAACTCCTTCACTGCCAGTGTCATTTATACAGTGATCAGTGGATATTTTTAGCTCTGATCACTGTATTAATGTCACTGCTTCCAAAAAAGTGTCAAAAGTGTCCGATCTGTCCGCCGCAATGTCGCAGACCTGCTAAAATTGCTGATCACCGCCATTACTAGTAAAAAAAAAAAATATGAACAAAAATGCCATAAATCTATCCCCTATTTTGTAGACGCTATAACATTTGCGCAAACCTATCAATATATGCTCATTGTAATTTTTTTTACTAAAAATATGTAGCCGAATACATATTGGCCTAAACCGATGAAGACATTTTTTACAAAAAAGTAAATAAATCTTGTTTTTCTTTTTAAAATTGTTGCTCTTCTTTTGTTTATAGCGTAAAAGATAAAAACTGCAGGTGATCAAATACCACCAAAAGAAAGCTCTATTTGTGGGAAAAAAGGACATCAATCTTGTTTGGGGACAGCGTCGCATGAGCGCGCAATTGTCAGTTAAAGTAACGCAGTGCCGTATCGCAAAAAATGGCCTAGTCATTAAGGGGGTAAATCCTTCCGGGGGTGAAGTGGTTAATTGTCTGGCAAGATGGTATATAACGCCTTCTAGGGCACATACCGTATTTTTCACTCCATAAGATGCACCTGACCATAGGACGCACCTAGGTTTTAGAGGAGAAAAACAAGAAAAAAAATATTCTGAACCAAATGGTGTACTAAGATATTTTCCAATGCCTATGAAATGCAGCCTGACCAGTGCCGTATACGCAGACTGACCAGTGCCGTATACGCAGACTGACCAGTGCCATAAACGCAGACTGACCAGTGCCATAAACGTAGACTGACTATTGCCATAAACGCAGAGTGACCAACATTGCAGAGTGACCATTGCCACAAACACAGCCTTACCTGATGTTATCCCATCCGCTGACAGAGCAGCCGAATGCTATGTTTTCTGTGTCTGGTAGAGCAGGGGGATCGCCCAAGGGGGGGTTGAATGTCTGTCCCCCGCTCTCCTGTCTCTCTTCCGGTGGCGGCGGCGGCGATGGGGGGGGGCACAGGGGCCTGTTGTATATTCGCACCATAAGACGCAGAGACATTTCCCCCCATATTTCTGGGGGAAAAAAGTGCGTCTTATGGTCTGAAAAATACGGTAAATATCAATCAGAGAAGTGACCACTTTGTTGCAGAGGTTGTAAAATGAGGGGAATAATGGCTCATCTATGGTGAGCATGTCCTAAAATACAGGGATTTTGGCGGAAAGTATTGCAACTGATACAGGTGATCACGAGAGTAGATATGCCTGATGGTCCGTGGACCTGCCTATTCCACAGTACTAAGCATACAATAAAACAATATAAGAGCACAGTAATACCACATTTGTTGAATATAGTAAAAGGGCTGATCCCAAGATTTTGGCAGGAACCTGAGAGTCCAACAGTTCACTGGGTCAAAAGAGTAGAATACATTTACAATATGCAACATCTGTACCAGAGTGGAGAGGATAAAATAGAAAAATGTGTTAATATATGGAAGGAGAGAGACAACAATATTAAAGAGGAAGAAAAACAAACAAATGAATATAAAGGCGCGGTTCGGAGGAGAGGGGGGTTGATGAGTTAGGGAGGGAAAATGGGTAGATTGTTGTAAAAATGTGTGTTAAATCTGTTTTTTATTCTTTGGTATACTGGAAATTTATAAAAAATTATAATAATAAAAACATATAGGCCATTAGATAGAATGATATGGTAGAAGTATGTGTAAGTTGAAGTATAGACAGAAAGGCTTATGCAAATGCTTTAATATTATTTACCTACAATCTCTTTTTTTTTTTTTAATGCTACTGCTGCTATTGCTGATCAAACCTGTGTTTTAATAGTGGAAACCAGTCTGGCATAGCAATATCTACATAGAAAGCTGCCACTGCTGCCACATAGCCCCTTTAGAGTTGCCATTCGTGTCACCTTCCTACCTCTGTGCAGATTGCAATTTCTGCATAATACTGCTAACAGGTTCAGTTATGCCATATCTGATGTGCTTTACTTCGAAGGAGGAAGACTATGTGACCACTACTTCTTTTTTTTTTTTTTTTTTTTTTTACTGAAAAAGAGGACATGTCTTACTTTTTTTTCTTTTGGAGATGTCTTTCTTTTTCCAGTGGGAGCTTATACTATAATGAAGGGTCATCTGTGGGGGGGACAGGTGATCATTATAACTGGAGTCCAGTTTGATATAGTTACATAGTTAGGAAGTTGGGTTAGAAAAAAGTTCCATCAAATGCATCAAAGCAAAAGTTGTGCCGTCTTAGTTTTTCCTTAAAAGGTAGCCATAGCCTGAGAAAAAAAGCCTGTCCCCTGGCAGCTTTCTGTAGAGAAGAACTCTTACTTTCTGTGTGGAAGCATTGGACTCGTGCAGAGCTCCAACACGCCTTCTGCAAGTTAAGCCGGGTACACACTTACTGAAAGTTGACTGTTTCAGCAGGGACCGGGCAACTTTCCGTATGTGCGAACTCTTCACTGTTCAACAGAAGCTGGTCCAACGACTGGCTTCTGTCGAACGGTTATGCTGAAAAAGCAGTATTTGATCAGCGCTTGCTGATCCAACTAATGGCTGCATGTGCTGATCGGTGTATTTTGGCATTGGGGGTGAGTCCCCAGTCCCCCTGTCACAGTATAAAGACACAGCAGGAGAGATCCCTGCATCAACATCTTTTGTGTTGAAACAGGGGTTTGTCGGTTTTTATTTGTTTAACCCACCGTACATAGAACTAAAAGAAAAACTGTTTGTGTATACCCAGGTTTAGAGAAAGACCGATCAGCTGAAATGCTATAAATTTTTGTTTTTAGGTTTTAGATACACTTTAAGGGCACTTTCACACTGAGGCAATGGGGGTGGTAGCGGTAAAGTGCCGCTAGTTTTAGTGGCGCTTAACCGCTGTTTAAGCAGCGCTTTGCCGCCCCTAGCTGTGTGCTTTTAACCCCCCGAAGGGGTTAAAAAGGGGTTAGAAGCGCCTGCAAATCACTGCTGCCAAAGCGCTTTGCAGGTATTTGGGCAGGGCATTTTTTTGTACACTCCGCTCCTAAACTGCCCCAAAGATGCTGCTTGCAGGACTTTTTTTAACATCCCGCAAGCGCACCGCCCCAGTGTGAAAGCACTCGGGCTTTCACACTGGATTGACAGGAGAGGCGCTTTGCAGGCACTGCTAAAAAGCCTGTAAAGTGTCTCAGTGTGAAAGTGGCCTAAAAGGCTTTGGGTAGATGATGTTACCATTATTTGTGTAGTTCATTTTCATATACAGTGGAACCTTGGATTACGAGCATAATCCGTTCCAGGAGAATGCTTGTAATCCAAAGCACTCGCATACCAAAGCGAGTTTTCCCATAAAAGTCAATGGAAACAAAGATAATTTGTTCCGCATTGATTTCTATTGCATGCAATACTGCATGTGGCCAGAGGTGGGGGGGTGCCGGAGAGCCTCGGAAATACTCGTGGACAGCTCGGCTGAACTCAGAAACCCTCGGAAAGGCTCGGGAACAGAGTATTTCCGAGTGTTTCCAAGTGGATCTGAGTATTTCCGAATGGCTCCGAACCTTTCCGAGCGTCACCGGTGTCAGAGGTGCGGACCTCTGGTCAAATGCGGTACTGCACACCACATTAGCTTGAATTCTGCTCGTTTTTCGAGACAACACTCGCAAACCGAGTCAGGATTTTAAAAAAAAAAGTTGCTCGTCTTTCAAAATGCTTGTTAGCCGTGTTACTTGTTAACCAAGATTCCACTGTATGTGTATCCATTTTTGCTCCTGTTGTGTAGTCACATTGCGGTAAACACCGCTTTATCCAGCAGAAGCAATCACATTCACCACAGTCAGTGTATTCATGGCAAGATGGCTTTGACAGGCTGCTTTAATGAGATCTGTCTTACTTGTGAATGTAATCATGAAAGATATGACTACCCTGTCTTATCACATTATGCTGTGTGTAATGCAGGGATGGATCAGCAAGTGTATTTGGAATGTTTCTATAAAATGTACATTCTAGGACAAATATATTAGTAGAAGCTAAAATACACTGTACAGCCTCCATTATTTAATTGAATGACTCGTTTACATTATTAATGTATTTGATTGGTTGTTTGTAGAGTTGCTGTCAATTTATTTTCACTTAGATGATTTTTTACAACTTTTTTGATGGGGTCACCAAAAATATGTTAAGCAATCATGTTTCACCAACTAAATGTCAAGTATGTGGACAGTCCTGTGAATTATTGAGTTTTTGCACTGAAGGGTACTGTTAATCCTACAACATACAAAGACATTTTAGACAGTTGTGCATTTCCAGCCTTGTGGAAACTGTTTTGGGAAAGCACTTTCCTGTTCCTGCATTACTGTGCTCTTGTGCGTATGCCAGGTCCAGAAAGACATGGTTTGATGAGTATGGTGTGGAGGAACTCAAGTGACTTGCACAGAGCCCTGACCTTAACACCTTTGGAATCCATTGGAACGCTGTTTGAAAGCCATGTCTTCTTATCCAGCATAAGTAGCTCTTTTGGCTGATTGGGCACAAATTCCCACTAACATACTCCAAAATCTTGTGGAAAGCCCGTCCAGAAGAGTTAAGGCTGTTCTAGCAAGTTCACAACATGCCCATGGATTTAAAATAGGATGTCTAACAAATTCAAATAGCTGTGATGATCAGGTCTCGGCAAACTTTTGTCCATATACTGTATAGCTAATGTTAAAAAATATTCAGTAAAGACAATGTTTCATTAATGATTTTGGTAGGCCTCTTTAACTTAGGTGGTCGGGGGGGACCACACTTCAAAAACAGGCAGTTGAATCGTGGTTTTACTGCTACTATCCTGGCCGCCCACCTAAAGCCCACCATACAGCCGGAGGGTGCTGTTCACTCATGGTGTCCATAGTAAACTTAAGGCAGCAAGCTGAGTTGACAAGCAGCATCATGGTTGTGGTGCATTAGTCCCATTGGTACAACAAATGTTAGATGTGAGCTTGTTGTCGGAAATTCCGACCGTGTGTAGGCTCCATTGGACATTTTTTTGTCGGAATTTCCGACAAACAAAATTTGAGAGCTGGTTCTCAAATTTTCTGACAACAAAATCCGTTGTCGTAAATTCCGATCGTGTGTACAGAATTCCGACGCACAAAATTCCATGCATGCTCGGAATCAAGCAGAAGAGCTGCACTGGCTATTGAACTTAATTTTTCTCGGCTTGTCGTACGTGTTGTACGTCACCGCGTTCTTGACGTTCGGCATTTCCGACAACATTTGTGCGACCGTGTGTATGGAAGACAAGTTTGAGCCAACATCCGTCAGAAATAAATCCAGGATTTTGTTGTTGGAATGTCCGATCGTCTGTACACAGCATTAGACTTAGGGTGGCCATTGAGGGATCAACAGAGACCGGCTAAATTTCAATCAGTTTGTGGCATTCCCTGTTCAACTGAAGTCGATTGTTAGATTGACGTCTATCTAACAGGAAAGTTGGAAATCTTTTTTTCGATCAGCAGTGACATGTTAAAGCTTATATGATATTTTATTGATTGGGTTTAGATTACCGTATTTATCAATGTATAACACACACAGGCGTATAACACACACCCCAATTTTAGGAGGGAAGTTTAAGGAAAAAAACTTACATTTTAAATAAAGAACTTTGAAGCAAAATTAGGGTCAGAGCTCATCAATGCACCCTGCTCAGTGCCCATCTGCAGCGTATAAATTGACCAACAATGCAGCCTGTTCAGTGCCCATCTGCAGCCTCTAAATTGCCCATCAATGCACCCTGCTCACTGCCCATCTGCAGCGTATAAATTGACCAACAATGCAGCCTGTTCAGTGCCCATCTGCAGCCTCACCTTTCCCATCATTGCAGCCTTGCCAGTGTTGGATTATCCCTGCTGTCTCCGAGGAAAAAGGAGGAGCGAGTGGCGCTGAATTACATAGAGCCGCAATCTTCTGTGTACCCGACGCTTTTTCACTCACAGCCACGCCTCCTGGCCCTGCTCATATGATAGACAGAACAGTGGCCCAATGCAGGGCTCAGGAGGCGTGGCTGTGAGTGACGGAGCGCTGGGTACACAGGAGATCGCGGCTCTATGTAATTCAGCGGCGCTCGCTCCTCTTCCCTCAGAGACAGTAGGGATCGGTGTATAACACGCGCCCACGATTTTCCCCTGATTTTAAGGGGAAAAAAGTGCGTGTTATACACTGATAAATATGATATTAATCCTGAGTAATTGGCCCATTTGCACATTGGCAGATAAATAAAATTTTTCTGAATACATAATTTGAATAATTCATTTGAATGTATGATTTGTATTTAATCAGGTTATCCAAGCAACGATTGAAAAGCACAAACAGAACAGTGAAACATTTCGAGCGTTTAACAGCTCCTTCTCCCGCGAAGAAGACCATTGTCCGGACTCGCCGGTAATTATCACAAAATAATATAATGGGCTTGCAAATTATGGCTTTAATTATAGGAGTCAACTGAAATGAATTGTGTTAACATGCAGACCATTTATGTAGGAGTAGTGTTCTTAGTAAAAGAGAACTGAGTTGTTCTTGGAAAAGGCTTCAAAATCCTGGTGCCACAATTCTAAGAATACCAGAAGTATGGAGCAATAGAACTAAGAAAAGAGTCTAAATGAAGAGCGGTCCATTTTATCCATTAAAGCCAATCAAGTTCTCCCTTTCATTTTTTTCCCTCTGAATCATGAAAGGGAAACAATAACTTGTTACTAGGTCATCAAAGAACATTATTGTTTTTTTAGGAATATTCAATCATTAAACCTGAGTCTTATCTTTCTTATGGTCCCTTAAAGTGGAAATCCAGTCTAAAACGAAAATCTCTAAATCTACTTGCAGGCACAATCTAAGACTTACTTATCTAGCCCTGTAAAGCAAAATTCGCTACATATACCTTTTCTGAAGCCAATCTGATCCCACACTGAGCTGTCAGTGGTGACTTCTCTGTGTAGGCGGGTGCAGAAGAGACGCGACAATGGAAGCCCCATAGAAAGTCTATGGTTGATGTCACTTCCCACGCATTTTCAGCTGTGTCCTGCCCAGAGCTTCCGCCGCTGGAGACCAGACTGAATTGGCTTCAGAAAAGGTATGTATAGCGAGTTTTGCTGTACAGGGCTGGATAGGTTAGTCTTATGGCCCGTACACGCAATTGTAAAATAATATGAAAAATACCGCTTTCGAAGCAATTGTACGATTATCTGGTTAGTACAGAGCTTTCAAGAGCCGATCAGGACAGTTCATTCGATATTATCCGCTCAGACAAGCACTAAAAATGTTCTCGTATGATTTTCCTTTAATAAGTACAGTTGTCGTCCGAAAACACAATACAAATACACTACAACACATTACATCACTTACAAATTTTTATTCTGTCGTACGAGCATTTTCGTAACTTTAGAAAACTCTTCAGTTCGATATGAAATTAGCATAAAAAAAACAGATGATTCGTCTGATATTCCCATTGTGTGTACCAGGCATTAGATGGTGCCTACAAGTAGATTTAGAGATTTTAGTTTTAGGCTTGACTTCCACTGTAATGTTTTCAATGGTTTCTCATGCCTTTAGTTCCACTTGACATTAATCAGCACAATGACTGGGGGTGTTTAGCTTGCATGGGTTTCCTCCAGGTACTCCGGGTTCCTCCCGCACTCCAAAGACATACTGGTAGCCTAATTATCCCCTTTCCAAATAGGCCCTACTATATGTGTATATGCATGTAAGATTGTTTTAATTGTAAGCTCCTTGAGAGCAGGAAATTTGAAATAACCCTGCATAAATTGTCGGCACTGTATTAAAAACCTGTAATAAATATTAGATATAAACACCCAGTTGGTGAATAGTAAAATTACCCATACACCTTGAAGGAGATATCCACATTTCAACAATTCCTTCTTAGATGGTTTGGAGCTTCCTTTTTTTACATAGTGGGATCTTCACAGTTTTTTGTAATGGGAGACTTTAATCTCAAATTCACCTGCAGTTCAACTGGTGAAACTGAGATTTCAGTTCTTGCTCACTAATATAGTTTCTATGATGGCTATTTGTTATGGGGAGCAAATAAGACAGATAAAGGATTGAGGATCTCACATTTGCTTGCAAGAGACCTGTGAGATGAAGGAATGTGCCTGTGTGTTGGGTGGATGGATTTGATCATGTATAAATGAATAAATCTGAGAAATCTGATCTGTAAGAAATACGCTTGAATTTCCATAATGGCAAATTAGTTTTGCTTGGTTTGGCTGATAATTGGTCAAGACATCTTAAAAAAAGGTTTAGCAGATACTGTACTACCCAATCTAAAACTCTCACCTGTTTCCAATCCAGATAGCAACCCCTGTATCATGTGAGTCTGCACCCGGATCAGATGGCTGCAATTCACCTGGAGGAGTAAGTGATTCATTTTCATTAAAAATGTTACTCTCTGCTGTAAGGATATAAAAAGATACAGTAGCGCTGTATTTATAAATTCAACATTAAATTTCACTTGGTATTAGCCCTTTGCAGTTCCTAAACAGCAGAGCTCAGAGTATGAGAAGAAGAAGCAGTACAAGAAGCCACTTAGTTCACATGCTGACAAACATGGTGATAGGAGGAGAAGGCATAGTGACAGATGAGCTGTGCTGCATCACCATTCACAGACTAGGATCATTTATCTATGACAGCATGGATTCATTAATTCATTGGTAGTAGTACTGTAGTAAGCGCATGCAATACATGAATACTTTTTTATTTTGCAAAGAAAGTGGCAGTGGTTGGGACAAACTATACCACTGCCAGGGGTCCTTGAATATTTGAAAATTTTGCATTAAAAGGTGATCGCTGTAAGCACCCCTGGCAGTTGTTATAGTTTGTCTCAACCTCTGTCACTGTCTCTTTTGCTGGTCCGATTGGTCTGCATTTAAAATTAAAGAAAAATGCTAGAATAAAATATACTATACTGAATACTATCATAACATGTTTTAACAGCATACAGTTATCAGAATATAATTTTTTGCAGTAGTGGACCTTTATAGACTAAGTTTACCTTTTAAAAAAACAATAAATGCACTTGCTTTTGCAGTAAAAAAAATATGTGCATTTATTATTTTTTTTCTACAGGGGGCTGCAAAGCATTGTATCCATAATCAGTGGATCTCAGGTGCAACATCCGCTCCTGCAGACACTTCTTCCAACTTTCTGCCGTACTTCCTTCAGCTTTCTGTTAGAAAGTTGTAGGAAGTATCAATGGACTACGAGTGATTACTCGTCCAATGAAACTACAAGTTCATCTGCTGCAGAGGAGGATGGGACTTGTAGTTCGTTCATGCATAGATCTCTATGAATGAACGACACAGCTATGCAGGCAGAGGAGAGGAGCCCCGACATGCTGTCGTGGGGGGGCTCAGAGGGTGGGGGGGGATTAAGAAAATGTTACATCTACACCCTAATTACAGGTGAAGCATAAAACATGTTATAAAGGTGAACTTAGCCTTTAACCACGTACATGTACTGTGGCAGGGCAGCCCTTAAGCGCAAAATTACACCTGTATGTGATTGCTGTTGTCGGCTCTGGGGTGCGCGCCGCCAGAGCCACACCCCCACTGTGATTGGACAGCCGCCGGGACCTGCTGATCGTTCACTGAAGAGGCAGACCACCATTCTGTCAGAGAGGAAAAGAGAGCTCTTGTGTTTCTGCTAATCTTCCTCCAAGCAGTCCATCCCCCACACAGTTAGAAATCACTCCCTAGCAGCACACCTAACCCTTAGATCGTTAGAAGAGCAGAAGGGTACACACCGCTCCAAGCTAATGGAAGGTCTCAAACTGCCTGGGTCCACGACCAAAGAATCCATACAATAAAGAGAAGAATGGCGGCACATCCAAGATGAAAAATTGAAGTTTATTTAGAAGTCCATAAGTATAAAAAGCATGACACACAAACCGACAGGGTACTCAGCAGACACGTTTCACACTAAACGTGCTTACTCATTGCTTATGCTGTGGTGAATGACGTCAAGGGACACACATCAAGTCACATGGCACATTACAGGGCACACAGTAGGGTATGGGGCTCACAGCAGAACACGGGGCACATTAAGGGACACACAGCAGGGCACAGGGCACATTATGGGGCTTACAGCAAAACATGGGGCACATTAAGGAGCACACATCAGGACACAGGGCACATTTACAGGGGCACATCACAGGGCACACAGCAGAAAATGGGGAACATCACAGGGCACATTATGGGGCTCACAGCAGAACATTTGGCACATTAAGGGGCACACAGCAGCTCACGGTGCATATTTAGGGGTACACAGCGCTATGAGAGAAGACTTATTACAGCCCCTTCCTGCGCTACTCTGCATGTGTTGGCTGAGACCTGATCTACCCGTCTGCCTGTGATTGATTGGTAGATCGCGGTGGAACCCCTGGGGACTTCTTGCGGAACCCTAGGGTTCTGTGGAACCTTGGTTGAGAAACACTGCTCTAGGACCTCTGCTTTAAAAAATATATAATGTTTGGGGGGTTCGAAGAAATTTTCAAGCAAAAAATACTGATTGTTACATGTAAACAAAACATGTCAGAAAAGGCCTGGTCTTAAAGTGGTTAAATAGAAAGGGTTTAAAGGAAGGAGTGCAGCCTGTACAAAGAATAAGTATGGTTTTTGCCTACATGCCTTGTGATTTGACTGTCAATTTGGAATGTTCTTTTTTTAACATTGTTTCCGTGTAGCTTATATAATATTATGTTTAGTTGTCTGCTATAGATGGTCAGACATGCGTAAAAATTCATTCCAGGATTCTATGTCCTACTCCTTTGTCTGAGAGGATTTCCATGAAATCGGTTAATACAGACTAAGAGCTGCACGCAATTACAAATAATTCAGAGCAGTGTGTTTTGGCTCTGGCAGAGATTAGGGGATTTGTTTTCTGTTCTGCAATCATTATTTGATGAGACAGATTTGTGTGACGTGTGTATAATCAATTTGATCACTAGATGGCAGTGATGGGCAGCTAAAGAAATGCTTCTAACCTCTGATCACCTCCGGCCTCCAGATTTTTTGTGTTTGCCACTTGTAAATGATTTGTGATTGCAGGCAGAAGAGGCATGGTTGATGGTACATGTCATTCCAATAATAACTGCTGTCTCAAGTGATTGTTGTAACCTTCAGAACATAATCACCAGCAATCAGCAGTGACTTTTCAGGAACTCTGTACTAATTACTGAAAAAATAGGTTCTAATTAATACTGGGTCTGATGCACTTAGATTTGATAACGGATATTGTTACTCTAAATAAAAAAAACCTTGCAATAGGTAGCCTTGTGTTTAAGCGTATACCTGAAGCAGTTGCCCATTTTATGCTTAAAAGGCTGTACAGCCTTTACATCCTTCGCAGTAATTAGAAGGGGTAAACAGCGTGTTATGTTTCAAGTGGCGCTTTATGCGTTCACATACCTCCGTTGGACCTTGATGTCCGGCCTGCTGAATAAGCACCCTCAACAGACAGTTTAACTCTCTAATAAGACATGGAAGTTTGATCCAATGTAGTTTTACTTCTTAACCGCTGGCAGTTTCATTGCTCTGGATGTCATATGACGTCCTTAGGAACAAGCCGCTTATGCATGTCCCGGGGGCCGCACAGCGTGGCGATCGGTGGTGCAGTGTGTCCCTCAGACACACTGCATCTCTGATCACGGTAAAGAGTCTATGACGTAAGCTCTTTACCATGTGGTTAGGTGTGTCCAATCACAATAGGAAGTGTCAGTTATCGGCATTCCTCTCCTCACACTAATAGTGTGTGAGGTGAGGTGAGGAGAGCCGATAAGTGGCTTTCCTCACAGGGGAGATGTGCACTGATAATCAGTGCAGTGATAATCAGTGTAGCCCCACCAGTGATGCCAAAATCAGTGCTGCCTATCAGTGCCCATAAATTCTGCCCATCAGTGCTGCCTATCGGTGCCCATCAGCCCTGCATATCAGTTCCGCCCTTCAGTGCTGTATATTAGTGCCCCCTCATCAGTGTAGCCTTTCAGTGCCTGTCAATGCCACCTCATCAGTGCCCATCATTGCAGCCTATCAGTGCCACCTCATCAGTGCCCATCAGTGCAGCCTATCAGTGTCTGTCAATGCCACCTCATCAGTGCAGCCTGTCAATGCCACCTCATCCGTGCCTGTCCGTGCAGCCTAGCAGTGCCCGTCAGGCTGCACTGACGGGCACTGATAGGCTGCACTGACGGGCACTGATAGGCTGCACTGACGGGCACTGATAGGCTGCATATTAGTGTCCATCAGGGCAGCCTCATCAGTGCACATCAGTGAGGGAGAAAATTACTTATTTACAAAATTTTAAAACCGAAAGTAAGAAAAAAATTTTTTTTTTCAAAATGTTTGGTCTTTTTTTGTTTAGCAAAAAATAAAAAAATCTGTGGTGATTAAATACCACCAAAAGAAAGCTTGATCTGTCTCAAAAAAAAATTATAAAAATTTGGTTTAGGCACAGCATTGCATGACTGCGCAATTGTCATTCAAACTGCGACATCGCTAAAAGCTGGCCTGGGTAGGAAGGGAGAGTAAGTGCCCAGTATTGAAGTGGTTAAAATGTAATACATAGGATGTTCACTTAAAGTGCCATTTAATGTGTAAAGAGACACTTATAGTCTTATGCCTGCTTTGAAAGCTAGCAGCTCACTGAGGTAACATGGAGAAGAAAGGGGGGTCTATCTAAAAGACTAAACTAGCATCAACAGACAGGGGAGCTGGGTTACACCAATAACAAATACAGAAATAGCAAGTTATAGTAACACTGAATTAGCACTAGATGTCAGCATCAGGACATTAATACATGCATAAAGAAATCCATTTATTACTTTTGATTATTTGGTTTTAAATCTTACCCTTTGGACGTGATATTGTTTTGATATCAGATTGATATGGAGATTTTGTTATGTTCTTTCTAATCCTGAGAAAGGGGGCACTCTTGGACCCCCAAAACATGTTGGCTACTTTTTGGATGGTACCCCTGTCGTTTAACGGAATAAAGTTGTATTTGACCTCTGAGCAGTGGTGTGGCGCTTCAGTTTCATTTCTCATGACATATTGTGATCTCTATGAGGCCCGTTTCTCACGGGTTGAAATTCATCTAAGTGGATATGCCTGCTCAGCGGGGGTTTTATCTGCTGGTCCCCGCTGAGCAGGCGGATGACAGGTCGCTATGCACAGCAGACACAGACACAGTGGACACATGTCCGCTGACACCTGCCGCCCCATAGAGAATAATGGTCTGATCGGGTCCGCCTGAAAAACTGACAGATGGACCTGATCGGTCTGCTGGTGTGAAAGGGGCCTAAGAGGTTTTAACTATGTACAATTGTTACACCTACACAATACTTGGTGTGCATAGATGTAACATAAAAATATATCTAATTGCAGGTCCACTTTAAAGCTGAACTGCAGGCAGTTAAATAAACATTAAATACATATGTTTGCACAGCAGGAGACATAATCTTTTACTACTGCAGCTTCATTTTCACTTACAGGCCCTCCACCCTGTGACTGGACAGTGAAAGGAGAAGCAGCAGCACACTGATAAGCTCATCGCTCGGTCACTCTGTTCTCTTCTCCTGTCAGCATTGCTTTTTGGACTGCAGCATACCTGACTACCTCTTTGTGCTGCTTCTCCCTCCAAATTTCTGAGCTCTGCTGTACAGTAGACTGCTTGGAGATGATACCAAGTCGTATTCTAGTACTTTTAAATAATACATGTACGATGTATTTATGATTACAGAGGTGCTTTGATTTTTATATCTGCCTTGACTTCAGCTGTAATGCCGCGTACACATGCGCGGAATGTCCGTCAAAAAAAGTCCGATGGGGGCTTTTCATCGTATATTCCGACCATTTGTATGCCCCATCGGACTGTTCGAAAATTCAGACGGACTTAGATAGAGAACATGTTCTATATTATTCCGACGGAACTAATTACTTTACAGCTTGTAAACGTGTGTAAACGCGGTAACTCATGTTTAGCCGCATTTCGTTTACAGGCGTTTTTCGTTTTTGACAATTTGCAAAAAACAATGCTTCTAAATGCGGCTAAACGCGGCATGTCAACGTGGCAAAATGGACGTTTTTAAACATCGGTTACTCTCTATCAAGTTAATATAGTTCAGGAGAGGTTTTAAAACGTCCCGTATACATTAAGCCTTAGGGGTCAGATCAAAGGTGTTAAGTGTTTTTTTTTCAGGTTTATTAAATCCATTGTTTGGTTAGGATACTTTTTTTTTTCTGGCTGTGTTTACCATTATTTTGGGGTGTTTTGTGGTGTCAAAGCGGTTGCGATTGTTTAGCTGAAAACGGTCACACCAACTATGAAGCAGCTGCGTAGAGTATGCCAGTCCCTAGGAAGAAGAGCCACATGTGGCCCCAGGTTTATCAGATGGGCCCCACTGCTTTGGCCTGTGAGTGATGGTCCAATGTAGGAGCTTCAATTCGATAGTCACTGCTAGGAAGCCACTGTCTTCTTCTTCTAATACAATAATCGATTTAATTACGTATCACATGCTTTACAGCAGCCAGCTTCTCTGTCATAATTGTCACTTAGATGCTTGAACGTTGAGAATAATGAATAATTGAAATGATGATGGCCGTTCTTTTTATCCAGTTATGATTGCTTTTTGCTTATTCCAGCTCTCAGGGATATGGAAAGCTTTGCACTGAGTCTATTAAAGGTCCTTGGTGACATTTTGGAAGTTTTTATTATTATAAAATGTTTCAGAGTCTTTTATAATGTAGCCATTGCTCTCGCACATTGTTCATGAGTAGGGATCTATCTCATTTAGATGGATTACATGTCACGTCTCCATTTTGTGGCCCATGACTCATTGCACATTAAAGTGACTGGTATTAAGCCAGAAAGAATTCATATATTGTAATAATCTGGAAGTACACAGCTGGCGGCTCCATCTAAATTGAAAATGCCATAAAAGTATAGAAAATGATGGATGCCTCGCAGCGCACGTTTTATGGTGCCCAGCCTTACAACTGCCACTTTTCCCAGAAGTACTTGTTTCTGCTGGGAAAATGAAAGACCATTCTAAATTCTGGAGCAGTGGCAGCAGCATACATCTCCCACCAACGATAAAAGTGATCTCACGGTGAATCCGCTGCAGAGACCACTATTATCGGAAACCGGACCGCCGGCCGAACAAGAGGATACCGGGTTTATGGAAGCCAGCTGCAGCCTTAACAACAATATCCCGATTCAAAGAAAGGACGTATATCAACGTGTGGCGGTCCGGAAGTGGTTAACGTGTATCTAAATAAAAAAATGAATATTTTGCAATAGTTTTAATTTTTTCTAATTAAGCGGGTTTTTTTTTTTAACCTGGTGATCTTGCTAGTAACACACTACTTGTTCTAGGGTGACAACGCTCACTCACTCTACTATATGGAGGAACAGCGTTGTCACCCTAGGACAGGAAGTGTGTCAGGACAAGACAGGAAGTGTCAGGACTACAGGACATCTATGCTTTTGAATTCATAGTGCAATCATTGTGCAACCTTAAATTTTTTGGTTTGTTATTAGATCCAAGGTGACAACACCCAAAGTCTGGCCAGCACCCGTGTGAAGGCAGGGCCTAAGTTAGATACCTTAAGTTGGGAGTAATCAGCCACTCACTTTGTATAATGCACAATATCCTTTATATGAGTAATTCTTATTGTGCAGTACAAACAAGCATACAGTCTTTGGCACCGATATATAGATATATTCAGTATATGCACAGTGTTGCTGAATTGTACAGTACTGCATTTACCAACTGTGTCATCAGAGGACGGCTTTGGATAACAGGGGATGCTTTCCCTAAGATGTATTTAAAGTGGTTGTGAACATCAGACATGAAATACGAACAAAGCATATCCCCCTATAGTGTGTATTTGTCTCAATTAAGATCACAAAGTGTCGTTTCTGTCTGCTGCTTCATTCCTCTGCTATTAGTATGAGTCACTTTTGAAAAGTTTTCCTGACCCCAAGAGAAAAAAGGTGACAGAGGAGGGACCTCCAGCTGATTGACATCCTCAGCTCTGTTCCTGCGTGAAGGTGGGTGTGTCCCTTCCCTCCACTCAGCTCTTAGAGCTCTCTGACTTCAGCTCTCCCTTTTTTTTAACTCAGACATGCTTTCAATAATTAGCACTTTGAACAGATGTAGAAAAGAGAAGACTGCAGTCAGACAGGTACAACTTATGTAGGAGGATTTGTTTAATCTCTGTGCATCGCCTGAGGCCAGTTACTTCGTTGGGTATATGTAAGGGTTTACAACCACTTTAAGTGGAAGTAGCACCTTGCACCAGTTCTACATCTCTGTCTCAAACACTGGAGGATCAGCAATGACTAAGCTTCCCTGAGCTGTCCCAACTTCACAGGAACCCTTCCCTATGCTTTGTCATCTCTCTCTCACAAGTGGGTTGCTGTCCATGATCATATAATCATCAGAAAAGCACCAAAGTTCCCTTATTTAAAAAGTTTCTTCACCCAAAATGGCCCTCAAAGTCAATCAGGAGTTCAGTGTCCAATCAGACCACTTCTCCTCTCAAGGCACTGTATGGAATCCCTAAGGCATGAGTGCTCAACCTGTGGGCCGCCAGCTGCTGCAGAACTAAAAGTTCCATCATTCCTATGCCTTTTGGGAGTTATGCTTGTAACGGTCAGTGGCTTTGCAATGCCCCCATGGGACTTGTAGTTTTTCGAAACTCCCTTTCCTGTGTAATAATGGCACAGAGCCACCTACAGGCAGGTAGGGCTAACTGCACTTGCCCACACGCAACTAGTGTGAGAGGCTTTGGAAAGGTCTCTAAGCTCTAAGCACATTAGGTTCATTGTAAGAGGACATTTGGACCCTCACATCTTACTCAACTGTCCTCCGATCATTCTGGATGCTGTTTATGTTACAAACATGCATGAAAGGTTTGTCCTTGCCATCTGGATGTACTAATGAAATATAATGACACTTCCAGTAAATTATTCACAAACCTTTAAAATGAATACATACAATAAAATAAAAACTACCTTTCCAGAACAGATTATGGGGCACACTTTAATACTTAAACTGAACAGAAGATAGAGGAGGGAGACACAGACAAAAGATCCGCTCCTGGTTTATCTTGTGAACAGAGCGACAGTTGGATGAGGTTTTCTTATCCATACAATTATTTCCCTGAAGATCTCTTGGCTGGCTGTGTTTACCGCTGTTGATAGACCACTGCCAAAAGATCATGGCTGAAATCAGCTGGACCAAGCAACAATCCTTTAATGCTTATGCCCACTAGACTGCTTTTTTTTTTTTTTTTTTTTTTTTCTTTCTGTGTATAGAGAAGCACATCAACATGCATGGTCAAACTGAAGGAGTGCCAGAGACTCCTTGAAGCTTGTATTGGGAATTATAGTCAATCAGAAGAAATAATCACCTCTGGCTAGTAAACATTTCCACTGGAGATGTGTCAACCAGCCAAGGTGTCTACTGTGTTTAGACAGTAATCATAGTCTGATTTTGGGATAACCATATCATATGTAAGGGTTTATATTGTTCTTGTTTTCCACCTCGGTTAGCCATGCTGAGACGCTTGTGTGATCGAATTGTCTACATGTCTGATCACTGCCTAGTGATTATGACCAGCTTTGTTCTTTTCATTTATTTTATTCCTTGCAATATCATGCTTTCTCTATCATTGTGTTGTGAAAAGGAAAATTAATCAGGACATATGTATTCTAAAATAAATGCAGACATTGGGACTAATTTGAAAAAGCTGGAAATAGAAACTGGACATGTTGCCTGTAACAGCCAATCAGGTTCCTCCTGTCCATATTCTAGTGCTAAGATAATAAAGGATAGGATCTGTGGGAAGTAACTTTTCATTTCCTTAGTACTCTGGGTTTTGTGAATTAGCCTGGTTTAGCAGTATTGACTATAACATGTTGAATTGTTTGTTAATCAGCAAAAGCAGCCTACAGTCTTCATAAGCGATGTAATACGCTAATAAACCTGCTGGTGACAGCCTTACCCAGAGAGAGTAGTTGCTGTTTCTATACAGATACAGGTTTATTGTAACCAACAAAAGGATACCTTGTTCATGTACTTTGTCCATTTCAATTGTTTTTTTTTTTTTTTTTTTTCTATATCTAGTTATATATGCATATTTTATTATTTTATGTTTATTACATATTTGGATAACCGCAATAATGTGCACTTATCCATTTCACCTCTTGGCTTAGAACAGCCTTTCTAAAAAAAAAAAATATTTTTTTAAAATAAATGGTAACCCTGGAAATTACTTTCTGGGTTCAGGGAACCCCTGCTAATAATTCTATATCAACAGCCCAAAGTACATTATTGTGAAGGTCACTGGGAAGAATGCTCTTTATATTTGTGGTCACTGGAAAGAATTCCTCCTTACAGGTAGCTAAAAAATAAAAATTGTGGTCAGTGGTTACTAATCCACAATCTCTGGAGGATCCCTGGTTGGCAATGGCTGGCTTAAAATATTGAAAGCAATAGAAGATGCTTGTTACTTGCTTTTTAAGGATTGCACTATTTTGGACATTGTCCTTAAAGTGATTTTGTCACTTTTGAGACAAGTATGTGGACTGCCTTTGTTGGTCCTTTTTTGAAAATGCTAACCACCCGGCTGGGTCTAGCTTAAAAGCTATCTCCACCTTTTGCATCATGTTTCATGTTACACCTATATTTTGGGTGTAGCATGAAACCTCGTCATAGTCCACAGCCCACTACTTGCAAACATCCCCCCCAATTACAAAATCCCAGGGGTTCTTCTTCCTGCTGCCTCCTGTCAAGTTTGAATTCTGCATGTGCACTGCAGCGTCATTCAATCACAGAGAGTTCTAAAAGAAAAGACTACTACCATGGCAGAGGGACTGTAGTTTTCAATGGAGCACAAGGACGACAATGTCAGTACATTGATACTTCATCCAGCTCGGTATGGAGACTGAGTTGGAGGAAAAGTCTGCAGGACCCAGAGCAATGCACCCTTGATCCACTGATTGCAATTGCAATGCTTTGCAAGTGAAAAAAAAAAAAAGAATAAATGCTTATTCTTGCTTTCTGCAATATGAGTGCATTTATTTTTATTTTTTTTGCAAAAAGTGGAATTCACCTTTAAATACTTTTCAGCCACAGAACAAGACATGCTGTAAATCAGGGATTTCCAAGAATTCCAGTACAGGGGCCATATTGTATATTTTACTAATTTTCATGGAGCAATAAAATAAATTTTTAAAGGAATTAATAAACATGCTAGGTGAGAAAACTTAAAGTGAAGTTCCACCCAAAAGTGGAAGCTCCGCTTATCTGCCTCCTCTAGCCCCCCCCCCCGTGCCACATTTGACACCTTCCGGGTGGGAGGAGGGAGCGGGTACCCGTTTTTGACAGGTACCTGCTGCCGCTTCTGAGAGATCTCGCCACGGCGAGATCACACTGAAGTTCGCCCCCCCGTACTCCTTCCCCCGCCGCCGGGCCACTCAGAAAGCACAGCGCTTCTTGCATGCACAGTAGGGAGCCGGCTGTGAATCCGCAAAGCTTCACTGCTGGTTGCCCTTACAGGCAATGGTGGTGGGAACGCACCCGAGAGCCGATGGAAACATCGGCAGGAGTGCTGACATTGCTTGATTCCAGGACATGTAAGTGTCCTAATATTAAAAGTCAGCAGTATGTATAAATTATGGTAGCTGCTGACTTTTCATTTTTTTGCTGGGGGGGGACTTCGCTTTAATTTCAGAAGCTCCCTGTCATGTTAGAAGTCCCTTCTCCACATCAGAATCCCCCCTTCAGATAAGAGATCCCTTTTTACATCAGAAGCCCTCCATCTCTTCAAAGCCCCCCTTACAAATCAAAGCCCCCCTTGCATTGGAGTTCCTATCAGAGTTCCCCCATACATCAGGGTCCCTATCAGAGTTCCCCCATACATCAGGGTCCCTATCAGAGTTCCCCCATACATCAGGGTCCCTATCAGAGTTCCCCCATACATCAGGGTCCCTATCAGAGTTCCCCCATACATCAGGGTCCCTATCAGAGTTCCCCCATACATCAGGGTCCCTATCAGAGTTCCCCCATACATCAGGGTCCCTATCAGAGTTCCCCCATACATCAGGGTCCCTATCAGAGTTCCCCCATACATCAGGGTCCCTATCAGAGTTCCCCCATACATCAGGGTCCCTATCAGAGTTCCCCCATACATCAGGGTCCCTATCAGAGTTCCCCCATACATCAGGGTCCCTATCAGAGTTCCCCCATACATCAGGGTCCCTATCAGAGTTCCCCCATACATCAGGGTCCCTATCAGAGTTCCCCCATACATCAGGGTCCCTATCAGAGTTCCCCCATACATCAGGGTCCCTATCAGAGTTCCCCCATACATCAGGGTCCCTATCAGAGTTCCCCCATACATCAGGGTCCCTATCAGAGTTCCCCCATACATCAGGGTCCCTATCAGAGTTCCCCCATACATCAGGGTCCCTATCAGAGTTCCCCCATACATCAGGGTCCCTATCAGAGTTCCCCCATACATTAGGGTCCCTATCAGAGTTCCCCCATACATCAGGGTCCCTATCAGAGTTCCCCCATACATCAGGGTCCCTATCAGAGTTCCCCCATACATCAGGGTCCCTATCAGAGTTCCCCCATACATCAGGGTCCCTATCAGAGTTCCCCCATACATCAGGGTCCCTATCAGAGTTCCCCCATACATCAGGGTCCCTATCAGAGTTCCCCCATACATCAGGGTCCCTATCAGAGTTCCCCCATACATCAGGGTCCCTATCAGAGTTCCCCCATACATCAGGGTCCCTGTCAGAGTTCCCCCATACATCAGGGTCCCTGTCAGAGTTCTCCCTTTCATAAGTTTCCCTATCAGAGTTCTCCCTTTCATAAGTTTCCCTATTTGAATCTTCCCTTACATAAGGGTCCCTATCAGAGTTTCCCTACACATCAAGGTCCCTATCAAAGTCCCCTATTACATGAGGGTCCCTATCAGAGTCTTCCCTTCCATAAAGGTTCCTATCAGAGTTCCCATATACATCAAGGTCCCTATCAGAGTCTTTCCTCACATAAAGGTCCCTATCGGAGTTCCCCAAACTCAGGGTCACTATCGGTATCTTCCCCTTACACATGGGTCCCTATCAGAGTCGTCCCTATCAGAGTTCCCCCGTACATTAGGTTCCCTATCAGAATTCACCCATGCTGTACATCAAGGTTCCTAACAGAGTCTTCCCTTACAGTAGGGTTCCCATCAGAAGAGCAGACTAACTGGTCTGCATCCTCAGTCTGTGAGTCAGAGAATACGATACTGATCCTAGCTTTGGACTGGTTAAAATCTCATAGAGGGCCATAGTTTGGAGACCCCTGCTGTAAATGAATGTCAAAATAGTGTCCAAATTCCTCATCTCTATATTTGTTCCAGGTCCACGACCCAGAAAGCATTAAAACTAAAGCTTCATCATGACAGCCAGGGAGCTAAAATATAAGATCAGCAATGGCAGCCCCTATGCTTTACTTTTGACAGTCACTTTAACTTTACTAATTTGCACATTCTAATAAAACATTGGATGTATTTGCTTTTCTGTACACGCAATGACTTAAATTGGTAATTTTTCTTTTGCAGCCAGAATCATTTAGAAAGTCTTCTAAAATAAAACGGGACAAGGAAAAGCATGGTTGTAAAGGCTGTCGAGAAACCTTTAACTCGATTACAAAAAGAAGACATCACTGCAAGCAGTGTGGGGCGGTGAGTAATGGAGAATGCATTTGATTTTCTGTTATCACTTGCAGACAGATTCATTAGGCCATATTGCAGCTTCTTGTCACATGGAACAGCTAGGCTGCTATCACCATTTGCTGATACTCAGAGCTCAGGTCCTTAATGTGCTACTAGCGGGGCCATCTTTTAATATTGATTGGACCCTGGGCATACATTTTCTTCCCCCCCCTAATCCACTTATCAACTATTTACGGGCAACGTGGGCTGAAAGGGCAGCTGCTTTGGGCCCTACTGCAAAGACTGGGCCCAGGGCAGCTGCCCCTTTTGCCCTGCGTTAAAGAAGGCCCTAGCTACTAGGCACATGAGCGATATGGCTGCTTCAGTGGTGCTTGTCAGTTTTGGGGCTAGATTACTAGCTTGCTGTCCTTCAGATTCAGAAAATATATATTAACAAGCACAGGGGTTAAGGAGCACAGGGGTTAAGGAGTCTGGTAGCCAGATACAGGAGATGAATAGAGGAATTAAAATAAAAATCAAGATTTTCAGTTGTTATGCCTATCGGATAGCCAGTGCCTGGTTTCAATAATTTTCTAACCAGAATTGTCTTTTTTTTCATCTGGTAGTCTTACAAGCAACATCACTTTAAGTCCTAGGGTAAGAACACTCAGTCTGTACTTTATAAAGGCGCAGCGTTGTTCCCCTGGAATAAGAAATTTGTTGAGACCCTGTTCACACTATCGCGTTGTGGGAACGCGCATGTATTCGTGAGTGTTACTGTAACGCAAAGCATTCACTCTGAATGGTATCCTAACGCTCTTCGCTTTCAAAAAGAGGTGCGGGTCTCATTTTTGTGCGTTGAAGTGCAAGCCAGCCCATTCATTTAGAATCGCATGAAAAAAAAAATTGCTTTAAAGGTAAGATAGGAGGTAAATCTTAGAACTAAAGAACACCTCCCCTCTCTTCATCTCCATTACATGGAGGTTAAGGTGTTCTGTAGCCCAAATAAAAGAGCTGTCTGAAAACAGTGCAGCAGAGGTAGAGAGCACAGAAAGTTATAAGCTTGCTGGATGTCTGGCAGGATCAACAAGTTTTTGTTTGCACAGATATAACAAAGCACTTTCAATGGTATATTTAACATACCAAAAATAGGTATTCATTGTTAGCGTTTGTATGTGTTTTAATAGTAAACTCCTTTTTGGTCCTTTTTCAAACAGGTCTGTTCTTTTTTTTTTTTTTTTTTTTTTTCTCTCCATTGTTTTTGTCTGATATGTACTTTTTGCTGCTTGTAGGCCATTTGTGCAAAGTGTTCAGAATTCAAGCACGTTGCGGAAAACAATCGTCATAATCGTGTTTGTAAAGACTGCTTCTCTCCAAACTCTGCGGCGTCTAGTCCCGGGGGAACTGACATCCCAGAAATTAAGAAGAAAGCTAATGTAGAGGTAATCTTTCAGGAAGCCACTAACAGGATATTAATTAAAGCAGTGTGGTGTTATGGCATCAATCCAATAATAGAATTGCTTCTTACCACTTCATTAGCGGCTCTTGTATGACTTAAGTTCTTTAGCGACAGTTTTCATTAACAAGTTTTAATGATGGATGCTAAATCGAAAAAAGTAGCTTTGATAGAAAAAATATATTTAAACCACTATTTTTGTTTTGTGAAAAAAAAAAAAAATTCAACCCAAGTTAGGTAATTAATGGCAATAGGCATGTGTTTTATGCTTTATTGCTTTCACAGTTAATTATACTAGTGTCTGTCCGCTCTGTTGTATTATGTAGCTCTTTGAAGTCAATGGGAAGGCACTGGCTGGCAGTTGTTGTGAGATATTCCGATGCAAAATTCGCCTTCAGCTGTTTAAAAAAATGTAAATAAAAAAATCAGGCATTCAGGAGGTGACAGTATCACCTCCTGAATGCCTGCAAACCTCCTCAGTGCTGCCTCTGAAAAGCAAACATGGATTTATTTGCGGGAGGATGGTGGCATTTAACACTGCTGCCAATGTGAAAAGTGCCTATAATAGACTGTTGGATTTTTTTTTTCTACAGGATATTGTTTACCGCCAAAAGAATTTTTGAATTCCTCATAAAGTGCATGGTCACCTATTAAAAAAATAAATAAAACTCCTAGCCCCCCTTTTTATCCACCACAGTGCCTCTAGCTGTGCCCCCCTTCCTGCAGGTTTGTACCTACCTTGTCTGAAAGTGCTGCATTCTGAACCGTTTGCAGCCCAACTGGTAATTAATCTAGTGCTGGGTTGCCCATGCCTGAACAATACATTTTTAAAAAGTTGAATGTGATTTTGGCCCTGTAGTATAGGTATGTCTCATTCAAGTATGTTGGTTAGTGTGCATATGCAGGAGAACCAGTGCTAACTTTACACTGACTAGCCTGCAGAGAGAGTGGGAGGGTATTACATATATTGCTATTTTTTCAGGACAAACAATGCTTCCTTTTGATAATATTGTCTGGCATAAAAAGGTATTTTATGCAATCTGTAGACAAAAAGATGTAAAAAAAAAAGCTTAATAATGTTTTTTTCTTCTTTTGAAATCTTCCTATTGGGGCTATGAACAACAATAAACACTTAGTGTTTGTTACCCTAAAAAAAAGGGATCTTGTTCCCTAAAAACATGTTATACAGCACAGTGCTTGTGCTGTGTAATTTCTCCCACTGTATCACCTGAAATACCTGGTTGATTCTGCCTGGTTCTACCCCCCCCCCTGCAAACTGACCACGGTCTATCATGGCTTCTGAGCCCTGACACCGTGGTCAGTTTACGTGCCTTTGTCATCCGCAGCTATCTGCAGCTCTCCTGTGTCCTCCCCTGTCCTCCTCCCTCCACCCCTCCCCTCCCTGCTGGTCAGCTCTTACCAGTGCCCTCCCCGCTGCTACAAAACAATGTGATGGTAATACAATAGCCTCTGTTCGATAACAACATGTCTGTGCTCTATAAAAAAATATGTGGATTTGTACATTATATCAGAGCGGCGCTCACATGACTCCTCGGCTCTCTCCTCCTCTCCTCCCCTCCTCCTGGCCTACATCAGCGGCCGTTCTCGGCCCCTCCCACTGTAGCTGTCAGCCTGGGAGAGCGGAGAGCAGAGGAGTCATGTGAGCGCCGGTAGACGCTGTGAAATAAGGTAGAAATCACCATATTTTTTATGAAGCAAAGACATTGGGGCACATGTTGTTATCTAACAGAGGCTATTGTATTAACATGACAAAGTGGCTTTACATCCATTTTACATTCACATCCACAAAAGCTCATGTCCTTTTCCATTTTGGCTTCAATTTAACAACAAATTCCATAACTTGGCAAAGTTTGCCGTGCGACAAGAGTGCTGCAAGTACACCAAAAAGCGAGGTTAAAAAATGTGCCGCGCTCTACTCCACAAAAAGTTATGAAGCTTCTTTGGGACGTATGTCGCACTTAGAGCAGCCTATTCAAGGGAATAGGCTGCTCTGTGTGACAAGCCGAAACGCTCCAAGACACCCGAAGAAAAAAAGTGTGGAGGAATGAGAGTTCCTGCTATGCGGAGATGTGAATAGAGCTTGATGGTGTCTCTGTCCACTCCCTTCTATGTATTTCTATAAAGATGGGCAAACACTATGCAATCTAATTGTACAATCTCTGTACAGTTTTTTTAGATTTACCAAAACTGTGGAATAGGACGACCCATCTGAACAAACTATTCTATTTGTATCAAATCAGGCAGGCCCTTACACTATATAGCTGATAGTAGATCTAAAGAAGATTGTACAATCAGATTGTACAAAAAGTGGGTGGAAATGAAACAAGAGGTGGTAATGAGGGAGGTGTGGTCCAGACTGGTAAGCACGCCCTATCATGCCCTATTCTGTGATCCAGCAAGACAGTGCATGATGGAATATGACCTACAAGAAGTGATAGAATCCGAATGCATTTTTTTAAAAACTCGAAAAGATAGATGAAACTTCAAAACTGTTATAGATGAGGTAAGGGAATGAAAAGCACATTGGCTGGGACAGAAAGGACATTAAAAGACTTCTATCTATTAAGAAAAGTGAAATTCTGCCCGAAAAGGTGAACTTAGCCTTTAAACCACTTCCCACAGAGAACTCACATAGAATAGTGTTTTCCACAGCACAACACAATCAGCATTAATAAACAAACCCTCTAATCAGCATAGCGGTGATATCACAACCCCAGTCAATGTTTATCATCTGCCAAAGACTATGGGGTTGATATATTAAAAATGGAGAGTGCAAAATCTGGTGCAGCTGTGCATAGTAGCCATTCAGTTTCTAACTTTTAGTTTTAGTAAATCAACCCCCATGTGTTCCTTGATATTCCCGTTTTGCCAAATATTTGCCTTTTAGGTATAATGGCCTTCTGAGAGTACTGTAATAATGGAGTGCTATTAGAGATGAGGGTTAACTTGTTTTCTGCAAAACTTTCTAGAGTGTTCTTCAGACATCCTATAGTGTGCTGTCCATAGGTGGGAGGGGATTGTGGCATTCAACAGACTTCTCCTGGCCAATCAGTAGACTGCGAGTGCGTATTAGAAGATACAAGAGACTTCTTAGAGGCATATAGCCTGCCATTGATTTGTGGAAGTGCCTGGCAGGGAATTGTTGCTTGCAACATACTATTCCTGGCTGATCAGGAGACTGCAAGTGGGTAACAGGAGATACAAGAGACTGCTCAGAGGTTGTAGTGGTCTCCATGAACAGTTGCTCTTTATCCTGTGGCAGTGCCCACACACAGCTTCCTTGCAGGTCTCCTTTCCTGGTCAATGGTCATGGGAGCGTCATGTGATTGCTCGATGCTATGCTAGTCATATTGTGAGATCTTATGATATTATGAGAACAGCTGTGCCTTCTTAATTGACAAAATACCTGCATGTCTCACTTCCATTATAAATCCCCCAAAAAATGTTTTTTTTTCTTTATTTTAGAACAGTAGGTGAATCAGATTATTCTTGTATACCAAAGCCAACTGTGCATCCAAATCTACTGTTCAGCAGCACAGATGTGGCATAATCTGTACAGTGCACAGAAAACTGACCTCTAAGTAGGGCTTAGAGCAATGGTAAAGGATAACCAGCATAGGTGTGCGCAGCTTTATTAATTAGGGTGTGCACTCTAAAGCTCAAACACATATGTATATATATGACTCCAGCACATTGATCTCCCTGTCGGCACATTGGAGGAGAAGTGTGTAAACACTTCTCGTATGACAGAGCCAGTAAGAGGGAGATTTTTCCCATCTTCCTGCTGAAACACAGAGCGATTATGCTAATGTGCATGGGGTGATTAGAATGTGCCCGGGCACACCTGGCACACCCTGTGCGCATGCCTACGATAACCAGCCAGGTTATAGTGAGGTGGGCTAAAAGAAACCAGAAAGCCCCGCACTAAGCCAGTGGAAAGAACAGTAAAGTGTTCTTAAAAGAAAAGGCATATGCATGCATCATAACAAATCACAGAAATAAGTGATGAAAGTAAGACCTGTCGATACCTTCTGTTTTTTTAAGGCTTTTCTGTTCTTCACATTGGTCTGGGGATGGGGGGCTTTTTGGTTCCTTTAGTCCACCTTACTAAGAGATGAACAACAAGCACAATCACGAACCTCTAATTTATTTCTGTTGTCCTAAGAGAACATGTGGTGAGACACATGACGTGGAGCCTACGTCAACCGACAGAAGCCTCACTCAACACGTGTGAGGAAGCATGATGCACCATTGTATAGTGAAACCTTTTCTTTTAGCTTTTGGCAGTACCTGTAAAACAATTTAGAGTGTGAAAGTAAACCTGGATAAGCATTTGGGCCATGACCTCACATGAAGGAATATGGCTTACAGACTTGGCTATAAAAAAAGAGAATTGTGTGGCTACAATGTGGTTTGGTTCATCAGGGGCATAGATTCTGGTGAATTTAATTGGACATACATCATAGCCTGAACACCATTTTTAGGCCTTGTTCATTAAGTTAGCTCAGAGTTCTGTGATTCATAGAAACCAAACAGATTTCCTTGATCTGGCTAAAGTACTGTAGTTTTTTTGAATGTACCGAAAATCTGTAGTTAAAAAAAAAAACCTTTCGTTTTAGTAATAACACTAAGAGATTTCAGAATGGAGGGCTTTCATATTGCCTCACACTGAGATCTGGGAGCTACTCTAATAATAAACTTGAACATTTCTAAGTACATAGCTAAATAGAATACAAGTGGATGTAAACCCACTCTCATCCTTTCTAAACTACTGCCATAGTGGTTATGTATAAGGATATACATGTCTCCTGCATGTATCCTTACCTGTCAATAAGGATGAGCTCAGGCGTGTTCGCAAACAGCACGTGCAGAGCCCGCCATGAAGTCGCCACTGCACAGCGCTAATCACAAGAAAAAGACGTTGTCCCGATGCGCGGCTGCAGAGATCGGGAAGTGTCTCACTGCCTGTGATTAGCTCTCTGCACGCGCTGTTTGCGAACACGCCTGAGCTCATCCTTATGCTGTCAAATGTCTCCCCTCTGTCTGTTATGAGACCCGAAAAACTGCAGATTCTATGGGTGGGTCTGTTGTCCGCAGCTCGGTGGGTGGAGTCGTGATGTCAGTAGACTCCCCGCCCACCTCTACACTCCCCTTGTCAACATGCATTTTCTCCTGTGTATTTCTTACACTGAACTTCTGCTAAGATCACGAACATCCAGTCAAAACCCAGAAAGGTCACCATATGACTTCAGCATGCCCAATCATGCCGAGGTGTGGAACAGCCAATCCTGGGAGAGCTGGAGAAAAAGTATGAGGGGATCTGAAGTACACAGAATTTGTCTCTGAGGCTGGTGCCTGAGATATGTAAATTACCTGTCACTAACAGCAAGGGGGAGAAACAGACTCCTATTTCTCTGTCCATTTTTATCTCACTGAAAAAAAGATAAGAGGACTTCTCAGAGCTGGATTAACTATTTTTTTGGCAAGACTGGGCACAGATGACATGAAATCCTACACTGTACAAGGTGCAAGGCTTAATTAAAAAAAAAAATTCAGGTTTACATCCACTTTAATTTAATCAGTCACGACAATAGATTCTTTATGGTTGTGTTAAAACTGATGGTGGACTAGATCAGGGGTCTCCATACTTTCCAAACAAAGTACCAGTTTACTGTCCTTCAGGCTTTAGGGGAGCCGGATTGTGGACAGTGGAAGTAAAAAATGCCCAGGCATCACTGAGAGTAAACAATGCCCCATCGTTGGTTTTAGTGGGAGGAATAGTGCCCCATTGTTGGCATCAGTGAGGGGAATAGTGCCCTATCTTTGGTGTCAGTGAGAAATTGTGCCGCATCATTTGTGTCTGTGGAGGGAATAGTGCCCCAAGGGCTGGATAAAGGCAGGCAAGGGGCCACATCTGACCCCCAGGGCACAGTTTGGAGACCACTGGACTAGAGTAACATTAAAAGAGGAGTATGGCCAAAGCTTTTTTGAATTGATAGAATTTCGAACAAAGCAGGATGGAAAACTTTTCTCGAATGAACAAACAGTATACTCGGTTTTCATTCAGTAAAGTCCATTCATTCCAAAATCAAATGTTAAAAGCAAACAAAATCTTTTGAACGACATTCAGATATTCTTAGACTTTTTGTACGAATTTCTTTAAAGCAAGCCATAGATGATGCAATTTTCTTACCTGGTTGAAAATTGAGGGGGGGGGGGGGGAGAACACAATGATTAATGCTGGCGGCTATAGCCACTGTCAGTAATCACATGCAAAAAGACAACAGGCTGTTTGTACTGAAGTTGATCGATGGATCATCTTCAATACAACCAGCCTGCCCTGAGATGGATGGAATCTGGGCCAAATCCCTGCTGAACTGGCTGGGATTCAATCTATCTATGGCCAGCTTTAGACTTTTCCTAAGCATTTTTTGTTCAAATTTCTTTCCATATATGGCCAGCTTAGCCATATAATAGCCTCAAAGGAAGACATAAGGTTACTCTGTTTACCGTGGTTTTGTCCCAATATAATGATAATGCTATGTGATGTTACAGGTTGCAGGTAGACAGGATCTTTTAAGGCACAAGCCTTTCTTCACAGTACATCTGTCATAATTGCTGGGCTATTCAAAATGAGCTTACAGCAAAAGCATACCTAAGCAGGAGATACCTTTACTGAAAACGGAATGTCAGATTGATCAGCAGATCCAGTGGTATAGGCAGCTAACATTAGAAGTCAGTCTCCATAGTGGTCAGTGAGCTTGCCCTTTATAATGTATCAGAATATTGGTTTGGGACATGGCAGGGCCAAACTTAAACTTAAAATAGGCATACAGTATAATTTATATGCCAAAATACCTCAATCTACAAATCACTTTTACTGTAGATTGATAAAGCTAGTAAGTTAGTCAGCAATATAGAGATCAAAATGATGGCATCACAGCACAAGTTGTATTGTCATGTATTGGAACCACTCGTTTTAACAAATTAGGTTTAGCAAGAGAGATGCGTTAAGCTACAAATTAACATATAGCATTACAATAACTTTTTTTTTTTTAAATAATCTCTTTATTATTTTAAGTCACAAAAAGGTGCAGGCCGTCCTGGACAACAGATGTTTTTACGAACAGTATCCCCAACCAAAACGGGGGGAAAAGAAAATATACTATAGGAATTTAGCAAAAAATGAAAGGTGGGTGTTAGCTCGTGTTAGATTCAGTACCAGAATATTAAATAAAGACAATCGATCCATGTCCCCTCAATTATCAGGATGGAATCAAGGATGCCCTACCCCATCTCCTAGTCGGTCCCTATTATATACGATCACTAAACATTATAATAACTTTATTCCTTATAGTGGTTGTAAACCTCAAAGATAAAATATGAAAAAGCTTATCCTTCCATATTGAGTACTTGTCTCTAAAGTACAAAGTGTGGTTTCTCTATGCTGTTTGGTTCCTCTTTTATCGGCATGAGTCACTTCTGGCAGCTTTTCCAGACACCAAGAGTTACATTGATGATGTGGGAGGGAGCTGCAGCACTCAGCCTGTGACTCATACCCACAGCTATGCTTGTTCTCCTTACTGTGTGAAGGTGGGTGTGTCCCTTCCCTCCATTCGGGGCTCAGAGTTGTTGGCTGTGTGAAGACTACAGATCTTTCCCCTGCTCCTAGAACTAAGAAGAAATCATTTTCTGTTTATTTTCAGAATGATCTACATAGAATAAATGGCTGCAGATACACAGCTACAACTTTTGTAGGAGGATTTTTCTCATCTGTGTGTCACCTGAGGCCAGTCACCGCACTGGGTACATGCCAGGGTTTATAACCACCTTAATCTAACATTTAAAAGGAAGCCTTGACTGAAAAATAGTATCATCCTCCTCCCCACCCCCAAAAATCCTACCTCTAAAGACAAAGTCCATCTTGGGCGAAAAAAGTAAGTAAAGCACTGCCCTGACACCTATAGAGATAAAAAAAAATGCTCTTGCTAAAGTACTCACCCTCCAGCACTGGCCTCTGCAGACCCACCCACCTACTGATCCAGAGCTGGTTCTCCATTGGGTTGAATGATGTCATTCAGCTTGCTTTGATTGAGCTCATGATGTCAAAGGAAAAAAACTTTGTGTAGCGCTCTGTAGGCTGGATCCAAGGTGTAGTTGTCATGAAACAGACAGTTCCAACCAATCGTAATGGATAATCATAAAGTATTTAATACCATCATAATAGAGAATATGACACAAGTATAAAATGAATTAATTGCAGTAACAATGATGTGATGAATGGTGTTGTGCATCAGTGTTACCAGTGCTGACTTCAAAAACTTCGGGAGAGGGGTTAGCAATCATCCGAAGGGCCCGCTGGTGTAGCATAGGGCGGGGCGCTAATGGCCATGCTGGGGAGGATGGAAATCCAGTCCACTGTGAAGAGACCCAAGGCCTCTGCTGGCTGGTGCCAGGTGTGTGGATACTTCCAGGGGGGAAAAGGCACTGCAGATGGCAATGGAGTGTAAAGCCGTTTGTGCCCACAAGGTGCCAGTGGATCTTATAGCCTGGGACCAGATTGTGGCAGGAAAGCACAGGGACTTGATGGAGCTGAGGAGAGCCGACGCGCCTGGATGACGTCAGCGACATGCCTGCGATTGCAAGGGGAAGGAAGTCCTGAGTCAGCCGTGGAACACAAGCACAATTGCTGTTGTTGTGGCTACATGTTTCCCACTCCTGTGCTTTGACATTGCCATCTGCGGTACCTTTTCCCCCCTGGAAGTATCCACACACCTGCCACAAGCCAGCAGCGGCCTTGGGTCTCTTCACAGTGAACCGGATTTCCGTCCCCCATGCTACACCAGCGAGCCCTTCGGATGATTGCTAACCCCTCTCCCAAAGTTTTTGAAGTCAGCACTGGTAACATTGATGCACAACACCATTCATCACATCATTGTTACTGCAGTTGTTTTTAACCCTTCATTCATTTTATACTTGTGTCATATTCTTCATTATGATGGTATTAAATACTTTATGATTATCCATTACGATTGGTTGGAACTGCCTGTTTCATGAAAACGACACCTTGGATACAGCCTACAGAGCGCTACACATAGTTTTTTCCTTGTTCTTTTACATTGTTCCAGTGTCATTGTCAGCTGCACTGGGCTAGAACCCTCATCAATCACGGATTGTTTATAATAATTTTCACTTGACCCACAGCCTTGTAGCGCTTCAGGACTACTTTTGTATCTCCCAGGATGTCAAAGGCCGACCTCTCTCTAGCCATTGGCTCAGTGGAAAATTCTACATAGAGTGGCCACATGTCTTTAAGTGGTGCCCGTTCTTTGCTATATTCAGGATGCACCCAGGTCTCAAAGAGTAAGATCAAACGCTAAAAACAAAAATCCAGGCACCCAAACCAGAGGCCAAGTAAAAAGTCAAAAAGAAAAATTATATGTACCGTGGCCGTTGCTGTCCAAAACTCATAGACAAATGAGGACAAAAGATATAATCAAAGGGGTGAACAACGCTGATCAGCAGACATAAAAAGGACCCTCAGAGGCAAAGTAAAATGTAGACCATCAATTGACTGCTGTATGCCTTGGTGAACATTTTATTATTTTTTTAACAATAATAAAACATTTTTAGTTTGCCTCTGAGGATCCTATTTATCTCTGCTGATCAGTGCTGTTCACTCCTTTGATTTTATCTCAAAGAGCAAGAGAACCTGTGATGTCCCTTTCCCAAAGACACCTGAAAGTTTTTTTTTTTTTTTTTTTTAATGAGCCAGTGTGTGCTGCAGTGGTGGAGAAAGGGGGAAATGGAGGGGAGTAATCCTGAGCCCAAATTTGAGCTTTATCCTCTAATACTTAACTATAACCCTGACCTTTTATCTAACAATAAGTGAACCTCTAGAGGAACATCCTTACCTTGTTGGGTTCTGCAGCTCATTTGAGATTACCACTTTTTTATGGAAAGGAGATAACCCAGTTTGATTCTGGATTTTGCCACCGTCTGCACTGTGACTGATACTTTTCTAACTTTTGATGTCATTTTTCCAGCAACTCTGCTCTTTATATCAACTATGATGTGTATAAACAGACTTCTTAATAAACGTCTTCAAAGCCATCATTCACTCTGCTGGCACATTTTTATAGTATAGCCTTGACAGTCAATGCTTTTAGAGATTTAACAAACAACTTCAGGTTGAAGTGATAAACACTTTTTAACTGCTTACTTCAGAAAAAGCTTTTGAGGAAAGTTTGTAATGGAGAGAAGAATTGGTTTTATCTTGCACATGATAACTCTAAACTAGAACACATTTCTAAATGTGCCCTAAAGGCATTTTCAGCAGCAAGAATTATACAAATTTTCTTTAAATTAGCACATTTTGCACTTTTTGCTGGAAACATAAAAAATGTAAATGCCGACAGGTTATGACAAAGCACTCTGAGTAGGGCCGCTTGCCAAAAAATAGTGCATAGTTCAATTATTAATAAGTCAGTAACAAAGTCACATACATTTTTCAGCCAAATGGTCAAGTTTGAAGAGTCCTTTCTTTCAAACTGGTTATTCCTTTTTTTTAGGTTTTTTCACTTCAAAAAACCATTGTAAGGAATCTCAAACTCTGTGAATGAACTAAGAATGCAGCAGAAAGATTGAGACTTTTGCTGCTCCATCTTAAGGCACGAGACTTTATAACACAAGGAACAGAACTTAGATGACTAGTTGTAAGATTTTTCTATTGGAGAATTGGTTGTTTGGCACCAGGGAGTCTACCCACAGATTTAACCTCCATTTTTTATGAACTATCCCTTTATACTGCATTTCAGATTCTCAGTGGTACATACATGTACTCCATGCTGGTTTTAACAACGATATGACTTGGAGACTTGCTTATAGATAAAATGTATTCACTCAGATGTAAGCACTCAATTACTGTACTATGTACAGGTCGACAAGGATGGGTCCTGAAAGGGAGATATGTTTCCCCATTTGGGTTGTGGTCCCTTTGAAGGGGGTGACTTGTAAGTATGTTTGAGTATTCAAGGGTACTCACCCATGCATAGTAAGGGGTTCCAGGGTAGTCCACTTGCAGAGGAGAGGATTACAGCCCTCTCAGGATTGGTAAGTCCTTGTTTGTGATTTCAAAGTTGGAGGGGATAATCCACCTGCAAGAGAAGCCTAAAGAGGAACAGGAAGCCTTTAGCAGGGGTCTGTGAAATGGACTGTGTAGCAGCACACAGCTGAGTGAACAGTGTGGACTGGCTGACTAAGGCACAGTTACTAAACAGCCGAGACCTCCTCTTTGGGACCCAGGGCAGGCGTGAACTTTCAAAAAACCTGTTAAAGGTCAAGTGAAACTGTTGGTGAGCCAATGTTTTTTTTTCCATTATACCAATGTTGGGGACTATTTTTCATTTGTTTGCTGAAGAAGGCTGTTTAGCTTGCTGGGTTTTTTTTGTTTTTTGGGGGGGTTTTTCTTTTTTGAAAATGCAATAAAGACTGTTTGCTGTTACAAATGGGTGGCTGGTGATCTTGGGCTTCCCAGATTACAACTAGCATTTAATCAGAGAAACTCTAAGCGCAGTAAACCTTCTTAAATAATTCATCGTCCTAAAGTTGGTACAAAAGGGTTAACCTTAAGAGGGTTGGTTATTTAGACATTTTATTACACAGAGAATTTAACTTACATTTGGGGAAAGAATTTGCTTTAAAGACAAAGTCTATGTATAAATGTATTTCATACTTTGTCCATAATACTCTGTGAAGAGTATCCAGTTACATGAGCAGGGCAATGCGGACTCTTGGAAAACCTCAATACAATGTCTTGTTGCCAATTACTGCTGACAGTTCCGTGAAAGGAGAAGCAGCACACTGATACACCTATCAGCATGCTCTTTGCTAGCTCATGAGCACAGCTGATTGGCTCCCTCCAAGAGGCTAATACCAGGTCCAATTAAGGTTATTACACTTCTTGCATTAAAAAAGAGTAATGATACATTAAGGACTACAAAGCTACATTTATTTATGCTGTTTACTGTATATATGCCTGGAGTTTTGCTTTAATGTTAATAAAATGGCTTTTATTGAATATCTATATGTTATATCCATTTTGAAGAGGAAATGGAATATATTCGTGTTTGGACTGCCAGCATCCTAAACATACACCTACTCCGTAGTGCAGGATTGGAGCAGACTTCTTGGACTTAATCATTTTATAGTAAAAGGCAATATAATGCCACTTTTATTAATACAAAACATAAAAACGTGTTTATATATAGACATAGCCAACAAGGCAAATAATGTAAAACACACAGTACAAAATTAGACAAAATGGTGATACATCAAAACATATTTGTCAAACTCAACAAACGGCAAGTATGCGCTGTGCTGCCAGAGACGAGCTGTGGTCAGTCAATAGGGATTTCTTGCGTATAGCGCAACATATTTCGGAATGAACAATGCGTATTCCTTCATCAGGGAAGATTATGTCTGGGTGACTTTAATTCTCATTGTCTGAAACATAGTTGCATGATAATCATACTGTAAAGCACGATGTGAACATAGCAAGCAATATAAGAGTATATATTTGGTATATAATATATGTGACCATTCTAATACTCACATGATGATCCACAGCACAATAAACAAAAAAGGAAACACAAGCAATAAAATCAATGGGGACTCCCAAAGTGACTGAAGCAGTCCGCAGAGCAGCAGATGGGTGGGCGTGCACCCCAGGATGAGCAAGCTGCAAACATTCACAAGAAATGCCCTGTAGGCTACACCAGCCAAAAAAGGTATCAATATCTAAAGCAAAAAAAGCAATTGGAAGAGCTTATTAACACATACTTCCTAAACTTAAATATCAGCAGACAGAGTGAATGTTGCATAGAAATAAGATAGGGGAATCGGGTATCTCATCACCCCACCATAGAGTACATTACCTTTCAACACACTAATGCAGATAACCACACCATGGCAGCAATGCTTAATGAGAGACATGCCTGTCAGGGGTGTGTGCTTATATAGGGAGTATTCCTCAGGGAGAGCCAATAAGCCATGGGGAGGAGGTGTTGGAACCCTGACATCAAAGATGCCGCCAATCAGAGCGACTCAGGACAGGGAAAAGGTGGTTCTCTGATGCAAGGGCGCGCGGCACAGCCCCTGATCATCCAGCGGGATATTGTCCCCCGTCAGATCGTCACCAGCGCAAAGAATTCCCCTGCAGCATAGGAGCTCCCCCACACAAAATGGTCGTGTGGATAGCAGGAAGTGTAAACCCCCAGTGCCATCCACCGGCCACAAGCGGGTGAAGCCTACCCGTGGTGTAAGCAAAAGACTGTACAGGGGACACGCACATCGCCATCTAGCAGATCTGCGGGCCATGACAGTTATAGTGAGCAATAAATGATTCAAAAACCACAATGGAGAAACATACAAGAACAAAAAACAGTGATTGATTAAGCAAAAATTATATAGATGGAAAAAGCAAACAGGGAAAGGAAGAAAAAATATAAAATATAATGGGAAAGAAAATAGCCAAGGATATGGAAAACAGGCTCAAGCAGATCTAAAATGAAAGATTAATCATTAAAGAAATCTGTATATGGTATTATATTTAGCATGGGGGTCCCAGGATGTCATGTCATAGGGGCACACAGCAATGTCGCAAAGCATTAATTCCTCTGGAGTTCAAGACTCTCAATACCAGAAATTAGAGGTTCATCTCGCATCCCCCTGACATAAAACCAAGGAGGAAGGGCTTGAGTGGCAGGGTGGCCTTGAGGTTGAAAAGTTCACATGGTAGCAGTTGCTTATTGAGATCGCCACTTCTGTGGCTAGGATGTAGGCGATCCAAGGCCAGAAAATGTACCTTAGGGATAGTCGCAGCATGGACTGAGGCCATGTGTCAGCCAATGGGTACGTCAGGATCACGTTTGCGTATACTTAATATATGTTGGTATATGCGTTTCCAGAATTAATTTATTGTTTTCCCGACATGGTAACATTCACAGTCGCAAGAGAGTAGATATACCATGGTGGGGGGTCCTGCAATTTACATAATGTTTAGGGTGAAAAGTGTGCCCATTGGGTAACCGAATATTTTTGCATCTGTCCATATATTGACAATAGGCACTTCCCCCACAGGGGAAAGTGCCTAAAGTTTTACACATGTCACCTCTTGAAGCCCTATATTCACTTGATACTAGCTTGTCACCCAGAGGGGGCCCTCCTGTAGGCGGCAGCTGGTACCTCCGACACAAAATGAGCAAGCAAAGGAATCCATAAGAAGTAGATGCCAATACTTGTTTGGGATACGTCTAATTTGCTTGTGTTGTGTAGTACCCCGCACCCACATCAAACACAGCAACCACCCTTTGGAACTTTTTTAGACCAAATGAGGGGTCGTATGCAGACCCATCAGAAAAAGTCCCAAATACATCCACCCAAAACACAAAAACGCAACACAACAAAGCCACACTACATTTAGTCAATTTATTATCATACCCTTTAAAAGTTGATGAAAGAGGGTGTCCTGGCACGTGGTCATACCTTTTGTCCCAATTCCAGTCTTGACAAATTTGGAGCTATAAAAGACATTGATCTATTTGTATGTAATATCTTACTTAAAATATATACGCCAAAAAGCACATTACAGAACCTAGGCAAACCATGCGGAACACCCAGGCTCTGGATGATCTGATATCACTATTGTAGGATAATGAGTCCACGAGTCTTATTGATTCAGTGGATTTAGAGGCTGTCCTTATAGCAGCGAACAACACAGCTACTGCCCCAATGGATACATCTCACACTCATGTTTTTTTTTGTTTTTGTTTTTTTTAAGAAATCCAGTTTATACCCTTCACCCAGCTTCAATCCCAATGCAGCAACCTTTCTGAAAATGGTATCTGCTGATATCCAAAAATTGAAGGATCATTACAAATCATGCTCTAATTTGAGTATTGATGAGACAAAAGGCCCTGGATGCTTTGGCCTGTAACCATGACATTGTCACTGAACCCTCTGACAAGGGTGGCAATGTTGTGGATATGGACAATGCCCAGTATACTAGAATGTGCACAAGGATACTTCACAATATGAGCGGTATCGCCCTATATTAAATTTGGCTTTGGCTAAGTTTACAAAGGAATTCTACCTTATGGTTGATGAAGCTTTTTACTTAAATATTTTCTTGAAACAAATCTGGGAATGCATTCACATTAATTTCCCTAGCGAAGCCACCTTTTATGCTCTACCAAAGCAGCATAAACACTTTAAGAACCCTCCCAATAGACCAATCCTATCCGGATGTGGCAACCTTATGGAAAACGTCAGCCTTGTAGTCGATGATCATTTAAAACCATTTGTGTTATGTATGCCATCGTATGTACGTGATACTATTCACTTGATACATATCCTTCAAGATATCAATATCAGTGAGGACACACAACTAGTGGCTATAGACGTTGAGGCATTGTATTGCACAATTCCTCACAATAAGGGCCTTGCAGTGATACGCCATGTTCTTTTTCAATCTAATCAATATGAACCCCAATACAACTAATTCATATTGACGTCACTGGAGTTCATACTTCAACACAATATGTTTTCCTTCAATGGTTCCCACTTCCTCCAGGTACAGGGCGTGGCTATGGGGACCTGCTGTGCCCCATCCTATGCCAACCTGTACCTGGGAGAGTGGGAACATCAGTTGGCAGACGACATGCTGTCTATGTACATGAACCATGTTATAACATGGCATCGTTACATAGATGACGTCCTAATATTCTGTGATGGATCGAATGATCTTCGAATATGAATTTGACTCGTATCAATACCAATGATTTAAATGTAAAATTTACAATGTAACACAGTATGAGTGAAATCACTTTCTTGGATGTATCCATTCAAAAGCAAATCAACGGCAGTTTATCTAGCGAGCTTTACCGCAAACCCATGGTGGGTAGCATGCCATCAATGGGATGCCATTGATGGCATCTATCCCTTACAGCCAGTACCTAAGGGCTCGCCGTAATTGTTCCGACAATATCAGATTTCAAAAGGAAGCTGATGTCCTGAGGACCAGACTCCCTCAAAAAGGCGTATCAGAAAACAATTAGGCTATCTCGTCGAGAATTGCTTTCCACCCTTAAAAACTTGTAAATGATGACACAATACGTGTCATCACTACCTACTCTACACAACACAAGCAAATTAGACGTATCCTAAACAAATATTGGCATCTGCTTCTTATGGATCCTTTGCTTGCTCCTTTTGTGTCGGAGGTACAGACTCAAAAATATTTGGTTACCCAATGGGCACACTTTTCACCCTAAACATTATGTAAATTGCTTGCTCCTTTTGTGTCGGAGGTACCAGCTGTCGCCTACAGGAGGGCCCCCTCTGTGGGTGACAAGCTGGTATCAAGTGAATATAATGCTTCAAGAGGTGACGTGTAAAACTTTAGGCACTTTCCCCTGCGGGGTAATGTGCCTACTGTCTATATATGGACAGACTCAAAAATATTCGGTTACCCAATGGGCACACTTTTCACCCTAAACATTATGTAAATTGCAGGACCCCCACCGTAGTATATCTACCCTCTTGCGACTGTGGATGTTACTATGTCGGGAAAACTATAAATGAATTCTGGAAACGCATATATCAACATATATTAAAGGGGTTGTAAACCCTCGTGTTTTTCCACCTTAATGCATCCTTGTCCCTGTCCTGAGCCGCCCTGATTGGCGGCATCTTTGATGTCAGGGTTCCAGCACCTCCTCCCCATGGCTTATTGGCTCTCCCTGAGGAAAACTCCCTATATAAGCAGACAAATAAGCAGCAAACTTGTGGATGTTTGCAGCTTGCTCATCCTGGGATGCACGCCCACCCATCTGCTGCTCTGCAGACTGCTTCAGTCACTTTGGGAGTCCCCATTGATTTTATTCCTTGTGTTTCCTTTTTTGTTTATTGTACTGTGGATCATCATGTGAGTATTAGAATGGTCATATATATTATATACCAAATGTATACTCTTATATTGCTTGCTATGTTCACATCGTGCTTTACAGTGTGATTATCATGCGACTATGTTTACATTTCAGACAATGAGAATTAAAGTCACCCAGACATAATCTTCCCTGATGAAGGAATACGCATTGTTCATTCCGAAACATGTTGGGCTATACGCAAGAAATCCCTATTGACTGACCACAGCTCGTCTCTGGCAGCACAGGGCATACTTGCCTTTTGTTGGGTTTGACAAATATGTTTTGATGCACCAATATTTTTTCTAATCTTGTACTGTGTGTTTTACATTATTTGCCTTGTTGGCTATGTCTATATATAAACAAGTTATTATGTTTCATATTAATAAAAGTGGCATTATATTGCCTTTTACTATAAAATTATCTTTATGACCATTTCTGCCTAAAAAGTCCAAGGGGGCTGCTCCAATCCTGCACTACGGTGTAGGTGTACAAACCTTTAATATCCATTTTGGACAGAACTGGTATTAAACTTAAATGTGATGCTTTCTTTTTACTTTTGCTTTAAACATTTTATTTTACTGCCTCAGTCCACAAACTGCTCGAAGTTGGATTGTAATATATGGTTGTTATTTGTTATATTGATTTATGTTGAGCTTTTTCATTATCACATAGTTTTATTATAATGCAAGGCATGGGTAAGCACTGTTACTTTATTGCAGTCTGTTCTTTTATAATTAACCATGTCACTGAAATGACCACTTGATTTAATCCTGCAACAAGAGAGTTTAATATGGATCAATGTAGCACATTAATTAATAGCATTATAAAATTGGTATAAGACCAGTTTTATAGACATGAAATTCATTGCCTTGGCAAGCGCTTACAGAAGAGTTTGTGTTTTCCTTTGTTTCAGAGGCAAATTTCCCTGTCTCCGGAAAGCAGTGTCATGAATAGCACCATCCTTTTCCTGGAAAAGGGGAAGACATGGTACAAAATGTGGGCTTGTGTCCCCAAGAACGAACCTCTTGTCATGTATCTCCAGGGCTCCAGTCAGGTAAGAATGTCTCAGTGGCTCATAGTTGGACGCGTTTGTTCTTTGACAGTGCTTCTAGAATCATTCTATAGAAGTCTTGCTCAGGGTGGGTCCACCCAAAACTGATATTTTAGCCAATAGATGAAGGTGCTAGTTCTACTTTAAAATGAAACCTGTACTGAGAGAAATATATATCACAGATCTCTTTCTAAAAATGCTAGTTGCCTTTCTGTCATGCTGACATTTTGAGTAACAAAAAGCATGTACATTAAGATTTTACTGCTTCGATTCTTGTTCTAGGTAAGCGTATCAGAAAGAACTGAGATTAAAAACGTGGTAACATGAAAGGCTTTTTTTTTTTCTTTTTTTTTACATTCCTTTATTGAGCAAAAAATTGCATTATACAAAAGGCATTGAATACAAAATGAAACTGGGAAACAAAGTCTTGGACAGTAGACTGTGATGAAAACAGTAGAGCAAGCAGCTTGAGCAAATCATCTAAAAACAATACAGTCAGATAATATAGCAATTCCAAAGGTAGCCTAATTGACATAGAAAATGACACCTCCAGTAATGTGTAATGAAATGCAAATAAACAATTAAAGTGAAGCACAGCACATGAACATAGTTCTGGATAGGGGAGAACACAAAAAGCCAATTCACGACGCTGCTAAAAAAGGCTGATACATGGGGAAAACATACTGGTATACGTATCCGGCAGACGGTCATATGGCAAAGCTAGATAACGAAGTGGGGAAAAAGGGGACAAGGGGACAAGGAGACAGATAAAGTGAGGGAGGTAGGGGAACGAAGAGGAGAATAAGAAAGGGAAGGAAGGGGGAAGAACAAGGAGGAAGAGTGAGTATGAAATAGAAAAACCAGGTTGTGGACCAGAGGAGAAAGTTAGGAATCTCCCAAGGAGAAACACAGGTGGACCAAAACATGTCACACAGGTTGTGTAAACGCATTGAGATAGGACTAGGTTTATACAAAATACTGCCATGGTCTCCAGGTTTCACGGTAAGTATCCTCCATGTTTTGCAAAGTAGCCGTGAGTTCTTCCATGTCCCTGAGATCACTGACCTTTGAAAACCAAAGGGACTTTTAAGGCACATTCACATCTTTCCAGTGTAGAAGGATACAGGCCTTAGCCACATTCAGTAACTGAATGGCAAGGGAGGCCTTGCCTTTTTTTTGTTGATAGGTCTCGACGATAAATACAACAGACTTGCGGCAGGGTTGCCAGTTAAATCAACACCCATAAGTGTTTTAATTACCCCAGTCACTTCCAGTCACTTCCTGCCAAAATGGCTGGATTCTCTGGCATTTCTAGAAAATATAGGCCATTGTGCCACCCTCCTCTCCACACCTCCAACAGGAGCTAGGACCTTGGGGGAAGATTCGATGAAGAGTGGTGGGGACCCTGTACTGATTGATGATCTTATAAATGGTCTCTTGCACCCTGGTTGCAATGGAGGTTTTTGGTGCGAATTGTGGAATCTTTTCTCTTTGTTTACCAGCCAAGGTCCAATTCCTATTTTGGGAGGAAGGGTGGGATATACACAGATGCCGGGTCAAATAAAAAGGCTTTGTATTTCTTCTAATACAGGTTTACTTTGAAATGTGATCTCACACTGCTTGTATAATTTTCCATTTAGTTTATTTAAAGTGACATTGTGACCAGTCTATGGATAGTAAAGTATTTACATAATCTTTAGGCTGCTTTCACACTGGAGCAGGTGGGCATCGGCGGTAAAGCGCCGCTATTTTTAAAGCGCCGCTATTTTTAGTGGCGCTTTGCCGTCGTTTTTGCTGAGGTTTTCGGCCGCTAGCAGGGCGCTTTAAACCCCCGCTAGCACCCGAAAAAGGGTTTAAACGACCTGCAGCGGCGCTTTGCAGGTGGTACTGCCCATTCATTTCAGTGGGCAGGAGCGGTGTATACAACGCTCCTTCACCGCTCCAAAGATGCTGTTTGCAGGAGTTTTTTTAACGTCCTGCCAGCGCATCGCCTCAGTGTGAAAGCACTTGGGCTTTTACACTGAGACTGCAGTGGAGCCGTTTTTCAGCCCACATAAACCTCCAGGTAGTATTGTGGTTGCATCCTAGCTCATTAGTAACAGACTCCCCCTCCTTATTTTAGTTTGCACGTACTGTATACCCTAATTGATGGAGCCTATTTTTTCTTGCTGTAGGAGGAGCTGTAGTGATCCAAGAGCTGACAGTTTGCTACTCAGCTTTCTCTTGCCTGCTATTAGAGAGACTCCGCATTGCTGTATTAGCTTCCAGATTACAGCAGCACTTTCTGCACCAGCAAGAAGCTGAATAAAAAAGTTGGTGCTGCTAGGCGGGGGAAGCCGTTCCCACTGGGAGAAGACAGTGATTATTGCTAGCAGTTATAGCTGCCACTTGCGATAAACGTATGCAAATCTGGCAGGCGATCGATCAACTTGGTACAGTGGCGGAATTACCAGGGTCGCAGCAGTCACACCTGCGACTGGGCTCTTGAGTTCTGCCACCGTAGGGGGGCACACTGCCACCCGGGAGAGTACACTGGTCATTGATGGGCACAAAGTCCCTGCCCCGCTCTACCCATCTTCTCCGCCCGCACTCGCGAGCACAGTCCCCGCCCGGTCCACCCATCCTCTCCGCCCGCACTCACGGGCACAGTCCCCATGCGCTTCACCCATCCTTTCCGCCCGCACTCACATGTACTCACACTGCCACTGTTTCCCCCACCACCACTACTGCCACGGATTTGCCCCCCCCATACCACCACCACTACTGCCACTGATACCCCCTTACCACCACTACTGCCACTGATACTCCCCACACCACCACTAGTGCCACTGATGCCCCCCACACCACCACCACTGCTGTCACTGGTTTGTCCCCCCACACCACCACCACTACTGCCACTGATACCCCCTTACCACCACTACTGCCACTGATACTCCCCACACCACCACCACCACTAGTGCCACTGATGCCCCCCACACCACCACCACTGCTGCCACTGATACCCCCCACCACCACTACCGCCACTGATACCCCCACACCACCATCACTGATACCAACCCACACCACCACCACTAGTGCCACTAATAACCCCCACACCACCATCACTAATACCCCCCACACCACCACTGCTGCCACTGATCCACCCCCCACACCACCACGACCACTGCTGCCACTGATCCCATCCCGCAACCACCATCCTTGCCACTGATCCCATTCCCCAACCACCATTGCAACTCATCCCATCCAATCCCCCTTCCACTACCATTCTTCCTATCCCATCCCCCCAACCACGACCCTCGCCACAGATCCTATCCTCCCACCACTGCTGCCACTCATTTCATCCAAAGCCCCCCACCCCTGCCATCATGCCATCCAATCCCTCCTTCCACTACCACTCATCCCATCCTATCCTATCCTCCCCCACCACCACCCTTGCCACTGATCCCATTCCCCCCCACACCCTTGCCACTGATCCCATTCCCCCCCACCACCTCTGGTACCCATCCCATTCAATCCCCCCCTACCAATGACCCCACCTCCCCAACCATCACCCTTACCACTGATCTTATCCCCCCTCACTGCTGCCACCCACCCAACCACCACTGTTGCCACTGATCCCATCCCCCACCACCACCGCTGCTACACATCCCATGGGCGTAACTACAGGGGTCATAATTGCAATGGCGCACATGTTGCCCCTGTACACCTGGATGAGGGGGGCATATAGAAGAACAAATTCCCTCCATTTTTCTCCTGCAGCCGCTAAAAGCCTGCTTCTCCTTCTCCTCCCTCCCATAGGCATTCAGTGGCTGCAGGAGGAAAATGGAGGGGATTTGTTCCTCCATATGCCGTCCCTCCTATCCAGGTCCTGTTGCTCCCAGGACCAGTGGGAAGGGCCCTGGCCGGAGGTCAGTGGAGGGGCCATTCATGGTTTCTTGCACCGGGGCCCTGAAGGTTTTCGTTACGCCTCTGACTTGGTACATTCAGCCTACTCTTGGTTCTTGCCAGCTTAAGTCTTCCTCGGCCTATCCAAAACTAACAGTTTTGGCGTTCCAGTTATTGGGCCTATAACACTGCACCCCTAGGCCTGGCCTTTCTATTCCTTGGCCTAGCCCTGCTCATCACCTGTTTATCTGCTCAGGGCTGTCTTTACTTTGATTTGAAATTAAGTTTTAAAATATATTCTCAATGCTAACATAAATGTGCACACACATGATATATAGGTATATAAAGGTGTTTGTAATAGTTTGAGTACTCAGAGCCATCTGGCTTTTTATTCTATACCAAGATAAATATTATATCTTCAAAAAAATTGCAGTTTAATTATCCTGCCTGTAACCTACACACCATAGTAAGAGTCTCTCCTGTGCTCAGCAATCATAAACTTTATGTTCCCTCTGAACGAGAGAGTGAGACGTGGCGTACAAATTATTTTCACGCGTTTCAGCTCTTCCATTTGCATGCTTCTCAAGGTGATCATATAAATGCCACTTCTACCAAAGCAAGAATAAAACGTGTGACTTGCCCTAATGTACTTTTCAGAGTAAGAAGTACATGAGAATGTTTGTTATACAGCTACATCATAAATGGATTAACATTTTATCACATGGTAACTTCTGCTTGTGCAGATACAGCTTGTTTTTAAAATGTAAAGAAAAAAGTTTTATCTTATTTTCTCCCTTTTTAAAAGATTTTTAAGTTCTATATTGAGACCCATTCACGAATGAAAACTGGAGTATAAAGGTTATATTTTCAATTTTGGCTGTATTTCAAATGATTTCTCTCCTTTTGTGGATCCTTTTTGTAAATGCCTTTTTTTACACTGCTACATAGCACATACAGTATCTCACAAAAGTGAGTACACCCCTCGGGGCCCCAAGCAAAATGGACATGGAGGCCCATCCAACCCCCCCCCCGCACGCAAAGCCTACAGGAATCACAGCATAGCGATACAGTTTAAGTTCACCAACACTTTATATAAATAAAAAAGGTTTACAGTGCAAATACTGCTGTTGCATATAATGTGCATAAAATTTGAACATTTTCAACAATTGAACATTTGCAAAAAACACCACTGTACCACTGATTGAAAAAAGATGGAAATGGGATGGTAAAGAAAGAAGAAAATGGAAAGAAAGCTATGGTAATTGTTTTTATTATAGTCAGCAAGCTACCATATTTTTATTACTAAATGGGTCTTGATGACTGCCCCCCACGTGCTCTTTTTAACCCCCGTCCCTACCGCGTGGCAGGAGAGTCAGTTTTCTGTTCCTGGCCGCCGGACTGAAAGGAAGTGAGCACGCACTGTCAGTCCGGCCGGGAACAGGAAACTGAATCTCCTGTACCGCACAGACTGCAGGAGGAAGAAAGAGAAGTTCGGCTACGCTACAGGCTGCAGCTTATAGGAAGCAGCGGCACAGCTGAGGCCCCAGGCCAGCTCGGGGCCCCAAGCAATTGCTTGTTTTGCCTGTCCTGTCGCGAAGGGCCTGCACCCCTCACATTTGTGTAAATATTTTATTATATCTTTTCATGTGACAACACTGAAGAAATGACACTTTGCTACAATGTAACGTGGTGAGTGTACAGCTTGTATAACAGTGTAAATTTACTGTCCCCTCAAAATAACTCAACACACAACCATTAATGTCTAAACCTCTGGCAGCAAAAGTGAGTACATCCGTAAGTGAGAATGTCCAAATTGGGCCCAAAGTATCAATATTTTGTGTGGCCACCATTATTTTCCAGCACTGCCTTAACCCTCTTGGGCATGGAGTTCACCAGAGCTTCACAGGTTGCCATCGGAGTCCTCTTTCACTCCTCCATGATGACATCACAGAGCTGGAGGATTTTAGAAACCTTGCGCTATATGTGATCTTCGGAAGTATAACCATTTTAACCGTATTGATTCGTCCTACCCCTTTCGTGGATAGGACGAATCAATACGGTTAAAATGGTTATACTTCCGAAGATCACATATAAGTTCCAAATGTTGCCCATAGCCCTACCTCAATATTATTTCCAGACACTTATATTAATGAACTTTATTTGGCAAAATAAAAAGCCCAGAGTATCTTTCTCAGTTTTGCTACAGGAGAAAAAACAAGGGGGATTAGGGGTACCCGATATTAAAAAATATTACCACGCAGTGGTACTATCACAAGTGGTGGAATGGGCCAGAGAGAAAAGTGAAAGACAGTGGGTTAAAATAGAAAATAATTTATGTGAAACATGATTAAATAATTTAATATGGAATCCCCCTCAGTACAGGGTATTGGGAGTCAAAACGCATGAGATTACACGTAATGCACTTAATATATGGGAATTGATCCATAAACAAAGTAAGTGGAAATATAATTCACCTTTGATTTGTTTGAAAGACAATGATTTTTTTGCACCAGGGAAAAGGACAATAGGAGGGAATTGGATAAAAAGAGATAATGCACAATTAAGGGAAATAACTAATTTGAGGAAAATAAGCACATTGTCTGAGTTGCCACAAAACTCGGACCTAATGTCGATTAATGAATGGCGATATCTCCAGTTAAAGCACTTTGTGGAAATCTGCCTCAACCAATTAGAACTGTTGACGAACTAACGCCATTTGAGCGATTATGTATAGATAAAAAGGCAAAAAAGGATATTTCTCGGATCTACAGGATGCTTTTGGTTATTGACGAACTGGAGGTACCGCCATTCTTAACGAAATGGGGTATAGAATTAGGGTCACTTGAGTATAAACACAAGATTGCGAAGATTTTGAATTTAACACATAGTTCTGCTATAGATATTAGAACGGTTGAAATGAATTATAAATGTTTGACAAGGTGGTACGCCACCCCTGACAAACTAAGTAAATATCACTTGGAGAAATCACATGAGTGTTGGAGAGGTTGTAAGGTTACTGGAACGATGGTTCATTTGTGGTGGGACTGCACCAAAATTAATAAATACTGGAAAGAAATACTACAGTTGATCTTAGAAATCACAGGTAAAGCAGTGGTAGAAGATCCATGGATAGTTTTATTCCATGGTACAGAGGGCTCCGTGAAACAATATAGGGAATCAATAATACCCCATTTGTTGAATGCGGCGAAAAGCCTTATACCAAAGAAATGGCAGGAAGTAGAAAGCCCCACATTACAGGATTGAGTCAAAGCCGTAGAAGGGACATACGAAATGGAGGGTCTGAGATATAGTGAGCATGATGTAAGCGAAGGGCTAATGGATAAATGGAACTGCTGGCAGGAGTTTAAGAAGACGTGGAGATATGTCGAGGTGATGACCAGTCGAGAGTAGGGAGAAAGTCGATAAGGGTACAAATCATCCGAGTAGCTTGAGTGAGAGGGGGCCTGGGGGGGATGGGGGGCGGGAGGGGTATTGAATGTATTGTGAGGAAGAAAACTGAGTTGTGCAGTCTGTGTTACTTGCCTTTTCATATTGAAATGTAACTTGATAAAATTTAATAAAGAGATAATTAAAAAAAAAAGAATCCTTGCGCTCCTCCAGCTTCCATTTGAGGATGCCCCACAGATACTCAATAGGATTTAGGTCTGCAGACATGCTTGGCCAGTCCATCACCTTTACCCTTGGCTTCATTAGCAAGGCAGTGGTCGTCTTGGAGGTGTGTTTGGGGTTGTTATGTTGGAATACTGCCCTGCAGCCCAGTCTCCAAAGAGAGGGGATCATGCTCTGCTTCAATATGTCACAGTACATGTTGGCATTCATGGTTCCCTCAATGAACTGTAGCTCCCCAGTGCCGGCAGCACTCAAGCATGACACTCCCACCACCATGCTTGACTGTAGGCAAGACGCACTTGTCTTTGTACTCCTCACCTGGTTGCTACCACACACGCTTGACACCATCTGAACCAAATAAGTTTATCTTGGTCTCATCAGACCACAGGACATGGTTCCAGTAATCCATGTCTTTAGTCTGCTTGTCTTTAGAAAAGTATTAGAGGGCATTCTTGTGCATCATCTTTAGAAGAGGTTTCCTTCTCATGCAGACCAATTCGATGAAGTGTGCGGCGTATGGTCTGAGCACTGACAGGCTGACCTCCCACCCCTTCAACCCCTGCAAAAATGCTGGCAGCACTCATACGTCTATTTCCCAAAGACAACCTCTGGATATGACCCTGGGCACGTGCACTCAACCTCTTTGGTCGACCATGGCGAGGCCTGTTCTGAGTGGAACCTGTCCTGAAAAACTGCTGTATGGTCTTGGCCACTGTGCTGCAGCTCAGTTTTAGGGTCTTGGCAATCTTCTTATAGCCTAGGCCATCTTTATGTAGAGCAACAATTCTTTTTCAGATCCAAAGAGAGTTCTTTGCCATGAGGTGCCATGTTGAACTTCCAGTGACCAGTATGAGAGAGTGAGAGCGATGACACCAAATTTAACACACCTGCTCCCCATTCACACCTGAGACCTTGTAACACTAACGAGTCACATGACTGGGCCCAATTGGGCCCAATTTGAACATTTTCACTTAGGGATGTACTCACTTTTGTCGCCAGCAGTTTAGACATTAATGGTTGTGTGCTGAGTTATTTTGAGGGGACAGCAAATTTCAACTGTTATACAAGCTGTACACTCGCTACATTACATTGTATCAAAGTGTCCTTTCTTCAGTGTTGTCACATGAAAAAATATAATAAAACATTTACAAAAATATGAGGGGTGTATTAACTTTTGTGAGATACTATATAATGCTTGTTAACATTTGCTTGAAAAAAAATCAATGAAGCATTGAATGCAAAATAAAAAAAAGCGACTAGTCTGAGACTTGGTTCACACTGGTGCGCTGCCTGACATCGGATGTGATTCGCACCGCACTGCAGGGCAAATCACATGCGATGTCTGTGCGATGCGATCTGTATGGCTGAATTTGCATCGCATTCGGACCAAACATAGGACCCTTTTTTTTGTCCACACCCGAATCGGATAACATGGGTGTTCACAGTTGACAGTTTGCACTGCGATATGTGAACTGATTTGGGGGTGTCATTGACTTTCTATTGACACTCCCAGCAGTCCACATATGGCGGTGTGAACTGCCTGTGAGTCGGTGTGATGCGGAAACCTGCAGTGGATTCGCAGGGTTCTTGCAATACAAATGTGAACTGAGCCTGAAGCTGATTCAGATAATGGCTGCCAACAAAGATGGGAATGCTATAGTCTCCAGCTGTAGTCACAAATATTTTGTAAACTCCTGATGAGTGTTTCAGCCCTCTGAATTTATAATTTAATCCTCTCCAAATAGGTGTATGAACTGCCCAAAGCACCCCATTTTAGGGAAGTGGTAGTTAGGATTTGAAATTTTCACTTCAGCTCCACCTGCTGGTGGTACAGCTTTAATATCTCTGTAGGAACCTTCTACCAGTTTACAAACACACTTTGGTTAGCTAAATTAAACAAAAGTAAGAAAGTACTATCACTGAATTTTTTTAGTGCCCCCTTAGCCTCAGAAGTGCCCCTTGGAGATACCTTCACTCAGAAGGTCAGCTCAAAAGGCATACCTCCCAACTTTTTGAGACGGGAGCCAGGGACACCTGTTAACAAAAATATGTAGACATTTGACACACACCCTGCCACACTCCCTTTAAAGGAGAATTTAAAAAACCCACAAGTGTTTTTTTTTTTTTTACCACTACTATTCCTTCATATTGGCTCTTAAAATTTACAAATGCATCAATTTAGAAATTGGATGAAAGGTTTAGCACTTGAAAGCACTTTTTGAAAGATATAAAGTTCATTTTATATACAACTATATAGATCAGACCAAAGCGAGGAACACATGAGGAGGAACGAGGGACTTTGTTCCAAATCATGGACGGTCCCTCGAAATCAAGGACAGTTGGGAGCTATGCAAAAGGCATTAGTGTGAAGTAAAAAGAAGAAGTAACCAGGGTAACACATGAAGGAAGGATGTACACTACACGGCAAAAGTTTTAGGCAAGTGTGAAAAAATGCTGTAAATTTAGGAATGCTTTCAGAAGTAGAAGTGTTAATAGTTTATCAAATACCAAAATGGAAAGTAAATGAACAAAAGAGAAATTCAAATCAATTCAATATTTGGTGTGACCACCCTTTGCCTTTAAAACAGCATCAATTCTTCAAAATACACTTGCACACACTGAAGAACTAACCAAAGATCTTCTGTGGATGATGGCTGCCTCACATCCTCCTGTCTGTTCATATAATCCCAGACAGACTCAATGATGTTGAGATCAGGGCTCTGTGGGGACCAAATCATCATCATTATTGCTGTGAGAGCAATAATTCTAGCACTAGACCTCCTCTGTAACTCTAAACATGTAACCTGTAAACATTTTTAAAGCGTCGTCTATGGAGATTTTTAAGTACTGAAGTTTGGCGCAGTTTTAAAGCGTGACATATTATGTATCTTTTTACTTGGCGTAACATCATCTTTCACATTATAGGAAAAAATCAGGCTAACTTTTTTTTTTTTTTATTCATGAAACCATTTCTTTAAAACGAAAAAAAAAAAACGCGTTTGAAAAATTGCTGCCCAAATATGGTGTGACATAAAAAGTTGCAATGACCGCCATTTTATTCCCTAGGGTGTCTGCTAAAACAATATATATAATGTTTGGGGGTTCTATGAATATGATTTTTTACACGTAGGAGAGAAGTGTCAGAATTGGCCTGGCTGGCAAGTAGTTAATTACCATAAGTAATATACAAATAATTATTATATATTATTTTTAAGGTAATTTACAATATTTTCAAAAACTGTACTCAAGCAGGTGGCTTAATGGAGAAATTTCTGAAGTTTGAAGTTATAGCTTCAAACAAGTAATTTCACAGTAAATAGATAAATAATAAATTATTATCTTATAACATATAGCATAATCATATGTTAGTTAGCTTGATTAAAACAGTACTTTTTCAACAGCAGCAGATCCTCCCTCTTAACTGTGTAAGGAAAAACATGGAATTATGGGTAAATCTTATACCCATAAACACATGTTTTTTCCTTGTATTTAAGAGGGCTGGGCTGGAAGGGAGCATTGTATGAGGTGTCATCCCTAACCTGCATATGGAATTGCAACCCCTTTGCTTGTTGGCTGCATGTACATTATGTCAAGCATGCAAAACTTAGACTGAACTGTGTCAGTGCAGCAACCAACAGGTTAAAAATCTGTGTTTTCATTACAGCCTGATCACAAAAGCCATGAAGGATGGGGATAATGTAGATTTATAAGCCTTTACTCCGAAAGTAAAAATAATTTATCTGCCAACCGTTCCGAACCTGCAGATCTTTTCAGTGTCATATTGTCTCTGCTTTTTATGATGCTTTTTATCTTTCTGTGTATTATTTTCTCTTCCTGTCATTTCCCATCCTCGTAAAACTGCCTGACCCCTTTATTGTCAGTATATACAAGTACATGAGGATGAAGGTGATTCATCATTCCAGGACATGTTGCGTGAGCATGTGTGCACAGCAATGGTGCTGTCATTGTCAGGGGGTCACTGTGTTAGGATGGAGGGGTCCCCTTTGTTCTAGTTTCCCAATGGTCATATGTTGGCAATCCTGTGATCCTTTGAATGGTTAGAATTATTACTGAATATTAACAGTAGTTAGTCATAGCCAGAACATATTTTATGGATTTGGGTGTAAAAGATACTTGTAAATCATTTTTACACTACACAGAATAATCATTACCCAAATGTCAGAGCTAGTAGAAGTAATTTTGCTTAAAGGCCTGGGCCCAAACATTTTTTCAAGTATTGCTTAGATTTCTAGGGGAGCCATGGGGGTCTGGAACTAGGCCAACGAGTCTAAAAGGGACTGACTATTCAAGGGGCAAATATTTCCAAGTATCTCAGCCTGTATTTCTAGAGGAACCATGGAGGTCTGGAACTAGGCCACCAAGGCTAATGGGGACTTACTGTCCAAGGGACAAATATTTCCAAGTATCTCAGCCTGTATTTCTAGAGGAACCATGGAGGTCTGGAACTAGGCCACCAAGGCTAATGGGGACTTGCTATTCAAGGGGCAAATATTTCCAAGTATCTCAGCCTGGATTTCTAGAGGAACCATGGGGGTCCGGGACTATTCCAGCAAAGCTGATTGTTTAAGGCACAAACATTTAGGGACTGAATATTCCAGCGAGGCTGATTGTCCAAGGCACAAACATTTAGGGACTGACTATTCAAGGGGTAAATATTTCCAAGTATCTCCTGGATTTCTAGAGGAACTATGGGGGTTTGGAACTAGGCCAGCAAGGCTGATAGGGGCTGATTGTTCTAACCACAAGTCCAGTCACAAATCAGAAGTTACTCCCACCCATACTGTATTTATTTAATTTAACTGGAAAAGGGTGGGACTTTAAATGAGGCATGGGGCTTTGCCTCCATCCCAAATACAAGAGAAAAAGGGGGGGGGGGGGCAAATGGGACTTTAAATGAGGCAGTAGACAGGTTGGGGTGATAAAAAGTGTTCAAATTTATTGTGTAAAACATCCTAGTATATATCACATGTGAAGAGTTACATGTGCCTGTGCACAAAACATGACCTACATAATCACATGCGTATACAGACAGTCATATTAATAAATAGCTGTTTACAATTGTAATGTACAAAGATTACATGTGGACTGGGAATCATAAAAACACATGGTGTAAAAAATGAGTATCAAATATATAATTGTGAGATGCATCAAAAAGTAGATCAGGATAAAGTCCTATATTAAAAGCTCAGTGGCTGCATCCATGGTGCCCGACGCGTTTCTGTGAATACACTTCTTCAGGGGCGGATGCTACAGGACTTCTGAAATAACAAGGTATAACACCATCAGAAAAATATATAAAATAAAATGAAAAAAACAGAAAAGACAAAATGTCAATTTCTGGGTACTCACATTATGACCAAAACATGTGGACTACGGTAGGGACTGGGCTTGGAAAACGCGCCCTTCCCCGGAGCTGAGGTGGCAAACAACACACAACAGGCGCCCACCGGCATCATCCCCAAAACGCAGGCATCTCCTCCACACCATTGCCAGATAGATAAAGTAATGATCGGGTATCTAAATCAATAATTGAACCCATGAGAAGAGTCAGGGATACTATAACTAAGTAATGACAAGAAGTGAATGAATGTGGTGAGATGATGAAGTATTACCTGGATGTGCTTGAAGCAAAAACTTGCCACCGCTGTAGCGTCTGCACTTGTGTGAGAAGGAGAGAGCCGCACTCGAGGCGATGCCTAAATAGGCGTCCCGCCTGTGTCGGTGATTGCCACCAACGTCACGCTGAGCCGACGGTGCGTGGGGCGGGACCCGCCCAGGATGACGCCACTGCGTCTGGCTACGTCGGCACAGAGTGGAAAAATATGCGCCCGCACAACGGCGCCAACTAGTGACGTCATGCGCGGGAGCAATGCGTGACGCCGATGCGGTGTGAGCACCCGCCTGATCCCCCACACCAAACCAGCCCAAAACACGGGCGGACGTGGGGGGGATGGGGAGGGCACGCAGAGCGCATCGCAGCTCCGGAAGAAGAACAGCCCAAAGCCCAGGATCCAACCACCATGTTGGATTGTGTGCAATGAACCCAGTGTATTGAACAACATGTAGTTGCACAAAAAGTGTGTGTGTGGACCTAAAAGGTGCACCAACACACGAAAATCAACCCCAAACAAAGCTGGCAGGGGGTGACTGCCTACAAACTGTCTACTGCCTCCATCCCTAATAATGGTTTAACTGGAAAAGGGTGGGACTTTAAATGAGGCATGGGGCTTTGCCTCCATCCCAAATACAAGAGAAAAAGGGGGGGGCAAATGGGACTTTAAATGAGGCAGTAGACAGGTTGGGGTGATAAAAAAGTGTTCAAATTTATTGTGTAAAACATCCTAGTATATATCACATGTGAAGAGTTACATGTGCCTGTGCACAAAACATGACCTACATAATCACATGCGTATACAGACAGTCATATTAATAAATAGCTGTTTACAATTGTAATGTACAAAGATTACATGTGGACTGGGAATCATAAAAACACATGGTGTAAAAAATGAGTATCAAATATATAATTGTGAGATGCATCAAAAAGTAGATCAGGATAAAGTCCTATATTAAAAGCTCAGTGGCTGCATCCATGGTGCCCGACGCGTTTCTGTGAATACACTTCTTCAGGGGCGGATGCTACAGGACTTCTGAAATAACAAGGTATAACACCATCAGAAAAATATATAAAATAAAATGAAAAAACCAGAAAAGACAAAATGTCAATTTCTGGGTACTCACATTATGACCAAAACATGTGGACTACGGTAGGGACTGGGCTTGGAAAACGCGCCCTTCCCCGGAGCTGAGGTGGCAAACAACACACAACAGGCGCCCACCGGCATCATCCCCAAAACGCAGGCATCTCCTCCACACCATTGCCAGATAGATAAAGTAATGATCGGGTATCTAAATCAATAATTGAACCCATGAGAAGAGTCAGGGATACTATAACTAAGTAATGACAAGAAGTGAATGAATGTGGTGAGATGATGAAGTATTACCTGGATGTGCTTGAAGCAAAAACTTGCCACCGCTGTAGCGTCTGCACTTGTGTGAGAAGGAGAGAGCCGCACTCGAGGCGATGCCTAAATAGGCGTCCCGCCTGTGTCGGTGATTGCCACCAACGTCACGCTGAGCCGACGGTGCGTGGGGCGGGACCCGCCCAGGATGACGCCACTGCGTCTGGCTACGTCGGCACAGAGTGGAAAAATATGCGCCCGCACAACGGCGCCAACTAGTGACGTCATGCGCGGGAGCAATGCGTGACGCCGATGCGGTGTGAGCACCCGCCTGATCCCCCACACCAAACCAGCCCAAAACACGGGCGGACGTGGGGGGGATGGGGAGGGCACGCAGAGCGCATCGCAGCTCCGGAAGAAGAACAGCCCAAAGCCCAGGACCCAACCACCATGTTGGATTGTGTGCAATGAACCCAGTGTATTGAACAACATGTAGTTGCACAAAAAGTGTGTGTGTGGACCTAAAAGGTGCACCAACACACGAAAATCAACCCCAAACAAAGCTGGCAGGGGGTGACTGCCTACAAACTGTCTACTGCCTCCATCCCTAATAATGGTTTAACTGGAAAAGGGTGGGACTTTAAATGAGGCATGGGGCTTTGCCTCCATCCCAAATACAAGAGAAAAAGGGGGGGGCAAATGGGACTTTAAATGAGGCAGTAGACAGGTTGGGGTGATAAAAAGTGTTCAAATTTATTGTGTAAAACATCCTAGTATATATCACATGTGAAGAGTTACATGTGCCTGTGCACAAAACATGACCTACATAATCACATGCGTATACAGACAGTCATATTAATAAATAGCTGTTTACAATTGTAATGTACAAAGATTACATGTGGACTGGGAATCATAAAAACACATGGTGTAAAAAATGAGTATCAAATATATAATTGTGAGATGCATCAAAAAGTAGATCAGGATAAAGTCCTATATTAAAAGCTCAGTGGCTGCATCCATGGTGCCCGACGCGTTTCTGTGAATACACTTCTTCAGGGGCGGATGCTACAGGACTTCTGAAATAACAAGGTATAACACCATCAGAAAAATATATAAAATAAAATGAAAAAACCAGAAAAGACAAAATGTCAATTTCTGGGTACTCACATTATGACCAAAACATGTGGACTACGGTAGGGACTGGGCTTGGAAAACGCGCCCTTCCCCGGAGCTGAGGTGGCAAACAACACACAACAGGCGCCCACCGGCATCATCCCCAAAACGCAGGCATCTCCTCCACACCATTGCCAGATAGATAAAGTAATGATCGGGTATCTAAATCAATAATTGAACCCATGAGAAGAGTCAGGGATACTATAACTAAGTAATGACAAGAAGTGAATGAATGTGGTGAGATGATGAAGTATTACCTGGATGTGCTTGAAGCAAAAACTTGCCACCGCTGTAGCGTCTGCACTTGTGTGAGAAGGAGAGAGCCGCACTCGAGGCGATGCCTAAATAGGCGTCCCGCCTGTGTCGGTGATTGCCACCAACGTCACGCTGAGCCGACGGTGCGTGGGGCGGGACCCGCCCAGGATGACGCCACTGCGTCTGGCTACGTCGGCACAGAGTGGAAAAATATGCGCCCGCACAACGGCGCCAACTAGTGACGTCATGCGCGGGAGCAATGCGTGACGCCGATGCGGTGTGAGCACCCGCCTGATCCCCCACACCAAACCAGCCCAAAACACGGGCGGACGTGGGGGGGATGGGGAGGGCACGCAGAGCGCATCGCAGCTCCGGAAGAAGAACAGCCCAAAGCCCAGGACCCAACCACCATGTTGGATTGTGTGCAATGAACCCAGTGTATTGAACAACATGTAGTTGCACAAAAAGTGTGTGTGTGGACCTAAAAGGTGCACCAACACACGAAAATCAACCCCAAACAAAGCTGGCAGGGGGTGACTGCCTACAAACTGTCTACTGCCTCCATCCCTAATAATGGTTTAACTGGAAAAGGGTGGGACTTTAAATGAGGCATGGGGCTTTGCCTCCATCCCAAATACAAGAGAAAAAGGGGGGGGGGGGGGGGCAAATGGGACTTTAAATGAGGCAGTAGACAGGTTGGGGTGATAAAAAGTGTTCAAATTTATTGTGTAAAACATCCTAGTATATATCACATGTGAAGAGTTACATGTGCCTGTGCACAAAACATGACCTACATAATCACATGCGTATACAGACAGTGATATTAATAAATAGCTGTTTACAATTGTAATGTACAAAGATTACATGTGGACTGGGAATCAAAAAAACACGTGGTGTAAAAAATGAGTATCAAATATATAATTGTGAGATGCATCAAAAAGTAGATCAGGATAAAGTCCTATATTAAAAGCTCAGTGGCTGCATCCATGGAGGTCTGGAACTAGGCCACCAAGGCTAATGGGGACTTGCTGTTCAAGGGGCAAATATTTCCAAGTATCTCAGTCTGGATTTCTAGAGAAACCATGGGGGTCCGGGACTATTCCAGCAAAGCTGATTGTTTAAGGCACAAACATTTAGGGACTGAATATTCCAGCGAGGCTGATTGTCCAAGGCACAAACATTTAGGGACTGACTATTCAAGGGGTAAATATTTCCAAGTATCTCCTGGATTTCTAGAGGAACTATGGGGGTTTGGAACTAGGCCAGCAAGGCTGATAGGGGCTGATTGTTCTAACCACAAGTCCAGTCACAAATCAGAAGTTACTCCCACCCATACTGTACAGTAATACCAGCTGACTGCTATCACTGCACACCAAGGGGTTTATATTCTAACCTGCCTCCAGAAAAGTGCTGGCAGGTCGCAGCATGCAATTATAAATCCATGTTAAGTGCTGTCACTTTAAATGTAATATCCCTTCCTAATAGGAAAGCCAAATCCTCTCCTCCAACACCCCGAGTATTTAGTGTGTCATCAGCAATTGAGAGGCTCTTTGCGGAATCCCTTTTACACCAGATGAGGAAGTGCGGCAGATCTAACAAGTGGAGCTTCAGCTCCTTCTCAGGCCTACATTAACAGCTGGTCGCAGCGTGTTCCAAAATTCCTACATTAGAAATGATAACATTTTGTTGTTTTGCTTCTGTCATCCAGTATTTATCCTTTACCTATTTTTTGGGCAATGCGTGAGATTACATATTAGATGTGTCTGATCGCAGGTAAAGTGAGGGGGGAGGGGTGTTATGTGCTGGACAATGCAGTGGGTTTGTGGCAGATGAAAAAAATTATCTGTTCACAGATCTGTTCAGTAGACAAATCTCCTTTGTGTGCCAGTATAGAGGTGACTTACATCCTCACTCTCATTTTCCCTGCATTTACAGACAGGCCAAATGTCACAGAAAACAATACATTGCAGCATTTGAAAGGCTGATGTTGTGGAGCTGCCCTTAGTGGTGTTTTTAAAACCTCAGACAACAATGTATGACAATGTTCCTACTAGTTGACAGGGATGACCGTTCATACATTGGCCACTGTAGCTGGAGCCCTTGTATGTTGTTCCTATATGTATGGACATTTTTGGTGCTACCGTACAGTTTCAAGACTATGTACTCCCCAAGCTTGGTTACAGCGATGGCATAAATAACTAGAATACTTACATACTTCACAGTAATATTGCAGAATTCAATCTTTTTTTAACACTTTAAGGAACAGCCAACTTAGATCTATGCTCTAATTCAGTGGTCTGCAAACTGTGGACCGGGGGGCCAGATGTGGCACTTTGCATGCTTTTATTTGGACCTTAGAGCTTCATTTCATTAACTGATACCAACAATGATTCCCCTCAATGACATTAATGATGGAACACAATTCCTTCCAATGACACCAACAAAGAGGCCCAATAAAACAAATGATGGGCCACAATTCCTCCCAATGACACTAATTATGGGGCAAAATTTCTGCTATTGACCCTAACAATGGCGGCCCAGTGACTCCAATGGTGGGGCACAATTCTTCCCGATGACACTCATGATGGGGCACAATTCCTAGCAATGACACCAACAATGAAGCCCAAAAACTCCAATGATGGGACACAATTCCTCCCAATGACACTAATGAATCGGACACAATTTCTCCCAATGACACCAGCAAAGGGGTCCAACCAGGGCCGGTGCTACCACTAGGCAAACTAGGCAGCCGCCTAGGGTGCACTGCTGCCTAGGGCGCCCAGCCACTGGTGTTCCTACTCTCTTCTCTCTGCAGCAAGCAACTAAGTCTCAGCATCAGCCGCTCCGTTCGCACATAGTGTCAGAGGCGCAGCGGTGGCAGAGGACTATGTCTTTGTCCCGACTCCCAAATGAATAGAAGCAAGCAAACATTCATTGATGGGCGCTGGTGAGGCTGCATTGATGGGCGCTGGTGAGGCTGCATTTGATGGGCACTGGTGGGCTGCATTTGATGGGCGCTTTATTAAAAAGGTGGGGTATACGTGGGCAGGGCAAAGGGGGTGGAGTCAGGGGGGGCAAAATGAGGTTTCGCCTAGGGTGTCAAAAAACCTTTCACCAGTCCTGGGTCCAACAACACCTAGGATGGGACACAATTCCTCCCACTCACACCAATAATGGGGCACACCTCCTCCCACTGAAACCAGCAATGGGGCATTGTTTTTTCCCACTGCCATCAGGACCTTTTCTACTCCCAATGGCCACAGTTCACCCCCCAAAGTCTGAAGGACAGTAAAGTGGCCCTTTATATAGAAGTTTGGGAGACCCCTGCTCTAATTGAACATGCACCTTTGGTTATTTAACCACATAAAGTGCTCATGAAGGCATCTGCAATGGTTTGCGTATATCCCCCTATGCATATGTGCTTGTGTAAGGACATTCTAGAAACTGAATAAAAGTGTGTACATTCATACGCATAATAGCAATAGCCACTAATCAATATTGATAATGTAAAGGTCAGGAGAACTAAATACAATGATTCCGTTAATTATTTGAAGGTAAGCTTTCTGATCAGAATCTGTTTGGTCATTGAGGAACAAAGTGAGCCTGGTCAGGAAAAGGTTGAGGGACATGGGGTAACAACCTGTTCTAGTAGTAAAAACAACAGTATGATTACTTTTAAATGTCCTTTCTTTCTTGCAGGATGTCCGACCTCAACGTGCCATACCTCTGCCAGGCTATGACGTCAGCTTACCAAGTGCCAGTGATAAGGTGGACTTAAAGCATGTATTCAAATTAAGCCAATCCCAGCAAACGTTGTTTTTTAGTGTTGAAGATGGGGAACTACTGATGAAGTGGATGGAGCTTCTAAGTCGAGCATCTAAAGGAGAATTGACAGAGGATATGGAATGTTTTGAGAACGTCTAAATTTCAACATTCCCGAAAACTTGTAATAGACATTTCTTTAAGGAAAAAAACAAAAGTTTATCTGAAGTTTGACAACCAAGTAACTTTCCTGACATGCTCATGTCTACATATTAACATCTGTGGTGTTCCCCATTTTCTGTAAATTTCCATATTTGTACTTGTGTACAATGCGTAACCTGTGTCCTGTGCCTCTAAATAGGCAGATCTTTTGACTGGCGTCTCGAGACTGCAGTTGTAGCACAAAATTTCTTCAGCCTACTGTTTTGTATATGTGTATTTAAGAAAACAAATTCTAAATCCTGTTTAGTGCAGATTGTATCTGTGAAAAAGTTTTATGACTATCACCTATTACTTGCCCAGAGTGGAAAGATCACATGACTGCAGACATGTGATTACAGTACCGTACCGATCTCACCACAGCAGAAATGGATCCGGACTTGAACTTGTGCAGCTATTGATCATTCCTACACTTCTAACCTCATGGATGCCCGAAAGTAACAGCCATTTTGTCGTAACTGTCAGATATTGAATATTGCAATCAGGAGTGTGTCTACCCATTTGGCATGTTGTTTACCGATAGTGATGGGGGAAAAAAAAAAGTTAATCAAGTGTTGTATTTATGTGAAGTATTAAGCAATTTGTACCAGAACAATCCATATACTCCATATGTGAAGAGACCCCAGATGAAGCACCTTCTGCATGTTTAAATGGCCGTAGACCCATTTTTTAAAAGTCTATGAAACAACTTTTTAGCACTGCTGGGAACATACTTTTTTTAATTGTTCTTTCTTGTTAACCCTTTGTTTTTATTTATGATTTGTAAATAATGTTACATACATATTTTCAGACATTTTAAAAAGAAAAATAAGCTAATAAAAAAGTTTAGCACACATTGATTTTGTAATCAATTTTTTTTTTTTTTTGCTCATTAAGGTCTCCTTTAAACTAGTGTTGATCTCTAAAATGTAGTCCATAGTGGGTCGCTTTTCAGGGGGTGTTTGATAGGCTTGTCTTAATCCCTAAAAGCCCACACCGCTGTGCCAGAAATATGTGCATTTCCCTTATTGTGGATTGGCCCCCTGAACGCAAGAGAGGATTATATTTGTGTGTATACCTACGTGCAGCTGCCTTTGCAATATTAGGGGTAGCGGTTGTGGTGTGTTAAAAATGTGACTCAACCACATGTTTTTACCACCTTCCAACCGCAAGTGTAAACTAAAACTAATGCCCCGTACACACGGTCAGACTTTGTTCGGACATTCCGAAAACAAAATCCTAGGATTTTTTCTGACGGATGTTGGCTCAAACTTGTCTTGCATACACACGGTCACACAAAGTTGTCGGAAAATCCGATCATTCTGAACGCAGTGACGTAAAACACGTACGTCAGGACTATAAACGGGGCAGTGGCCAATAGCTTTCATCTCTTTATTTATTCTGAGCATGCGTAGCACTTTGTCCGTCGGATTTGTGTACACACGATCAGAATTTCCGACAATGGATTTTGTTGTTGGAAAATTTTATAGCCTGCTCTCAAACTTTGTGTGTCGGAAAATCCGATGGAAAATGTGTGATGGAGCCTACACACGGTCGGAATTTCCCACAACAAGGTCCTATCGCACATTTTCCGTCGGAAAATCCGACCGTGTGTACGGGGCATAAGGGTCAATTCCACTCAGAAGTGATCTTTAAATTTTGCATGGGTGCCTATAAATTGAGTCACAAACAAAAGTTCTATATCTTTTTTGCAATTCCAGTGATTTGTTAATTGTGTCATGTGGAAAAATGTTTTTCATAATTTGAAAGTGCTCCACTGATGGATTCTCATTGATGCAGATTCCCAAATATACTTTTATAACCCAAGGTTCACATACAGATTGGGTGAAGTTTTCACAGTATCACTGCAAGCTTTTCAGCCCATCTTAGTCCGGGTTCACATATATGCGATGCAGGAACTAGTGCCATTCCAGTGCGGGTTCCCGCATCGCATGTCACCTGCGAACTGCTGCGGGTGTCAATGCAAAGTCAATGACACCCCAGTCCTATAGCTCTCTGCATGTAATGCTTACTTTAGGCTGCAGTGGAGTTACAACAAGGGCACAAATCGTTTATTAGTGAATGTTCTCTAGTGTACATGATCAGATCAAAATCAATGTGAGACCAAAGGCTGAAGTTGGTAATGTCCAGTATGGTCAAAAGTATGTGTATCTCTGACCTTTACACAAACATAATACAAGCTTGTTGGACATCCCATTTCAAAACGATGGTCATTCATATAGAGCTTCCCCCGCTTTTATGTCTATAACTGTTCTGTTTCAAATGCCGTTTTATGCATTGACATACCTTCTCACACCCAGTCTGTCCATACAGTATGATCACCTGCTGACTTGGCACCATCCACAGGCAAATTAACTCTTCGATAGGACACAGATATTGAATCCAGTTTATGTTTACTTTAAATAATTGCGGTATAGAAGATGTGTTTCCAGTCTTTTGTATAAGTATCAGAGCACAATGACTTTCCTAATCCATGTCTCTATAAACTACCAACACTAAGGCTCCATTCACACTAACGCGTTTTTTTATGCATTTTGCAGAAATGCATGGGAATTCTTTAACATGGGTTCCTATGGAACATGTTCACATCAATGCATTTTTGTACCTCTGCGTTTTTGGAAAGGGTCAGGAACTTTTTTTCAAGCAAAATGCAGCGTTTTGCATGTAATAGAATTCGATGGACCAGCATCAAAAACATTTTTACAGTGTTTTTGACGCATTTTGCGGTTTTTGGCGTTGAATCGAGCCTTACTGGGGGGAACGTGGAAGAAACAGGGCGGATCTAGCTAGGACTTACTAACTAGCACTAAACCGGAGAGGAGGACAGAGTGAGATACAGGTGACCATTTCCCAACCTGCAGATGACAGACCCTATTCCAAAAGATATCACTCCCAGTTACTCCCCCCACCCGCTAATTGATATCCCTTTATGACCACCTCACACTCCCCTGCTGACAGACCTCTCTCCCCAGCCTGTCCCCACACACCCTCTCACCTGCTGACCTGTGGATGGGGGAATCACTCCCACTGTGTTATTGTGTTCTGTCATTGGGGAGCCTTCCCTACCCACAGAATACAATGATCAGTGTTGCAAACTATAGCTGAGCTGGCAGCACTGATTGTTTTGGGAAATCCATGTATGGTCCACTTAACCACTACGCAGGCCGTAAACATCCTTCCACAAACCTTTACATTTTTCCTTCCCACATTCCTTCAGCCTCCTCACCTGTACATAGTGCCCACTGTCATACCCTCCACACTCCTCTCCTATACATAGTGTGCACTTTCATACCCTCCACACTTCTCTCCTATACATAGTTCTCGCTGTCATACCCGCCACACTTCTCTCCTATACATAGTGCCCACTGTCATACCCTCCACACTTCTCCCCTATACATAGTTCTCACTGTCATACCCGCCACACTTCTCTCCTATACATAGTGCCCCTTGTCATACCCCCCACAATACACTCCTGTACATACTGCCCACTGTCATACACTTCTCTCCTGTACATAGTGCCTGCTGTCGTACAGTCCACAATGTTCTCCAGTACATACTGCTCACTGTCATGCCCTCCACACTCCTCTCCTGTAAATACTGCCCACTGTAATATCCTCCACACTCCCCTCCTGTACATACTGCCCACTGTCATACCCTCCACGCTCCACTCCTGTGCATACTGCCCACTATCATACCCTTCACACTCCACTCCTGTACATACCGCCCAGTGTGATACCCTCCACACTCCTCTTCTGTACATACTGCCCACTGTCATACCCTCCACTCCTGTACATTACGCCCACTGTCACACTCTCCACACTCCTCTCCTGTACATACTACCCTCTGTCATACCCCCCCACACTTCTCTCCTGTACATACTGCCCCATCATACCCTCCACACTCCTCTCCTGTACATACTGCCCACTGTCATACCCTCCACACGCCTCTCCTGTACATACTGCCCACTTTCATAAACTCCTCTACAGTACATAGTGCCGGCTGTCATACCCTCCACACTCCTCTCCTGTACATACTGTCCACTGTCATACCCTCCACTCCTGTACATTACGCCCACTGTCACACTCTCCACACTCCTCTCCTGTACATACTACCCTCTGTCATACCCCCCCACACTTCTCTCCTGTACATACTGCCCCATCATACCCTCCACACTCCTCTCCTGTACATACTGCCCACTGTCATACCCTCCACACGCCTCTCCTGTACATACTGCCCACTTTCATAAACTCCTCTACAGTACATAGTGCCGGCTGTCATACCCTCCACACTCCTCTCCTGTACATACTGTCCACTGTCATACCCTCCACTCCTGTACATTACGCCCACTGTCACACTCTCCACACTCCTCTCCTGTACATACTACCCTCTGTCACCCCCCCCCACACTTCTCTCCTGTACATACTGCCCACTGTCATACCCTCCACACCCCTCTCCTGTACATACTGCCCCATCATACCCTCCACACTCCTCTCCTGTACATACTGCCCACTGTCATACCCTCCACTCCTGTACATTACGCCCACTGTCACACTCTCCACACTCCTCTCCTGTACATACTACCCTCTGTCATACCCCCCCACACTTCTCTCCTGTACATACTGCCCACTGTCATACCCTCCACACTCCTCTCCTGCTCTCCTGTACATACTGCCCCATCATACCCTCCACACTCCTCTCCTGTACATACTGCCCCCTGTCATACCCTCCTCCACACTCCTCTCCTGTACATACTGCCCACTTTCATAAACTCCTCTACTGTACATACTACCCTCTGTCATACCCCCTGTGCATACTGATGTGCATAGAGTGCATACTGCCCACTGCCATACCCTCCATACTCCTTTTCTGTACATAATTCCTGCTGTCATACCCTCCACGCTCCTCTCCTGTACATACTGCCCACTGTCATACCCTCCACTCCTGTACATTACGCCCACTGTCACACTCTCCACACTCCTCTCCTGTACGTACTACCCTCTGTCATACCCCCCCACACTTCTCTCATGTACATACTGCCCACTCTCATACCCTCCACACCCCTCTCCTGTACATACTGCCCCATCATACCCTCCACACTCCTCTCCTGTACATACTGCCCAGTTTCATAAACTCCTCTACTGTACATAGTGCCGGCTGTCATACCCTCCACACTGCTTTCCTGTACATACTGCTCACTGTCATGCCCTCCACATTCCTCTCCTGTACATACTGCTCACTGTCATGCCCTCCACACTCCTCTCCTGTAAATACTGCCCACTGTAATACCCTCCACACTCCACTCCTGTACATTATGCCCACTGTCATACCCTCCACACCCCTCTCCTGTACATACTACCCACTGTCATACCCCCCACACTTCTCTCATGTGCATACTGCCCACTGTCATACCCTCCACACTCCTCTCCTGTACATACTGTCCACTTTCATACCCTCCACATTCCTCTCCTGTACATACTGTCCACCGTCATACCCTCCACACTCCTCTCCTGTACATACTGCCCCATCATATCCTCCACACTCCTCTCCTGTACATACTGCCAACTGTAATACCCTGTACATACTGCCCCATAATACCTTTCACACTCCTCTCCTGTACATACTGCCCACTGGCATACCTTCCACACTCCTCTCCTGTACATAGGGCCCACTGTCAAGCCTCCACACTCCTCTGCTGTGCATACTGCCCACTGTCATACCCTCCACTCCTCTCCTGTACATACTACCCTCTGTCATAACCCCCACACTTCTCTCATGTACATACTGCCCACTGTCATATCCTCCACACTCTTCTCCTATACATACTTCCCACTGTCATATCCTCCACACTCTTCTCCTATACATACTGCCCACTGTCATACCCTACACATTTCTCTCTGTGCATACTGTCCACTGTCTTACCCTCTACATTCTTCTCCTGTACATACTGCCCACTGTCATACCCTCCACACTCCTCGCCTGTACATACTGCCCACTGTCATATCCTCCACTCCTGTACATTATGCCCACTGTCATACCCACCACACTCCTCTCCTGTACATACTACCCTCTGTCCTACCCCCCCACACTTCTCTCCTGTACATACTGCCCACTGGCATGCCCTCCACACTCCTCTCCTGTACATAGGGCCCACGGTCAGGCCTCCACAGTCCTCTCCTGTACATACTGCCCACTTTCATAAACTCCTCTACTGTACATACTACCCTCTGTCATACCCCCTGTGCATACTGATGTGCATACTGCCCACTGCCATACCCTCCACACTCCTCTTCTGTACATAGTGCACACTGTTATACCCTCCACATTCCTCTCCCTTACCTGCACATACTTCCCACTTTTATACCATCCATACTCCTCCCCTAGGCCTCCTACCCATAAAAACAGTGCTTTAAAATTATATTGAATATCCTCACTGTTACCAACTCTAGAATGGCCACACTTTTGTTAGTTCAACTAAAGGAAATCTTCTCAGTCCTCATATTCTGTTCTGCCCATTATTAGTGCTCATTTCATTTTGTGGTTACTGTTGTGATGTATAGAGGAACATAGGGGATGTCAGGGAAGGTTTTTCTACAATCTGTTTCCATGCGGTTAGAAACATACAATTATTAAAAAAGGCCTTGTGTGGTAGTATTACCAGCACCCTTCACTGAACCCAGCAAAATTATGGTTCTTATCCATATAGTAGTGGTGGTGGGGGTCAGCTGTCCACAAGCCTTTGGCTATATAGTGTAGACTTAGACATTTTTACTCAGCAAGTTGGGCAGGTAAGCTGTTTCTTTTCAAGTGACATTTTCAAGGTTGGTTGAAAAGTATTTTCAGGATATCATAAGGCAACTGAATCAATTCTTCTATGCTTTACTTTTGGAAAACATGTTACAAAGGCATGAAGGCTTTTACTTATACAAAAGTATGCTACACAATGAAAAGATAGATCTCCAAATCTTCATACAAAAAAGTTTACTTTCGAACGGGGAATGTTTTCTATGTTTCTGATATTTTTGTGTCTAAATATAAATTTGGAGAAACTTTTCTTTTATAATGACCCATCTCTTACCAGGCGTAGAGTGTTCTGGTGAATCCTGACACTAGGGGAGTGCTGGAGTTTGATCAAAGACACTGCGGGGATGGCTAATTGCCATACTTCTGCTCTGATCTTTAATTAAACCTCATTAATACCATCTGATACAAATGCAGTCCTTCTGAATTCCTGCTTGTGTTTCATCCTGGCTTCTCAGGAAGTTTTCAGAATGGGGAACTTGGTGTTGGATTGAAGATATGACTTTTTGTAGTGCTGGTTTTATTTTTAAAGTAGAACTCCAACAATTTTTTTTCTTTGGATACCTTCCATATAAAAAATAAATTCCCAATTTCTACTTGCTCTCTCCAAACTCCAGTACAGTCTCCAGTATCCTCCTTAGCCCCATGCCAGAAGTCCTCTTTTGCAGAATGACAGTTATGCCATTCTGGCCATTTTCTGTGAACCTAACCTGTCATGTCCCCTAGGGGGGTGTGCCATCATGCAGGCTGGTCGCACAGTACACCAGGATTGAGTGGTGCTCACGTCTCATTACATAAGCATCGTTCAGTCCTTGAAGTATGCCAACAGCTACCAGAGGAAGAGAAAGCTGCCTTGATGTCACCAGACCAGCTAGAAGACTGCAGTAATATATTCATGCGTCTCCCTCTAGTTTTCCCTTAGTTTATGTAATGCAGTGAATTTCGCTTTGCAAAGAATACCCAATCACATGCAAGCAAAGAAAAAATATTTTTGCTTGCACTTGATTGGATGATCAAAGTCAGCAGAGCTTCACCTCATTCACTAAACTAAGGGAAAATTCCCTTGCAAAGTGAACAGCCTACTATTTGCCTTTAGTAAATATTTGCACGCCTCCTTACTGAACTGGAGAGCCTCTAACATAGAGGGGAACCAATCCGTCATTGTCTTTTCTCCATCTATGCTTCACTGGTCCGGCCATAAACTGGGTACACTCCATCTTTTATCTTGAAATGGAAACTGACCTGGGTACCCAATTTACTCCAAAACATAGAGAAATGGGAAGCCTGTAAAACTCAAAAAAAGTCAGCCTAAAGTATCACCTGCTGACTAAAACCAAGAAGGCAAAATACTACAATTCAATACTTTATATTGGTGGTTTCAAAAATTAACATACATTTTTTACATTTTTTTTAGTGCTGGCCATAATAAATAGAGTAAATATGTACAAAACTACAATTCATATAATTTAAAGCCCCCAATTAATCTGCAGCTTTTCCCTAAATGACTTGACTGCCACAAGTAATATCTACATTTCTTGCAACCCAGGCTTTTATTAGGGTGTATTTCTGCCATAAATTGTTCTCTGTATTTATTAACAATATGTGCATGTCTACATGTGCATTTACTATAAAACTGTTGAAGTGAATTTCCACTATTTGTATTTTGGGAAACTAATTTGCAGATCATCTACTGAGACAGACCATTGCAGTAACCTCTATAACAGGGATATGCAATTAGCGGACCTCCAGCTGCTGCAGAACTACAAGTCCCATGAGGCATAGCAAGACTCTGACAGCCACAAGCATGACACTCAGAGGCAGAGGAATGATGGGAGTTGTAGTTTTGCAACAGGTGGAGGTCCGCTACTTGCATATTCCTGCTCTATAATCTGACTGCTAATGGGAGGGCTTGCCTGATCTGATGACCGGATTAGTTCTAGTGTTGCAAACAATGCAAGCCCAGCACCCCTGTAGGTTTATTCCCAGGGTGTAGAAATTATACCAGGATATCACCACTATTTACTGCAAAAAGCTAAGAATACTCCTGGGCATGCTTGCATTTTCACCCTACATTCTGCAGATTTTTAGGAAAAGTAGTGAGCCAATCATATGAGCAGAAAGTTTGATTTCTGGGGTGTTTTGTACAAGCAGTATTGCTGCCCTTTTATTTAAGGATAGCAATCACATGAAGCCATTTATTATCACATAGTTTTTTGAAATCACCCAAATGGCCCTGATAAAAAGTTTACATACCCTGGAATGTTTGGCCTTGGTACAGACACAGAAGGTGGCACACACAGGTTAAAATGGCAATTAAAGGTTAATTTCCCACATTTGTAGCATTTTAAATCACAATTAGTGTCTGTGTATAAATAGTCAATGAGTTTGTTAGCTCTCACATGGATGCACTAAGCAGGCTAGACACTGAGCCATGAGGAGGTGGAAAAAAACAGTCAAACGACCTGTGTAACAAGGTAATGAAACTTTACAAAGATGGAAAAGGATATAAAAAGATATCCAAAGCCTTGAATATGCCAGTCAGTACTATTTAATCACTTATTAAGATATGGAAAATTAGGGGCTCTTTTGATGCCAAGCCAAGGTCAGGTTGACCAAGAAAGATTGCAGCCACAATTGGTGGAAGAATTGCTCAGGTAATCGCAGGAGAATTACAGGCTGCTCTCCAAAAAGTCAGTGTGGTTGTTTTTAAGGAGCACAATTCAACGATACTTGACAAAAAAGACCTGCATGGTTGAGCTGCTAGAAGGAAGCTTTTACTGCGCCAATGCCACAAAAAAGCCAATGAGGCATGTCAATGTGTTGGGCATATTGTAACCAGGCTTTTTTGTGGAACTTTTACAGTAAAGGCTTCTATCTGGCAACTTGACTATGCAGCTCTTTTTTGTTCAAGTATCATCGTATTGTGCTCTTTAAAAACAACCACACCATCTTTTTCCAGAGCAGCCTGTATTTCTCCTGAGGTTACCTGTGGGTTTTTCTTTGTATCCTGAACAGTTCCTGCGGCGGTTGTGGCTGAAATCTTTCTTGATTTATCTGACCTTGGCTTAGTATCAAGAGACCCCCACATTTTCCACTTCTTAAGTGATTGAACAGTACTGACTGGCATATTCAAGGCTTTGGATATCTTTTTAAATCCTATTCCATCTTTGTAAAGTTTCATTACCTTGTTATACAGGTCTTTTGATTGTTCTTTTCTACCTCCTCATGGCTCAGTGTCTAGCCTGCTTAGTTCATCCATGTGAGAGCTAACAAATTCATTCACTATTTATACACAGACACTAATTGTGATTTATGCGCATTGGGCCCCCCGCCGTGCAGTGGGTGCACCTGCATGCCCTCTGGTGGCTATTGAAGGGTACAACATACCCATATGGGGTTTCCCCCAGGAGAGCAATTCTGCCGACGTATATCGGCACGAGCCGGTCGGCAAGCGAGTAAATAAAAGACAGTTTTTTGGCATGATAAGTCATGTTTTCAATATTAATGCCAAAATTTCACAATTTCTGCCAGGGTATGCAAACTTCTGAGCATAACTGTAGGTAAAAACATGTTGTCCCCGTTTCCATTTTTTTTTTTTTTTTAATAGCCATTGTTTATGATACACAGTGCTGTAGAAAATCAGATGTCATTCAGTTTGGATCTATATCTACCTAAAGTGGTTCTAAAAGCAGAAGGTTTTTTACCTTAAGACCCCTTTCACACCGAGCCGCCATTGGCGTCGGTGGTAAAATGGCGCTATTTTTAGCGTTTTACCGTCGGATTTGCAACGCATTTCAGCCGCTAGCGGGGCGCTTTTACCCCCGCTAGCGGCCGAGAAATAAAACCGCCCGTAATACGCCGCAATAGCAGCGTTTTGCCGGCGGTATCCCAGCGCTGCCCCATTGATTTCAATGGGGAGCAGCAGTGGAGGAGCGGTAAACACACCGCTCCAAGGAAGCTGCTGGCAGGACTTTTCCTGACGTCCTGCCAGTGCACCGCTCCAGTGTGAAAGCCCTCAGGCTTTCACACTGGAGACAATGGAGCAGCTGTTTGAGGGCGGATTGCAGGCGCTATTTTTAACGCTATAGCGCCTGCAAAACACCCTCGGTGTGAAAGGGGTCTAAAACATTCTCTGCATTAAGGTAAAAAAAAAATCTGTGATCATCTTCTCTCTCTATTTGGATTCCCAGATGGTAGCTAATGTTCCCCAGTTCTTTAATCTCAAAATTTTCTTTCAGCTTGTGAACTATCTGATTGTAATCCCTTTCTTGTTCAAAATAGGTTATAATGTCATCAATATAGATAAGGATGTATATCCATCCGTCTTCTTGATTCTTGGAGTAGAGACAGGGGTCTGCTTTATTTTTTGAGAATGCCTCTCTGGTAAGCACTTCATTCACTTTCTCATTCCAATTCCATGCAGATTGCTTAAGACCGTAGATACTCTTCTGAAGTTTACACACAAGGTTGTCTCCTTGCTTAAACCCTGGTGATTGCTCCATGTAGAGGTCTTCCTTAATGTCTCCATATAGGAAAGCAGTTTTAACGTCTAGGTGTTTCACTTGCGTGCCCTTCCCTGCTGCAATGCTAAGAAGCGCTCTGATGGTGGAGTGTTTTACGATGGGAGTGAATGTTTCATCGTAATCTTCACTGAATTTCTGGGAGTAACCTTTGGCAACTAGTCTGGCTTTGTGTTTGTGGATATTCCCTTCTGCGCCTGACTTTACTTTGAAAGTCCACTTACCTCCTATAGTTTTGTGGTTAGGAGGGAGCTCTGTGAGTGTCCAGGTTTTATTTTCTTGAAGTGACTTTAATTCTTCTGCTGCCTTTCTCCATTTATTAGCTTCATGTTTTGGCAGTTTTTCTATGTCTTCCCAGGATGTTGGTCTAAGTATGCTGTGTGTTTTGACAGTGTATGATAGCTTGCAGGGTAGTATCCAAGTCCAAGTGAATCTTCTGACTTCAGGCAGTTTAGCAGGTTCTGGTGGGGAACTGGATTTAGGCATTGTGAGTTCCACCTTTTGTTCTGACTCCTGCACAGGTTTGCTTTGGTTGACCCATTCTTCTGGTTTGCTTGGCATATTCACTTCAGAGCTTTCAGTGATCAGTGTTTATGGTGATGGGCTCTCATCAAAGTAAACACTATGGCTTATTGTCACTTTGTCAGTCTTTGGGTGTAGGATTCTGTAACCCTTAGTTTGCTCGCTGTAGCCTACTAGAAAGCGTTCTTAGTAGAAACAGCTTGTTTAGACTTGGACGCTCATGCAGTTTTGTAATGAAGTCCACATACCTTTAGCAGTTTTCTCTGTTCTTATGTGGATAAACTGATCAACTTATAGTAAGCCTATAGTCACTTTTGCCTATCTATCCTTCCTGTCCCAGTCCTCTGTCTCTGAGTTTGTGGGTCTGTCTGTATTCAGCACTTGCCACAAGTCACCCTTACTGAGAGTCATTTCTAGCTTAAAAACTTACACAGCTGGTAGTTGCCATTGTTCAGCTTTGCAACTGCAAACTTCACATCTGAACCACTTGCCATCTTTCAGCAGCTTGTAAACATTACTCACTGTACTCATTGAGTTGCAGAGTTCTCTTTCCAGTGTCTGGGTGCAGCTGGTTGCACTGGGTTTGTAGTATCCTTTCCAATACCTGGGGGGTCTGCTGGGCCATGACCTGTTGTCCAGGGTATTGATATAATGCACTGGAAGCTTCTTATTTACAGAGAATACTTTACCTTCATGAAAGATTAAAAAGCATGTCTTTACATCATGAGACAGGAACAGGAAGCATAAAAGTACACAGTAAGGAAAGCAAACCTGCTGCTTAGATAGGTATAATGCATACAGTATTGTCAATTTATTAGCAACCATGCTGCTGTTCTTTCCAACAAGTGTATCTACTGTACACGTTACTATTAAATATAACTCTCCACACACTGCTACATGTCTTCTCAAGCAAACTTTTTAATAAAAACATCTTGGTTTGCGTATTATAATACATGTTCAATAAATGGCCTGCACACTATACAATAGTACTGATAAAAGTCTGTATCTGAGCACAGGTACGATTCTGTGTCTTTCCTACAACTGCGTCTCTTTACTCCATATGGGCACTTTTTTTCATATACAGTGCCATGCAAAAGTATCCCCCCCCCTTGGCTTTTTACCTATTTTGTTACATTACAGCCTTTAGTGCAATGTTTTTTTTAATTTGAATTATATGTGATGGATCAGAACACATTAGTCTAAGTTGGTGAAGTAAAATTAGAAAAATATATACACAAAACTATTTTTCAGAAATAAAAACTGATAATTGGCATGTGCATATGTATTCACCCCCTTTGTTATGAAGCCCATTAAAAGCTCTGGGGCAAGCAATTACCTTCAGAAGTCACATAATTAGTGAAATGATGTCCACCTGTGTGCAATCTAAGTGTCACATGATCTGTCATTACATATACACACCTTTTTGAAAGGCCCCAGAGGCTGCAACACCTAAGCAAGAGGCACCACTAACCAAACACTGCAATGAAGACCAAAGAACTCTCCAAACAAGTAAGGTACAATGTTGTTGAGAAGTACAAGTCAGGGTTAGGTTATAAAAAAATATCCAAATCTTTGATGATCCCTAGGAGCACCATCAAATCTTTCATAACCAATGGAAAGAACATGGCACAACAGCAAACCAGCCAAGAGATAGTCGCACACCAAAACTCACGGACTGGGCAAGGAGGGCATTAATCAGAGAGGCAGCACAGAGACCTAAGGTAACCCTGGAGGAGCTGCAGAGTTCCACAGCAGAGACTGGAGTATCTGTACATAGGACGACAATAAGCTGTACGCTCCATAGCGTTAGGCTTTATGGCAGAGTGGCCAGAAGAAAGCCATTACAGCAAAAAATAAAATGGCACGTTTTGAGTTTGCGAAAAGGCATGTGGGAAACTCCCAAAATGTATGGAGGAAGGTGCTCTGGTCTGATGAGACTAAAATTTAAGTTTTTGTCCATCAAAGAAAACGCTATGTCTGGCACAAACCCAACACATCACATCACTCAAAGAACACCATCCCCACTGTGAAACATGGTGGTGGCAGCATCATGCTGTGGGGATGTTTTTCAGCAGTCAGGACTAGGAAACTGGTCAGAGTTGGGGGAAAGATGGATGGTGCTAAATACAGGGATATTCTTGAGCAAAACCTGTACCATTCTGTGTGTGATTTGAGGCTAGGACGGAGGTTCACCTTCCAGCAGGACAATGACCCCAAACACACTGCTAAAGCAACACTTGAGTGGTTTAAGGGGAAACATGTAAATGTGTTGGAATGGCCTAGTCAAAGCCCAGGCCTCAATCCAATAGAAAATCTGTGGTCAGACTTAATGATTGCTGTTCATCGGAAGGCAGTCAGGTGTAAATGAACAGCTGGTCCGTTTACATCCAGATGCCCATAGAGCAGAGTGGGCTGTGTCTGTTCTGCATAAGAGGAGTGGGCATAGACCTGTCATCCAGTCGATCTGCTCAGCTCAGCATGGGATCAGCAGACAGACCCCCTGCTAAGCAAAAACAGATGTGGCCCGTGTAAAAGGGGCCAAAGGGTCTACCTTCTCCTCTATCCAAAATAAAAAAAAATAGACTTTTTTTCCTATCTCTAAACCAAACACTACAAATTCTGAACCAACAAAAAAAAAAAAAATGGAGCAGACTCGATGGATCACATGGGTTTTTTTCTGCAGTCACTCTTCTATGTCTATTATGAAATTTTTGCATTTTTTTTATCTGGGAGTAGATGCAGCTGTCGTCATCCAAAATAGCTTCAGATAAAGCACAATAGTGCAGCTTTTTCCGGGACTCTACAACCACTCCCTTACTTATCACAGAACAATGAAGCAGTATTTTTAGGGCCCCGTTCACATCTGGTATCGCTGAGATTCTGCCCGTGATCCCAAATCACATTACAATAATGAAAAAAACGCACCACACGTGTTCAAGTGCCATTCATTTTTATTGGCACCTAAGCGTGGTGTGGTTTTGCTGCGATTGTTGAGCAGCCAACCACAATGCGCAAAGCTTGTAGCCCAAAAGAAGCTCCTACTCCTTTTTGGTAGACAGGTGTCACACGTTGCAGTTTGCTGTGATTGCGATTTTACGTGGCAAAACCACACCTCGTTTAGATGCCAATGAAAATGAATGGCACTCGAACACGTACAGTGGCGTCACTAGGGTTGGTGTCACCTGGTGCTGCAAAACATGGCATCACCCCCCCCTCCTGTCTATCCTGCCCAGCCCCCTGCAGGGCAGGCTAGGGTGGTATAGGGCAGGTTGGGGTGGTATAGGACAGGTTGGGATGACATAGGGCAGGTTGCGGTGGCGTAGGGCAGGCTGGGTTGGCATAGAGCAGGTTGCGGTGGCATGGGGGGAAGGTTGCTGTGGCATAGGGCAGGTTAGGACTCTATGTAGAGACAGACAGTGTGCAGTAACTTAAAGCATGCCCAGAGATGAAGACACCCAGGGGCTGCTGTGTTCTCACCTTTTTTTCCTTCAGCTGCAGGATCAGCCAGAGTGAAGGAGTCTGTGGGAGGAGTGGAGGAGGCAGCCACACCCCCAGCCCTGCCCACCAACTCCAGATGCCTCCCGAGATATTGGAGATCCCTGAGGGACAGCTTAAGACGTGAGTGTTACAGGCAGCCTCCCCCGCGCCGTTTGGTGCCTTGCTCGCTCCACTGCAGCTCTGCAAGCAGAAGCAATATAGTACTGTGTAGTGGTGGGCAGCGGCCCTGGTGTCACCCCTCTGGCGGGTGTCACCTGGTGTGGCCCGCACCCCCATAGCAACACCACTGAACATGCGTGGTGCGTTTTCTCATTTACTCTAGTGCGATTTGGGATTGCATGCAGAATCACACCGATTCTGCCAAAGATCACAAAACACCAGATGTGAGCAGGGCTAAGGCTCCTTTATACTTGTGACCATCATTTCCGCCCTGTGACAGTTATACAGCCCAGAGCGACTGCATTTCTGTGTTTGAGTGGGCAGTTGGGGGTGGTAAAACCGCAACTTAACCGCACTGTGAATGTGGTTTTTGTTGGAGAAAAATCATATATGTTTTAATGAAGCCTATTTTAATACATCTGGGATTTGATTCAATAGCAGGTCTGGAACTATTTTTAAAGTCCAACTCTGGGAAACCTAAAAATGATCCATCCCTTGCAGTGCGGCTGCACAAAGATTAATTGCTCATTAGGGGGAATAGAAAAAAAAAGATTTACTTACCTGATCCTCTGCTCCTTTGCATTGCTAAACCAATCTTTGCAGTATCTTCTCCCCCATGGTCCAATGGTCTAAGGTCCAGATGTCATTAAGATCAATGCAATGTAGATAAGTCTGCATTGAATGAGATGATGCTGAAGGACAGATGATGCTGAAGCTTGGGAGACCACCGTTTGCCAGGAAAAAGGTTTAGGTAAGTACAAACACTTTATTAATTTATTACAGGTTGTTTTATAGCGCCATCAATTTACACAGCACTTTACATATGCAGTAGTACATTCACATCAGTCCCTGCTCTCAAGGAGCTTACAATCTAAGGCTCTTAACTCACATTCATATATACACATACTAAGGTCAATATCGACCAGAGCCAATTATCCTACCAGCATGTCTTTGGAGTGTGGGAAGAAACCGGAGTACCCGGAAGAAACCCACCCAGGCACAGGGAGAACATGCAAACTCCAGGCACGTAGTGTTGTGGTTGGGATTCAAACCAATGACCCTAGTGCTGTTAGGCTTTTACTCTCCCCTAGACTAAATGAGCAATTACCTCTTGCAGTCCGGGAACAGCCCTGTGCAAGGGATCATTTTCAAGTTTCCCGTAGTTGGGCTTTAAAGTTATTGTAAACCTCTGACATGAAATATGAACACTACTTGTCTCAATCCAGAGCACTAAGTGTCATTTCTGTCTGCTGTCTCATTCCTCTGCTATTAGCATGAATCATTTCTGACAAGTTTTCCTGACACCAAAAGAAAAAAGGAGCATCTGCTCTGTTCCTGTGTACTGTGTAAAGGGAAATGTTTTCCTTCCATCCAATCAGCGCTCAGAACTCTCCTCACTTAGCCATGAAGTGTGTAATTCAGCTCTCCACCCCCCTGTTTTCTGACAGCTCAGACAAGCTTTATCAATTCCGAACTTTGAACAGATGTAGATACAGTAAGAGAAGACTGTGGATAAACAGGTACAATTTATGTAGGATGATTTGTTTAATCTCTGTCACTTCATTAGATATGTGAATGGGATTACAACCTTTAATTCTTGCAGTGTGGGCACAACCCCACTGCAAGAGAAAATTTCCAAGTACCCCGAAGTTAGGCTTTAAGGGTGTATTTCCAACAATTGTTGTTGGGGGCAGGGTTGCCAACCGTCTGTAAATTTACAGACAGTTTGTAAAAATCAGCTGATTTTTATGGTGTCCATAAATGTCTTTTATGGATGACAGCTGTCCATCAAAAAAATATGGCCATGGGCCGGCTTCGAAACTGCAGCAGGGCTTAGGGGGGCTCGGGCGGTGGCATCATGGTTCTGCTTGGTGCCTTTTCTGAATTGTAGGAGGGGGAGCCAGGAGCGGGAGTTCCGGGACAGGGAAGGAGTCCAGAATGGAGGATCAAAGAAGCACAGGAGGACTGTGGTCTGACTGGGCCTGCCCCCCAGTGCCTCACTGTCCTGCACCCAAGCAGTCTTGTGGAAGAGGTGGGTCATTGATAGCTCTAGCCTTCAGCCAGGCCACACAAAGTCTGTGGGGGTAGGGGCAATGCTGTATCCTGGCCTAGGCCGACAAGGCCCAGGTGTAGGGCAGCACTTTGCAGGGGGGCAGCACGAAAAGAGTCCCCGCCGGCTTGCGATACACTTTTAGTGTAGCGCCAGTCTTATGGGGTGGACTGAGCTGAAAGGCAAATTAGTCTACCGCCCCCATAAAGCGGCCGCACTTCTTCCGGTATGCGGGCGGCGGCCGGCATTCTGCAACTGTGGGGGGGGGGGGGGTGCTTATAATTTTGACTGTCCCATCATCCTGGACCACAAGCCTTCCTCATGGTGCTATGTTTTCTCCTGCACCATTGGCATGGTTATATCTTCTTAGTCCTCTCCATAAAATTATCAGAAGTTTGAGCTTAAAGTAGAACTATAGGTAACACTTTTTTTTTTTCATTTTGGATAGAGTAAGGGAGGGTTATAGCCCCTGTCAGTTTATTTTTTACCATCCCTGTCCCATTGCAGAGATTTCCCTTCACTTCCTGCCCCATAGCCAAACAGGAAGTGAGAGGAAATTTATGCAAATTAAGGGAATTTATTCCTGCTCCCCCCCCCCCCACCAGGCCCACTCGAAAATTTCAGGGCAGATCTTAAATAGCAAGGGGTGTGGCCTTGCCAGGTAGGGGTGGGTCGTATTTAAATTAGAGGGTACAGGAGTTTAGTCAGGCCTAGGGCAGCACAAGACCTAAATACACTATGGGGGGGGGGGGGGGTCACTGATGTAAGGGGAGGACACTGATATAAAGGTGTTCCTTTTTTATACCAGAACCCCCCCCCCCCCCACCACCACCACCACTTACGTTAGTGTATTCACTCTGCAAAAGGTAGTCTGTGGTCACCAGAGTCCCCCCCCCCCCCCAACGCTGATGTAAAGGGGAACTCTGCAGACTCTGCTGTAAGAGGGGCCCTGGTGACCAGAAGTACTCTATATTCCCATCGCACACGTTCCTGGAGAAAGCTCTAAAGTTTTGAGAGCTGCAGCAACCACCAGCTGGAGACTGGATCAGAAAACCACAATGAGGATATTTGCCAGCACACCACGGATCATCAAGTATAGTCCAAACGTTTTTTACTGAAGCATGATCACATCACAGAAAAAGGTAATGCAATGTTTCGGAGTCAAGAAGGACCCTGTTTGTCAGGCATGTGATGACGAAGGGGGGGTCCTGCGTAACTGCCTTTTTTTGTGATGTGATCATGCTTCAATAAAAACTGTTTGGACTCTACTTGATGATCTGTGGTGTGCTGGCAAATATCCTTACTCTGGTGACCAGAGACCACCTTACATCAGAGTTCCCTTTTACGCCAGAGTCTGCAGCATTCCCCTTTACATCAGGGTCTGCAGAGTTCCCCCTTGCACTGTAAAGGGGAAATCTTAGAATCTTATGTAAGATTCTATGCTGGGTTATACAGTGAGGGGAAAAAAGTATTTGATCCCCTGCTGATTTTGTATGTTTGCCCACTGACAAAGAAATGATCAGTGTATAATTTTAATGGTAGGTTCATTTTATGAGTGACAGACAGAATGACAAAAAAAAATAATCCAGAAAAACGCATTTGAAAAAAGTTCTAAATTGATTTGAATTTTAATGAGTGAAATAAGTATTTGACCCCTTCGCAAAACATTACTTAGTACATGGTGGCAAAACCCTTGTTGGTAATCACAGAGGTCAGACGTTTCTTGTAGTTGGCCACCAGGTTTCCACACATCCCAGGAGGTATTTTGCCCCACTCCTCTTTGCAGATCCTCTCCAAGTCATTAGGGTTTCGAGGCTGACATTTGGTAACTCGAACCTTCAGCTCCCTCCACATATTTTCTATGGGATTAAAGTCTGGAGACTGGCTAGGCCACTCGAGGACCTTAATGTGCTTCTTCTTGAGCCACTCCTTTGTTGCCTTGGCTGTGTGTTTTGGGTCATTGTCATGCTGGAATACCCATCCACGACCCATTTTCAATGCCCTGGCTGAGGGAAGGAGGTTCTTACCCAAGATTTGACAGTATATGGCTCCGTCCATCATCCCTTTGATGCAGCAAAGTTGTCGTGTCCCCTTAGCAGAAAAACACCCCCAAAGCATAATGTTTCCACATCCATGTTTGACGGTGAGGATGGTGTTCTTGGGGTCATAGGCAGCATTTATCATCCTCCAAACACAGTGAGTTGAGTTGATGCCAAATAGCTTGCTTTTGATCCCATCTAATCACAACACTTTCACCCAGTTCTCCTCTAAATCATTCAGATGTTCATTAGCAAACTTCAGACGGGCCTGTACATGTGCTTTCTTGAACAGCGGGACCTTGCGGGCACTGCAGAATTTCAGTCCTTCAAGGTGTAGTGTGTTACCAATTGTTTTCTTGGTGACACTGGTCCCAGCTGCGTTGAGATCATTCACAATATTCTCCCGTGTAGCTCTGGGCTGACCGAGTCCTCACCGTTCCCATGATCATTGAAGCTCCACGAGGTAAGATCTTGCATGGAGCCTCAGACCGAGGGAGATTGACAGTTATTTTGTGATTCTTCCATTTGCGAATAATCGCACCAACTGTTGTCACCCTTCTCACCAAGTTGCTTGGCAAATGTCTTGCAGCCCATTCCAGCCTTGTGTAGGTCTACAATCTTGTCCTTGACATCTTTGGACAACTCTTTGGTCTTGGCCATGGTGGAGAGATTGGAATCTGATTGAACCCAAACAAAATTGATGTCCTTTTTTTCCCACAAATAGAGCTTTCTTTTGGTGGCATTTGATCATCTCTGCGGTTTTTATTTTTTGCGCTATACAATTTTGAAAAAAACAATATTTTGTGATTTTTGCTATAATAAATATCCCCGTTTTTTTTTTTTAAAAAGCTAATTATTTCCTCAGTTAAGGCCGATATGTATTCTACATATTTTTGGTAATAAAAATTGCAATAAGCGTATATTGATTGGTTTGCGCAAAAGTTATACCGTCTACAAAATAGGGGATATATTTATGGCATTTTTAGTATTATTTTTTACTAGTAATGGCGGTGATCAGCGATTTTCATCCGGACTGCGACATTATGGCGGACAGATCGGACACTTTTGTCGCATTTTTGGGACCATTGACAATTATACAGCGATCATTGCTATAAAAATGCACTGATTACTGTGTAAATGTCACTAGTAGGGAAGGGGGTAACACTAGGGGCCGATCAAGGGGTTAACTGTGTTCTCTAGTGTGTGTTCTAACTGTAGGGGGGATGGGACTGACTAGAAGAAATGACAGATCATTGTTCCTAGCTAGTAGGAACACACGATCTGTCTCTCCTCTCCTCACAGAACAGGGAATTGTGTGTTTACACACACACGTCCCTGTTCTGGCTCTCATGCCCGCGATCATCGCTACTGCCGGCCCCGCGCATCGGCACCCCCGTAGCGCAGCAGTCGCGCATGTGTGCCTGCTGTCCCAACTTAAAGGGCCGACGTACGGCTACAACAGTTCGCGGGAACGTGCCGACCTGCCGCCATATAATGACGGCGGCTGGTCGGCAAGTGGTTAAGAGAGTGCTCCTAATCTCAGCTCGTTACCTGTATAGAAGACACCTGGGAGCCAGAAATCTTTCTGATTGATAGGAGATCAAATACTTATTTCACTCATTAAATGCAAATCAATTTATAACTTTTTTGAAATGCATTTTTCTGGATATTTTTGTTATTATTCTGTCTCTCACTTTTAAAATAAACCTATCATTACAGAGTAGGTCCAGACTGGGTGAAAAAAATGAGGGCACTTACCTGTCCAGGAAGCCCGTGATGTCAACACCCCAGATGATCTTTGGATCGAATCCCGGGTGCTGCCGCTGCCATTCCATGTAAAGGAACCCGGCAGTGAAGCCTTTCTGCTTCACAGCTGGTACCCTACTGCGCATGCATGAAGTGCGCTGTGCTTTCTAATTCGCCCGGCGGCAGGGGAAGGAGGAGGGGGCTAAACTTCCAGGAGATCAGGCCACGGCCCCCTCTCCGGAAGTGGGAAAGGGGACCTGTCAAAAACAGGTCCCTGTTCCCCCTGAAAGGTGGGGGGGGAGCGTATAAGAGGAAGTTCCACTTTTGGGTGGAACTCTGCTTTAAAATGATAGACTGATCATTTCTTTGTCAGTGGGCAAACGTATAAAATCAGCAGGGGATCAAATACTTTTTTCCCTCACTGTATTAAGATGACCTTCATGCAGTGGTGGCTGGTGCTCAAAATTTTAGGGGGGCGCAAACGACCTAAAAAATTCTGAGAAATACTGAAACAAAAACATCAATTGCAGCCACTGTGCCCATCATATGCAGCCACTGTGCCCATCAAATGCAGCCAACTGTGCCCATAATATGCAGCCACCCGTGCCCATCATATGCAGCCACCCGAGCCCATCATATGCAGCCAACTGTGCCATAATATGCAGCCAACTGTGCCCATAATATGCAACCACCTGTGCCCATCATATGCAGCCAACTGTGCCCGTAATATGCAGCCAACTGTGCCCGTAATATGCAGCCAACTGTGCCCATCATATGCTGACTCTGTGCCCATCATATGCAGTCAACTGTGCCCATAATATGCAGCCTTTGTGCTCATCAAATGCAGCCAACTGTGCCACATCATATGGAGACTCTGTGGGCATAATATGCAGACTCTGTGCTTATCAAATGCAGCCAAATGTGCCCCATCAATTGTAGCCTCTGTGCCCATAATATGAAGCTACTGTGCCCCACAAATGCAGCCAACTGTGCTCCATCAATGGCAGCCTTTGTGCCCAAAATATGCAGCCACTGTGCCCGCTGCCTTCTTGGTACTTACCCCATCGTGATGGCGTGTCAGGCAGCTGGTCAGGTGGCAAGCTGTGGGACGGTAACGCGGCAATGGATGCTGTGTCCTCCGACTCCTCCGTGCGTGTACTCTTCCTGTATTCCTTGGCGCCAATGGGATCGCCCCTGCCTTCAGTCAATCAGGTGCCCGGTATTACATCCAGGCCTCCTGATTGGCTGAGAGGTGGTTCTGTGTTAGCAAAGCAAATATTCATATTCACCTGGGTGCACTGCGAGCGCAATGGTTTGCACTTGCAGTGCACCTTTTTTGAAACCTATTAGAGCCTATGGCTCTAAAAAGGTGCTTTAAAAACACCCCCCCTCCGAAAAGGCGCTGGACGCCTGAATAGGGGGAGGCTACAGCGGCCGTGGATAGATTCATGTAATGCATGAATCTATCCATAGTACACAGGGGGGGGGCTGGAGAAAGCGGGCGGTGCCTGAGCGCTCCTAATGGACACACCGCCACTGCGCTTCATGTAAAAGGAAAATATATTTTTTGCCTTTTGTTATATCTTAAGCACTTTGCTAATCACATTGGCTACATGTTTTCAGCTTAAAGCGGACCTTCAGTAATTTTTTCATCTTTCCATCTATTAAATCTTCTGCCCTTGTTGTTTTAACTTTGAATAGTAAACCATTTTTGTTTCTGCCAGTAAATACTTTATACAGCCCACTTCCTGTTTCTTGTCAGGTAAAAAGCCTAGGCTTATGACATCATGCACAGCTCTCTCTCTCACTCTCGTGAGAGTTTGCCAGGAAGGAGTGGGGATGAGTCATAAGAGGGCCAATGAGAGCTACAGGGCTGCAGGCGTGCCTCTGTGTGTCTGTGTAAATCCAGGAAGTAAACAGGCAGCAGCTTCAGCTGCCCACAGTTAAAATGTCTGCAGCCAGAGTTATTGGAGGGAGATTTCTGCAGCATATTTGTAGAAGAAATATATGTAGAAGAATACATATCGCCCTAAACTGAGGAAAAAAATATTTTTTTATATATATATTTTTGGGGGATATTTATTATAGCAAAAAGTAAAAAAATTGCTGTTTTTTCAAAATTGTCGCTATTTTTTTTGTTTATAGCGCAAAAAAATGAAAAACCGCAGAGGTGATCAAATACCACCAAAAAAAAAGCTCTATTTGTGGGGGAAAAAAAGGACGTCAATTTTGTTTTGGTGTAACGTCGCACGACCGTGCAATTGTCAGTTAAAGCGACGCAGTGCCGAATCGCAAAAAGTGCTCTGGTCAGGAAGGAGGTAAAATCAATAAATATTGATATTTGCACTGAAAACTGTAATTTTGGCTAACTTTTTGAACTGACAGTAAAAATGTCATGTCAGTAAACTTCACTTTGGGGGGGGGGGGGGGGGGGGGGCAGTAAACCTGTGGCTCCATCACCTATGTCAACGAGGCCTTATGCCCTGTACACACGATCGGACATTGATCGGACATTCCGACAACAAAATCCATGGATTTTTTCCGACGGATGTTGGATCAAACTTGTTTTGCATACACACGGTCGCACAAAGTTGTCGGAAAATCAGATCGTTCTGAACGCGGTGACATAAAACACGTACGTCAGGACTATAAACGGGGCAGTAGCCAATAGCTTTCATCTCTTAATTTATTCTGAGCATGCGTGGCACTTTGTGCATCGGAATTGTCCACACACGGTCGGAATTTACGCAAACGGATTTTGTTGTCGGAAAATTTTATAGCCAGCTCTCAAACTTTGTGTGTCATAAATTCCAATGGAAAAAGTCAGATGGAGCCCACACACGGTCGGAATTTCCGACAACAAGCTCCGATCGCACATATTCCGTCGGAAAGTCTGACCGTGTGTATGGGGCATTACTGTTAAAGAATAAAAATTATTTAACTTTTTTTCATTTTTTAAAATGTATTTTAAGTTTGTCAGAACTTTTTACCCTGCTGTGACTTGGGCTCTGCAAATTGATTGAGACTTCTGGGAGATCACCGAGGGGTTCATATTAAACAAGTGATATTTGTGCTTCTGTAAGCAGTTAAATGGTTTTACTATAGCCGTTTAATAGCTGTGCGCTCCCCTCAGGGCACTTTCTGCTCTGCCAATTTGCTGGTGTCATCTAGAATGAGTAAGCCACTGTTTGATAACATTATCTGGAGAAGCGGCTCATGCTGATTGGTTTTAACCTAGTTTTTGAATGACAAGCACAAACCTTTCATTCTTCTCCCTCCAAAATTTGGATTTATGTAATCGTCTTGAAAAGCATTCATTAATGTCAGTAAAATTCCATTGCGCTCAGCAGAATGGGGCTGACAGAAGTTAAAGGGAGATAGTATTTATTTTGCTGCACCTCAATCTCCTGCATGGCTCGTTCTAATGAATGGCATCAGACGTATTTGCTTCTACGCTTCATTAAAATAAATATGAGCTGATTAAAGAGGCAAACAATTCCAATTTCTATCGATCTGTTAGGTAAGCAGGGCTAAATGAAAAGTAAGGATTTTATTTTTATTGTATTTGTGAGTATAGTAAAACTTATCAGACAAGTAAAGCGGTATTAAACCCAAAACTAAAAATATAATATATTACAGCTTACTAATCATTAGAAGTTTTAGCTGCATTAGATTTATTTTTTTTAGATTTTTTTTCCCTCTGTTTTTACCTGGTGATCTGGCCAGTAACTCACCTCCTGTATTAAGCTGCGTACACACGGAAAATCTGTGATAGGACCTTGTTGTCGGAAATTCCGACCGTGTGTAGGCTTCATCACACATTTTCCATAGGAATTTCCGACACACAAAGTTTGAGAGCTTGCTATAAAGTTTTCCGACAACAAAATCCGTTGTTGGAAATTCCGATCATGTTTACACAAATCCGACGCACAAAGTGCCACGCATGCTCAGAATAAATAAAGAGATGAAAGCTATTGGCCACTGCCCCGTTTATAGTCTCCTGATGTACGTGTTTTACGTCACCGCGTTCAGAACGATCGGATTTTCCGACAACTTTGTGTGACCGTGTGTATGCAAGACAAGTTTGAGCCAACATCCGTCGGAAAAAATCCTAGGATTTTGTTGTCGGAATGTCCGATCAATGTCCGATCGTGTGTACGGGGCATAAGAGTGCCCCCCACTCTGGATGAAGGAGCAACAGAGGCACATATGGAGAGCAGCATTATCAGTCTGGGGGGAGTGTTATGGGGCGTACACACGGTCGGACTTTTCGTCTACAAAAGTCCAACGGACGCCGACGGACTAAAGCTGGCTGGTAATCCAATCGTGTGTGGGTTTCTCCGGACTTTCAGCAGACTTTTTCAGCCTCAAATCCGACGGACTTTAGATTTGAAACATGCTACAGACCCCGAAATCCGCTCGTCTGTGTGCTAGTCCGACGGACAAAAACCCACGCTAGGGCAGCTATTGGCTACTGGCTATCAACTTCCTTATTTTAGTCCGGTGTACGTCATCACGTACGAATCCGTCGGACTTTTGTGTGCAGGGCCGGTCCTGGCCAGGGTGCACGGGGTGCAGTGCACCCAGGCGCCACAGAGGTGGGGGCGCTGAAGCGCCAGAGTGCTCCCCTCCCTCCTCCTCCTCTCCATGTCTGTAGGTGGCTCTTTTTGCCAGTCACCGCAGCCACCGTCGCTGTGTCTCTTGCCGAAGCCCAGCCATCCCCCCTCCCTCCTCCTGTCAGAGGAGGAGAGCAGAACCAGCCACAGATCGTAGCGGCTGTGTCTCTGTGTGCAGAGAGACCAGCCGCGCAGTGACGTCACAGGGGGGGGGGGGGCGGTCCGTTCCCGACATGTTCCAGCTCTCCTCCTCCTGTGTAACTCCTGCCTGCTGCCCAAGCCTGACACGCTCTGCTCTCCACCCGGGCGGCGCAGCTGCACATCGTCCTCTCCTCTCCAGCTGCCGCCTGGGTTTTTTTAATTAGCTCAATGGAGGGGGGGCTGCTTTGTCAGGGGTCTATACTAATGGAGGGGGGGTCTATTCTAATGAAGGGGAGGGTTGTCCTGGGGGGGTCTATTCTAATGAAGGTGGGTTGTCCTGGGGGGGTCTATACTAATGAAGGGGGGGTTGTCTTGGGGGGGTCTATACTAATGGAGGGGGGTGGTTTGTTCTGGGGGGTCTGTACTAATGTAGAGGGGTGGTTTGTCCTGGGGGTCTGTACTAATGGAGGGGGGTGGTTTGTTCTGAGGGGGTCTGTACTAATGTAGGGGGGGTGGTTTGTCCAGGCGGTTCTGTACTAATGGAGGGGGGTGGTTTATCCCGGGGGGGGTCTGTACTAATGGAGAGGGGGTGGTTTGTCCTGGGGGTCTGTACTAATGGAGGGGGGTGGTTTGTTCTGAGGGGGTCTGTACTAATGTAGGGGGGGTGGTTTGTCCAGGCGGTTCTGTACTAATGGAGGGGGGTGGTTTATCCCGGGGGGGGTCTGTACTAATGGAGAGGGGGTGGTTTGTCCTGGGGGTCTGTACTAATGGAGGGGGGTGGTTTGTTCTGAGGGGGTCTGTACTAATGTAGGGGGGGTGGTTTGTCCAGGCGGTTCTGTACTAATGGAGGGGGGTGGTTTATCCCGGGGGGGGTCTGTACTAATGGAGAGGGGGTGGTTTGTCCCGGGGGTCTGTACTAATGTAGGGGGTGGTTTTGTTCTGGGGGGTCTGTACTAATGGAGGGGGGGTGGTTTGTTTTAGAGGGGTCTGTACTAATGGAGGGGGGTGGTTTGTTTTGGGGGGTCTGTACTAATGGAGTCGGATGGTTCTGTACTAATGGAGGGGGGTGGTTTGTCCTGAGGGGGGTCTGCACTAATGGAGGGGGGTGGTTTGTTCAGGAGGGGTCTGTACTAATGGAGGAGGGGTGGTTCTGTACTAATGTAGGGGGGTGGTTTGTTCTGGGGGGTCTGTACTTATGGAGGGGGGGTGGGTTGTCCTGAGGGGGGTCTGTACTAATGGAGGGGTGGTTGGTTTGTCCTGAGGGGGGTCTATACTGATAGAGGGGGGTGTTTTGTTCTGGGGGGTCTATACTGATGGGGGTCTGCACTGACGGAGGGGGGTCTATACTTAGTGGAGGGGGATCTGTACTGAGGGGCGACTATAGTTGGTGGAGGGGCGGTGATACCATGTTTTACCGCACTGGGTGACACCCCTCTCCCTCTCCTCTTCGCGCGCGCTGCTGTACTAGTGAGAGGCGCACTATGTTTCTTCCCCCGCCTTCATATCGGCCAGGGAAGAAAAAAAAAAAAGGAGCAAAGAGGAGGATTGTGGGACATGTAGTCCCGAGGACTGGCAGCCCCACTGTAACACGGAAACTGCAGCCCACACAGCATGCTCAGCTGAATGGGAGAGAGAGAGAGAGAGAGAGAGCCAGGAGTCCGGGAAAGCTTTCAGGGAAGTACACCCAGGACTCCAGAGGGAGAGGACAGTGCTGAGGGAACACCATCAGAGAGAGAACCCCGCTGACCTGTGCCACCAGAGGGAAAGCCACACAGCCTGGCGCCATCCCTGGCGGAGAAAGGAATGGAGTCATTGCCAGAATACAGATGTGGGTGCTACTCAGCAGACTCGCCACGGGCAATTCAGTGTGAGCTGACTCCTGATCAGAGGAACCATTGTTGCTGTATCGCTGGTTCAGGTGAGAGGGACGATCACCCATTATCTACTAAGGTCCATAGGAACTGCAGTCTCTTATCATCTCCTGTACTATGTCTGCAGTCTCTGATCATCTCCTGTATCATGTCTGCAGTCTCTGACCATCTCTTGTATCATGTCGGCATTCTCTGACTGTCTCCTGTACTATGTCTGCAGTCTTTGACCATCTCCTGTATTATATCTCCAGTCTCTGACCATCTCCTGTAGTATGTCTGCAGTCTCTGACCATCTCCTGTACTATGATTGCAGTCTCTGACCGTCTCTTGTATCATGTCTACAGTCTCTGACCGTCTCCTGTACTATGTCTGGGGGCTCTTTCTAACAGACAGCCCTCTGTGTGTGCATCAGAGAGACTCCCCTCCAGGTCTCATTAGTGTACTCTCTTCCTGTATTTTCTTTATTGTTAAAAGATCATGGGAAGATCCTAGGGTAATGAAGACTTCTTAGGGGAGCATCTCTGTGTTTGAGTCGTTGCCATAGTAACATTTGTAAAGGGGTGGAGTTGGTAAGATGACCACACCCACGTGGGGGCGCCAGAAATATTTCTGCACCCAGGCGTCTGTGACCCTAGGATCGGCCCTGTTTGTGTGATCGTGTGTAGACAAGTCCGTTCGTTAGAAAGTCTGCCGAAAGTCCGCCGGAAGTCTGTCGGACAGGCTGTCGGACTTTTGTAGACGAAAAGTCCGACCGTGTGTACGCCCCATTAGATGTACTACCAAATTTAGATACACTTATGCCGCGTACACACGACCGTTTTTTCCATCAGAATAAATGCTGACGGTTTTTCCGACGGAATTCTGGCGGCTTTCCGCTGAAATGGACTTGCCTACACACGATCACGCCAAAGTCCGATCGTTTAGAACGCGATGACGTACGACAGGATTAGAAAAAGGAAGTTCAATAGTCAGTAGCCAATAGCTTTGGTCCGTCGGAACAGCATACAGACGAACGGTTTTCCCGATAGGAATTGATTCCGTTGGAAAGATTTAAAACATGTTCTATTTCTAGGTCTGTCAGAATTTTCAAAAGAAAAAGTCAGCTGAAGCCCACACACGATCGGAATGTCCAATGGAATGATTCCGTCGGACCTTTTCTGACGGAAAGTGTGTACGCGGCATAACAAATTTAAAGTGGAACCTCAGTCATTTTTTCATCTTTCCATCTATTAAATCTTCTGCCCTTGTTACTTTAACTTTGGATAGTAAAACTTTTTTTTTTTTCTTCCAGTAAATCCCTTATACAGCCCACTAACTGTTTCTTGTCAGGTAAAAAGCCTAGGCTTATGACATCATGTACAGCTCTCTCTCACTCTCCTGAGAGTGTGCCAAAAAGGGAGGGGGGATGAGTAATTAGAGGGCCAATGAGAGCTGCAGAGCTGGAGGTGTGCCTCTGTGCATCTGTGTAAATCCAGGAAGTGAACAGGCAGCAGCTTCAGCTGCCCACAGTTAAAATTGATGCAGCCAGACTCAGTGGAGGAAGATTTCTGCAGCATATTTGGCGAGTATAGAATCACAGTATATATAAAATAATATGCAAAGTTGTTGGAGGGAAGCTTCAGAATGGCAAAGATGTTTTTATTACAAATTATGTGAGCAGACTGCAGTTTCTCTTTAAGCCAAGCTCCAGCTAATACTTTTTAAGTAGTTATAGCAAACAGTTTTTTTTCTTTTAGAATAAGGACCAGTTCACCCCACATGCAGCCCTGTGCATTTTTTTTTCTGCATCAAAAATGCATGAAAAGTAAGTTATATGGTTCCCAATGGCATAGTTCACACCAGTGCATTCCAGAAAAAAAAAGGGAACAGGCTGCATTTTTTCTGCACTGGACTGTACAAGACATCAAAAACGCACCGGACCCCAGTACAACGAAAAAAACGACAGGAAGAAAGAAGAAAAAAGCATCTGGAATGCTTACGGAAATGCATCAAAAATGCACTGGAATGCATCAAAAACGCACCAGACCCTAGTATAGTGAAAAAAACTACAGAAAAAAAACACCTAGAGTGCATCCGGAAATGCATCAAAAACACAACAAAAACACACTGGAATGCATCAAAAACGTGTTGAAAAAGAGCATGCAGAAAAGCATCCAGAACAAATCCGTAGTGTGTTTTTGTGGTGTGAACCGACCCTAAGGAACAGTTCACATTACATGCAGTCCAGTGGTTTTTTTTTTCTCGCATTACAAATGCATGGAAAGTAGATTATATGGTTTCCAATGGCATAGTTCACACCAGTGCAGTCAGTTCCACAAAAAAAAGTAGAACATGCTGCATTTTTCCTGCACTGGATTGTACCGGTACGCAGTAAAACGCATAAAAAACACACCAAAAATACACCAGACTCCAATACAGTGAAACAGGAAGAAAAGAAGCATCTGGAAACGCATTAAAAATGCAGCGTAACGCTTTAAAAACGTGCATGTAGAAATGCATTCGGCGCGGATCTAGAGTGCGTTTTTGTGGTGTGAACCAGCCTTAAAGGTTAAATGAATAAAACTGACCATTGTAAGCACCCCTGTTAGAAGTAAATGGTTTGTCTCATCTCTCTAAACTGCTACATCAGCAGAACAGCTTGTTCTGTTGAAAAACAACAGACTTACTGGCAGGATCACCAGGTAAAAATTAGGGAAAGAAAGCCTAAAAAGGAAAACAAATGCAGCCATCACATCTAAGAATTTGTAATCTGCGGTATAATAAATGTTCACTTTTGGGTTTAATGCCATTTTAAAGTTGAACTCTAGGCAGATATAAAAGACACAAATGAACACAACTCTATTTTTAAATTTGGTGTCATCGCTCTCACTCTCTCATACTGGTCACTGGAAGTTCATCATCACCTCATAGAAAAGAACTCTCTGAGGATACGAAAAAAATAATTGTTGCCAAGACCCTGAAACTGAGCTGCCGCACGGTGGCCAAGACCATACAGCGGTTTAACAGGACAGGTTCCACTCAGAACAGGCCTCGCCATGGTGGACCAAAGAGAGTTGAGTGCACGTGCTTAGCATCATATCCAGAGATTGTCTTTGGGAAATAGACATATGAGTGCTGCCAGCATTGTTGTGGAGGTTGAAGGGGTGGGGGGTCAGCCTGTCAGTGCTCAGACCATACGCTGCACGCTGCATCAAACTGGTCTGCATGGCTGTCATCTCAGAAGGAAGCCTCTTCTAAAGATGATGCACAAGAAATCCAACAAACAGTTTGCTGAAGACAAGCAGACTAAGGGCATGGATTACAGGAACCATGTCCTGTGGTCTGATGAGACCAAGATCAACTTATTTGGATCAGATGGTGTCAAGCGTGTGTGGCGGCAACCAGGTGAGGAGTACAAAGACAAATGTGTCTTGCCTACAGTCAAGCATGGTGGTGGGAGTGTCATGGTCTGGGACTGCATGAATGCTGCCGGCACTGGGGAGCTACAGTTCATTGAGGGAACCATGAATGCCAACATGTACTGTGAAATACTGAAGCAGAGCATGATCGCCTCCCTTCGGAGACTGGGCCACAGGGCAGTATTCCAACATGATAACGACCCCAAACACCTCCAAGATGACCACTGCCTTGCTAAAGAAGCTGAGGGTAAAGGTGATGGACTGGCCAAGCATGTCTCCAGACCTAAACCCTATTGAGCATCTGTGGGGCATCCTCAAACAGAAGGTGGAGGAGCGCAAGGTCTCTAACATCCACCAGCTCTTTGATGTCATCATGGAGGAGTGGAAGAGGACTCCAGTGGAAACCTGTGAAGCTCTGGTGAACTCCATGCCCAAGAGGGTTAAGGCAGTGCTGGAAAATAATGGTGGCCACACAAAATATTGACATTTTGGGCCCAATTTGGACGTTTTATACTAAGTGGTGTACTCACTTTTGTTGCCAGTGGTTTAGACATTAATGGCTGTGTGTTGAGTTATTTTCAGGGGACAGCAAATTTACACTGTTATACAAGCTGTACACTCACTACTTTACATTGTAGCAAAGTGTCATTTCTTCAGTGTTGTCACATGAAAAGATATAATAAAATATTTACAAAAAATGTGAGGGGTGTACTCACTTTTGTGAGATAGTGTATAGCACTGACAATTTATATTGTACATTCACATCAATCCTTGCCCTTAAGGAGCCTACAATCTAAGGTCCCTATCTCACATTCATACCTACACATACAATGGGCAATCTAGACAGCATGTCTTTGGAGTGTGGGAGGAAACCGGAGAACTTAGGCCTCATGTACATGGGACGCTGCCAAACACACGTTCAGAGGCCCTTGATCCAATTCAATACACCACTAGTATTGTGGTTATCAGAAGTATAATTGTAATTTGACCCATATGTTGTTAGATTTGAACAAGCAACTTGTGGCAGGTGATGTGGCAAGTGGACAATCCACAACTTGTGGCAGGTGATGTGGCAAGTGGACAATCTGCAACTTGTGGCAGGTGATGTGGCAAATGACAATCCGCAACTTGTGGCAAGTGGAAAATCCGCAACTTCTGGCAGGTGACGTGGCAAGTGACAATCCGCAACTTGTGGCAGGTGACGTGGCAAGTAGACAATCCACAACTTGTGGCAGGTGACGTGGCAAGTGGACAATTCGCAACTTGTGGTAGGTGACGTGGCAAGTGGACAATCCACACCTTGTGGCAGGTGACGTGGCAAATGACAATCTGCAACTTGTGGCAGGTGATGTGGTAAGTGGACAATCCACAACTTGTGACAGGTGACGTGGCAAGTGGACAATCCACAACTTGTGGCAGGTGACGTGGCAAGTGGACAATCCACAACTTGTGGGTGGCAAGTGGACAATACATAACTTGTGGCAGGTGACGTGGCAAGTGGACAGTCCACAACTTGTGCCAGGTGACGTGGCAAGTGGACAATCCACAACTTGTGGCAGGTGACGTGGCAAATGACAATCCGCAACTTAAAGGTACACTATTTTTTTGACCTGAAAAAACCTAAAAATAATGGAAAACAATGTAAAAAACATAAAAAAAAAATAGTTAAAAATGTTTTAATTAATTGCGATGATTCATAGACCATATATAGCCCTTGATGCAATACAATACACCACTGGCATTGCTGTATCCAAATTATGCTCATTATCGGATCCATTGCAAAAAAAAGCACAGAAATAGAGGCAAATACAAGTAGACAACTGCTCTTTTTGCTGCTGCTACTCACTCTGATCAAAATGGCTGAAATAGTTAACTAACAATGTTTTTTGAGCTTGGGGAAGGTCTTAAATGAGGTAATCTTAATAAACGCTTCTAGACGCAAACGCGGTTAAACGCGGCATGCAAACGCGGCTAAATGGGCGTTTTAAACGCCGGTTTTAAGGTGTCAAAAAAATTCATTCAGAGGACTTTGCCTCAGCGTCCCGTGTACATGGGGCCTTAGAGGAAATCCAGACAGGCACAGGGAGAACATGCAAATTCCAGGCAGGTAGCGCCTTGGTTGGGATTCAAACCAACAACCTTAGTGCTGCCAGGTGGAAGTGCTAACCACTTAGCCGCTGTGCCTTATTCATACACATTCATTACTTAATGACCATGTACATTATCACACAAAAGTGAGTACACCCCTCATATTCTTGTAATTATTTTACTATATCTTCTTATGTGACAACACTGAAGAAATACTTCATATTCCCATCACACACGTTCCTGGATAAGCTCTCAAAATTTGGGTGCTGCAGCAACAACCAGCTGGATACTGGTTCAAGTCACAAAGTAGATATTTGGCAGCACACCATGGATCAACACAAAGTAGAGTCCAAACGGATAGTTTATTGCATGATCACAACACAAGGAGAGTGCAACATCACGCAGGACCCCTTCGTCAGGCATGTGATGAAACGTTGCACACTCCTTGTGTCGATCCATGGGGTGCTGGCAAATATCTACTTTTTAACACTGACGGATTGACACTTTGCTACAATGTAAAGTTGTGAGTGTACTGCTTGTATAAGGGCACTTTCACACTGAGGCGCTGGGGTGGTGGCGTTTACTTCTTGTTGTGTCTCTGAGAGTGAAAGTGAAGAGAAATCTCCCCAATGGGACACAGCACAAAAAAAAAAAAAAAAACAGACTCTTTCGTGCCCTATCCAAATGAAAAAGAAAGTTTGGGCTTTATTTAAAGTAAATGTAGTCAGGAGACAGCTATTGTGCCTGCAATTCAAGGACGGTATGCAGTGCTGTTAATGTGGAGCTATCTCCCTCTAGTGTTGGCTTGGACTCCATGTATCATTTCTTAAAGACAGAGCCTAGAGCAGAGCAAAGCATCGTGGGATTAGTAGTTCAGAAGGCTGGGGTTTCAATACCAGCAGGACTGGACAACCACCAGATTGCTGAGGAGAGAAGAACAGACTGCTGGGAGAGGTTCTAAAAAGGCTGGTTGAGGCCAAGATCGCTCTCTTGGGACGTCAACCTGGATCTGCCAGCAGGAGCTCTGTGCCAGTGTGAGCTGCATATGAGAGAGTTATATAGCTGCAAGCAGGGGGAAATCTGTGGACAGTATCGCTTCCTATCTACAGCGGTTTGGAGGCTGTTCCTGATCCTTCAGCGCTACCTGCACTTCAGATCTGGGTAGGCCGTGGCGTGGTGTGATGGAAGTCAGACGCCATTCCCTGAGCCAGGACCCAGAGGGAGATTCTGAAAGAATCCTCATCATCATCTGCATCACTACCAGCAACTTCTGTTACGTTGTCGGTGAGCGGGCACCTGCCCATTTAATTCTATAAACACTGCATATAGACATCTTTGTCTCTGCCCACATTCCTGATACTTGTAGTGCTACTGGATGCAAGTTTAGTCAATCCCATAGACACTATATTCAGACATCTGTGCTTTGCTCACCTCCCTGTCATCTGCAGTCCTACTGAATACAATACTATTGAAGCAACATATATGGTGACCACTTGTGCTTAGGTCATACAGGAAAAGTCTGCATTTTCAAAGGGGTTAATTACATACCAGCTAAATTTGCTCTGCTCTAACATCAAGGATTATTCCCTTCATCATATTTTAAGTGCTAGCTGAAGATCTGCTGGATTCTGTGGGGTTGCCATTAACCCCTTTTCATCCTCTCCTCATCTTCACAAGTGACTGAGTGTTGTCAAATACAAGGGGTCTGCTCTCATTTCTCTGGAACTCTGCTTAAAGGAGCCAGCCAATTTAACCACTTGCTTCCCCACCCATAGTCAAATGACGTCCGCAGGAAGGAGCTCCCATTCTGGGCGGGCGTCATATAACGTCCTCGGCTCCCCGGCCATCTAGGGGGCGCACACGCTGCCGCGTCACTTGGAAACCCATGCACGTGCCCGGGGGCCGGGATGTCCGCCGGGCCCCCACGATTGCTGGTAAGGGGAGAGGAGACAGATCGTGTGTTCCCAGTACAGAGAAACACCGATCAGTCTTCTCCCCTTGTGAGTCCCCTCCCCTACAGTTAGAATCACTCCCTAGGTAACACATTTAACCCCTTGATCGCCCCCTAGTGTTAACCCCTTCCCTGCCAGTGACATTTATACAGTAATCAGTGCATTTTTATAGCACTGATCGCTGTATAAATGTGAATGGTCCCAAAATAGTGTCAAAAGTGTCTGATATGTTCGCCACAATGTCACAGTCACGCTAAAAATCGCAGATCGCCGCCATTACTAGTAAAAAAAAAAATAATAAAAATGCCATAAATCTATCCCCTATTTTGTAGACACTATAACTTTTACGCAAACCAATCAATATACGCTTATTGCGATTTTTTTTATACCAAAAATATGTAGAAGAATACATATCGGCCTAAACTGAGGAAACTTTTTTTTTTTTTTTTTTAATTGGGATATTTGTTATAGCAAAAAGTAAAAAAATATTGTTTTTTTTTTTCAAACTTGTCACATTTCTTTTGTTTATAGTGCAAGACATAAAAGAACGCAGAGGTGATCAAATACCACCAAAAGAAAGCTCTATTTGTGGGGAAAAAATGTTAACAGGGGTACAGTGTTGTATGACTGCGCAATTGTCAGTCAAAGTGCAACAGCACTGAAAACTGAAAATTGGCCTGGTCAGGAAGGGGGTGAAAATGCCCTGTATTGAAGTGGTTAAACACAACAGTTTGCTGAATGTTTGTCAGTTGTTTAATTTTAAGTGCCTGTGGGCTGAGGGGACAGAGGGGCATAGCCTGACATAGATCTATTAATGGCCCGTTCACTCAATCCCGATATCGTACGAAGACAGTCGTCCAAGGAAGGATCGTGCGATATTCGGATCGTGTGTACACTACTTTCGACAGCCGATCACGACCGTTCATCCGATATTATTCCCTCGGACATACATGAAAATTTTCCTCGTACGATTCCAGATCGTACGATTTTCGTTTAGTCAGTATACCTGTCGTCCGAGAATACAATACAAATACATTACAACACATGACATCACTTCCGATTTTTTTGTCTGTCGTACGAGAATTTTCGTGACTTTATTAGCTATTCAATTACTACTTGCGACTATTTAAGCGAGAACGGTCGTACGATCGGTCGTACGATATTCGGAACGTGTGTACGAGGCATAAGTGTCGGTCCCCTTCCTTTCTGCTGCCTCTTCACATAGGCCTCAGTGAACTAACAAGGTCGGATTGCACTGTCTCTTTGCATTTTGTCTTGCTAAATAGAAATCTTTAGATTGCACAGTCACATTTCATACTGGTACTATATTGCTTCCAGACAAGTCATCCTTATGACGTACAGTTTTATGTTATGCATTTCTATGTGTCACTTTTGTCACAGTAAACACATTTAAACTGCTTTTAACTGCATTGTGTTAATTTATTGTCATTGAGGTCAACTGGTAAAAAAAAATGACTGAACCCAGTGTGTCAGAGGACTTGCAGAGTCGGGGCAACCAGTGGGGTACAGATTCTACCAGCGGCCCTCACAAGGGATCATATATATAAACCCCAATAGTGAACTTCTATTATTTGGTCCTTTTAGTATGGTAAATTTAGAATCAAAAGCCTTTTATTAGATCTGTTTGATAAGTGCAAAAAGTACTTGTTGATTGTGGGCAGAAGTCTTGTGAGCTATTAACTTACCAAGGGCTCTGCCTATGCTGACTGTTATCAAATATATTATTCTGTGAGGACTACGGAACTGTGCCCTTTGTGTATGGATAATAGGGGAGGGGTTCCCTAGTCCTATCTTGTTTGTGTTCCTGTTATATGGGCTCAGTGATTGTTGTCATAGTAGGACTGGAAGTCACTCACCAGATGTAACAGCAAAAGAGAGTAGAATAAGCAAGTGATATAAGTAATCCAATCATTATAACCCGCCACCTCCACCGGACAATCAAGATATGCACTGACTGGAATTGGGAAGATCACAGCATATATAGAGGTCAATATACAGTTAGCAATCTTTGCAAAGCCAAATGTGTGAAAACGATCTTCCACACCAAGAAGGCTCCTCTTGATCCTGCTAATACATTTATACGTTCTTGTGCTCTCTCTGGTGTTATCTCAAACAGTGTCATCAACCTTGTCCACTACAGAACATCTTCACCAAATGTTTCCCTGAACGCCAGGGTAGGGTAGCAGGTGCCATGAGTATCTCACATTCACTATTCAGAATGGAAACTAGGAACACACATGCAAAGGTGGCTCCATGGGACCCCAAACCTTCTGCCTGCTATCTACTTCAAAGAAAAATGTTTTCTTTTTTTCTTTGAAGTAGATACCAGACAGAAGGTTTAGGGTCCCATGGAGCCACCTTTGCATGCACACTTCCAGCATCCCTAAAGGTATGATCTTAATCACACACTTATATTGGTCCAACTTGGCACAATGTAAGTATGCATAGCTCATACCTGAGGGGTCACTATGGAAGCTGACAATCACTATAGTAGACCACATTACAGTGATCAAGGCATCATCGCCCCTCCTGCCCACCTAATCCAATCAGAGAACATGTTATATTCATTGAAAAAAATACAAGGAGTTCTGTGAATGGCGATGGTGTTCAGCAAGCGACCCCTGTAGTCAGTATGTAGTGGGGCATCTACTCAGCACAGGACCCCAAAGATCACAACGATCACTTTAGTAGTAGCCACCTTCCACTACTATAGTGATTGTTAGCTTCCAAAATGGTCGCTCGAGTATGAGATCTGCATAGTTACATGGTGCCAAGAAATTAAGATCATACCTGGAGTTTAACCTAAAATTTTTTTTTTATTTTGTTTTTGGGTTCAGAATCGCTTTAAAGCAAATTCTCTAATGAACAAAAAATGTAGGGTACCATTGTTGAACTACTTTGATCATTGCTAATGGGTTGGCTGCAGTGTTAATTTTGACGTCAAATTTCAATTTACTTTTAGTCATAGTCTTTTGACTAAAATGCTATTTTAGTCATCTGAATTGTTTCAGTTTTAGTCGTATTTTATTTTACTAACATAGTGTTTACTTAATCAGCAAAAATATTTTAGTCAACGAAATAACACTGGTTGGCTGTCATGGAGGTCCTCTTGCTTTCTGAGCTGCTGACCCAAACCTAGCATGCCCCTACTGAAATCAGATTGAACACTTAAATGTAAAAGAAGAATACAAACACAATAAAACATCTATATATTGTTTCATAGATAACATAAATATATATTTTGGTACTGTCCCCACAAAGTGGAACTGTGGACAGTACAATTAATGGTACACCATGCCACCATGCAAATGTCAAAATTTTATTGGTTGACAAAACATCAATGAAAAAAGACTAAGACAAAGATAAAACACATATACAAAGTGAAAGTGGTTTAAATCATGTCTCAGTGACCATGCATATAATCCAGGGTTTAAACTGAATCAGGTTGATGAGTTGTGACTAGTTCCTATGGATTGACTAACAAACCCTTAAAGGGAAATGCCCATGTATATGCATACACGATCATTTCATCATGTATCAGATAGTAACCTATAGAGGGTTAGGTAAGGTCAAACCGGAGTGGGTCACTTCAACTCCAATGCTCAGAAAATGTATTTAAAATAGTGCTCAAATTACTCGACTAGTTTCGCGCTCCGGACGCGCTTCTCCTGGAGCTATTTATATATATATATATATATATATATATATATATATATATATATATATATATATATATATATATATATATAAACATAGAATATAATGTAGTTTGTCACTGAGGTGAAGCAGGCAGGTAAACAGGATCTCCACAGAGAGCTCTGGATCCTAATGGCAACTGTGAGGGTGTGGTACGTAGCAAGGCTCATCAAGCTCTAAGGAATACATATATATGAGACATATGATATAGGGCAATAAAGCCTCTATCACATAGTGCTTTGAGGGGTTTTTATTCTCCCAGAAAAGGCTCACTATATATATGCATATATGTGGGGTAGGTGCTAGGGCTGCAAAGACACTCAAAACCCACAGATGCCAAAAGAGCTATTATAAGTATAGGCTGAGAGCAGCAACATTCCGAGTTTAATACATGTGGCCCACAATGCCTACCCCGGAGGGGCGGATCGATGGAAAACGCCTGTTCCTGTCTTGTTACATAGATAGTCTGGTTGAAAAAAAAAACACAAGTCCATTATTGTTTATTCAGGGATGTTGGTGCTTGTCTTGATTTTGTCACCAACCCACACCACCACCCTCTCTACAAGTCCATCTACTTTAACCAATAAAAGGAAAAAAAAATCTATACAATCCTATGCCTTCCAGGTGTCATAGTGATTCTTCCTTTTTTTTTTTTTAAAGGGTTAAGCTTATTAAACTTTTATGAACAGTACATCCATTGCCAAAGTTCAGCAGTAGTACAACAAAACATGCCAAACAAAACAGTGTGCGGAGACGCACCTCGGTCAAATACACAAGAAAAGGAGAAGTCCATTTATCTATACCAAGTAATCTTATTGCAGAAGAAGAACCCAGAACAGTCACATACTTTATCAAAACAATGCAAAAGATAGAAGGCGAAAAATAAACCATGAACAAAATATCTATATATAGGACTATTCTGGAGCCCCGTAGCCTGTGAATCTAACCAGGGGGACCAGATTTCTTAAGGGAAGCCTCTTGATCATAAATTACATTATACATAGGAAGAGCCCTATTAATCAGAGTAAGCCACAATGAGAGGGAGAGAGGGAGTTGCGGACTTCCAGGTTAGAACTAGAAGTATGACTTTTTTAACATAAAAAAAAGAATAACTATAAAAGTTTTTTCCTCCCTGCTGGAAGAGTATTCTCTTCAATATATTCCAGTTAACAACGTAAAGGATTACAAATATTCAGGATTTGGAGGGTTGTGCTAGCAAAATTTGTGAACTCAGACCAGAAAGTTCAAATACAGGGACAGTCACAAACCATATGATAAAATGAGCCCACGTTCTCATTACATTTGGTTCAGTTGGGCGATGCGATACATAGTGATCCTTCCTGCCTTCCATGTGCCATAGTGATCCTTCCGGCCTTCCAGGTGTCATAGTGATCCTTCCATGTGCCATAGTGATCCTTCCTGCCTTCCATGTGGCATAGTGATCCTTCCTGTCTTCCAGATGTCAGAGTGATCCTTCCTGCCTTCCATGTGCCATAGTGATCCTTCCTTCCTGCCTTCCATGTGTCATAGTGACCTTCCTGCCTTTCATGCGCCATAGTGATCCTTCCTGCCTTCAATGTACCATAGTGATTGTTCCTGCCTCCTTCAGTAAAACTGAACTAACAAATGAAAAACAAATTATTTTAAAGAGTTAAAATACATCCCCTAAAAAACGTAGGTATCTAATCTCTAATCCTACGGCCAACCATCTAAAAATTGATTCTTTAATTCACTTGGGCCTCTTGAACCCCTCTTTTTAATCCTGTTGCCCTGTCCATCAATGTCTTCAAAGAGTTGGTTTTAAAAGACCTGGATCAATTATCTATTAAAAGACCACTTGGACACTTCCATTATTTGAGTATAAAAATGTTTTATGATAGGAAAGACCTCATTATACACCCTGCTGATAAGGGGGACTTTATAAGGAAGACTACCAGAAAGAGATAAGGATATTGAGTGATCATGACACATACACTGAATTACCTGGTAACCCTACTTCACACTACAAAAAAGCTTTAGTCCAGTTAATCAATAAAAGGTACAAAGATTATATTTTTAATAAGAAAGAGAAGGCACGTCTACCCTCAGCCCCCTCGAATTCCGGTTATGTTATCTTCCAAAGGTGCACAAAAATCCTGTACATCCACCAGGATGTCCCATAATGAGTGGGATTGATTCCATCACTTCCAGAATTGGAAGGTAAATAGATTTCTACTTACAACCTTTGGTTAGAAAAATGCCCTCTTTCCTAAAGGACACTAAGGACTCTATCAGATTGCTCGAGGGAATTAGGATTGATGGTGACTATTGGATGGCAACTGCAGACGTGGCGTGATTTTATCATGAAGTTTCTACATTTTGCCACAGAACACAATTGCTTTTGGTTTGATGGCAGGTTATACCTTCAACAAAGGGGCATAGCCATGGGGGCAAAGTTTGCCCCCAGCTTGGCCAATTTATTTATGGCCAAGTGGGAGGAGGATGTCGTCTATACCCAGAGGAGACCAGAGTTGGTCCTTTGATCTTGTTATATAGACGACATCTTCCTCCTATGCAATGACAGTTTAGACAGTTTGGATTTATTTATTTCCCAGGTTAATGACAACAATAGAGGCATCTCTCTATCATATGAGGCCAGTCAACATAAAATACACTTTCTAGATTTATACATTGAGTTGCAAAATCAACAACTAATCACCAGAACATATTTTAAATCTACGGATCAGAATGTGTTTATTCCAGTAGACAGTTGCCACCACCGCTCTGTACCCTGGAGTGAGTTCCTCATACTACGCAGCAACTGTTCTACAGTCCATGATTTTAGACAACAAACTTCTATCCTGAAACATAAATTCCTTGAAAAGGGTTATAATATTCAGGAGGTAGATGCAGAAATTCCAAAGGCCTTTAACTTGGATAGGAATACCCTTTTAACCACTTGATATCCTTAGGCCGTCATATGATGGCCTCGACTTTCCGGGGTTATATCTGAATGATGCCTGAGGCTACAGACATCATTTAGATATCGGCATTTTCAGCCGGCGATTCCGTACACCATAAGAATGATCATAGCGGCTGTTCCGCCGCTTGATCGTTCTTACGGGCAGTGAAAGGGGACATCCCCCCCGCCGCCCTCCGGTGCTTCTACCGACTCACCTCAGCGATCGGTGAGTCGGAGAGCGGATCCGCCGGTGCCGGATGTAGATCATAGAGATTTCCGGCGGACCAGATGGCCCCCGGAGTCTCTATGATCGTTTGGAGGCTGGGTACGATTTTATGACGTCACGCCCGGCCTCTGCATTCAAAAAAACGGCGCCGCCTTGGCTGGGAAGCGGTGATCGTTTTTTTTTTTTTTTTTTTTTTTTTAATTTTAGGCTTCCCAGCCTAGAGGTGAGATGTGGGGTCTTATTGACCCCATATCTCACTGTAAAGAGGACCGTTCATGTCATATTCCTATTACAAGGGATGTTTACATTCCTTGTAATAGGAATAAAAGTGATCACATTTTTTTTTTTTAAAGTGTCAAAATAAAAACTTTTAAGTAAAATTAACAATAAAAAATTTTTTTTTTAAAGCGCCCCTGTCCCCGTGAGCTCGCACGTAGAAGCGAACGCATACGTAAGTCCCGCCCACATATGAAAACGGTGTTCAAACCACACATGTGAGGTATCGCCGCGAACGTTAGAGCGAGAGCAATAATTCTAGCCCTAGACCTCCTCTGTAACTCAAAACATGTAACCAGTAAAAAATTTTAAAGCGTCGCCTATGGGGATTTTTAAGTACAAAGGTTTGGCGACATTCCACGAGCGTGTGCAATGAAGCGTGACATGTTAGGTATCTATTTACTCAGCGTAACTTCATCTTTCACATTTTGCAAAAAAATTTGGCTAACTTTGCTGTATTGTTTTTTTTTAAAGCATGAAACTGTCTTTTTAAAAAAAAAATGCATTTGAAAAATTGCTGCGCAAATACTGTGCAAGATAAAAAGTTGCAATGACCGCCATTGTATTCTCTAACGTCTCTGCTAAAAAAAAACATATATAATGTTTGGGGGTTCTATGTAATTTTATAGCAAAGAAATGATGATTTTTGACATGTAGGAGCGAAGTGTCAGAATTGGCCTGGATGCAAAGTTGTTAAGAGATAAACCATCTATCAAACATGATGACAAATAGTCTTTCTTTACCTCTTTTTCCATCCAACATAGGCAAATCCAAAGGATTTTTAATAAACATTTGGATGTTTTGAAAAAGGATTGCATAATAGGCCCTCTTTTACCAGAAAGAGCTAGGGTCTTTGAGAAATAAAGTCACCCCCCCCCCCCCCCATGTTATCAATCCCTGTCCAAAAAATTTTTTCACAATTTGGTGGGTTATTACCCTTGTAAAAAATGTAACATATGACACCATAATTCCTGTGGTAAGAAAAAGACTCATTCAGAGTCATTTAGATCCACAACAACAAATTGTATTTACCACATTAAACACTTAACCACATGTGCCACCAAAAATATAGTCTACTGTCTACCTATTGACCTATCCTTGGGGGAAGCAATATGTGGGGAGGACTATCCGGTCCTTGTCCACAAGAGTCAATGAGCACATCTAAAACATCAAGAAGGGGGTACTCATAGTGTCCCCAAACAATATTTACATTACCACAACAAGGACCCAACAGGGACAACATTTTTGGTGATTGACAAATATGTGTCCTCATAGAGGGGTAGCTCCATCAAGAGAGGGGTTTCTAAATTAGAAACGTTTTGGATCTATGAGTTGAAGTCCTACTTTCCACATGATATGAATGTGGAGCGGGACATCAATGCTTTTATTAATACAGCATAATGACTCCCTTTGGGTTAATATTCTTTTTATTTTTTTGTTTTTTGTTTTGCAATATTCACAATTGATTGATGTAGATTTTTATTTTTATTCTATGTATATTTTTTACATTCTTTCTTATCATTTATTTATTCTTCTTCTCTTTTACCCAATGGACACTCATACTTGTACATTGTTTCCCTCTCTTGATTCTCTAGCCTTTTAAGGGGATCCTGAGGGGGTTAATTTGATATAATAACTTTGATTATTTATAATCTCTCTAATGCAAATAGCTACCCTGTCTCTGTTTTCTATTGAGATGTACCTTTTCAATGAAGTGCATTACATTAGTATTCTCAGTAGCTGGTTTCCAAAGCAAGCCTGGTTCCACTTCCAGGCTTCCTTACCTGTAATGCATGCCTAGTCCCACCTGGACGGCTGAGTCTTTTGGGAGAGACACTCTGCTGTATGGTTGACGTAATTTGTATTATACGCATGAGCAGCCTTCCTGACATGGTCGAAATTATGTCACGATACAATTGCGGGATGCACTCTTCAGAATGAGGCTTGGAACACACGGCCGGTGCCATTTTTCACTAGACAGTGATCGTTATAGTGATCCAGGTGTATGTTTTTATTTAATTACTATATGAATTTCAATTGGTCATTCTATCTATATAAACGCAATGCCCAGAAGGGTCCTTCACCCCAGATAATGTCAGATTTGACTTAATGCATCGGGTCTAGTCCCTATCAAGATCAGTGCGTTTTGAGGATCATCTTCTGTGAGCTTATTTTTAACCTACAGTGCTGTTTTTCTACATTTAAGTGTGCTTAACACTTTTTAAATAAACAGTATACTGTATTACAGATTTACACTATGTGTGGATGTTCAATATGTTTTTACATGGATCCATGGAATGGGAGATTGAACTGCATAAACTGAGCCCTTCATACCAAGTCTTAATGGGAGCGTATGACCTGCCTTATGCCTGATTAATGCAAGATTCCCTAAGTGATTTGTCATCACATTGGCCTGTTTGACTCTTTCGACACTTCTTTTTGATGCACTTTAAATTGCACCCTGCACTTTACATATGTATTAACATTTCTTATGTAACTTGATAATTTATTAGCGTAACACGTGTTCATCTATTTATAAATTTTTGAACAAATTGATGTCAATTGTTGTTAGTGGTTTCTTCAATACATTAGTGGTGCTCTTCGGACACTAGTCTCTGATGCACTTTGGTTTGCATTTTGCAATTTATGCACGTTATGCAATTTCCATGTGCTATAGTGATCCTTCCTTCCTGCCTTCCATGTACCATAGTGATCCTTCCTGCCTTACCTTTGCCATAGTGATCCTACCTGCGTTCCATGTGCCATAGTGATCCTTCCTTCCAGCCTTCCATGTACCATAGTGATCCTTCCTGCCTTCCATGTGCCATAATGATCCTTCCTGGCTTCCATGTGCCATAGTGATCCTTCCTGCCTTCCATGTACCATAGTGATCCTTCCTGCCTTCCATATACCAAAGTGATCCTTACTGCCTTCCATGTGCCATAGTGATCCTTTCTTCCTGCCTTCCATGTATCATAGTGATCCCTCCTTCCTTTCTTCCATATACCATAGTGATCCTTCCCTCTCTCTCTCTTTCCCTAAGGGTTGATTTACACTGGAACACAGTGCAGGAAAGGCGTGCTCCGCATGCAGATGCCATTAATTGTACTGCTGTACTATGTGGTTTGGTGTGGTACGATTTGAAAGATTAGTGTTTTGCACAGCTTCACCAATCACTTGAATGGGTCATGGTCAGTGAGCAGTAATGCCCGCCAATGCATCAGGGGATATAACTCCTGCCACAGCCACAAAGCAAAACATCGCTGCTACAGCATATGTACACCCCCCACTGTTGCCTCTGCAGCTAAAGGGGGAGCACTTGGCGAGGTGGTAAAACCCTATGGTTGAGCCACGGTTTTACCTCCCCTACAAGTGATATGTTGCATATTTCTGACATTTGAGATAAGATTTCCTTTTGATGTTTATTTGTTCAAGCAATGCTGCATTGTATAGAGCAACTAGGCTCAGCTTCCATTTAATTACCCCTCTTTAAGCCACTCCCACTGTTAGGTGCAGCTTGACCATGACCATCATCTGCTACTATGTGCTTCACGTACTGCAGTACTTATTTTTTGGCTCCATCCCAGGGTTCCTCAGGTCCTTCATAATCCTCTATTTTAAGTTCTCTGTCTATTTTCAGTGTATACAAAACCAGATGTATTGGAAGTTTTTGTCTAACTATTGTGTTGAGGTTTATATGTATCCCTGAGACTTCAGCTTCTGGTGCAGCAATCAAAGCATATTTTATAGGTACAAGAAAGCCCAGGTATTGTTTAACCACTGCCCATAAGCCCTCCCACTATTATGTTTGGCCACACCCACTTTTTTTCACTGGCTCCCTGAAATGCCCTCAAGTTCAAAAGTTGGGAGGTACAGTATCTCCCAAAGGTGAGTACACCCCTCACATTTTTTTTTTAATTTGCTGTCCCCTCAAAATAACTCAACTCACAGCCATTAATGTCTAAACTGATGGCAACAAACGTGAGTACACCCCTAAGTGAAAATGTCCAAATTGGGTCCAAAGTGTCAATATTTTGTGTGACCACCAATTTTCCAGCACTGCCTTAACCCTCTTTGGCATGGAGTTCACCAGAGCTTCACAGGTTGCTGCCACTGGACTCCTCTTCCACTCCTCCATGACGACATCACAGAGCTGATGTATGTTAGAGACCTTACGCTCCTCCACCTTTTGTTTGAGGATGCCCCACAGATGCTCAATAGGGTTTAGGTCTGGAGACATGCTTGGCCAGTCCATCACCTATACCCTCAGCTTCTTTAGCAAGGCAGTGGTCATCTTGGAGGTGTGTTTGGGGTCGTTATGTTGGAATACTGCCCCGTGGCCAGTGGCGTTGGGAGGGGGGGCTGACGGTGGCCAAAAAAGCCCCGGGTCTTGGGCATGCACAGTTGTGTTATTAGCCCCGAGCGCCTCCGCCAAGCGGGGACCTATCTGACCCCGAGCGTGGCCGAGTGACATAGCAGGTCCTGGCTTTTGGAGCCTGCAGCGCCTATGATGGACGTCCCACTGGTCCAATGCTGGGACTGCGGGACATGTGACATCCATCAGAGGCGCTGCAGGCTCCAGAAGGCGGGAATTACAATGCGGCCCCCGCGCCACTGTGAGAAGATCCCCACTCAGCACTCGGGTGGGCGGTTCTCTTGTCCTGTCCTGTAATGGCTCTGGCTGCCTGGAGTGCCTGCTGTCTAATCTACTAGAATGGGCGCGCTGCTGAGCTGCAGGAGGAGGTCACGTCACCTGAAGTCTAGTCAGGTAGGTCAGTGCATGTCAGTGTGGGTCAGTGTATGTCAGGTAGGTCAGTGTATGTCAGGTAGGTCAGTGTGTGTCAGGTAGGTCAGTGTATGTCAGATAGGTAGGTCAGTGTGTGTCAGGTAGGTCAGTGTGTGTCAGGTACATCAGTGTGTGTCGTTTATTTCAGGTAGGTCAATGTATGCCAGATAGGTAGGTCAGTGTGGGTCAGGTAGGTCAGTGTGTGTCAGGTAGGTCAGTGTATGTCAGGTAGGTCAGTGCGCGTCAGGTAGGTCAGTGGGTGTCAGGTAGGTAACACCCCCCTGGTGCCGGGCTCGGACTTCGGGCTGAAGCCCCTGGTCTTTTTGCCACCTAGTAATGCCCCTGCCTGTGGCCCAGTCTCCGAAGGGAGGGGATCACGCTCTGCTTCAGTATGTCTCAGTACATGTTGGTATTCATGGTTTCCTCAATGAACTGTACCTCCCCAGTGCTGGCAACACTCATGCAGCCCCAGACCATGACACTCCCACCACCATGCTTGATTGTAGGCAAGACACACTTGTCTTTGTACTCCTCACCTGGTTGCCGCCACACACGCTTGACACCATCTGAACCAAATAAGTTTATCTTGGTCTATATGACGCTGAGCATGTGCACTCAACTTCTTTGGTCGACCATGGCTAGGCCTGTTCTGAGTGGAACCTGTCCTGTTAAACCACTGTATGGTCCTGGCCACCGTGCTGCAGCTCAGTTTCAGGGTCTTGGCAATCTTCTTTTAGCCTAGGCCAGGGATATGCAATTAGTGGACCTCCAGCTGTTGCAAATATACAAGTCCCATCATGTCTCTGCCTCTGGGTGTCATGCTTGTGGCTGTCAGAGTCTTGCTATGCTTCATGAGACTTGTAGTTCTGCAACAGATGGAGGTCCGCTAATTGCATATCCCTGGCCTAGGCCATCTTTATGTAGAGCAACAATTCTTTTTTTCAGATCCTCAGAGAGTTCTTTGCCATGTGTCATGTTGAACTTCCAGTGACTAGTATGAGAAAGTGAGAGCGATAACACCAAATTTAACACACCTGCTCCCCATTCACACCTGAGACCTTGTAACACTAACGAGTCACGTGACACCGGGGAGGGAAAATTGCTAATTGGGCCCAATTTGGACATTTTCACTTAGGGGTGTACTCACTTTTGTTGCCAGCGGTTTCGACATTAATGGCTATGTGCAGGGCCATTGCTAGGTCTACAAAAATCTGGGGCTAGAGCCCATAGCAGCGAAGTAAAGAAAGTCATAAGCTTGGGCAGGCATACACATGTATATACAGTGGGGACGGAAAGTATTCGGACCAGTAAGAGCCTCAGTCAGTGGTGGAGGTGGGGGCAGAGATGGAGCCAGCGCTATGGTGGCTCTCATTCTGGTATATCAGTGCCTCTGTGGTGGCCTAGGTTTGGGATTGACTGATCGGCAGCCCAGTCCCACTGCTAGTATCCCTTCTGTGGGCGGGCGTACGTGCGGCGCTGCCCCCTGTAGAATGCTGCCCGATGCAAACATGGCAGATACGCCCTTATGTCAATCCGGCACCGCTGCACCCGGTAAGGGACTCGGGGCTATGGGCCCCAGATTTGGGGCTATAGCCCCAGTAGCCACTCCTTAGCGATGCCACTGGCTGTGTGTTGAGATATTTTGAGGGGACAGCACAATTACACTGTTATACAAGCTGTACAGTCACGACTTTACATTGTAGAAAAGTCATTTCTTCAGTGTTGTCACATGAAAAGATATAATAAAATATTTACAAAAATGTGAGGGGTGTACTCACTTTTGTGAAATTGTCTTTTAATAAGTTCATACATTTTTGCCCTTTACCTGTTCCTGCAGTGCCATTACTCCAGTCAATTTCTGGGTAGTTAAAATCCCCCGTTATTATCACTCCCCCAGCCCTTGCAGCCCTTTCTATCTGTGTTCTATCTATTGTTAAGTGTAAACACTGTAATCTTTTTTGTTGTAGGTGTTCCACAATAGTACGGATTGATTTTCCATTATGATTGCTGCCGGTAACTATAGAAGTAAAATCAGTAAAGCTGACCACAGCAGGGTGGATATCTCCTGAGTACAACAAGCCCGAAGACATCTGCCTGTCCTCACACATGACACATTAGTGCCAGCACCCTCTGTGATCCTTCTTTGACAGGCAAAGCAGCACATGTGCGGTACTTTGATTCTTTTACTTGCTTCATAGCAAAGGAAAAGTGAGGCCCAGAGCGAAAGCAAAAGAAGAGACAAATAGTGAAGGGTCGGGCATGACAGTGTGTAAAGGGGAGGCAACACAGGGTTAATAGCAAGGAAGTTGTTGCAAGGAAGGGGAGTAGAAGGATTGGTGTAAATGAGCAGAGTGGGAGGGGTTTCATTTATTTAAGGGGAGGTGGGGCTCCTGGGCAGCAGTGGAAGGGGCAGAGAGATTAAGAAGCAGTTTCCACGCTGCTGGACGTCAGTGCAACGGCTGATGTAGATTTGATCTTGGCCCAGCTGCGGGCGGCTGCCGCGACCCAGGGACCGGAGTGGCTGCACAGCCAAGTGTCCTCTCTGCTCCAGGATCAGGCATCAGGGTCAGCAGCGGGGGGACAGGAATCCCAACGGGCTTGGAGGGCTAGGCCTCTGGAGCGTTTCTCACCGGGACCCTCCCCTAGAACTGTGTGCCACGGTAGGAGCCCCGCACGGTAACTGTCAGGCGCACCGGTAAAGCGCCCATCGGCTTCCGCGGGTGGTGTTCCTGGACGGAATCTTCGCCATCGAAGTCCATTGCATTATCTACAAATTATTTTAATGCTGCACTGTGTGGGTTGTTGGGTGTAGTGAATGGGAGTGCTGCAGTGCCTGCCAGAGCCGCAGCCTGCTGCAGGCATCTGGCCCACAGGTGGTGGGCGCTCCGCCTGCCACTTCCTGGACAGAGGCGCAGCTGCAAAACTTGCTGGGTGGTCTGTGGGATTTTGTGCAGCGATTCGCGGGAGGAAAGGGAGACCAGCCCCAGCAGGTGTCACTGTGGGTCCAGTCAGTTGGCAGGGCTATGGCGGGTGGCAGAGGGACGGGGCTGAACGGAGTGGCCCCCTCCCCGGTCACAGGTATCACACCTGCCCCTATGAGCTTACTGTAGCACCCCCAGCCACGGTGTCGGTAAGTACGAAGGCAGGTGGAGAAGGCTGGAGCGTCGCAGGAGGTCACGGGTAGGATGGATGTGGTCAGGATTGCTGATGCAGCAAAATGTGAGGTATACGTGTGCTTTGAGGGGCCGTTGGGGGCACATTTGAAACAGGAAGTCCGGGAAAAATTTGCAAGGGTGAGTATGTGGAGATCTTCTCTTTACTACCCCTAGAGAAATTTAACTTGGATAGGCTCAAGCCCGACAACTCCAAGAAGGAGGATGAGGAGAAGCGGAGGTACAGATTGATTCCGCGGACGTTCGCTAACTGGCTGCAGTCGTTTGCCATTATGGCGAGCATTATAGGGGAGAAGAGCCCTGAACACCATTCAGCTCTTTTTTGTTACATAGACACCATCGGAGAGGCTCACCGAGTGTACTGGGGATCGGCATACCTAAGGTACGACGAGCAGTTCCGGCAGCGCAGGGCCGTCCGTCCATTTAATAACATTCAATTACAATATGACTTGTGTTGCAGTTGTATATAATAATAATAATAATATATGCTATATTATTTTTTCTTTATTTGCTATTTTTTTCCCCACGAAAGTGGAGTTACCCTTTAAGGGTCAATGGCTCACTTTAGTGGTTAGGTGTTGTGGGTTCATTTAAATGTAAATGTTCAGGTAGATGGGAGTTAAAGTGACTGTCAATTTAACAAATAAAAAAACAGGCACTAGCAGGGATTACCTGGAGGCTCCTGGAGATTTAGGCTGCAGCCCATCATAGCAATGGGCCAATAGGAATGTATGGGTTGGAGGGAGAGAGCACATGTATGCAAAAGAAGGACAGAGACCAACTAATAGCATGTTGTTTAGAGAATTCACTTTTTATCTTACAGGGTCCTGATCCTCTCATTAGACAATAAAGTATTCATGATTCACACCAGTGTAGAACATCAGCATACACTGTCTGATATCAAGAAAAAAATATATACTTTCTTCTTGGTACAAAAAAAAGCTTGTATCCGGATGTCCACAATTTAGTTTTATAGGCACATGGCCATCTACTGCTCACCTATGGTGTCATGTTAACCATACTGATCTAGATAATAACAAAGAAATGCAGAAAAGGCCTAAAATAATTTATTGAATTCTGGTATCTTGCAATTATGAAGCAAATTCTGCCTCTGTGGTTTAATTCATCTTCTCATAAGTATGTAATACCTGAAACAAGCACTTGACTCCTCAACTGTGCTTGTCCGGGGGACCATTTTCATTTCACATCCAAAAGGTAATATAATTACTTAGCCTCTCATAAGAATTCATTTTGTTCATGTCATGACTTTGAAGATTTAAGATCTGACTCTCATTTACTGACCTTCATTCGAGCTCTCAAAGATTGAGTTATGGAGAGAACTAGCAATCAAGCCTTGAGCCATAAAAATGTTTCATTTGTACGGAAGATCACAATCGCTTATTGTCTGGAGACAAGTATGACAGGCCATTTTCTTCCGAAATAGGAAGTCAAACAACATCTCACAAAAGTTGGGGAAACTTCCTGCTCTGGACACCTTGATTATATGGTAGGAGAGAACCAGGAAGACAGAAGCTGTCTAGGTGTGATTAAATTTGGTGTGTTTGTAAGACATGCAGAAGATTGTGAAGGGTAGACATAGCCAGAATGTAAAAAAATTCAGTTATACAAAATGGAAATACTTCAAAGCTTTGAGTGGTCCACTGAATCTCCATTTCTATCTGATTCAGTGGTTTCACACCATTTGGACTAAATTAGATGGTACAAAGTTATAAGAACACGTAATGGTTTGTATACAAAAGGGATCTGAACAATATCACAGACTATTCGATATTTGGCTTTTTTGCAGATGGGCGCTGAGCTCTTTTCTATCCAATCCACATGACGCAATGCTGAAGTTTAGAAAAAAACACTTACCTGTGTAGCACCCTCTAGGTAGGTAGGTGCTAGAGATAGGATTTTCTAGAATGGGTAAATTTAGGCAGGCCTGGCTGGCTCGGAGGGGCTCATGGTAGCAGCTGGTGACTCACAGGCAGCATCACTGAGACCTCCCTCTTCTTTCTAGAGTTTGCTGGAAAGTTCTGGAAAGAGAGGTGGAGAGGAGAGGTGGAGCTGCCTGGGGTGTTTAGGGAGCCCTGACCAATCCCCAACCTGGATTGGCAAGGGGCAAGCCCTCTTTAAATACTCAGGGTCAGCCCAGCAGAGGAGGAGTTGTTGGGAGGAAGAGCTGGAGTGAGAGAGTGTGGAGGCTGTCGGGGCCTTTGAGGGAGGTCCCCAGTCTGGGGGGGGTGACCTTGGGCCTGGGCTTGGGTGCAGTCGGGACCACCTTCAGGAACGCATGAAGAGATCTTGGACTGGAGGCACAAGAGAGAGCAAAGAGAGGACAGCAGGAGAGACCACTCCTAAGAGACTCCAGGGAGGACAACTGGTCGCAGCCAAGAGGTGAGTGAGGCACAGTCGGGAGGACTAGGGAGGCATGCCTGAGAGGACTGGGAGCATGCAATCTGAGATGGGTGCAGAACCAGAAGTGTGGACTGTGTTGAAAGGGGCAGTGAAGAGAGGCAGCTGCAGCCAGGAGGGCTGGCAGGGCCTGAAGATGGCTTACTGGGCTCAGTATCCACGTGTAAGACAGCTAGCACCAGAGACTTTCTATTTTTCTATACCATAGGGGCCCACGGTCCCTGCCTACAAAGGGCAATTGCTAAAGGACTGGCTGAGCCAGTGTCAGGCCTAACCACTTTGTGCCTGAAGATTGGAGGGGAAATGATGTGCTGGAGGAGAAAGACCTGAAGATTAGAGAGGAAGTGATGTGCAGGAGGAGAAATGGAGTCTATATACTGGACTGTATATAGTTGTCCCAAGCAAGTGCTACTAATTCTAATGGGTATCCCATATTTCCCTTACCCCATCCAAGTTCAATCCCCTCAATAAAACAAAAAAAACAAAGAACATGGACTGTTTTATGTCTCTGAGTGTCTGAGAGGTGAATGCCGGTCTGGGCAGGGTGACTGACAATCCAACATTTCAGCAGCCCCTACAGGGGGTACCGCTACACCTGTAATGAAGTATGTCCCACAATCTGCAGGCTCCTGGATTCTCTAGAAATCTTCTCTGAAGGGCTGCCCTGTCCTCTTCCTGCTGCTGGACTTCTGGTACTGTGGGAGTTAATAGCTTAAGTCTCCGGGCTGAGCTGTAACTAAAGATGATGCAAGATGGACACACCCCCTCCTGCCCTCTCCACCAATAAAAAAAGTTCTATCACTGATTACACCGAAAGCATTGTCAAAGAGAGAACTGTGATCTGTGAAACAGGTAATAAACTAATACTTAGAAGTGTTACCCTTAGATTTAGTAATTAAAGTGGCATTAAAACCCAAACCAAAAATGTCATGTATTGGACTTTACCAATCAATACATGCGATGGCTGCATTTGTTTTCTTTTTTTAGGCTTTTTTCACTCTATTTTCACCTGATGATCTGGCCAGTAACACACCTCCTGTATTAGAGTGCCTCCACTCTGGATGAATGAGCACAGGGGGCAAATTTGGACAGCAGCATTGTTAGTCTTTGGGGATGGGAGTGTTAGATGTACTAGCAGATTTAAATACACTAACAAATTGAAGCCAAACTCCATCTAACACTTTATAAGCAGTTTAAACAAACATTTTTTTCCTTTAAGGATAAAGGTTTTACATAAATAAATAAAAGCTGTTCATTGTAAGCACATCTGTCATTGTTTAATGGCTTGTCTCATTCCTGTAATTGCAAAAGAGATTGTTCTTTTGAGAAACAACAGACTTATTGGCTGGATTACAACAAGGAAATAGAAGAAAGAAAGCCTAAACAAGAACATTAATGCAACCATCACATCTAAAAATTGGTAGAAATGTTTGCTTTTGAGTTTAATACTGCATTAAATTGGGGTGGGTATAGTATATTTTCTTTCTTGCAGTGATAAACTCTTTGTAGTACTGAAAACATGTTCTAGGAAATAAAATAAAAAGACTTTAAATTAGAACATACAAGAAAATAAAAGTTAGGAGCAACTTCACTTTTCTTGAAAAAACAAAAACAACAACCCCTTCTGGGTGATCAATGTACAGTATATTGCAAGGATGTTAACAAACTTTGTTTCAGATTCCTACCTGTTTCTGCTCTGAAGAAAAAGCTGTTTGTTTTCGTATGCCTATTGGATACTGATTCTGAATGAGAGTGATTTTTCAATACTGACTAGCTGATGCACTTGCAGTGCTCCAATGAGAAAAGCTGCAAGGTCTGCATCCCTTTAGAATTGTTTAACCCCAGGGCCCCCTTTAATATTGATTGGACCCTGGGCAAACATTTTCTTGCCCCTCCTCCCCCCTTCCATGCAATTTCCTTCTCCACGTACTCTGAGACATACAAAATATAGCAGTTTACTAAATCAGATCAGGCAGCGATTGCGATTGGTTGCCAGAGGTTACAGTGTATCATTACCGCTCACTGACTGGCTGCTAGAGGTTACAGAACATATTATGGCTCACTGATTATTTGCTAGAGGTTAGAGCATATGACTTCTGCTTGTTGATAGGTTGCTAGAGATTACTGTTAATCAATACTGTTCACTTGGTTGCTAGAGGTTACTGGCCATCCTTAGCACTCACTAATTGTTGCTAGAGGTTACTGCACATTATTACTGCTCAATGATTAGTTGCAAGAGGTTAGTGCACATCATTACTGCTCACTGATTGGTTGCTAAAGGTTACAGCAGATTATATCCTCACTGCCAGTGGCGTAACTAGAACCTTCAGGGCCCCGATGCAAGAAACCATGAAGGGCCCCCCTGACACCCGGAGAGGGCCCTTTCCTCCGAGCCCAGTGGCGGAACAACAGGTCCTGGTTGCAAGTGGGTGGCTGCATATAAAGGAACCGATTTCTCCATTTGCCCCCCCTCCCCGCTTCTCCTCCTCTCCCTCCCCCAGGCATTCATCTGCTGCAGGAGGAAAATGGTTCCTCTATGCCAGTGTTTCTCAATCTTTTTCCAGCCAGGGCACTCTTGAAGTATACTAGGTGAATGGGGCTGCACTGCAACCACCCTGCAACTGTGTGCACTGCATGCAGTTGCAGCATAGTGATGATGCATTTAAGGGGTTAAAACAGGCGGTCAGGAGGCAACATATTGCCCCTTTACCGGCCGTCAAATGCCTATAAAAAGCGATCTGAGCATGGATCGCTTTTCAGAGGAATAGCATTTTTTTGCTGGTACTATGAACAAGCAAGAAAAAAAAATCTGTTCTGTTTGTACGCATATAGGGGGTCAGGATTAAAAGAGCATACATAAAATGTGCATACATACATTTAAACACACACACACATACATACACATATATATTATTATTATTATTATTATTATACAGGATTTATATAGCGCCAACAGTTTGCACAGAGCTTTACAACATGAGGGCAGACAGTACACTTACAATACAAATCAATACAGGAGGAATCAGAGGGCCCTGCTCATTAGAGCTTACAATCTATATAAACACACACATAATACACACGCATATACTGTATATATATATATATGCACATATATATAAATACATATATATATATATATATATATATATATATATATATGCACACACATATAAGCACATGCACTCACATACATGCATGCACATACATGCACACATATACATACATACATACACACACACACACACACACACATACATGCACATACACACATGCACAGACACATACATGTACATGCACACACACATACATACATGCACATACACACACACACACATGCCTGTGCATGCACACACACACACATACATGCAAACACACACATACATACATACATATTATTATTATACAGGATTTATATAGTGCCAACAGTTTGCACAGAGCTTTACAACATGAGGGCAGACAGTACACTTACAATACAAATCAATACAGGAGGAATCAGAGGGCCCTGCTCATTAGAGCTTACAATCTATATAAATACACACATAATACACACGCATATACTGTATATATATATATGCACACATATATAAATACACATATATATATGCACACACATATAAGCACATGCACGCACAGACATACATACATGCACACATATACATACATACACACACACACACACACACACACATACATACATGCACATACACAAATGCGCACACACACATACATGTACATGCACACACATACATACATGCACATACACTCACATGCCTGTGCATGCACACACACACACATACATGCACACACACACATACATACATACATACATGCACACACACGCATCCACATGCACACACACACACACACACACACATACATACATGCACATGCATACACACACACATACATGCATGCAAATACACATACATGTGCACACATGCACATGCATATACACATACATGCGCACGCACACACACATACATGCACACACATGCATACATGCACACCCACATACATACATACATACATACACATGCATACATGCACACATACATACACACATGCACATGCATACACACATGCACATGCGCACACACACATATATACATGCACACACACACCCACATACATACATGCACACACACATACATGCACACACACGCACATGCACACACATATAAACATACATACAGTAGATAGATAGCCTTATAAAAAACAGCAGTCCTTTACCTTACCGCTTCCTGCCGGGTACTGCACTGTAGGGAGAAACAAAGCGCACAGCACACACTGTGCTTTCACTTTAGGTCAAATCAATGTGACGAGCTCCCTGCAGTGGCGATTACAGTTCGGCCGCCCTTGCCGCCCCTCTTATCATGGTGACCTCAGCGAACCCTATACTTCCGCCACTGCTCACTGCCTACACAACATGAACTGGGAAGGTGAGGGGACCCATCAATAGACAGAAAACTCCTAGGGATCCTAGGACTCCTGGGATCAGTAGCAATGCTGAGGGATTGATGGGATCAGTGGCAGTGGTGGGGGGGGTGGGATTAGTTAGGAGGCAGTACATTGGCATATTGTGAATCATGTAGAGCAAAGCTGGAAATCTTGGGCAAGTATATAGTGGTGGATCCTACACTGACCACCAACGTAATGGGGAATTTACAATGCCAAACAACGCGAGGGGGGATTTACACTGACCACCAACGTGAGGGGGAATTTGCATTGACCACCATGTAATGGGGGATTTTAAGCCATCCACCAATATAAAGAGGGATTTCTACACTGACACCAATGTAATAAGAGCATTTAAACCAACCACCAGTGTTAGATGAATATATAATGACCTCCATGTAAGGGAGAATTTACACTGACAACCATTATCGAGGAGATTTGTACTGACCATCAATGTAAGGTGACACCTCTACACCAAACACCAATGTTAGGGGGGATTTACACTGACCCCCAATGTAAAGGGGGAGTCATGCTGACCACCAATGGAAGGGCAGTTCTGCACTTACCACCAATGAAAAGGCAAATGGCCACTGATCACCAATGTAATGAAGGTTTTGCACTGGCAACCAATGTAAGGGGGGAATTTTTATGAACAACCAATAAAGGGAGATTTCTACACTGGCCACAAATGTAAAGGGGATTTACAATCACCACCAATTTAAAAGGGACTTCTACATGGACCACCAATGTAAGGAAGGATTTGAAACTGACCACAAATGCAAGTTTTTTTTCCTGATTACCAATATAAAGAGGAGTTTCTACACTGGCCACCAATGTAATGGGAATTTACACTGACCATTAATGTAATAGGAGCATTCACTGTAGCCACCAATGTTAGGAGGGATTTACACTGACCACCAATGTAAGGGAGACCTTCACACTGGCCACTAGTGTAAATGAAAGGATTGTACACCAATCCCCAATGTAATGGGAAGATTTTCACTGAGCACCAATGTAACTGAGACATTTAGCCTGCGTTCAAATTTGTGTGTGTCGGGAACGCATGCAAAACCGCTTTCCTGACACCACAGAAACGCGCTGTTCTTTAGCAGATACACAGCAATGCCATTATTTGTTAATGACACCCTCACACATCTGCTGAGATGTGCATATTCACATGCACCATGTTATTTTGAAAAAGGGTTCCACCTCCAATTTGCTTACCTTTGCAGAACAGGCTGATGTTAAGCTTAATGACTATAGTTGTAGGCAGGACTTTCAAACATGCCCCTTTACCTCCCCAGTGGGCAGCATTCAGCAGAAGTGATGGTGGATATGACCTCAGGGGGGCATGATATACATATGCAAGCTGCCTCTACTTGCATATCGATGCCGCTGGTCAACGGCTATTTACATATTAATGCTGTCACTACTTACATATCAATGCAGGTTATTTACATGTAAACACAGGGTCTGAAAGTGAGTCATCTGTAGACGGCAATAGGGCAGAGCTGGGCAGCATTAGTAACAGGAATTCACACTGAGATATTGGGACACAGCACCGGACTAAAACTTCAAGGGACAAGGGAATTTAAACTGGGATAGCTGACAAGTATGAGGCAGCTACTTTGGGCTCCACAACAATGGTGGGGCCCAGGGTAGCTGCCCCTTTTGCCCTGCCTTAAAGATGGCCCTGGATAACCCTTTAGGAGCATCTCACTACAAAAAAAATGTTTGTAGCAGAGGATGCCTAAAATCTGACTTAGATCTCAGTGCACACTTCTGAGAAAATCAGTGAGTCAATCACGCAAGCATAAAATAACATTTCTGGGGTGTTCTGTATACCGACTACGTACAGAACGCCTCCAGGTTGCCATACTGCATTGCAGTTTATATAACATGACAGCAGATTAACCAGTTAAGGACCAGCCACTGCAGTTGTACTGCGGCAGGTTGGCTCTCCTGGGCAAATCACAGTCATTGTACGTCGGCCGCTTTAAGACTACTAGGGGGCACGCCCACTGCGTGATGCCGGAGGCGGTGCGCATGGCCGGCGACCGCTATGTTCGCCGATCACCCGCGATCACTCCTGAGAGAGACAGAACAGGGATCTGGCAATGTAAACAGACAAATCCCATTCTGTCAGGGGAGGATAGACAGATCTGTTGTTCCTAGTGATTAGGAACAGCGATCTGTCTCCTCCTCCAGTCACTACACTGCCCCCACAGTTAGAAACACCTCCCTAGGGAACACTTAACCCCTTGATCGCCCCCTAGTGTTAACCCCTTCCCTGCCAGTGACATTTATACAGTAATCAGTGGCTATTTTTAGCACTGATAACAATATAAATGTCAACGGTCCCAAAAAAGTGTCAAAAGTGTCCGATCTGTCTTCTGCAATGTCGCAGTCCCGCTAAAAACCACTGATCACCGCAATTACTAGTAAACAAAAAAATAATAAAAATAATAAGAATGCCATAAATCTATCTCCTATTTTGTAGATGCTATAACTTTTCTGCAAACCAATCAATATACGCTCATTGTGATTTTTTTTAACAAAAATATGTAGCAGAATACATATCGGCCTAAACTGATGAAGAAATAATTTTTTTTACATTTTTTTTAGATATTTATTATAGTAAAAAGTAAAAAATATTGTTGTTTTTTTTTTAAATTGTCTGACTTTTTTATTTATAGCGCAAAAAAAAGAAAACACAGAGGTGATCAAATACCACCAAAAGAAAGCTCTATTTGTGAGAAAAAAGGACGTCAATTTTGTTTGGGTGCAACGTTGCACGTGCAATTGTCAGTTAAAGCAACGCAGTGCCGTATCGCAAAAAATGGCCTGGTCATTAAGAGGGCAAATCCTTTTGGTCCTTAAGTGGTTAAAAACGTAAAAGGATATTTGTAATAACATTCCATTACAAAAAGGCCAGTGTTGCAATTACATTTACAGTGCCTTGAAAAAGTATTCACACCCCTTGAAATTTTGTGAAGTGGAAGGAAAATGATAAATGGTTTTCAACTATTTTTACAAATAAATATCTGAAAAGTGTGGCGTGCATTTGTATTTAGAGGATGTTCTTCCACACGTTTGCTGTGTCCCCCACATGACTTCTCGCAATCAAGCCCAATTAGCCATTTTCCCTCCCCGGTGTCATGTGACTCGTTAGTGTTACAAGGTCTCAAGTGTGAATGGGGAGCAGGTGTGTTAAATTTGGTGTTATTGCTCTCACTCTTTCATACTGGTCACTGGAAGTTTAACATGGCACCTCATGGTAAAGAACTAGTTGAGTGCACGTGCTCAGCGTCATATCGAGAGGTTGTCTTGGGGAAATAGATGTATGAGTGCTGCCAGAATTGCTGCAGAGGTTGAAGAGGTGGGGGGGGTCAGCCTGTCAATGCTCAGACCATACGCCACACACAGCATCAAACTGGTCTGCATGGTTGTGGTCGGCCCCATTTACATCTGAGCAATTTTCTGCTTGTAACTCTAAAATGCTCAACAAGCCAAGTCCAATTCATTTTAATGGTCCCTGTTTACCTGCATCCTGGGAAGTTCCTGTCTCATGTTCCAGGAAGCAGACCCAGTGTTCTAGTCAGTTCCTGATAGTAAAGGGAGATGGATTCATCTGCAAAATAGCCACCATGAGAAGAATGGGGAGGAATCGGGAGGATGGAGAAGATATGCAGTTAGCAATGCCTGCTGTGACAATAATGGGCGTGGCTAAAGTATGCTGAATATTGGGCATGGCTTAAAGACTGATTCACACTTGTGGAGGTTGCAGTTTGCATATTGCAGGTGCATTTTTCATTTTTTCAATACACATCTTTAAGACCCCTTTTGCACTGAGGCGCTTTTCAGGCACTTTCACGCTAAAAAAAAGCGCCTGAAAAGCTCACGAAAACTATTTCTATTAAAATCAATGAATGCTTTCACATTGGGGCAGTGCGCTGGCAGGGCGGTGAAAAAACACCCCTCTCTATTAAAATTAATAGAAATCTCTTTAAAAGCACCTGAAAAGCTCTTCAAAAGCCCTCAGTGTTTTACTGGCGGTTTAGAAGCGCCTCAGTGTGAAAGGGGCCTAAACCATTGAAGTCTATGGAACCAAAAACCAGAAAAAAGTCCCTGGCCCTTTCCATAAAATGTACAGATGTGAACTACATCCATGCATAGGTGTGAACCAGGTCTAAGGCTACTTTAACACTGAGGTACTTTACAGGTGCTACAGCGCTAAAAGTAGCGTCTGCATAGCGCCTGTAAAGAGCCTCTCCTGTGTCTCCAGTGTGAAAGCCTGAGGGTTTTCACACTGGAGCGGTGCACTTGCAAGACGGTCAAAAAAGTCCTGCAAGCCGCATCTTTTCAGCGCCCCTACCCATTGAAAACAATGGGGCAGCGCCGGCAAACCGCCGATGCAGCCCCGCTAGCGGCCGAATAGCGCTGCTAAAACGACACCCGCCCAGCCCAGTGTGAAAGTTAGCCTAAAGGAGCATGGTTAGAGTATAAACTTACATACAGTATACACTGTACACAGTCTGCAGGTCTTGTACCCACAACATACTCCACAACAGCGTTGCCAACCATCACTAAATTTGCTGACATTTTGTAAAAAATCATTGATTTTTACAATTGTCTGTAGATATCAAGGGCTAATAATTTGTCATGTTATGATAACTTTTTAAGTATAAATCAGGCAAATTACTTGTTATGAGTATTGTCAGTGTTTCTATAGTGTGTTTATAGTGTTTAAATAGCGATTATCTTAGTTTTTAATCAGAGTTTGGTCACTTTGCAGGTTGTCAGTAAAAAAATATGCTCTGCCAGTAAAATGTTCATGTTTTGTCAGTAAAAAATGATGCGGGAAGTTGGCAACACTGCTTCACTGTCTGTGAATGAGAGTCTCACTTACAAAAACCTAAAAGATCAATAAAAAAAATTCCTCCCACATGAGTACACACAGACCTTGGATGAGAGAGCACAGTGCATGTCTTGCTATGTGTGTACACACAGATACAGTCAGGGGCTGAGGAACACTGACATCAAACGGTTGGTGTGAAGTTAGTAAAGCTGTGTCCCTTTGTCATGTCTGTTCCTGTGTTCCATGCCTCCTCCTCTTCCCCTCTGTTCTCCCCCCTCTCACCAGGCTCTCAGGGTACTGTGTTTAGTCTGCAGCCATACATACATTAATCAATTAGTCAGCCATTTAGTGAGTGAACTCTGTAATTTCTATTTCTTCTACATTTTTACTTCTGGAACGGCAGCCAATTGGAAAAGAGCTAGCATTGTCATATGACAGTATCAGAACCCCCTGATTGGCTGCAGTTCCAGAATTTTTGAACAGTGGTGGCCCTCCCATACGGGGCACAGGGGCGCCGCCCCCCTAATCCATGTGTTCATCTCCTAATCTACATGCGGGGTACCGGACGCATGGATCCCAATGGGGTTATTTTTTTTAGAAGCAGAGGCTCTAAAAGGCTTCAAAAAAGGGTGGACTCGGGGCGAACAGCACTGCGCCCCGAGCCTATCCAATTGTGTGACAATAGCAAATGAATATTCACTATTGTCTTCCTGATTCTCCTTGACCAATCAGGAAGTGGGTCCTGAGACCCGTCACCTGATTGGCCGAGAAGCGATCCTATTTGCTGCCGAGGAGGAGGAGGGAAGAGACGCAGGGGAAGCCACCGTGAAGCACCAGTAGGAGGAGACGTTGCCCAGAGGAACTACCTGTTACCTAGATGGGGTAAGTGTGAGGCCGGTGACCGACGGGGGGGTTACCTCTAACCCGACCTATCGCGGTGGTGGGGAGTGGCGGCGGGTAGATTGTTTGCTGCTCCCCCCAAAAAAATTTACCACCAGCCGCCACTGCTTTTGAATGGTACAAGTTACAATGACAGAGAACACTCATTAAACAGCTGACTGGTGCTGAACAGATCATGTTGACTGTCACTTCTACTGCATTTCACAGGCAGCATCACATTTAGGCTTGCGGTCTGTCTCTTGGAGGTGTGCATGTATGGGTGGCTTAGTGGGAACTTGCAAGGGAACAGAGCGACCCCAAAAGCAGATGTCAGCACCAGGGCTCAGGGAACAAGAAAACTGCAGGAACATGACATTGGAATACAACAAGGAGCAGGAAAAATAGCAAGGTTTTTCGACAGCATCTTAAATACTTCAAAATAAATTCATCTTTAGTATCACTTTATGTAAGTGATTATTCCAACTTTTTTTTTTGCCCACTGGTACATTTTTTCCTTTCTAATATATAGCTTTTTATACAGGGGAGGGCGCCCTGACCTAATGAGCGGACCTTGCAGGCCATCAATTTTATTGCAGGGTCGGCTGTAAAGGACACACTGACCTCAAGAGACTAGACTGGAGTAGGAGAAAACTGCCTAGAGAAGTAAAGAGGGGAACAAGCCAGCAGAAGGAGATTAGATTGTTTACTGCCCTGCAGAACAGCACAGACAAGAATGCTTTTTCTCTCACTGCTAAGGTCAAATGCATAAGCCCAATCATGGGACCTGTCATTTTCAATAGCCTGGATCTTCATAGTCAGCCTAGACTGGGAAAAAAAAGCATACTTCCCTGCAATATAGTAATATTCACTGAGAGTAGTGCCAGCTACCTTCCCACTCTACTGGCCCTCATCCAACCCTCCTGGTCCCATTGCAGCTCCCTGGGCTGCTATGTCTGTACCAGTAGTGTATTTAGGTTTTGTGCTGCCCTAGGCCTGACTAAACTCGTGCACCCCCTAATTTAAATATGTCCCACCCCTTCCTGTCAAGGCCACACCTCTTGCTGTTTAAGATCCGTCCTGAAATTTTCGAGTGGGGACACTAGTTCTGAGGGCCTGGGGGGGAAGGGGTGGGCAATGGATTCCCTTGATTTGCATAGATTTCCTCTCACTTCCTGTTTGGCTATGGGGCAGGAATTGAAGGGAAATCTCTGCAATGGGATTGGGATGGTATAAAATAAACTGACAGGGGTTATAACCCTCCCTTACTCCCTATCCAAAATGAAAAAAAAAGTGTTGCCCATAGTTCTACTTTAAGCACAAATTTCTGATAATTTTATGGAGAGGACTAAATAGATATAACCGGCAGAAAACATATAGCACAGTGTGAAGGTTTGTGGTCCAGGATGATAGGACAGTCAACATTGGAAGCAGTGCCCCGCCCACATACCGGAAGCAGTGTGGCCGTTTTATAGGGGCGCTAAACTAATTTGCCTCTCAGTCCGCCCCATAAGACTGGTGCTACACTAACAGTGTAGCGCAAGCCGGCGGGGACTCTTTCTGTGCTGCCCCCCTGCAAAGTGCTGCCCTAGGCCTGGGCCTTGTTGGCCTAGGCCAGGATACAGCGTTGGTCTGTACTAAGTCTTGTTCCCCACAGGTAGCATAGTATTGCACAGCTTCCAACTATTCCCCATTTGGAGCGATTGTCCCTCTTTTGAAACCAAATGCCTCTGTCCCTTTTTGTTTGGCCTAGTATATAGATCACTATACAAAATATATTATTTAAAACCCAACTCCTGGGAACTTAAAAAACTTTCCTTGTGGCGGGGCTGTGTCCACACTGAAAGGGTTAACTGTTTGGTTAGGACTAGGGGGCACAAAAAAAAAGGGGTTTACTTACTCAGTCATCTGCTCCTCAATGCTGCTAGACCAGTCCCTAGAGTGTCTTCTCCACCATGCTGAAGCTGTCTAAGGTCCTGACATCATAAAGACTAATGTAGGGTCCAAAGGTAAGCATTGGACATGATGACGCAAAGTGACAATTGATCGCTAAAGCATCATCTGCCAGAGGAGTAGAGGATCAAGTAAACTGTTTTTACTTTCCTCTAGAACACGTGTGTCAAACATAAGGCCCGCAGTCCGACACAAGTCCTCCAGGCCATTTCATGTGGCCCTCGCATCTTTCCTACAACTGCGGCAACCCCCTTGTTTCTGCCCCCACCTTGTCTCAGTAGTCAGCAATAGAGGAGGACAGAACTCCTTGACCAGATCCTGCACTTCTCTGTGCAAACGAGGAGAGGCTCATCTCTGCAGTCGGCAGTCGAGAGGAGGACATAATTCCTCCTACAGATCCTCTCCTTGCAGCCATAGCACCCCTCATCTCCAGCTCCTCTGATCTATGCATTCAGCTGACCTCAGCCATCCTCTGGTCCTCCTCCAGACCCTGGTCCTCCTCCTTCCCAGTTCCGCCCCCAGCTTCTTTTCAGCAGCATCACAAGATAACGGTGGTGCACTGTGATGTAAGGGTGGGTGGGGAACTCTTGACTTCTAATGGTGGGGGGCTCTTGCCATCTGATGTAAAGGGGGGTGGGATGCTCTAGACATCTAGTCTTACAGATACAAACGACCCTTTAAAGTGGTTGTAAAATCAGAAGGTTTTTTGTCTTAATGCATTCTATGCATTAGGATAAAAAGCCTTCTGTGTGTAGCAGCCGCCCGAGCACCCCCTAATACTTACCTGAGCCCCATCTCTCTCCAGCGATGTCCATGAGTGCCTCAGCCGTCCGGGACTCTCTCTCCTGTTTGGCTGAGACACAGCAGCGACGCCGTTGCTCTCGCTGCTGTCAATCAAACCCAGTTAGCCAATCAGGAGAGAGGGCGGGGCCAAATGGCAGCTCTGTGTCTGAATGGATACACGGAGCTGCAGCTCAGCTCAGGTGCCCCCATAGCAAGCTGCTTGCTGTGGGGGCACTGAACAGGAGGGAGGGGCCAGGAGCACCGAAGAGGGACCCGAGAAGAGGAGGATCTGGGCTGCTCTGTGCAAATCCACTTCACAGTGCAGGTAAGTATAACGTGTTTGTTATTTTTATTAGAAAAAAACCAAGACTTTACAATCACTTTAAGGGCAACCATAATGTTGATGCGACCTGTGATAAAATCCAGTTTGACACCCCTGCTCTAGAATCAACATAGTTAAACTTTGCAGTGTCATAGGAATTGCAAAGCTATAAAAGAGTCTACTTGGGTGTCAGAATATGCATCTCATATTAAGAGGCCATATCCTCCAAAACAGTCCTAAAAAGTCCAACCCTAAATTTCTTCAAGACATGGGGAAATCTGTGCACAAAAGTGTTTAGGTGTATAAAAGACACCAACCACTTCCAAGTGATCTGGGTGTACACTGGGTGGACCTCGCAGACATAGACGTCAATGTGCATTTGTATCAGACAGCATCTGCTGTAAGTTTTAGATGGCTGGTTTTACAACTTGCCCATTATTTTAATACACTTTATCAATGGTATTAAACTATTTGGAACCTTTCTGTAATTTTTTCCTATGGATTGGGAGAGCATTCACCATCCCTGCATAACTAGGGAAAAGCGGAAAGTGCTGGAGTTTTTTAATTATGGAAGCAAATGTGTATTGACCGTTGTATACGCCAGGTCCTACTGTCTGCTAAAAGTTCACCTAGATCACTTGGTAGTGGTTGGTGTCCATGATACACTTAAACACTTTTGTGCACAGATTTCCCCATCAGCTTGAAGGACTGATCCCCGGGAATTTAGGATTGAATTTTTTAGGATTGTTGTGGAAGAAATGGCCCGTTAATATTACATGTATACTTCAACATTCAAGTAGTCTCATTTATAGCATTGCAGTTCATATGAGATTATATACAAGGACTTTATATCTCGTTCTTTTTTGCTGGCTGCTTGTATGTTTTAGTGAGGATTAATCCTATTTTGTAGGTTTAAACCTTGCAGTGTAGGTGCAAACCCACTGTAAGGGGGAGTTTTCCGATTTCCTGGAGTTGGGGTTTAAATCTCTTTTGGCCCTACTTCTCCTGTGGGTCACTGAAGTGCACTTTGTTCTGTAACATCACTTTGTTTTTTTCAAAAACTCACACTTCCCTTTTAAGTGAAAATAGTGTTGTACTGTATTTAAAGTGTTACTAAACCCACAACAGTAATATCAGTCTGTATATGCAGTAAAGCATGCTTGTTATACTCACTTTGAAACCTAAGGGGTTAATCCTCCGCATTGACTAAAAAGGCTGTTTGAGCCTGTCTTCTCTGATCCTCCCTTTCTCCCTCTGTCCCCAATCCATTTCCTGATAGTATAGAGCAGTGATGGTGAACCTTGGCATTCCAGATGTTCTGGAACTACATATCCCATGATGCTCAACTACACTGCAAAGTGAATGAGCATCATGGAAAATAGAGCATTTGAAGTCACTCTACACCTGCTCAGTTTGGTGTGTATTGCTAAAGAGTTTTTTTTTGTTGGGGAAGGTGCATGTGATCAGCACAAGGCCAATCAGCACTGTCCAGACAGAGGGTCAGGGGTCCTGCAGCCTCATAGGAGAGTCAGAGTAGAATAAAAACTCCTCCTACAAGCTTTAACCAGACACTGATAGAAGTCACAAGAAAGGGTATTTAACAGTTTATATTTACTAAAATAATTGCATTTCCATGTTCTGTGTACTGTGGGAGACCAGATATAAAAAATGCAGGGTCCCGGGTAACACTTTAACCCATTATATAACCTTCAAATTATTCAATTTGTTATTTTGAAAAGCCAAAATGAAGGAAAAGTATTGATTCAAAAAAAGCAATTTTGGGTTAAACCAATCATTTTTTCGCTCATTAAAGTGATTTGTAAGGGGTTTTTTTTTATTTAAAATAACAAACATATCATACTTACCTCCACTGTGCAGCTCGTTTTGCACAGAGTGGCCCCGAACCTGGTCTTCTGGGGTCCCTCGGTGGCTCTCGCTACTCCTCCCCGCATCAGATAACCCCCTCGGGGAAGCGCTTTCCCGAGGGGGTTACCTTGCGGGCGCGCTCCCAGCATTCGGCGTCCATAGCCGCAGAATGTATGACTCGGCCCCGCCTCCCGGGTCATTGGATTTGATTGACAGCAGCGGGAGCCAATGGCTACGCTGCTATTAATCTAGCCAATCAGGACACGAGACACCGGCTAGAGCTGGTGTGCTCGTCCCCAGCGCGAGAAAAAGAGGGTTCAGGTAAGTAAAACGGGGGCACTAGGGGGCTGCTGCACTGCAAGAGGTTTTTCACCTCAATGCATAGAATGCATTGAGGTGAAAAACCACGAAGGTTTACACTCCCTTTAAGCTTTATGGTCTGGGTGACTGGAAGGGTGGCAGGGTTGTGTCCTTTGCCTACATAATTCATGCTATAATGTGTCCCTCTTTCCCATCATTGGAGATATCGTACTTTGCTTGCCAAGGTACTGCAGTACAACAGCAAAGCATTGCAAGTTTGTTTGAAACGTTGGTTACTATCTTACCTTATTCATACTTTTTTCTTTATTGTTTTCTTATCTCTTTTTGTTGTTTTCAGAATATGACTTTGCCTGTTAGAATAGTTGGTAAATTCTATCATGGTTGCGTTCAATATACTCATTAAAAATAAAGGTGATTGAAACATGCTTTCCTGATGCATAATATGAATTTGAGTCTTTTACATTGAGAGCAGGTGCTGATGAATAATTAATGTCTCTCAACACTTTTATTAAAACTCGCACCACTACCAGCTCCACTGTGCTGACCTGTGAAGATCGTTACTTGCCTTCATAATTATGAAAGGATCTATGCACTTGAAAATGAATAACGCTAATGATAATGTCTTTTACATACCCCTCCCCCTCACAAGGGCCAGGTACTGTTAGAGACACTGAGATTAAATAGAAAACCCTGGTTTTGAGTTTTAAAGGCTACTGCCACTTGGTTCTCCTTGTGTCCTCCACGTTAAAGATGTTTTACTTGGAAAATTATCATTGTCACCTACAGTGCCATAGGTACAGTGACAAACAGACCAATCGCCACCTCGCCTGTCGCTCGCTCGTCCGCCCACCAGCGAATATTAATTCACTATTGTCACACAACTGGGTGGGCTCCGGGTGCAGAGCCCACCCTTTTTTTAAGCCAATTAGAGCCTCAGGCTCTAATCATGTTCTTAAAAAAATGAACCCAATTAAATCTATGCGTCTGGCACCCTGCATGTAGATTAGGGGCCTGGCGCATGGATTAGGGGGGCGGCGCCCCTGCATCGCTAATGGAGCAGCCGTTACTGGTCACCTACCAATTCCAAAATGTTTACTGTAGTATTCTCAGCTCCAACTCCTTCCAAATGTTTGAACTTCGTTTCATCTCACGTGTTTCATCAAGGCATGTGTTGTAAGACCCCAGCATGTAATTTGACAATATCATTTATGCAGGCCTTACATGGATTGAGTTCTGAACAAATTTTCTTTTAAAAATCAGAAATTTTGTGTGTTTTGTGATCCGTTGGTGCCACCATTGATTTTAAAATTCGACCAACCAAGCCTTCAATTTGACCTCATGTTGCTACAGAAAATATTTTTTGTGACCGGGAATCTTCTTTTCTTTCCGGGAATTTTCTTTTCTTTCCTGGAAATTTCTTGTGCTCATGCGCATTTTTTTCCGATTATATTTCTCACATGATTCTCCCATCATTGATTAAAAAACTGTTAGTTTTTCAAAAAATTTCAAACATGTCCGATCACTCAAATTCGATGGCTGCACGAAAATCGTCAATTGCTGTGATATACTAATGGTGTGAAATTTGCACAAAAATTATTTCAGAAGAAATTCTTTCGGAATTCGACTCATGCACTGTATGGCTGGCCTTAAAGTGGATGTAAACCTTCACATATACTCAGTAAAGTGAACAGCCTCAGATGATACAGAGAGATGAAACCAATCTACCTACATAAGTTGTACATGTATTTCTGCTGTCTTCAGCTTTATATACTTTTTAGAAAGTGCACATTGTTGTAGATTTTCCACTTCCTCATTCAGCAGTAGCAGTGTAGTGCTAGATTACACTGGGAGACAGCTGATTGGAGGAAAGGCACACACCCTGCCTCCACATAGGCAGAGACTTTTAGAGCTGTCCTGTGAGTAAAGTTGCTTTCCCTGACACAAAACTCAGGCTGGTTTTATCTCCACAGAAGTTCTCATGCTGATAACAGAAGAACGGAGCAGGAGAAAGCCACGGGACATAGTGCTTTGAAGAAAGATAAGAAAACACTGCAGATATATTTGTCCAGCTCAAATTTCATGAATCGGGTTTACATCCACTTTAAGCTCTGCTCACACCTATGCATGTTCAATTTCAAATTTCAAATGTTCGATTTTGTACAATCGCACGTGTCGTGTTTAGGGCAGCCCATTCATTTCAATGGGCTTGCCCTATGAAGGAAAATCGCACAAAATAAACAAATGGGTCTTTTTTAAAATTGTGCTGCACCAAAATGCATCGTATTTGGTTACCATGCATTTTGACGTGCGCAAAAGCGTGCAAGTCAGCAAGGTGCATTAGCGCAATGTGCTGATGTAAATAGGACCTTACACTGCTAGGTGCATTTCAGTTGGTGTACAGGGATAATTTAATATAACAACGACACTGAGAATATTCCATCACAAATATAATCTTAAAGTAATTGTAAAGATAAAAAAATTGTTATAAAAAAATAACAAACATGTTAAACTTACAGTACCTGCTCTGTGCAATGGTTTTGCACAAAGCAGCCCTGATCCTCCTGTTCACAGGGCCCCCGCCAACGTCCTGGTTCCTCCCCCTTACTGAGTGCTCCCATAGCAATCTGGCTGCATGCATAGGGAGCTTTGCGGTAACTGCCGGCTACTGTGCTGGGCGCACGCAGGGAGTGCACTCTCAGCATGGTAAGTGGTTTCACAGGGCCGCATATATGCGGCTGCTCGGCATAAATATGTGTGGCTGGCGTGAAGAAGTTCATATATTTTTGAGTAAAGAGTCAATACATTAGACAATTGCCAACAAAAGAAATCTATTTTAGAACTAATCTGAAAACAAAATGTGGCGAATCTGACTTAGAGATACCATAGAAAATATGGCATTGTTGACCCTCTAAATATGAGCAGGATTCTTACAAGAGATTCCAAGTGAGATGCATTTGACACAAATGTGATAGAAGTGGAATGCATTAAGTTGATATGGGAAGGTTGAATCTGAAGTGTCATGGCCAGATCTGGCAGGGACATTTCTCTGGACAGGAGCGTGGCTAGTGAAACAGATGGGCTGCAGCCCTGCCAACTAACCTCTCTTCTTTGAAGACTCATAATCCCAGACAAACAACAACATATTGCACATGTTGATGTGCTGAATCTCAGTTTGTGGACACGTGCTTACAATAAGTAAATAAAAAACTCAAAGTGATTATTGTGTTGCCAGCTGTTAGTTTTAAGGATGGTATATACTCTTTGTAGATGTATGCCTTACATGAACGCAGTTCTTATCAGCTCTGTTTTAAGACACTGGTGAGCCCAGGGCTAACATCTCAAGGGACCCATTCCATCTTTTCATACCCTCAAAATTTAAATGCATGGCAACACCAGACAGAGCAAAGAAGAGGGAGAGAGTCATCTGATTGGTGGAACTAAAAGTCTTAGCAGGCATGAAGTTTTGCTCTCTCTACAGCAGTGATTCTCAAACTGTGTGCTGCGACCACGTGAGATTTGCAGGTGTGTTGTGGGAGTTTTGAAAAATATTTAAAATCGCTAGCGTTTTGAAACCTTGAACATATCAAAAAATTAAATGGTAAATCAATGTTGCAAAAGTTAAAAAAGTCACATATATAAAAATGCAATCTCTATCAGTCTGTTATTCATTGGTTCCTTTCGTAACGCGAGACTTGTGCGAGATCTTGGGAGCACTCGATCACTCCAAATTTATTATTATAATAGAGACCGTCCCATTACACTTTGATGCTTATAAATACAGTTTGTTCATTTTTCATGGAGAAATGCTTAATCAAGTCTGGAACTCTGAAAGAGAAACTGTTAAATGAACAAGGAAGCAAGTGAAAGTACAAAGAAGATTACAATCGCTTCAAATCTGATTTGCTCTCGAAAGCAGGCACATCCTTCACATTAAATTTAAAATTAAATATATATGTAAAAATAAATAAGGTCTTTGCCACAAAAATTGTTAAATCTTTTCAGGTGTGCCATGAAAATTTTTAGATCTTTTTGGTGTGCTGCAAGACAAAAAAGTTTGAGAAACACTGCTCTACAGTGATATAATTCAGGGCAGGAGGTCTGGAATTGTTTATTTTATACATTGGTGGTCCAGTATTTTTTCCAGTGTATGTAATGGTTGTCCACATTAACAGACTTCTTGGTTGGATGGTATATGAATTTTCAGTATACTGAAGTCATCCTCAGCATTTGTGTGACCGTGTGTATGCAAGACAAGTTGGAGCCAACATCCTTTAAGCAAAAATCCACAGTTTTGTTGTCGGAAAGTCCGATTGTGTGTACGGGGCATTAGAATAAAGCAGCCCTGCTTTCAGGTTTGCTTCAAAGTGACTTACCATGGGAAAAGCATGAAGTCTGCCATTGCTGACATGCTCCTGATAATGCTTCTTTATTATGGTTAACTTTAAATCTTTGAGTCACTGGCCTGAAACATACAGTATTTGAAGAAAAGGACTTCTGACTTTTTCAAAGGGGGAAAAAAGGTACACCCTGCCTAGCTATGTCACACTGAACAGATAGGCATAACTTAAAACATGGTTAAAAAAAGCTTAAGCCTCCTCTATGTATACAATGACCTTTCTTTGTAGTCATTGTATCCACAAAATATGCATTAACTATTTTGACACATGTGGCAGTCCCGCAGACACACATAAACCTCAGGACAAAAGATAAAAATGAAAAAACATATATAACTCTCACTCCCTTTTGCCCAAACTACTCTCCCCTGATCAAACAGCCACAATGCCCTCACCCCTGCAGTTCTACTAAACTCCATATATCCCCAGTACAAATACCCCTCTACCTGCAGAATACCCCTTGTACCCTCTCACCTTAAAGCCTCGTATACACGCTTTGATTTTCAGACGACAGAACGTCTGATTTTTGTGGCATGCTAGTCTCATGTCGAAAGTGAAGAGGTTACTAACAATACAAGAATTTTCGTTTGACAGAATACAACGCTAGAAGTGACGTAGCATGTTGCATAGTTTTGTATGTATTCTTTCGTTTCTGAGCATACGTAGTCTTGCTCTTATGATTTTTTCGTATGAAAATCATACTAATGAAATGGAAATCAGACGTTGAGTTCACATCCGACAAAAATTTTATAGTCTGCACATCCAGCTTTTGTCTGCCGAAAAAGTGAAATCGGCTGTCGAAAGCACCGTACTAACGGTAAGATTAGTGGACGATCGGTCGTCGTAACACAATTGACGTCCGAAAATCAAAGCGTGTGTACGGGCCTTTAAGGCCCGTACACATGTTTTGATTTTTCTGCAGATCTTTTTCTTTCTTTTTGTCTTTAGATTTACCAAAACCATGTAATATGAGGAAGATGGAAAAACTTTAAAATCTCGGAAAAATACCTGGAAAAGATGATGAAGGGTGAAAGGACCTGAGTAGAATCGGAAACAAAGAGGGCCTAGAATAAAACAAACCAAATGGGCAGGGAGTGGGAAGGGTATGGGGGGGTTAAGTAATTGTAGGAGGAAGAATAGAGGCTTAATATATAAGGATAATAGAAAATAAATAAATGACAGAAGCTTTTGATAACTGTCACAATGATGTGAAAACGAGAAGGGACAAAAATTAACTTAAATTGAAAAAAAGTCTCTCGACAGAGTTCGCTGAAGTGGTAAGAAATAAAATAAATAAATAAATCAGCAAGCGCCTGGCCGGGGCTCACAGTGTTAATACCTTCCCTGGGCACTGCTGCTGCTGCTTCCAATGAGGATAGATTGGAGGCTGGGGAGGTGTCCCAGGGGGAGGAGGAAGAAGCTGCTGCTGGAGCCGGAGATCAGCGGGGATCCAGAGGCACGGCTGTGTGACTTCACATACCGAGTCAACCTGGTAAGTCTGACTGTATGTCTGTCCCTATGCCATGTCATTCCTCATGTTGTTTGTTCTGTGCAACCCCCTGTTCAGCTTCCTGTTTCTGGGCGTAGTAGTTTGGGTGGTCCCCCTGCTGCGGCTCCGACAGGGCCTGCTGGGCAGGAGGGTTTAATGGCACAGGTGCTTCAGACCTGGTTGTTCGGGTGCAGGGAGCTGTTAGTGCGCAGTGTTGCGGGTGTAGCTTCCCCTCAGGTAGTTTTGCCGGTTTCAGCCTGGACGACTGCGGGGGACCAGAATACACCCATCGCAGGACCCAAACCAGTGCCGCCAGTACTTCCTGTCAAGGCCCCAGGGGGCACTGCAATGACTAGCGGTGGAAAAGCTGGCTCGGTTGACTCAGATCCTGTTGTGGCTTTGTCAAATGGAGTGCAGAAGGCAGCATCAGAATCCAAGAAGGCGATTGGGGCCTCCGACAGAGTGCGATGCAAAATTTAGGTCTGCTTTGAGGGCCCATTAGGCGTGCATCTTAAGCTGGAAGTGAGAGAGAAGATCTGAATGAGGGGAATATGTTGAGATTTTTCCCTTCTGCCGTTTGGGAATTGGCTTCAGGCTTTCAATATCCTGGCCAGTTTGATAGGTGAGAAGGCACGGGAGAATTGCTCTGCTATTTTTTGCTACCTCGACTGTATTAGTAAGGCCCAGCGCGTGTATGGGGGAGTGGCCTGGTTGCGCTATGATGAGTAGTTCAGGCAGCGTAAGGTGGTTAGGCCCTCCCTTAGGTGGGACCACATGACATAAGCTTGTGGTTGAAACTGATGACCCAAGCCAGGGCCGTTACCCATCCCTTTCAAGGGGAGCCGGGGGTGCAGCTACCTCAGCGCCATCGACCACACAAAGAAAGGGGTACTGCTGGTAGTTTAACTACGGGACCTGCAGATTCAGGGGTTCCTGACGTTATTGTCACGCATGCTCCGGATGCGAGGGCTCTCACCTCTTGTCAAAATGTTTTAAGCAAGGAAAGGGTAAGTCGACCAATGCTGGAAAGGGGGAAAACTCCGGTGCGGGTGGAAAAAATGGTGCCCTTTCTCCATAGGTATCCTGACAGGGCCGCTGCACAGTTTTTGTTGCAGGGGTATACGGTTGTTTTTTTAATTCCCTGTACAATGTCTAGTGTCCCTCCAGTGGTGGCGAACTTGCGCTCTGAGGTGGTTTCCGCGAAATTGGCTAAGGAAGTGTCCTTGGGAAGGATAACTGGCCCATTTTCTTTCCTGCCGCTAGCCGACTTGGTGGTTTCTCCTCTCAGGGTGGTCCTCAAGAAGGAACACAATAAATTTTGCCTTATCCACCATCTATCCAACCCTCCAAGCGGTTCGGTCAATGGCGCAATTGTTCCTAACCTGTGTGTGGTGTCCTATGCCTCTTTTGACGATACCATTTTGCAAGTTTGGCAAGGACGCATTACTGGCCAAAACTAACATTGAGGCGGCCTTCCAATTGCTGCCCGTCCACCCACAGAGTTTCCGTCTGTTGGGTTGCGTGTGGCAGGATCAATATTTTGTTGATTGTTGTTTCCTGATGGGTTGCGCCATTTCATGTTCTTCGAAACTTTCAGGTTCTTTCTTGAATGGGTGGTGCGGGATTTGTCTGGTTTACAGTTCATTATTTGGACGATTTCTTGGTTATCGGCCCCTCCGGGGCTAGGACTTGCCAGATTTTGTTGGCCACAGTCCAGCACGTGATTGAGGTTTTTGGGGCGCCTTCTGCACCGGAAAAAAACAATGGCCCAATTGAGGAACTGAAATTTTTGGGTATCATCATTGATGCGATTCGGATGGAATGCTGGCTACCCGTGGATGAGCAGGAAGATCTTTGTGGGTCAGTTATCGGTGCTCATTGTTGCAAAAAATTGCAAAAGATCAATTTTGCATGCCGCATCAAGCCTATGGGTCGAGTGTTTTGCTGACGACTGGAGGCGGCCACTGCTGGGGCGAACTCCCCACACCATTTTGTGAGACTAACCAAGGAATATCGGGATGATCTGCTCGTCTGGGAGATGTTCCTTGACAAATATAATAGGCGGTCCCTGTGGATGGAGGTGGCGGTGTCCAACTTTGATTTGGACCTCTATACGGATGTGGGCTATGCGGCCTATTTTAGGGGCCAGTGGAGCGCGGGTCGATGGCCAGAGGCATGGAGTAATTCTGACTTGATCCACAACCTTGTGCTGTTGGAATTATTTCCCATAGTGTTGGCTGTTGAGATATGGGGCCAGGAATTCCGGAACAAGCGTGTCCGGTTTCACTGCAATAACCTGGGGGTAGGGAATGCCATTAACTCCATTACGGCTTCTTCTCCATCTGTTGTGTGGTTGCTTAGGCGTTTAGTTCTACACTGTCTGAGTTTCAATGCTCTTGTGTATGCTGTCCATGTGCCGAAGTGACTAATACAGTGGCTGATGCCCTTTCTTGCCTACAGTGGGAAAAATACTGTCAGTTGGTACCGGAGGTGTAGCAGCTCGGAATTCTGTGCCCCAGTCATTTGTGGAACGTCGCCTTGCCACCGTAGCAGGTTTGATTCTGCAGTCAGTTTGTCCTTCCACGTGGACAGCATACGACCAGGTCTGGCGGGAATGGTACGAGTTGGTAAGTTCTGTGGGTGGGTGCTTTCAGGAGGAGGACCGGTTGCATGTTTTGTTATATTTCATTGGCAAGAACTTCAACGAAGGAGTCTCTATTTCCTTGGTGAATCGCAAAATGGCATCGCCTGGCATTTTTGTTTCGGCTTTTAGGGTTGGCAGACATCACAAAATCTTTTTTGGTTAAAAAAGCTCTGCTGGTTTACAGGAAGGGTGGGCGTGTTCTGGATTCTCGTTGTCCTGTTACCTTCGACATTCTGGGAGTATTCTTGGAGCATTTACCTAACATTTGCTCTTCTTCTTTCGAAGCGGCTCTTTTTAGGACCACTTTCATTATGGCCTTTTTTAGGGCCCTACGAGTGGGGGAACTGGTCAGTCTGTCTACCCGTGTTGGGGGAGTTTTGGGGGCTTCAGATATCACAGTTCATGGTGACAGGGTTTTTTTTGTTTATTCGAAGGTAAAAGACTGATCAAATGGGCAGTGGGTCTAATGTCACGCTCGGACGAATTCCCCATTCCTCTTCTTGCCCGGTCGCTGCCATGATCGATTGGTTGAAGCTCAGGTCAAGTGGGCCTTTCTTTTCTGACACATGCCGACGGTTCGGCGTTGTCGCAGATTCAGTTTATCTCAGTTTTTTAGGAAGTGCTTATTGTCTGTGGGGTCAACTCCTACGGACTTAGCTTCCCATTCTTTCAGGATTAGAGCTGCCACAGAGGCTGCTAGATGGGGACTGGGTGATTGGGTTTTGCAGAGCATTGGGCACTGGGAATCCCGGCATTTCAGTTTATATGTTCGTCCTCATCTCTTATAAGTTTGCTTCTTGTTCTGTTTTCCCTGTGCTCCTGTCTGTCATTGTTCTGGTTGGTTCTTTGTTTGTCTCTGTCTGTTTTGCATTCTGGACGTTGCTTGTGAAACGTACAATTTTATGTTTTTCAGGCAGAGAATGTTTGGTGTGGATACTCGTCACTCCTACGTTTTTTGGGGTGCCAAGATGGCTGCAGTCAGACCAGAGAGCAGGCAGTTGGGGTTTCCACGGAGTACAGCCAGTGTGAGGTGGATCGGTGTCCCGGGCATCCTGCGGTCCCGGCAGTTGACGGAAGTCCATCGTTATCCAGATTGGATCGGCCCCCGGACATATTACTTTTGCATGTTGGGGGGTAACGATCTCGGGCTCCGGGAGGCACAGGAATTGAGCTGGGACATTAAACTGGATTTCCTGTGCTTGAGATCATTTTTCCCAGACACCATTTTGGTTTGTTCAGACATTGTGGCCATATCTGCCTGGCCCGCTCCGTGGATAAGCTCAATAAGGCTCGGGTAAAAATGAACAAGGAAGTAGCAAAAAAATATAATTTTGTCAGGAATGGCGGCCTGGCCTTGTGCCTTCTGGAGTTAGAAGGGGATAACTGGATCTATTTGAGGGGGAATGGGGTTCACCTGAACGCCATCGGCATAGATTTGTGGTTCTTGAATTTACAGGAGGTTATTCAGAGGGGTGTCACACTTGGGCATCGGTGGCAGGGGTTTCAGGATTTTGAAGGTGGGCATAGTCAAAATTGTCTGTGGATAATGATGGGTTGGGCCCATCTTTGGTATGGGTACCATCCCGTAGATGTGACATCAGTATGGCGATATTGATATTGGGGCTGTATCGGGTGGTAATGTGGTAACTAATTGTCCCCGAGTTTGTGTAATTGCAGCTGGGGGCCGTGGTAAGCAACTTGGTGCTTGATACAGCCAATTCGGTAGATCATGCTTGCCTCCAAATACCTGGATTTAAGAGAGTCAGTATTATACATTAGTGGGTAAAGTTTATCTTTCATGGAATGTAATAAAAGATATATTTGTTGATTTGTGTTTTTATAATAAAAAGGCTGCTATGGCTGTTTAAAATCCATCCTAAGGTGGTCATGTCCTATTTACATAAGGTGGGTAAGGCGGGAAGTATGGTTTGGTCTTGGCAGCCAAAAATCAGCAATACATCCATCAAGAGCAGGCCTGGAACGGGATGCCCAGCATTTAAGAGGAGGGCCTACATGACTGTGTTTGCAGTCTAGGCTGTAGCTAGGCAGGTTTAGAGGCCAACCTGATTGGATGGTAGCAGGGTGTGGCTGGGAGGAGTCATTAGGGGTCTAGTAAGAAGTGGGAGTTGATTGAGGGTCAGAGTTTGGTCAGCCAAGGAGAAACTTTTTCCTCCCTCCCCTATTTGTTACTGTTGAATGAAGTTCTTTTTCAGTTGTTTCTTTTCCCGTGGTCTCTTTGGTGGGCGGTGGTGTTCCATTGGGCACGCTATTGGCGTGTGGGTATAGCTGATGTCATAGCAGGGGGCAGGAGTTTCAGGCTTTTGAAGGTGGGCATGGTCAAAATTGTCTGTGGAGAATGATGGGTTGGGCCCATCTTTGGTATGGGTACCTTCCCGTAGATGTGACGTCAGTATGGCGATATCAGTATTGGGGCTGTATCGGGTGGTAATGTGGTAACTAATTGCCGTTTCGTTAGACCATGCTTGCCTCCAAATACCTGCATTTAAGAGAGTCAGTATTATACATTAGTGGTAAAGTTTATCTTTCATGGAATGTAATAAAAGATATATTTGTTGAATTGTGTTTTGTTAATAAAAAGGCTGCTATGGCCGTTTAAAATCCATTCTAAGGTGGTCGTGTCTTATTTACATAAGGTGGGTAAGGCGGGAAGTATGGTTTGGTCTTGGCAGACAAAAATCAGCAATACACCAGTCATGTTTGAACACTGGTGTTGTACTGGGTAAATCGGTATAGCTGGTAAGACTAATTTTCTGATCTACATACAGTACTTGCTCCAGATCAGTGACTCTAAAAGGGCTGAAGTGAGACCTGTCACAGTCCATCAGAGTACCCGAGTACCTGTCGCAGTCCATCTGAGTACCCGAGTACCTGTCACAGTCCATCTTAGTACCCGAGTACCTGTCACAGTCCATCCGAGTACCCAAGTACCTGTCACAGTTCATCTGAGTACCTGTCACAGTCGATATGAGTACCTGTCACGGTCCATATGAGTACCAGGGTACCTGAGTACCTGAGTACCTGTCACAGTCCATGAGTACCCGAGTACCTGAGTACCTGTAACAGTCCATATGAGTACCTGTCGCAGTCCATACGAGTACCTGTCACAATTCATATGAGTACCGAGTACCTGAGTACCTGTCACCGCCCTTCAGAGTACCCGAATACCAGTCACCAGCCCATCAGAGTACCCAAGTACCTATCTGTAGCCCATCAGAGTACCCGAGTACCTGTCACCAGGCCATCAAAATACCCGAGTACCTGTCACCAGCCCATCAGAGTACCCAAGTACCTGTCTGCAGCTCATCAAGTTACCCGAGTACCTGTCTCCAGCCCATCAGAGTACCGAGTACCTATCTGCAGCCCATCAGAATACCCAAGTTCCTATTTGCAGCCAATGCCTCATAGAATATACATTGGGGTTGCTTTCCAAAATGGGGTCATTTCGTGGGTAATTCCATTGTCCTGGTGCTCAAGGACCTTCAAAAGTGTGATAGGTAGGAATGAAATGAGATGTGTAATTTATGCTCCTAGAACGCCTGAAGGTACAACTTCAATGTTGGACCTCTGTATGTGGCCAGGCTGTGTAAAAGTCTCACACATGTGGTATCACCATACTCAGGAAGAGTAGCAGAATGTATTTTGGGGTCTAATTTTTGCTGTATACATGCTATGTGTTAGAAATATCTTATTAATTGACAACTTTGTGTAAAAAAAATGCGTTTTCATTTTTTTTCCACATTTTCTAAACACTTCTGGAAAAAAATGAACCTTTTTAAAAGACTCATTATGCCTCATAGATTATACGTTGGGGTGTTTGCTCTCCAAAATGGGGTCATTTTGTGGGCAATTCCATTGTCCTGGTGCTCCAGGGCCTTCAAAAGTGTAATAGGTGGTTGAGAAATGAGATGTGTCATTTATGCTTGTAGAACGCCTGAAGGTGCTACTTCAATGTTGGTCCTCTGTATGTGGCCAGGCTGTGTAAAAGTCTCTCACATGTGGTATCGCCATACTCAGGAAGAGTAGCAGAACGTATTTTGGGGTGTAATTTGTTGTATGCATATGCTGTGTGTGAGAAATAACCTGATAATATGACAATTTTGTAAAAATAAAAAAAATTTAAAAATCTTAATTTTGCAAAGAATTGTGGGAAAAAATTACAACTTAAAAAACTCACCATGCTACTTACTTAATACCTTGGAATGTCTACTTTCTAAAAATGGGTCATTTGGGGGGTATTTTTACTTTCCTGACTTGTTAGTGTCTCAAGAAATGAGATACACAACTGATGTACTGAAGGCCTGATCAGATGTGACCAATTTTCAGTGATTGGCACCATAGTTTGTAGACTCTATACCTTTCACAAAGACCAAATAATATACACTAATTTGGGTTATTTTTACCAAAGATATGTAGCAGTATAAATTTTGGCCAAAACAAGAAAAATTACTAATTAGCAAAATTTTATAACAGAAACAAAGAAAAGGGCATTTTTTTCACAAAATGTAAGTTTTTTTTTATTTATAGCACAAAAAATAAAAACCCACTAGTGATTAGATACCACCAAAAGAAAGCTCTATTTGTGTGAAAAAAAAGACGCAAATTTCATATGGGTACAGTGTTGCATGACTGAGTAATTGTAAAGTGTGAGAGCGCTGAAAGTTGAAAATTGGTCTGGATAGGAAGGGGGTGTAAGTGCACTGTATTGAGGTGGTTAAAGGCACACAGTATTTTTCTAGAGTTTATGCCTCTTGTTACTCTCTAGGGTAATAAATACAAAGCACAAAAAATTACTTGTTACATATGCTGACAGGTGTTTTCAATGCTCTATTACCATGGAAGACTACAATAACAGGTTCATGTGACTTCAATTTTTATACAAAGAACTCTATCATGTAAAAATAAAAAGCTCACAAAACAGCACTGCCCTGCAAAATACTTGAATACTTGTCAGTACTCAGGCATGACTATTTGACAGGTTCTTTATTCAAGAAGTAAAAATAATATATATATATATATATATATATATATATATATTTCTTGTATATGTATATAAATATATGTAATGTATATATATTGTATATTTCTGCAAACACATTTAAGGACACATGCGGTAAATACCGTCATCCTGGCTGTGGATTATCACCAAAAATAGACACACACCTGGTAGTGATAAACAAGTTGAATATATTAGCACGGTTTAAAGTATATGGAAACTCACAACACTGTTAAACCTTGCTACAAATAACTAATACATTAGAAAAGACAACCTACAATATTTAGCAACCGCAGGTATAGAAAGGGCAGTAATCTATATGCTCTTAACACAGGTGCTAAGAGGGAGGAGAGAAGACTTGTCAACTGCTCAGCTCCTTCTGGGCCGTAAACACCTTTGAGAGGCAAACACACAATAAAAAGAAAAGGGTTACACAAGTACAGTAAGCACAGTTCTGTAATGTTGCAGGTCCTGAGGTGAAGAATACTAGTGTCTTCTGCTAGCAAACGGTGGGGCCCTTGTTTTAAAAGAGTAGGTTTAAACAACCTTGCAGGGAGCAGTAATCCTCTAGAATGTTTCGGTAGGTAGGGTTTTAAAAGGGCAAACTACTAGAGATGGCAGCTCCAAGCAAGCATCCTGTGACACTAAAAAGGGAAATTGGTGTCTGCATGCAGTGCCAGTATGGTGTCAAGGAGGATGATGGGTTTGCACCCTCTTACCAATCCTCTGTGCGATGACACAACGATAATCCCAGGTGCTAGTTCAGGCTCCTGATTCATTCTCTCTCTCTCTCTCTCTCTCTCCCTCTCTCTCTCTCTCTCTCTCTCTCTCTCCCCCCCCCCAACACATCCTGAAACTCCCCTTTTTCCCAGTGTGCTTTGTGTCTGAGTTTTCTGGAATGCCAAGTCAGCATCTCTCTGTCTCCATCTTGTGGCCAAAAGGAGAAATTGCATTACAACATGCCTGCTACATATAAAATGTATAGATAGAGATATAATCATTCAAGAGATATGGAGTCCAGATATGGTCAATACTTTCTTTAATTGTATATCCAAGTGTACAAATTTACATATCGCAATAAAGCATTGGACATATAAGTAAAGAGATCATTGACTAGATCTGGACTCCTTATCTATTGATTGATTTTATGAAAGCAGTAAGTATGGAGCATGCTTGATTTGGAAGTCCAATTCTGTTGTTAGTGTAGCACCCTGATGTTTAGGCAGGGTTGCTATTAAATTTAGTTGCCAAGTGATAGTTGCCAATTGTTAGGAGATAAATTGTTTTCCCCCTAATTCTGGAATTGCTGCACTTCTCTCTTCTTTCACTAGATGGCCTGGAGACATTGCTAGAAGTGGCAGCAGACGAGGAGTTCCACCGTGATCTGATTGGTCGGGAGGGGACCGCCCGGTATTGAGGTTTTCTGGTTTTCCTGAAGCCATCCAGTATTTCTATACATGCACTCCTAGATCCTCTGTTATGGGGGATCATGGAGCTCTGGTAAGAGTCCATTTCTGCTGTTTTGGTGGTGGATTCAACTAAAACCTTCACCCAACATCTTTCTGATGATATTCAGCTTACATCTTATGGACTTTTCATTTATACACTTTCTGCACGGGTGTTTAGATGTTCATCATCAATTTATTAACATTTTTATTTCACTTTTTTATAATTTCATGGGATTTTTTCATGAACTGTTGACTCATATTCATATTTGTGTACCACAATTTATCTACATAGCACATATTTCGGTTTATTATTAATCTGTTTATGCACATGTAGATGTTTTGGTTTTTATTCAAACGTTCTCTAGGCATTCATTATTAATGGATGTATGTATGAGATTTATTTTTGATTATTGATATCAAACTTTGATAGCGCTATTCTGTTTTTTTTCCGATTGTTTTTCTTGTATTCATGTTTACATGAGAATTGCAGCTTTTGGGGGGCCGTGCTACGGATACAGCTCTATTTAACATTTATCTTAGCGCAATTTTTTTCCCTATTTTTCACATCTTTCACTAGATGGCCTGGCATCTGGTGACATTGTATAAGACAAGGGCATAGCAAGAACAGATTATGAATGAATTTGGTGTCTCAGCCAATGGACACGAATTTTCTTGGGTCCCTTGGCCTGCTGGGAGAGCCTATTTATTTGGGTGGAGTCAGGTGATCGGGGTTCTGTGCCACCTGGACGGCTGTCTGGGTGGACGTGTGTTATGTTGCCCCGGGCTGCTAGGCCGTAAGCCTTAGGCCTATCCTGGGAACATCTGGGTGCTAGGCTATCTGAGGGCCTATCCAAAAGCAGGAGAGCAGCAGAGAGTGGGACTGCAGGCTTGTAGTCCAACCAGAAGTAACGGTTCCACCGGCCGGGGAATCAGTTGTGATCAGAGGTGAAGGGGAAGCTGTCGCCACTAAGGGACCATCCACCTTGTGACCGGAGACCATCGTGAGTAAGCTGTAGCTAGTACCAGAGCAGACTTTTCGCCAGCCGGGGACGGTGAAGAAGTGGAAAAAACCTCAGTAAGTGCCAAGTCAGTGACCCAGCGGGACAGCAGAGGAGATGCTTGTGGAGCATCGGTGAGTGTTAAGCTAGGGACCCAGGAGGGAAGCGAGGGTGAAGCTTGAGGAAGATACTGAGTGCTAACAGTGGAAGAGCTCAGGGGATCCAGTAGCTATTGGATCTGAAAGCTAGTGAGAGAGACTGGGAGCTCCTTGTGTGAAGAGCCACAGTGAGTGTGGGGTAAGCTAAGAACTGTTTGAGTTGCTAATAGTTGGATACAATTACAGTTAGTAACTTCTACAAGACTGTTGCCATAGGAGACAGTGTCCTACCTATACAGAAGTGGTGTCCGGCTGGAGGTCTTCACCTGTATAGCTGTCTGCTTATAGAAGTCTCAGAGTCTTCCAATTAACATTGCATTTAGTTAAGGGTGTCCTGGCCCTTACCCTCTCTCCCCAGTTCTGTTTAAGAGACAATAAATCTCTTTGCATTCTAAAAGTGTCTGGCGCCCATCGTTTCATCCTGCATTACACCCACCATGCCTTGCAACCCACTCTACACAGAAGGATGTCAGCTGTCCCTGACTCTGGAGGTCACCATTAGGCCTAAAGGGACCTGGGACTTTGTTACATTAGAACTACATGTGCGACTCACCCATAGCACATATACGTATATATATATAGATATATATATATCTATATAAATATACACATACATATACACTTACTGGCCATTTTATTAGGTACACCTGTTCAATTGCTTGGTAACACAAATTGCTAATCAGCATCTAGATGTAGTGTAGACGACTTGCTAAAGTTCCCAAGCATCAGAATGGGGAAGAAAGGGGATTTAAGTGACTTTGAACGTTGCCAAATGGACTGGTCTGAGTATTTGAAAAACTGCTGATCTACTGGGATTTTCACGCACAACCATCTCTAGGGTTTACAGACAATGGTCCAAAAAAGAGAAAATATCCAAAGAGCGGCAGTTGTTTGGACAAAAATGCCTTGTTGATGTCAGAGGTCAGAGGAGAATGGGCAAGTGATAGAAAGGCAACAGTAACTCAAATAACCACTCGTTACAACCAAGATATGCAGAATACCACCTCTGAACGCACAACACATCTTACCTTGAAGCAGATGGGCTACAGCAGCAGAAGACCACACCAGGTGCCACTCCTGTCAGCTAAGAAAAGGAAACAACAGGCTACAATTTGCACAGGCTCACCAAAAGTGGACAACTGAAGATTGAAAAAACATTGCCCGCCAGTGCTGGCTGGTGCTCAAAATTTTTTTTTGGGGGGGGGGGGGGGCGCAAACAAACTGCAAAATACTGAACACCACCATCAATTGCAGCCTTACTGTGCCCATCAAACGCAGCCATTGTGCCCATCAAATGCAGCCGCTGTGGCCATCATACGCAGCCACTTGTGCCCATCAAATGCAGCCACTGTGCCCACCATACGCAGCCACTTGTGCTCATCATATGCAGCCATTGGGGCCCCATCATATGCAGCCACTTGTGCCAATCAAATGCAGCCAATTGTGCCAATCAAATGTAGCCCCTTGTGCCCATCATATGCAGCCACTTGTGCCCATCATATGCAGCCACTTGTGCCAATCAAATGCAGCCACTTGTGCCAATCAAATGCAGCCACTTGTGCCCATCATATGCAGCCACTTGTACCCATCAAATGCAGCCACTTATGCCCATCAAATGCAGCCACTAGTGCCCATCAAATGCAGCCACTTGTGCCCCATCAAATGCAGCCACCTATGCCCATCAAATGCAGCCACTTGTACCCATCAAATGCAGCCACTTGTCACTAATTACGTGCTTCAAAATACACACCCCCCGCCTATCCCTGCCATAGTTATTCATGTTTCTGTCTTCCTGAAAGGGGTTGGGCACATGAATAGGGAGGGCGGCGGAGATGTCGGGGGGCAGCGCCCATGTGCCCACATCAAATGGTAGGGTCATATTTTGGTGTAAACAACATGAAAGCATGGATCCATCCTGCCTTGTATCAACAGTTATCTCCCTACATATCCCCCACAACAGGTAGTGTAATGGTGTGGGGGATATTTTCCTGGCACACTTCGGGCCCCTTAATATCAATTGAGCATTGTTTAAACACCACGGCCAGAGGCGGCTCTTTAATTAGGCAAATTAGGCAATTGCCTTAGGCCTCGCCCCCTTAAGGGCCTCGCGGGCCGCGGCTGCCTAATTTGCCTGACATTCTGACAAGATGGATGGGACATTCTGACAAGCCGGCAGTGTGGGGTGAGCGAGCCGAGCGCTGCACGACTGACGCCGCCGCCGGCGCTGCCTGTGAGTGAGCTGATGACTCTGAGCCTGGCTCCGCAGACGGCTCTCGGCTCAGTCGGCTCAGGCTGCAGCATCCTCCAATAGCATGCTCCACCGCCGCGGCGCCGTCCTTTTAGCCTGTCCCCCCTAGTGCATGGTGGTGGGAGTTGTAGTTTTTCACAGCACAGAACAGACTTGGCCCTCTGGTGCCTGTGCTGTGCAGACACTACAACTCCCAGATTGCACTGCAGCCTGCAGGGAGCTTGAAGAAACATCACTCACCTGTCCAGTGTCCAGCTTCTCATGCTGCCTTTAGAAGGATAGGGGACCGAGGAGCAGGTATAGTGTATTGTACACTCACATGTCACATCTCTACTAAATGCTGTCTGTACATTACCCTGTCTTCTATGGTCTCATGGTCATGGTCTTTACCCTGTCTATCCCCACTCCCCAGTACCCTGTCTGTCCCCAGTACCCTGTCTGTCCCCAGTACCATGTCTGTCCCCAGCACCCTGTCTGTCTCACGGTCTGTCCCCAGCACCCTGTCTGCCTCACGGTCTGTCCCCAGCACCTTGTCTGTCTCACGGTTTGTCCCCAGCACCCTACCTGTCTCCCGGTCTGTCCCCAGCACCCTGTCTGTCTCCCGGTCTGTCCCCAGTACCCTGTCTGTCTCCCGGTCTGTCCCCAGTACCCTGTCTGTCTCCCGGTCTGTCCCCAGTACCCTGTCTGTCTCCCGGTCTGTCCCCAGTACCCTGTCTGTCTCCCGGTCTGTCCCCAGCACCCTGTCTGTCTCACGGTCTGTCCCCAGCAGCTTGTCTGTCTCACGGTCTGTCCCCAGCACCCTGCCTGTCTCCCGGTCTGTCCCCAGCACCCTGTCTGTCTTCCGGTCTGTCCCCAGTACCCTGTCTGTCTCCCGGTCTGTCGCCAGTACCCTGTCTGTCTCCCGGTCTGTCCCCAGCACCCTGTCTGTCTCACGGTCTGTCCCCAGCACCCTGTCTGTCTCACGGTCTGTCCCCAGCACCTTGTCTGTCTCACGGTCTGTCCCCAGCACCCTGTCTGTCTCACGGTCTGTCCCCAGCACCCTGTCTGTCTCCCGGTCTGTCCCCTGCCCCCTGTCTGTCTCCTGGTCTGTCCCCAGTACCCTGTCTGTCTCCTGGTCTGTCCCCAGCCCCCTGTCTGTCTCCCGGTCTGTCCCCAGTACCCTGTCTGTCTCCCTGTCTGTCCCCAGTGCCCTGTCTGTCTCCCGGTCTGTCCCCAGTACCCTGTCTGTCTCCCGGTCAGTCCCCAGTACCCTGTCTGTCCCACGGTCTGTCGCCAGCACCCTGTCTGTCTCACGGTCTGTCCCCAGCACCCTGTTTGTCTCACGGTCTGTCCCCAGCACCCCGTCTGTCTCACGGTCTGTCCCCAGCACCCCGTCTGTCTCACGGTCTGTCCCCAGCACCCCGTCTGTCTCACGGTCTGTCCCCAGCACCCCGTCTGTCTCACGGTCTGTCCTCAGCACCCCGTCTGTCTCACGGTCTGTCCCCAGCACCCCGTCTGTCTCACGGTCTGTCCCCAGCATCCCGTCTGTCTCACGGTCTGTCCCCAGCACCCCGTCTGTCTCACGGTCTGTCCCCAGCCCCCAGTCTGTCTCACGGTCTGTCCCCAGCCCCCAGTCTGTCTCACGGTCTGTCCCCAGCCCCCAGTCTGTCTCACGGTCTGTCCCCAGCCCCCAGTCTGTCTCACGGTCTGTCCCCAGCCCCCAGTCTGTCTCACGGTCTGTCCCCAGCCCCCAGTCAGTCTCACGGTCTGTCCCCAGCCCCCAGTCTGTCTCACGGTCTGTCCCCAGCCCCCAGTCTGTCTCACGGTCTGTCCCCAGTACCCTGTCTGTCTCACGGTCTGTCCCCAGTGCCCTGTCTGTCTCATGGTCTGTATCCTGTCTCAGTGCTGTGTCTTGGCCTAGGCCAACAAGGCTCAGGCCTAGGGCGGCACTTTGCAGGGGCGGCAAAAAAGCCGCCCCGCACAAAAAAAGTCCCCCCCTGACCCATCATCCCGAGTCCCAGCTCCCGCGGCCGCCTCCTGCACAAATACAGCCCAGGCAGGCGGGCAGGCAGCCGGCTTGCTGTATGTAGCGCCGCACTTGTAAATATTATGGGCATGCTTGGCCGGGGGGACTGGTGCCACCATAAGCGGCCGGTGAATCTCCAGACCGGCTGCGCGTAATTTGTCCCTTGGCAACATTTGATGGGCACAGTGGTGGCATTTGAGGGGCATAGTGTGGCTGCATTTGATTGGGCACAGTGAGGCTGCATTTGATTGGGCACAGTGAGGCTGCATTTGATTGGGCACAGTAAAATCACTTTTTGCATACTTGTTGTTACATTAAACAGGTTATGTGCAAGAATATGTTGTAAAATGATTTTCTTTTTGTTTTATACTTTGTTGACAAATTTATTTCACATTTAAGAGACAGCACCAAGGATAATGAGCAAGTGTGTGTGTGTGTGTGTGTGTATATATGAGAGATATCCTATGTTTAATGATAGTTGAATAAAGAATACTTGGTCAGAGAAAATTATAGAAACTGTGAGTTTGTAGGATTTAAGGCTGTTAATATATGCATTCATATAGTTAATTTTTATCACCTATATTATTTTCCCATTATGGGAGTTAGTGGGGCCTCATGTCTAAGTTTTGCCTAAGGCCTCACAAAGTCTAGAGCCGCCTCTGACCACGGCCTCCCTGAGTATTGTTGCTGACCATGTCCATCCCTTTATGACTACAGTGTATCTTCTGATGGCTCTTTCCAGCAGGATAATGCACCATGTCACAAAGCTCAAATCATCTCACCACTGGTTGAGGACTACTTACCTGGCTTCAGATCGTTTTCTGTCTTATTAGGTGTAACCTATTTAAAATTCTGTGGGAAGGAAGCTGAGAAACTTTTTTCGCTGTCCAGAAACTCAGGCAGTTGTGGGAAAAGGAGTTACAGGGGACCTAAACTCTCAATTAACTTTACCTATTTTAATCCTTATGCTGCTAGCCTTAGTAAATAAATAGGTGGGTATATTATATTTACTTGTGTTCAGTATGTTTGTTTTTTTAATTCTTTTCAGTTGCTTCCTGGTTTCTGGCCTAGGCAAAAATTGGCTTTCTCAGCTAAGAACACCCTCCTGCCTGCATGTCTAAGCCAATGGCAGATGAATTCCAGGAAGTAAATGCCACCAGTATCATCTGCCCTTACTCAAGATGGAAGCTAAAATTACTAGGGGATATTTTTCAATGTGATTTTGCAACAAAAGAAAGCATGGAGACATGGATAGATGAGTTGGTTTGCTTTGAATATTAAAAATTACATCTGAAAATGGCAAATCCTATAAATGATTCTCACTAAAAGTTAAGATTTCTATTTTACCAACGCATTTCAGTGTATTAGTGGATTCCCTTCATAAGGGCTATAGTGAAATCCCAATATTAGACACATAATGGTATAGTATAGAATGGGATCTGTGTTGCCATTTTGTTTTCACTATAGGTATGGTCTTCTGACCTTTACATTTGTGTTTTCAAGCTGGCTTCATCCTGTTACACATAACAGTCTCTGATTGGCACCTACTGTAGGTTTATTCCTGTCTCTACCTATAGGAATGGCGGTACATTGAGATTGTAGGTCTTTCTTTTTCTTCTTTAATGTTACCTTAAATATCAACACACAGAAAATGTGATCTGACCCGCCTGCATGGCAACAAATAGGTACTTTTTATTTATCAACATAATGGTATTTGGTATGGTTGACTTGTGCCCTGCTGATTCATAAAGTGTAATTTTTTTTAATGATAGGCCCACTATAATGACCGAATATGTATTTGCATTACTGCAGTTACAATACCTTCTGTATGTTAGCTAATAAAATTATGAATGGCAGTAGCAGTATCTCTCTTATAATTCCCTAATTTTCATTCATGCAATCAGGGAACCCCCTCTGGTTTACAAACTGGAGGTCAGACAAGGGGACCATTATTGGTATCATGGAGTGAAGCGTATGTAAACAGGGAATGACTTTGGGATTGAACTGAGCTGTGTATTTATCACAGATAGTGTTAGCTAGAACACCTTTGGTCAACACCATTAGCACGTTAGTGGATAGTCGTAATTTTCAATGCTGACCTGCCAGTGGCGGTTGGTGCTCAAAATTTCTGGGGGGCGCAAACAAACTGAAAAATTCTGAAAAATACTTAAAAAAAAAAAATCAATTGCTGCCTCACTGTGCCTATCAAATTCAGCCACTTTGCCCATCAAATGCAGCCCCTGTGCCATCAATTGCAGCCACTGTGCCCATCAAATGCAGTCACTGTGCCAATCAATTGCAGCCACTGTGCCATCAAATGCAGCCACTGTGCCCATCATATGCACCCGCTGTGCCCATCAAATACAGCCACTGTGCCCATCATATGCAGCCACTGTGCCCATCATATGCAGCCACTGTGCCCATCAAATGCAGCCACTGTGCCAATCATATGTAGCCACTGGGCCATCAAATGCAGCCACTGTGCCCATCATATGTAGCCACTGTGCCTATCAAATGCAGCCACTGTGCCCATCATATGCAGTCACTGTGCCCATCAAATACAGCCACTGTGCCCATCAAATGCAGCCACTGTGCCCATCATATGCAGCCACTGTGCCCATCAAATGCAGCCACTGTGCCCATCATATGCAGCCACTGCGCCCATCAAATACAGCCACTTTGCCATCAAATGCAGCCCCTGTGCCCATCATATGCAGCCACTGTGCCCACCAAATAAAGCCACTGTGCCCATCATGTGCAGCCACTGTGCCCACCAAATAAAGCCACTGTGCCCATCATATGCAGCCAGGCGTGTTTCCCCCGGCTGTCACTTTAACTAACCCCCCGCGGCCGGTCCGGCGGCATTTACCGATCGTGTGGTGGGGCTCTGCTCCTCTCCTGGAGTGACGGGGCTCTCCTCCTCTTCTTCTGCAATGGCAGGAAGCGGCAACTCCTGTGTCCGCTCAGCTCCTCAGGCTTCCTCCGCCGTGCCTCCTCTTCCACCAAAGCGTTAGGCACCTAATGCTTTGGCCAATCGGGAGACAGGTCTCACTGACCTGCCTCCTAAATGGCAGGGAGGAACGATAATGTGAAAATGGCGAAAATTAGTTTGCTATGTTACACAACAGAGTGGGATCGAGCCCACCCTATTTTGAAGCTTATTAGAGCCTCTGGCTCTAATCACGTGCTTCAAAATACACCCCCCCGCCTATCCCCACCATAGTATTTCATGTATCCAGCGTCCTGAAAGGGGCCAGGCACATGAATAGGGAGGGCGGCGGAGGTGTCAGGGTGGGCGGCGCCCGTGTGCCCACAATGCACGGGCCACCACTGTGACCTGCAATTATAAATGACCTAATGAGCCAGCATAAATATAACTTCTGGGGGAAAATCTTTGACTTTTTCTGCTTCAATGTATCACGTTGATGTTAATTATAAATTTGCTCATGACAAGACATAAAATTAATGCATCTGAAAAAAATGAATTACATCCCCAGTTGTGTAAAATTAGGTCCAGACAGTCCACACATAGTTACATAGTTACACACAATGCTCTTACTTCATTTTAGGCAGGGCTTATCCACTTCCAGCTCCAGAATACATTGCCTTCTGCAAGTATGATTAAAGTGAAAGTAAAGGCAAAACTTTTTTATTTTTAGATAAAACTTTTTACTTTTCCCCTTACTGCTTGTCATAGAGATGCAATTGGAAATGAGAGGAATAGTCTCTAAAGTGAATGGAATTCCCATGTTAGGGTAGGTTCACACTGATTTCATCCATTTAGCCACTGTCAGGCATTCAGGAGGTGATCCTCTTATCTCTTCAATGCCTTCTTCTTTTTGTTGCCAAACCGCAATTTACATTGGGACTAATGTGCCGCAACCACAAGCTTTAAATTTGCTGTGGCGTGTGAACAGACCCTGCTGACTGTATTGGTGACTTTGCGTGATCGGTTGAGGGTGGCTTGGCTGCCTGTTTTTACTGTCCCTTGGCCACCCGTGTAAAAGAACCATAAAAGAGTTGTCAAGGGAACAGGTGCCCCCATTGGTAGTTTTTCCCTCACCTCTTGCTCTGATGACAACGGTAAAATTTTGGATCTCCCGTCATTTTCTGACTCAGTGACATAGGTCATCGGAACAAATAAATGGGTGAATCTCCCCTGTGGTGTCACAGACATCAATGAAAACCTAAAAGAAGATTTAACACTTACCTACTATATCCAAAACTAAAAAAAAATGCCTTTATACATTTTAACCATGCCATTCCACCCAAAGCATTGGGCAATAAACTTGACATTGGAAGTAGCAAAGCATGGAAGAGCAACTGTATTAAATACATTCTTCTCCTTGGTTTATACGACAAAAAAGAGGGGATATAATAAACAAGACAGTAATGTCAATAACATTATGGTGGATATCATCTTTTGGCTGACAGAAACCTGTGTTAAAATAAACACTAGAAAAACTTAATGTGAATAAATCACCAGGACCAGATGGATTACCCCTTCTCAAAGAGCCGAGTTCTCAAAGAGCTTAGCCAAGTTACAGCCAGACCATTATTTCTAATATATAATATATATACACAACTTACTGACTGGAATAGTAAATAGTACTGGGAGATTGATGAAAAGCAAAGTGGTACCAATGTTAAAAAAAAAGGGCCGAGATACTGTATATACCTGGTACAGACCAGTAAGCCTAACACTGATAGTATGTAAACTATTGAAAGGAATGCTAAAGGACCATATCCATGAATTTGCGGAAAATAGTATTATTAGTAGTAACCAACCGGATTTATGAAAGTTCTTCCCAGACCAACCTTTTAATATTCTAGGACATAGTGTATCTAAATTTCCCTAAGCCTCCTTTACAGACTGTGGCTGCGATCCGCTTGCTCTCTTTTTGGCGGATGCGATAGGATTGGATGTAGGCAGATGTAAATGAACACATGTCTGTTTTCACCCGCCACTCCATAGAGAAGAATGGAGGTTTTGATCGGACTCCATTGGAACGTCTGTGTGAAAGAGGCCTAAGGCATTTGATATGGCATCCCACACATGCTTAATTTACAAATTAAGGTCTATTGATGATATTGTATGTACCTGGATAGAAAACTGGTGGCAAGAGTGCATTTAGAGAGTAGTGAATAATGGCATTTTTTTTGAATGGTCTAGAGTTGTGATCAGTGTACCCCAAGGCCTTGTCCTTGGACCAATTCTGTTTAACTTGTTCATAAACGATATAGAGGTTGGAAAAAAAAGTTAAATATCAGTGTTTGCTAATATTATAAAACAAAGCAGGGCAATAACTTCATAACAGGATATAGCAACTTTACAAGAAGACCTTAATAAAATAGAGAGGTGGGCAGCTAAATGATGGAAGAGGTTTAAAATTGAAAAATATAAAGTAATGCACTTGGAAGCTAAACATATGAATGTGTGATACTCGCTGAATGAGAACCTCTGGGGGGAATTGAGGATGGAAATGAATCTGGGGGCCCTTGTCGATCACAGACTCAGCAATACCATAAAATCCTAAGCTGCTTAATACAAAACTAGCAGACTATTAGCATGATTCAAGTGAAAAAAATATAATTCTACCACTTTACAAAACTCTGGTTCAGCCACATCTTGAGTATGCCATACAGTTGTAGTTTCCAATCCTCAGGAGGGATGTCCTTGAACTTGGGAGATTTCACAGAAGAGCCACAAAGCTATTAAGGGGGCTGGAGGACCTCCATTATGAAGTTATGAGGAACTCCTAACATAAAATATATTCTTTCTGGAGAAAAGGTGCTTAAGAGGGCATATGATAGTGATATACAAATCTTTGAATAGTGACTGTATCTTTGTGAGAAAATAATTTCATTTTATGTCTCTAAAGAAGACACGCAGCCACACAATAAGTCGGATGAGAAATTGTTCTGTCTTAAACTGTGTAAGGGGTTCTCTACTGTTAGAGCGTTAAGGATGTGGAACTCCCTTCCAAAGTTGGTGGTGTCAGCAGGGAGTAAAGATTAATTCAAAAAACTTTTAGATGTCTTTCCTAGTGAACTCAATGTACATGGATATGGAACATGATAGTTACATAAACACACACAGACACTTGAACTAGATGGACCAGTGTCTTTATTCAACCTTACTAACTATGTAACTATGTTAGAGCATTGGTGCAATTCACAATATGTAATTTTATGAATAGACCACCCTAATGTAATTTATGCAGGAAATGACCCAAACATTGCACCAGCCAGTCATGTTAATAGTTGCAAATGCAGATTATGGTTTTACTGCTACTCTACATGGTTACAGAAGTCTGTGCAATTCCCCATCATCTCCGGCACAAATCCAGACATATAGATTAAACAACAAGATTAACGAAAAAAAAACATAGTGAGCAGCCAAGCTGACAGGTTAGCAACATAAAGAAATAAATAGCATTGGGGAACAGATGTGAGAACACACATTTTGACAGTGATAATCTCCTGGATGTAGAAAGACAGCCTAAGCAAAAGAATCCACTTTACTGCAAAGAGGAAGTGCAAGGCTTGTGTGCCTCTGTCTACAAAAGTGCAGCATTGCCTTTTTGACACAGAAGTTAGTTACAAGCATAGCTTTTTTTTCTGAAGTATAGATGCAGGTACACTTCACCCACTCCGAGTCACCCTTGTCTCCACCCCATACCCACCTCTGAGCATCATCTCATGTCTCCTTGTCTCTAAAATTAGATTCCAGCAACAATGGACCTACCCGGCAACAACAGATTTCCCCAGGAACAACAGACCCCCCCCCCCCCAGCAACAATAGATTTCCCCAGCAACAACAGACCCCCTATAGCAACAATGGTCTCCCCCCAGCAACAACAGACCCCCTCTAGCAACAATAGATTCCCCCAGCAACAACAGACCCCACTCAACCAACAATGGATTCCCCCAGCAAACACCAGACCCCCCCTAGCAACAATAGATTCCCCCAGCAACAACAGACCCCACTCTACCAACAATGGTCTCCCCCAGCAACAACAGACCCCTGGTAACAATAGATTCTCCCAGCAACAGCAGACCCCACTCTACCAACAATGGATTCCCCCAGCAACAACAGACCCCCCCAGCAACAATAGTTTCCCCCAGCAACAACAGACCCCACTCTACCAACAATGATCTCCCCCAGCAACAACAGACCCCCCTAGCAACAATAGATTCCCCCAGCAACAACAGACCCCACTCTACCAATAATGATCTCCCCCAGCAACAACAGACCCCCCTAGCAACAATAGATTCCCCCAGCAACAACAGACCCCCTCTAGCAACAATAGTTTCCCCCCAAGCAACAACAGACCCCCCTCTAGCAACAATAGATTTCCCCAAGAACAACAGAATCCCAGAGCAACAATAGACCCTTCCAGCAGCATCGTTTCTCCGTAGCAACAATAGATTTGCCTGTTACAATAGATCCCCCCAGCAACAAAAGACCCCTTACAGAAACAATAGTTTCCCCACGAGCAACAATAGATCCACCCAAACAACAATATACCCTCGCCAGCAACAATAGAGTCCCTAACAGTCAGTAACAAAAGACCCCTCCCTATCACAATACTGTAGATCCTCCCCTCCCAGAAAAACAACACCCCCAGCAGCAATAGATTCCCCCCCCCCGCCCATCATCAATAGACTCTTCATCAGCAAGCAACGTTATAATCCCCCCCCAGCAACAAGAGACTCCCCAATCTGTCAATGTAGGTAGGGGTTGTGAATAAATGGTAATTTTTTTTTACTACAGGGAGCTACAAAGAGAGACACAGGCAACAATGAGGAGTTAAGATTGCACAGTGACTCCCTCCTTTGCAGTTTGAGGGCATAGCACTCTGCCAGGGACTAACTGAGCTGGCCTGGAATTATAAAATAAGTGTCGGCAAATGCCGGCAAGATGAATCCGTGGTCCAAACCTAGTGCTACCTAGGGCTGTAATTAAATAAAAATAATGGGATATGTGAATCTCTATGGTAGCTGCTGCTTGCCAGTGCATACATTCACATTCACCTCACATCAAAAATAAAGGTTTTTTTTCTTATATAGGGATTCAAAACATTTACTCTTTTTGAGTATGTCCCCTATAATGTATCCAAAACTGCTACTCAAAAGCATAAGCTACAGTACAAGCTTGCTCAACTCCAGTTCTCCAGGCATACCAATAGTTCCATAGATGACAACTGTCCCACATTTGCTGGGATAAGCCCTCATCTATGTGCTCTCATTTTGGCTGTTTCCTGAAATCACTGTATCACCCTTGTTTGAGTTACTGAGCATGCTCAGTAATGCCCTGTACACACGGTCGGATTTTCCGATGGAAAATGTCCGATCGGAGCGTGTTGTCATTTTCCATCGGATTTTCCGACACACAAAGTTTAAGAGCAGGAGATAAAATTTTCCGACAACAAAATCTGATCACGTCAATTCCGACCGTGTGTGGCCTGTTCCGACGCACAAAGTGCCACGCATGCTCAGAAGAAATTCCAAGACGGAACAGCTCGTTCTGGTAAACTTAGCGTTCGCAATGGATACAGCACTTTCGTCACGCTGCAATGTTAAAAATGGTTTAATACAGCGCAATCTCTTCTTCTTTATAATGTGACAAGAATGAAGTAGTTTTGCTGCTCATATTCACACACACTTCTCACAAAGTTTTATTTTTGTTTTTTTATTGGGATTCCCTGAATATATTGTTATTAGTTGTCACATCTGACAGAATTTTTTTTTTTATTTAATTTTTTTGGGGATTTTAAGCCTTTTAAGCCTTTTTTTTTTAATGTTTGAATTTTTTCAAAGGCTGATCTTTGTTTAATGTTATTTTTATTTTTACTCCAGAATATTTTTGTGTGTGTTTTGTGTGTCAAGTTACCCCAACACCATTGATATCTTTTATTATTTAATCTCAAGGAGATTGTTTGGTGTTGGTGTCCCTTGTTCATTTCACATTGTATATTTGAAATGTACCTGAATCCTCACAAAGTGTCCTTTTTGAAGTAAAACACATAGGAGAGTATAATTCAAAACAAAAATCCTTTATTAAGGGCTCAGAACCAAACAAAGAGGAAGGCAACACTGGATCAACAGGAGAAATTAGCGAAGCCTGGGACCCCCACGGCAGACATCAATTCTTGAACATCAAAATTGGTGGCCTGAGGAGTCCATATGTAAGGGAGGGCAATCTGGTCCAGAATTCGCAGAGATCCGGATAGCAGCAGATGACATGTGTGTCCCCAGGCTGTGGTACCACAAGAGGCTGCATTTTTTGGCCGACCAGACTGCATCCAGGGTCCTCACTTTCTGGTCTTCCTTTCACGCTTCCTTCCCGGCTGTGGCTGTGCAGTTGGAGATGTGGCAGGAGGAGGAGTAGGACCTGGAGGAGGACTGGGAGGACCTGGAGGAGAAGGAGGACGAGGAGGAGGACCTGCAGGAGGAAGAGGAGGACCATCGCAAAGGTGTGTCTGAGCTGTCATTTGGCCCCTCATACCTTTGTTAAGAGCCTCCAATATGAGCGCCTCACACATGACTTGTTGTCCCTCTTCCATCCTCTGCATTTTATATGCAATGACGGCAGCAATGTCCTCCTCCACGGTCTGTCGTGCTCCCAGGACCTCTGTAGCCCTCCAAAAGAGTCCTCCAGTAGCCTCCTCTAGGGCACTCCTCCTACTGCCACTTTCTCTTTTCAGGGGGGGTGGAGGGACCTGCAGATCAGCCAGCCGTCTCGGCCCGGCCACCTCCTGGCTGAGACTTCCCTGTGTATGAAAAAGGGACATGGTTTTAGTTGTTGCATCATCAATCACAATCCTAAATTAGTACTCCCAACTAACATCTAGTTAACATCATTGATTGGACAAGCAGAAATATTTAGAGGAATGCTATACCTGGCTCAATCTGTGCTCCTCCACATGTTGCCTGGAAGGCCCAGGTTGGGCGTCAGAAGCCTCAGCCGGGGGGGAAGGAAGCGTGGAAGGAAGACTGGAGAGGGATGGCCTGGGTTCAGTCTGGCCTGCCAGAAAATGCAGCCTGTCGTAGTACAACATCCTGGGGACATAGATGTCATCTGCTGCTCCGGATCTCTGTGAATCCAGGACTTTCTTGCGCTCCCTTAGATATGTGCTCCTCAGGCCACCAATGAAGATCTTTAACAAGGTGATGTCTGCCGTGGGGATCACCTGCTTCACAATTTCACACAATTGCACCAGTGCTGCCTTCCTCTTTGTTTGGTTCTTGTAATGGGGGTGTTTAATCTCCCACAGACAGGGCAGCTCCCTTAAGATATCTATGAATACTGACATGAAGTCATTGTCTTTCACTAAGATATCCATGTTCACTGCAAGACACAACACAAGACAAAGCCTAAGGTCAGACAAAACTCTCCTAATCTTGTTACAATATAGGCTTCAATGTAGAAGCAGTATAGGCACAAGTTTGTCTCTTACCTTCGTTCTTACGATCGGTGCGTCCAATGCTCCTTCCTCCGCTCACAGATCGTACGTAATACGCACGCGTGTTACGCTTTATACACACTGCGCATGCGTGTAACTCCGCCCGCCCCTGACGTTCTTTCTAGTCTATTCCCTGCCCCTTTTCGTTCGGCGCAGTGGGGGAAGAGCACATGGCGGAGTCACAGCAGGTGCGTGCTAATTGCGGGAACGAGGAGGAGGAGGAGGAAAGCCTAGATCCGGACACGTCCCGATCCAGAAGGAGACGTTTTAAGGCCACAAATATGTCCTTTGGGGAGATGTTGGAGATGGTCAACATCATGAAGAAGTCCGACTATGACGGAAAGTATGGGCCTTACCCCAACCCCAATATCAGAAAGGCCAAGATCATGGCGAAAGTGATCAAAAGTCTGCAGAAGAATTTCGGGGTACGACGATCGAAAGATCAGCTCAGGAAGCGGTGGTCGGACCTGAAATTGAGAGAGCCAGAGCAGTACCGAAAGATCCGGAGAGTGCTGCAAAAAAGTAAGTAGTTGTGCTATGTTCCTATTCTTTCTGTCTTTCTGTTCTTAATTGTACAGTTTAAAAGGGCAACTTTAATGTTCATGGGCCCATTATTCGTTCGTATCAAACATTTTTCTTTCGTCCTCTAAAACACCATTGTTTAGGCCATATGCATTTTCCCACATTTTTTTTGGGCCTACTTGGATGCCAAATAGTTGTTTGTGTAGATGGGTTTGTTACTAGAATGAAATGCCAACTAGATTGTGTGTGAGGAGAGGACACTGAGCAGCTGTTTTCACATCTGGACACTGGAGCACTAGTGTGGGACACAAGAACACCATTTTTATTAGGGGGGCACACAGGTGCTCCAGTGTATACTATAGGGGGGTCTCCATCTGTGAAGCTTGTACTAAACAGGTAAAGTATTGCAGCTTGACAAAGGCCAATAAAAAAAATACATCTTGGAACTCGGCTAAAATTGACAATTGTACCCCACTTCCAAGCAATGTTTCCTATTTCTAGTTCTGCCATCAAATATCTGTGTGCTAATTATACCATTTTTGTTTTACATAGGGGAGAAAAGACTCGGAGGACACCCCTCATCCGAGGAGACCACAGACCCTCCACCTCTGGAAGAAGGGGAACTAACACCAACCCAAGAAGAGCAGGAGGAAGAAGAAGATGTGGTGGAGATTGGCACCACAACAGGTGAGTGTCTGCGACCACAGGCTCAGGTAAAAGAGATGGATGGTGGCAGATTTTTGAGACCTGTTTTTGTTTTCTTTCTCTCTTTTTAGGTGATCGTGATGTGAGGGATCCAGAACGTTTCACATCAGAAAGTGCCCAGATCCTGATCGGGGAGATCATGGGGTGTAATGTCGAACTGCAAAACATACAGCAAAAAATCAATGATGTGATTAAAAAAAATAATAACATCATTGATGTTTTGGGGCGAATTTAAAACCCCACAAAATCACTTTTTGGATTGTGGTCCAATCTTTTAAATCTTTTTGCAATGTTTTGAAAAGCCAAATTTGGAGGATGCACACAGTGTGCCAACATGTGCTATCTGCCATCACGGGAGATCAATGGACGCGTTTTGGGGGTGCAACCCCTTCCTCAATTATAAAGTAGCGTTGAGGAAGGGCTTGCTTCCCCAAAACACGTCCCTTGATCCCCCCTGATGGCAGATAGCACATGTTGACATTCGTAAATTGGTGTGCATCTTCCAAATTTGGCTTTTCCAGGGGTGATTTCCCCCCATCTGAACGCTATATCAAACCCAGTTCCTAAATACTGATGTCTGAAAAAGCCTTCAGGTTTTACCTAATGTGAACTTTGTAAGTTTTTGGCTTTCTTGTTGGTTTTACACAGGCCTGTTTTATCTGAAATGGACATTTCGATTTTTGATAATGCTACTGCAAAAATTGTTATACAACAAACATGTTGGTTTGTTTTAAAAACCTTTGGTAAATGCACATGTGATTGTGCAGGTATAAAAAGTTGCTTACTCAAGAATGTGTGGATTATTGTCTCAACACTACAATACAACACTTTTGGGGTGATGTAATTGCTGTTTTCTGCAAAAATGGGGGTTATTTCCTAAGGGCAAATCCTCTTTGCACTACAAGTGCAGTTTCAGTGCATTTGCAAGTGCACTTGTAGTGAAATGTGTTTTTGCATTTAGGAAATAACAGCCAACAGTGCTTTGTATAAGGTAACACAATCACGACATTTTCTGGACTCAACACATTTCTGTCAGGGTCAGCTAAAACAAACACAAGCAGTAAATGTCCACAAAGAATTTCTTTTTTTTTTTAATTATAAAAAGGCTTCACAGATTGTCTGGCATATTGATAGCCCCCCTACCCGCAAAGAAATCCAGGTAGCGTAACTGGACATCACGGGCACTCAGGGAGGGCAAGCCAGGACGGCCACTTTCAAGCGCCGTCAGTGTGGTTTGATGTAGGGTTCCAGCCTCAGGCCCTACTGAGCCAGCATAGTTGGACGAATGTTTCCTTAAAAAGTTATGGAGAACACAGCACGCCAGTATAATATGGTTCAGTTTATACTCCGCCATATGGATGGGTGTCAGAAATAGTCGGAACCGGCTGGCCAGGATTCCAAATGTGTTCTCCACCACTCTTCGGGCTCTAGCCAGCCGGTAATTAAAAACCCTCTGTTCCGGGGTGAGGGTCCTCATTGGGAATGGCCGCATCAGGTGGTCCCCCAGCGCAAACGCTTCATCAGCAACAAACACAAATGGGAGTCCTTCAACATTGTCCTCTGGAGCTGGCAAGTCCAAGCTGTCATTCTGGAGACGCCTGTAAAACTCCGTCTGGGCGATGACTCCACCATCGGACATCCGGCCATTCTTCCCCACGTCCACATACAGGAAGTCGTAATTAGCCGACACCACCGCCAACATCACTATACTATTGAACCCCTTGTAATTATAATAGTACGACCCCGAGTTGGGTGGTGGGACGATGTGGACGTGTTTCCCATCAATTGCCCCTCCGCAGTTAGGAAAGTCCCACCGCTGGGCAAAGTGGGAGGCCACAGTCTGCCATTCCTGTGGCATGGAAGGAAACTGTTGAGGAAAAAACAATAAACATTACTATTTTTTCACAGAAACATGGCAAGCAGATTAGGCACAAACATTATGTGGCAACCTCCAGATAGCATTTAGTAAGGGGAATTTAAAAAGGCCAAAGTATAAGGTACACCTATCATATTCCCCCTCCCCCCCTCTCATAGGTCATTTCTAACATTATGGGGGGGGAATCTTGGACAGGTAACCCTCTTCACTTCATTGAGAGCTGAATGCCTAAATAATGGGTATTACCTGGAACAGCCCCTCCTTAGTTACGCTATTGGCAGACCACTGGACAGGTAAGAAGTGTCATAATACAAAGATATAAATACACATTGTACACATTTGAGGACATTTGGACATTCTGCTATTACCTATCAAGATAATAATAGAATACAAAAACTTGAAACAGTACCATTGGAAAGTATACAGGCAGGCCCTTGCACTACATGCTTTGGGCAATTCATCCATAAATCTGACCAGTAAAGAGGTGGGTATAGTGTGTATGGGTTTGGCAAAGTCAGCAGATAGATGATTGAGGATACATAGAGAATTGGGATCAGCTGACTTGGGGGAGGGAGGGTTACAAAAAATTATTTGGGGACACCAACAAAAAAAAGCCTCTGGCACTCTGCCAGAATTTAAATCAAAAATAACATTTCCAAACATTTTAGGGGGTGTTTGGGGTAAAGCACTACTATAGAGCTGATAAAATACATTGTTAAGTGACTACATGAGGTGAATATAGGCCAGGAGACACCATGCTGGGGAGGTTATTGAAGGGCAAATATGTATGAAGGACCTAAAATAATAATTACATAAAAATCCAGCATGCATGAGAACAAAGGGGACATTCATAGCATATTACAATCATGGTAATTAGGGAATGAGGAAAGAAATACAATATATTAGCAAACATTAAATACAATAAAATGTGATATAAAAGGATAAAAATCTTACCTTCATATACTCCTTCTGCAGGACCTGTATGATGGCAGAACAGGTCTCTGGGATTATGATCCCCAGAGCCTGGGGGGAGATGCCTGTCGAGAACTTCAAGTCCTGCAGGCTTCTCCCTGTGGCCAAATACCGCAGGGTAGCGACCAACCTCTGCTCCGGAGTGATGGCTTGCCTCATGCAGGTATCCTGCCTGCTGATATAGGGGGTCAGCGAAGCCAACAAACGGTGAAACACGGGGTCCGTCATCCAGAGAAAGTTCCTGAAATCATCAGGATTATTCTCACGGATCTCACGGAGCAAAGGCATATGAGAGAACTGGTCACGCTGAAGCAACCAATTCTTGGTCCATGAACTCCTCCCCACCCTGTTCATGGACTGGACTTGTGTCAAGGTCAGGACCCCAACACCAAGCCCCCGCACAGCACGAACTCTACGAGGAGTACGCATACGAAACATGGCTAGAAAACGGTCGGCTGCTCAGAACGAAGTAACAGAACGCACTGAAGAACAGCAAGGCCTGTGAAGAGCGACCTGAAAACCAGTAACGAACAAACAAGAATACAATGTCTACTTAAAGTCACGCGGAACTTGCTTGCACGCACTGAAGAGCAGATACAAACCCACAAGCACAAACTGAACGGCAGAAAACGATCTGAAAGCCACGAGTCTGAAAAAGCGCGAATCGTCTCTCACCAAAACTTTTACTAACACGAGATTAGCAAAAGGAGCCCAAAGGGTGCCGCGCTTGGTTCTGAACCGGCCTTTTCTAGTCTCGTCGTACGTGGTGTACGTGACCGCGTAAATTCCGACAACTTTGTGCGACCGTGTGTAGACAAAAAAAGTTTGAGCCAACATCCGTCAGAAAAAATCCTAGGATTTTGTTGTCGGAATGTCCGAACAAAGTCCGACCGTGTGTACCCCCTATTACTCAGAAAAGGACATTAAAGCCTAATGCCCCATACACACGATCAGAAATTCCGTCAGAAAAAACTTGGATCGTTTTTCCGACGGAATTCCGCTCAAGCTTGTCTTGCATACACACGGTCACACAAAAGTTTTATGAACTTTCGACCGCCAAGAATGCGGTGATGTACAACACTACGATGAGCCGAGAAAATTAAGTTCAGTGCTTCCGAGCATGCATTGAATTGTTTCCGAGCATGTGTGATTTTTTGCGCGTCCGAATTGCATACAGACGAACGCATTTTCGGATAGGAACTTTTTCCGACCGAAAAATAGAGGACCTGCTCTCAACCTTTTGCTGACTGGAATTCTGCCAGCAAAAATCCGATGGAGCATACACACGATCGCATTTTCCGACCAAAAGCTCTCATCGGACTTTTGCTGGCGGTCCGATCGTGTGTATGCGGCATTAGTGTAGCTAAAATTAATAATATGAAAACCAACACAAGCGACATATCATACGGTCAGCAGGATGTATCCCCTGTGCTGTTCTGTTACTAGAAGTCTTGTTCTGTTTGTTCCCCCGCCACCAAAACCTTCTAGTGCAGCTGGGTTAATACAACTAAGGGGGTCTCATCAAGAATGCCAACTATGCATGCCCCTTCCACCCAGCTCCTCTATTCAAAGAAGCTGTATAAGAGCTTTTATAAATGAAACATTATCTATGAATGGAGTAGGCAGAGCATTAAACGTCTGGCTGTTCTCCATTCTTAGTTTGTATTTGTTGTATTAACCAGAAGGTTAGAACGGTGGGGGGGCACACAGACAGAGGAAGATAAGGACACATCCTATTGACTGTAAGTTATGTTCCTTGTGCTGATTTTTTATTTTAGGACAGCTCGGTTACTTTATGTATGTAGTATTTTACCACTGTTTCTTTGCTGTACAGAATGATTGTTCATGTAGTTAATGCGGAGCTCCACCCAAAAGGGGACGCTCCCTTTGTCTGCCTCCTACCTACTTGATGTCTGTTTACCTGTGCTGTCTCCAGGGCCGATCCTAGGGTCACCGGCGCCTGGGTGCAGAAATATTTCTGGCGCCCCCACATGGGCGTGGTCATCTTACCAACTCCTCCCCTTTATAAATGTTTCTATGGCAACGACTCAAACACAGAGATGCTCCCCTAAGAAGTCTTTGTTACCTTAGGATCCTCCCATGATCTTTTAACAATAAAAAAAATACAGGAAGAGCGTACACTAATGAGACCTGGAGGGGAGTTTCTCTGATGCACACAAAGAGGGCTTCTGTTAGAGAGTCTGTGTCAGAGAGTTTACCTGATTGGGCGTCGTCGCGCGCCGGGGCGCGCCGGGGCGCGTTGGTGCGCGCTTTCCTGCGGGTGCTCGGGCGCCTGCTTCTGTGGGCACTGGTGTTGGCATGCCGGCTGGCCGTGGGGGACGCGGTGGTGCACGGGCACGTATGCCTATGGGCGCTGCTATGCATTCGCCTGATGGCGCTGGTGTACATGCCGCTGTCCGGGGGCGCGCTCGGGCGCGTGCGGGTGCACGGGTGCCTGTGCGTAACAGTGCGTGCACGAACGCGGCGTTTGGCACCAATCAGCCTATTTAGGCTTGCTTCTCCCTCTGATCAGTGCTGCCTGATCAACAGCTCCGTGCCTAGTTCCTGTTTCCTGTTTCCTGTTCCTAGTTCCTGTGATTCCTGTGTTCCTGATCTGTTGACGACCCAGCTTGCCTTTTGGACTCTCCTGACCTCCGCCTGCATTTGACCCCGGCCTGTTTGACTTTGCTTCTGCCCGCTCCTTCTGTACCTCTGCTGCCCGCCTGTTGCCAAAACCCAGCTTGTGCACTAACCTGTCTCCAGCTCCTGTTCAGCATCTGTTGTCTGTGCCGCTGACTATCATCTGCTGTTTGAAGACTGCTAACCTTCGGAACACGGACTCCTGCACAGGCTCTCATACCACTCCGCACTCGTGGGCCTCCTGTCTGCTCTACCAGGGGCCGCGAGTCGGATACGTAAGGGAGCCTACCCTCTGCCCAAGTGGACTCACCGGTCTGGTAAGTGAGAGACTTGACAGTATCAGGCAGCCATGACCGAGTCCGGGCAGGGGGCCTCCCCCATGGATGAACTTTGTAGGCACCTTGCGGGCCTTACCCAAGCAGTCAAGAGCCTACAAGAAGGCTACACCAGATTAGAGGGTCAGGTCCAAGCCCTCTCAGCTGCTCCTCCCCCCCAAGGGGCACCATCTGCCGGACTCTCCTCAGCACCCTCCGTAGTAATGCTTCCTCCGGAACCCAGGGTACCCACACCTGAGAAATTTACTGGAGATCGTAGCAAATACCGGGCCTTCCGTAACGCCTGCGAGCTTTACTTTGCGCTACAGCCTCGCACGTTCTCTCTGGACGCCACTAAGGTGGGATTTGTCATTGCACTGCTGTCCGGCGAGCCCCAGACTTGGGCTCATCATTTACTGGAGCAGAAGTCCAGATCCTTAGATACCCTGGACGCTTTCTTTCTGGCAATGTCCCAATTGTACGAGGACCCTCAACTTACTACTACTGCTGAGGCAGCCCTGCATTCCCTGCAGCAAGGCCGCAGAGCGGCCGAAGACTACACAGTTGAGTTTCGTCGTTGGAGCTCTGATACAGAGTGGAACGACGCTGCCTTGTGTCATCAATTTCGGATGGGGTTATCTGATCCCCTTAAGGATGAACTGGCACGTGTTGGAATACCCCAGACTCTGGATGAACTTATTAACCTATCTATTCAAATTGACCGACGTCTGAGAGAAAGACGCTCTGAGAGGTCCTCTGTTCACCCTCGTCCTATTTGGATGCTCCCTAGAGTTCCCAGTTCCCCCAACCAATTGCCTCTCTCCTCTACTTCAACCACGGAAGCACCCGAACCCATGCAGCTTGGCCTGCTCCGGCCATCCCTTACCCCGGAAGAGAAGATGCGCAGACGTACGCACAACCTATGCCTGTATTGCGGGGAACAAGGACATTTTGTGAGGACCTGCCCTAACAAGATACGTAAGTGTCTGACATCTTCTTCCGCTTGTGCATCTGTTTTGCCCAAACCTGGTAACCATTTGACTATCTCTGTTATATTACAGCTCCCCGGAAAGAACATCCCGGTGTTGGTCATTATTGACTCTGGAGCATGCAGTGGCTTCATCGATCAAACCTTTGTCAATAATCATGGCATTCCTCTTCAACCTAAGACCCAGGGTCTTGCAGTATTCCTAGCTGATGGCTCTACCCTTAGTTCAGGTCCAGTCACCTGTGAGACTGTTCCGCTACTGGCCACCATAGGCCCGGAACATCAGGAACTCTTACGTTTGGATGTCATCTCCTCCCCTCTCTTCCCAATCATTCTCGGAATGCCCTGACTACAGGCACATAACCCCAGCATTGACTGGTCCACAGGAAGAATCCAATTCTCATCTGACTACTGCAGGCAACATTGCTTACGTGGGACCCCCGTCTCACCGACTCAATGTCTTTGTTTGGATTCGGATACCAAACTTTGCCCATCTCTTCCCGAGGCCTATCGGGACTTCCAGGATGTCTTCAGTAAGAAGGGGCAGAGACTCTTCCAGTTCACAGGCCTTATGACTGCCCAATAGAACTTTTACCTGGAACCGAAGTTCCCTTTGGAAGGATTTTTCCACTAACTGAGCAGGAGCTGGGCACCTTAAAAAACTACATTGACGAGAACTTAAAGAAAGGGTTTATCCGCCCTTCCACATCTCCAGCCGGTGCAGGCATTTTCTTCGTGGAGAAGAAGGACCACACCCTACGTCCCTGTATCGACTACCGGGAATTAAACAAAATTACTGTAAAGAACAGATACCCGTTACCCTTAGTACCCGAGTTATTCCAGAGACTAGGAACCGCAAGAGTTTTCACCAAGCTGGATCTCCGCGGGGCATACAACTTAATTCGCATAAGAGAAGGGGATGAGTGGAAAACAGCTTTTCGTACTCGATTCGGGCACTATGAGTACCTTGTCATGCCCTTTGGCCTGTGCAACGCACCAGCCACCTTCCAGCACTTTGTCAACGATGTATTCCGTGACTTCCTAGACCTCTATGTCATAGTCTATCTGGACGATATTTTGATTTTCTCCGCCTCTCTGACCGACCACCGCAGGCATGTGCGAAATGTTCTCACCCGACTTAGGCAACATGGGCTCTATGCAAAACTTGAGAAATGTGAGTTTGAGCTTCAATGCATTCAGTTTCTGGGCCTGATCATCTCCCCTGAGGGCATCACGATGGATCCCCAAAAGGTATCTGCTATCCTGGACTGGCCTGCACCTATTGATAAGAAAGGGGTACAACGTTTTATTGGCTTTGCCAACTTCTATAGAAAATTCATAAAAGGGTTCTCTTTGATAATCGCTCCTATTACTGAACTTACCAAACAGGGAAGTCGCTTTTGCTGGACTCCTAAGGCGCAGTCGGCCTTCGAGGAACTCAAGGCTCTATTTACCTCAGCCACTATTTTGAAACACCCCAACCCAGCTCTACCATTTGTGTTGGAAGTTGACGCTTCCGAAATTGCAGTAGGGGCCGTACTCTCACAACGACAAGGCACCAAAGCTCTTCTGTACCCTGTGGGGTTTTTCTCACGAAAACTCTCACCTTCCGAGAGAAACTACGATGTGGGTGACCGTGAACTCCTAGCTATTAAGGCGGCCTTGGAGGAATGGCGTTACCTTCTGGAGGGTGCTGCTTATCCCATACTGGTCTACACGGACCATAAAAACCTGGAATACCTGAGAACGGCTAAGAGGTTAAGACCCCGGCAGGCCAGATGGGCACTTTTTTTTTCTCGATTCCAGTTCCATGTCACCTTCAGACCCGGATCCAAAAATATTAAATCTGACGCACTCTCACGAATGTTCCATGATTCGGAAGAAACCGCACCTCCAGATACCATCCTTCCCCCTGAGAATTTCTTGCTTCTTCAGGAAGATCTAATCTCTCGAATCAGACGGGCTTCTATGGGGGCGACGCCGCCCGCTGGGACCTGTACCAAGGATGGCCTATTTTGGCATGAAGACAAGATTGTGGTCCCCGAAGAACTAAGGGTACAGGTATTGGAACTGTGTCACGATCACAAATTAGCTGGACATTTCGGCTCACGAAAAACAAGTGATCTGGTACTACGCACCTTCTGGTGGCCTCATCTCATCAGGGATTGTAGAAGGTTCATTGATTCCTGCAATACTTGCGCTAGAAGCAAAACCAGCCGGGCCAGAGCTTGGGGACTGTTAAAACCTCTCCCAGTCCCAGAGAGACCATGGAGCATGATCTCAATGGATTTTGTCGTTGAACTCCCCCCATCAGAAGGCTTCTCCGCTATCTTTGTCGTGGTAGACAGATTGTCTAAAATGGCTCATTTTTTCCCAATGAAGGGTACCCCATCGGCCACGGAGACGGCTGATATGTTTATTAAAGAAATTGTCAGGCTGCATGGAGTTCCGAAGAATATAGTTTCTGACCGTGGTGTCCAATTCACCTCCAGATTCTGGAAGGCCCTCTGTGGCTCCTTGGAAATTGAGTTGGCATTCTCCTCGGCCTACCATCCCCAGTCCAATGGGCAAACTGAGAGGACGAATCAGACGCTGGAGCAGTATCTCCGCTGCTTCTCCGCATTCTCCCAGGATGATTGGGCCCCCCTACTCCCTATTGCGGAGTTCTCTTATAATAATTCCTTGCATTCAGCCACCAACCAGACTCCATTCTATGCCAACTATGGCTTTCATCCGACCTTTTTACCTGGATCAATACCTGAATGTTCTGTTCCTGCAGTATCTGAGACCTTGAATTTCTTCTCGGTGAACAATAAGCTGTTACAAGATATCATGGCCAAGGCCCAAGAAGGTTATAAGAAGGTGTTTGACAAAAAGAGGCGTGGAGAACTCGTGTTGGAACCTGGTAACCCAGTATGGTTATCTACCGCCAATCTAAAACTGGCATGTCCATCCAAAAAACTAGGCCCTAAGTTCCTGGGTCCCTTCCTGGTAAGGAGGAAAATTAATGATGTTGCCTACGAGCTTGATCTGCCGAATTCCCTGAAGGTGCACCCGGTCTTCCATGTATCTCTCTTAAAGCCGGTTATCCCCAATTCTTTTGTTGGCCGTACTGTCGGTCCACCCAAACCCATCCTTGTAAACAACGAGGAGGAATTTGAAGTAGAGGCAATATTAGACTGCAGAAAAAGACTAAATCAAACCCAATACCTCATAAAGTGGAAAGGATATGGCCCTGAAGACAATTCATGGGAACCAGAAGATAATTTGCATGCCGGGGAACTCCTGCAAGCTTTCAAGGACTCACATGCCTCCAAGTTGGCCCATGTGGGCATCCGGTGTCTGCCCTTGAGGAGGGGGCACTGTCAGAGAGCTTACCTGATTGGGCGTCGTTGCGTGTTTTCCTGCGGCTGCTTCTGTGGGCACTGGTGTTGGCATGCCGGCTGGCCGTGGGGGACGCGGTGGTGCACGGGCACGTATGCCTATGGGCGCTGCTATGCGTTCGCCTGGTGGCGCTGGTGTGCATGCCGCTGTCCGGGGGCGCGCTCGGGTGCGTGCGGGTGCGCGGGTGCCTGTGCGTAACAGTGCGTGCACGAACACGGCGTTTGGCACCAATCAGCCTATTTAGGCTTGCTTCTCCCTCTGATCAGTGCTGCCTGATCAACAGCTCCGTGCCTAGTTCCTGTTTCCTGTTTCCTGTTTCCTGTTCCTAGTTCCTGTGATTCCTGTGTTCCTGATCTGTTGACGACCCGGCTTGCCTTTTGGACTCTCCTGACCTCCGCCTGCATTTGACCCCGGCCTGTTTGACTTCGCTTCTGCCCGCTCCTTCTGTACCTCTGCTGCCCGCCTGTTGCCAAAACCCAGCTTGTGCACTAACCTGTCTCCAGCTCCTGTTCAGCATCTGTTGTCTGTGCCGCTGACTATCATCTGCTGTTTGAAGACTGCTAACCTCCGGAACACGGACTTCTGCACAGGCTCTCATACCACTCCGCACTCGTGGGCCTCCTGTCTGCTCTACCAAGTCGGATACGTAAGGGAGCCTCCCCTCTGCCCAAGTGGACTCACCGGTCTGGTAAGTGAGAGACTTGACAGTCTGTTAGAAAGAGCCCCCAGACATAGTACAGGAGATGGTCAGAGACTGCAGACAGGATACAGGAGATGGTCAGAGACTGCAGACATGATACAGGAGATGGTCAGAGACTGCAGACATGATACAGGAGATGGTCAGAGACTGCAGACATGATACAGGAGATGGTCAGAGACTGCAGACATGATACAGGAGATGATCAGAGACTGCAGACGTGATACAGGAGATGATCAGAGACTGCAGACCTGATACAGGAGATGATCAGAGACTGCAGACATGATACAGGAGATAATCAGAGACTGCAGACATAGTACAGGAGATGGTCAGAGACTGCAGATATTGTACAGGAGATGCCCAGAGACTGCAGACATAGTACAGGAGATGGTCAGAGACTGTAGTTATGATACAAGAGACAGTAAGAGACTGCAATCATAGAACAGGAGATGGTCAGAGCCTGCAATCATAGAACAGGAGATGGTCAGAGACTGCAGACATAGTACAGGAGATGATCAGAGACTGCAGACATAGTACAGGAGATGGTCAGAGACTGCAGACATAGTACAGGAGATGGTCAGAGACTGCAGACATAGTACAGGAGATGGTCAGAGACTGCAGACATAGTACAGGAGATTGTCAAAGACTGCAGATATTGTACAGGAGATGCCCAGAGACTGCAGACATAGTACAGGAGATGATCAGAGACTGCAGACATAGTACAGGAGATGCCCAGAGACTGCAGACATAGTACAGGAGATGGTCAGAGACTGTAGTTATGATACAAGAGACGGTCAGAGACTGCAATCATAGAACAGGAGATGGTCAGAGACTGCAGACACAGTACAGGAGATGATCAGAGACTGCAGACATAGTACAGGAGATGATCAGAGACTGCAGACATAGTACAGGAGATGGTCAGAGACTGTAGTTATGATACAAGAGACGATCAGAGACTGCAATCATAGTACAGGAGATGGTCAGAGAAAGCAATCATAGAACAGGAGATGGTCAGAGACTGCAGACATAGTACAGGAGATGGTCAGAGACTACAGACATAGTACAGGAGATGGTCAGAGACTGTAGTTATGATACAAGAGACGGTCAGAGACTGCAATCATAGAACAGGAGACTGCAGACATACTACAAGATATGGTCAGAGACTGCAGACATACTACAAGAGATGGTCAGAGACTGCAGACATACTACAGGAGATGGTCAGAGACTGCAGTTCCTATGGACACTAGTACATAATGGCCGATCGGCCCTCTCACCTGACCCAGCGATACAGCAACGGTTCCTCTGATCAGGAGTCAGCTCACTCTGAATTGCCCATGGTGACTCCGCTGGGTAGCACCCAGATCTGTATTCCTGCAATGACTCCATTCCTTTCTCTGCCAGGGATGGCGCTAGGCTGTGTGTCTTTCCCTCTGGTGGCGCAGGGCAGCGGGGTTCTCTCTCTGATGGTGTTCTCTCAGCACTGTCCTCCCCCTCTGGAGTCCTGGGTGCACTTCCCTGAAAGCGTTCCCAGGGTCCTGTCTCTCTTTCTTTCCCATTCAGCTGAGCATGCTGTGTGGGCTGCAGTTTCCGTGTTACAGTGGGGCTGCCAGTCCTCGGGACTATATGTCCCACAATCCTCTTCTCTGCTCCTTTTTCTATTCTGTTTCCTCCCTGGTTGATATGAAGGCGGGGGAAGAAACATAGTGGGCAGCTGTGCTGGCAAGCACCGCTCACTAGTACAGCAGCACGCAGGAGGAGAGGGAGGGGGAAAGGAGAGGGGGGGGGGAAAGGAGAGGGAGGGGGGAAAGGAGAGCCCGCAGCTGCATTGGCTTCACTAGGGTTAGGGTCACCCCCCTTCCACCAACTATAGTCGCCTCTCAGTACAGACCCCCCTCCGTCAGTGCAGAACCCGCACTAAGTATAAACCCCTCCCTCAGTACAGACCTTACTCAGTACAGATCCCCCCCAGGTAACCCCCCCTCTATTTGTACAGACCCCCCAAGGACAGATCTCCCTCTCCATTAGTATAGACCCCCACAGGACAAACCACCCCTCCATTAGTACAGACCCCCCCAAGACAGACCCCCCTCATTAGTACAGACCCCCCCTCCATTAGTACAGACCCCCCAGGACAGACCCCCTCTCCATTAGTACAGACCCCCCTCCATTAGTACAGACCCCCCCTCCATTAGTACAGACCCCCCAGGACAGACCCCCTCTCCATTAGTACAGACCCCCCACCATTAGTACAGACCCCCCTCCATTAGTACAGACCCCCAGTACAGACCCCAGAGCACTCTGGCGCTTCAGCGCCCCCACCTCTCTGGCGCCTGGGTGCACTGCACCCCGTGCACCCCGTCTAGGACCAGTGTCTTGCCGAGAAAGTTCCCTCGGCGGATAAGTTCCCCCCTGTACTGCGCAGGCGCAGCGCCTGCGCAGTACGAACTATTGTCTGCCGCCGGAGATAGCCGAAGCTCAAACGCTTCAATCAGCTGTACACGGCGCCTGCGCCCTAGGTCCAGGTTCCTTCCCCACCATCCAAGTGGACCTAGAGGGGGAATCTAAAAGAGCCAAGCGAAGCGAGGCCGTGCCCGAAGCGTGGCGAGCGAAGCGAGCCCGCGAGGGGCCCTCTTACAGGCGCCGTGTACAGCTGATTTTCAGCTGTTCCGCTTCGGCTATTTCCGCCGGATCCTACTGCGCAGGCGCAGTAGAGGGGGAAACTTATCCGCCGAGCGGAACTTTCTCGGCAGAACACCGGCCCTGGCTGTCTCCATTGTAGGGGCCCCAGAGGATTACTTTGCTCAGGGGCCCATGATGCTATTAAGATGGCTCTGCCTTGCCGGAAAGAAGTCTCCCGCGCACATACGCGTGAGTGACGACATCGCAGCTCTGGCCACTCACAGCACTGGAACCGCGATCCTGGAAGACACGCCGAGGGGAAATGTCAGCTCCCTCGGCGGTGACCGGAATCAGCTGCTGACGCCTCGTTCTAAGGTAAGCCTTTTGCCTTACAGGTTTTTAAAAAAATAATACATTTTTTTGCGGGTATACAACCGCTTTAACCACTTCCGGACCGCCGCACGCCAATATACATCCTTACTTTGAAGGGGGATATCATTATTATGGCAGCAGCTAACTGCCATAACCCCAGTATCCTCTTGTTCAGCCGGTGGTCCAGTTTCCGATAATAGTGGTCTCTGCGGCGGATTCGCCGCAAGATCACTTTTATCGGTGGCGGGAGAGGGCTTACCTTTTTTTTTAAATGCACCCCGTCCCGCCGAGCGTGAAGAAGCGAATACGTACGTGAGTAACGCCCGCATATGAAAACGGTGTTAAAACCACACATGAGAGGTATCGCCGCGATCGGTAGAGCGGGAGCAATAGCTCCAGACCTCCTCTGTAACTTAAAACATGCAACCTGTAGAATTTTTTAAACGTTGCCTATGGAGATTTTTAAGGGTAAAAGTTTGTCACCATTCCACGAGCGGGCGCAATTTGGGTATCAATTTACTCGGCGTAACATTATCTTTCATTATATAAAAATAAAATTGGGATAACTTTACTGGTGTCTTATTTTTTAATTCAAAAAAGTGTATTTTTGTTTTTCAAAAAAAGTGCGTTTGTAAGACTGCTGCGCAAATACAGTGTGACAGAAAGTATTGCAACGACCGCCATTTTATTCTCTTAGAAAAAAAAAGTATAATGTTTGGGGGTTCTAAGTAATTTTCTAGCAAAAAAAAAAAAATGTTTTTAACTTGTAAACAACACACCTCAAAAAGAGGTTTGGCCCTTAATTGGTTACACAATGGCTCAGCAGGAGGGATTCCCCTGTCAACACTGACTGGTTGCATGGAAAGAAAATCGCTCTGTCTCTGCAGCAGGGCACTTCCCACATAATTAGGGGCAGGATCTGGAAAGGACCAAACATAAAGTGGGCATGGTCGGGAGGGGGTGGGACCTCCATTTTAAGTGTGCACTCTGGGTGGGGGTGACAGCGTTACAGGGATTGGGTATGTTGGCAGGTATGTAGTTTATCTTCCCCCAGTACCAGGTAAGGGCACAACTGCATAATAATAATAAAAAACAAAACCTTTCACCAAAAGCACGTAAGCGCACAAGTGTATGAGTAAAGGAAACAATTTCAGAATAGTAAATGGGATTTCTTTGGCACAGAGGATTCCAGTGCAATAGAGGTAAGTATGCAAATAAGGATTTAAAGCTGAACAGATAAAATACATATAAAAGAACTGCTTAACTTGCAAAGCATTTGTATTTCTGTACTTCCATTCGTGAGATTTACACAGACCGGCACAGCCAGACAAACAACACCACTACAGTTTTAAGCTGGCATTACACTGGTAGAATTTCACTCACATTTCTTAATGTTTAGAGCATTCTTCGATTTTCTTTTCGTTTTGTCAAAGTAATGAAAAAATTTGAAAGAGTAAATTTTTTTTTTTTTTAAATAAACAAATTTCTAACAGTAAATGTGGCTTTCATTCAGGAAAGTCAATTCACTCCCAAATTGAATGTTAATATCAATTGTGATGAAATGCGTAAGCGGGATCCATGATGTATGACGTCAGCGCGCTGGAAGCCGCGAGTGAGTTTATTACTTAAAAAATAATTTTTATTGGAACGTGTTACATTATGGAAGCTCTTCTAATATTATGAGGATATGTTTTCCCCATGCGTGTTGGTGCTGGTTATTTGGTGATCATTTTAGCCCTGGAAAGATTGCGTTATCTGCCTGCTATATCTATGAGCTTAATAATCTCTATAATCTGAGGGTCCTTGTTATCTGGTAAGCAGTTTGCTTTATTACACCTGGGTGCCAAGTGCTATTTTACCTTCACCCCTGGAGCTGGTGTTGGGCTCTCTCATCTGTATTAGGACCCACTTGCTTGAAATAACATCTTATCAGGTTAGAAAAAAGGGTTGCAGGGACCCACCCTGCTTGTAATGGACTTTAATGGCATAGCATGGAACAGGAACAAATTCCATAAAAATATAAAAAAAAATTACAACATATTGAAATTCAAAAAATTGCAAGGTGCACATTAATATAAAAACATAATGAAAAAGCCTAAATATAATACAGATAATCACATAACACCTTCTACAAATATACTTATTTTGTAAAGCAATAAGCTGGAAGTGTGTGAGTTGTTTAATCATCCAAAGGTCAGCGCATTTCGCTAAATGCGTAGCTTCCTCAAGACCCTATTATTAGTTATCATATTCTGCTAGATATAACATAAATACATATCAGTATCCATTAGTGTTCATATATTTTTTAATAATCGATAATATTTAATTAATTCGATATATCGTAAAGGCGTATCTATTGAACTCACAGCAACGCATGGCAGGACATCAAGGGCATCATAACATCTGTGGGGCGGACACAGGGGATAGAGCTCCTACATAAATAACACAAATGGCATATAGGCCAGGACAAGCCCAAACAGCCATATTTGGAATAACATAAATTCATACATTTTTGGCTTTAACAAAAATAATTCCATAAAGCACACCATCAGAAGGTATACATACTCTTTAATGAATGATTTATGGTGTAGAATCAGAGATCTTCCTTAGATAAACATTCTGTGTGAACATTCAAACTCCTGAGGGAGCTATATGCCCAATCTCCATCCAGCTATGTGCACGAAAGCAATGTCTCTCTTGGCTCTCTCCCTCCTCATTGGCTCAGAGAGTGCAGTGGAAGCCATTGGCTCCTGCTGCTGTCAATCACAACCAGTGACAAGGGAGCAGAAGGTGGGGCTGAGCTGCACTCTGTGTGTCAATGAACAAGCAACTGGCTTGCAATGGAGGCACTCGGCAGGGGGAGGGGGGGGGGGAGCGAGGAGTGCCAGCAAGGGTCCAGAGAAAACCATTGTACTGAACGGGTAAGTATACTATGTTTGGTATTTTACTAAAAAAAAAAAAAGTGACCATTTAAAAACACAATTTCAGCTTTAAAGCGGAGGTCCGCCCACCCAATGAAAAATTAAAAGTCAGCAGCTACAAATACTGCAGCTGCTGACTTTTAATATATGGCCACTTACCTGTCCAGGGAGCCCGCGATGTCGGCTCCACAGCTGATCTTCGGATCAGCTGCCGGGTGCTACCACCGCCATTGCCGGTAAGCCTTTCGGCTTCACAGCCAGTTCCCCACTGCGCATGCGCGAAGCACGCTGCACTTTTTTAATTGGCCTGGCAGTGGAGGACGGAGTAGGGGGATCGAGCTTCACTGCTGCGCCATCTCCAGAAGTGGGGAAGGGGACCTGTCAAAAGCAGGTCCCCGTTCCCCCCCCCCCGAAATGTGGCACCAGAGGGGGGGAGGAGACGAATATGCGGAAGTTCCACTATTGGGTGGAACTCGCTTTAAGTGTACATAAGAGAGGGTTAGTGTGAGGGAAACTTAGGTTAGAGCATTACTCAGCGCTAAGATTTCTCTACAAAAAACTATCAGAGCCGAAACCTTCCAGCTTTGAAACCTAATGTATCGGAATTTTTTCATCTGTGATTTTGGAATGAGAATTGAACATAATACACTGCTGATGAGCTGAGCACCACTGGCCTAAAATATGGAGCCATCCATGTAACGTCCGTGCAGCTGTTTCTGGCTTGTTTAGCTCTCATCTGTGCAAGATAAAGACACCTTAACTTTTGTGGAGAAGTATTTAGTGGCAAGCTACATATACACATTTATACAGCGCTTACATACACTATATTACCAAAACTATTGGGACGCCTACCTTTACACGCACATGAAATTTAATGGCATTTAATGACCCAGTCTTAGTCCGTAGGGTTCAATATTGAGTTGGCCCAGCCTTTGCAACTATAACAACTCCAGCTCTTCTGGGAAGGCTGTCCACAAGGTTTAGGAGTGTGTCTATGGGAATGTTTGACCATTCTTCTAGAAGTGCATTTGTGAGGTCTGGCGCTGATGTTGAACGAGAAGGCCTGGCTCGCAGTCTCCGCTCTAATTCATCCCAAAGGTGTTCTATCGGGTTGAGGTCAGGACTCTGTGCAAGCCAATCATTTGGTGGAGGGGGGATTATGGTGTGGGGTTGTTTTTCAGGGGTTGGGGTTGGGCTTGGCCCCTTAGTTCCAGTGAAGGGAACTCTTAAGGCGTCAGCACACCAAGACATTTTGGACAATTTCATGCTCTGAATTTTGTGGGAACAGTTTGGGGATGGCCCCTTCCTGTTCCAACATGACTGCGCACCAATGCACAAAGCAAGGTTCATAATGATATGGATGAGCAAGTTTGGGGTGGTGGAACTTGACTGGCCTGCACAGAGTCCTGACCTCAACCCGATAGAACAGCAGTCATCCACCTTTTTGGCACCAGGGACCGGCTGCGTGGAAGAAAATTGTGCCAAGGCGGGGGTGGGGGGCAAGTGATTTTTTGCGAGCAATTTGTCGGGGCAATGGCTGATGTTGGCGCTTCAATCATCACAGCACCATGGTTGATATGGTGTCAGGATGATTGAAGCACATTATTTCTATTATTAAACTGTAATATAAAATGAAATAGTTCACCTCACCATAATGCAGAATCAGTGGGAGCCCTGAGCATGTCACTTGCCACGTAGCCTGCCACTAGATGCGGAATGTCACTTGCCATTTCGCCTGCCACCAGATGGGATTGTCACTTGCCACGCTGCATGCCAATGCTACCAGATGAGGAATGTCACTGCATTGGTGTCAACACTGGTTCATCGACCACAGGCCTCTGTGCAGTGGTCGTTTCTGAGTGAGGGCAGGAGATTGGTGATGTGGGGTGGGCGGTAAGAGATGATGTCATCTTTTTGCTCCCCGCCGCAGCTCTGACATTGAAGAGGCCCGCGCTGTGAGGGCAGAAGAGCGGTGATGCGGGGCAGGCGGAGAGAGATGATGTCATCTCTGTTCACCAGCCCGCTTCTCTCATCAGCACGCCCACCTCTCTGATCCAGCCGGCTCTCTCATCCGCCGGCCCACCTACCTTGCTCTCTCATGCCATCCACCCCCCCGCCGCAACCGCCGCCCGGCTGCAGTGGGACCACGACCCGGTAGTGGGCCATGGCCCGGTGTTTGGAGACCCCTGCGATAGGACACCTTAGGGATGAATTCGAGTGGAGACTGGGAGCCAGGCCTTCTTATCCAACATCAGCGCCTGACCTCACAAATGCGCTTCTGGAAGAATGGTCAAACATTCCTATAGACACACTCCTAAACCTTGTGGACAGCCTTCCCAGAAGAGTTGAAGCTGTTATAGTTGCAAAGGGTGGGCCAACTCAATATTGAATAATGTCCCCTGCCCCCACCTATAACTGGCCTTCACAGCTAGAAGCACATGGAAGGGCAATCACATGAACGACAAAAACAGAACATCCCATAGCTCAACTCACCAACCAGTCTGCCAACCGACCAAATTAACCTGTCCAACAGTCTGCGTTAAAAACAGGGGTTTAGTTAGTTTTAACGCAGACTGTTGGACAGGTTAATTTGGTCGGTTGGCAGTCTGGTTGGTGAGTTGAGCTATGGAATGTTCTGTGGGATCGTAGTCATAACCAATAACAACTAATATTTAATAATCTAATATAATATTTTAAAGAATAATACATAGAAATGCCTGTGGTTTGAAATGGCCATGACCTTTTATTTATAGGTATAAAGTATAATTAAAATATCAACTTATAATCAGAAATTATCAAACACACTTAACGTGAGTTAAAAGCATATTTGAAATAGCATATCAATATAAATATATATATAAATAGCTCAGCCATGTAAACTCAAGCTATATAATGTAAAACCAAAAACAATTATCCCTTTGCAAGAAAGGACATAAAAAACCTCATAAATAAGGCCACGACAGGGAAGGGGGGGTGGGATGTGCTCCTCTTCAAATCCTCGCCGTCTTCTGCCCAGTAATGACGCATCCTCTTCCTTTTATAGGCTGTATACTCGTGCCAGAGGACCGTTTGGGGCAACTGTCAAACTCGATCACCAATCAGAGGTAAGTAATTTATTAATAATTATTTATTTATTTATTTATTTATTTATTTTTATTTAAATAACTTTATTTAAATTTAAAAAGTAGGTCTGCCACGATCCCACAGGTGGTGGGGCAGGGACATTTCATGCCCTGCCCTTCACCTTTATTTTTGTCTTTCATGTGATAGCCCTTCCATGTGCTCCTTGCTGTGAAGGCCAGTTATAGGTGGGGGCAGGGGCCATTTGTTTGTTTCTGATGTATATTGGACCGGGGACACACTGTACACCTTTGCTGCCATTGTGTTCTTGCTGGGTGTCCAGTGTGCTCCTGTTCCTTTAAGGGGGATTGGGCTGCCTCCAGGCCCACCTGCTCTCATCTATCCATTTAATGCATGTGCTTCCATTGTGGAGACACTTATAAATTCAGTAGTGTTAGGACTGCAAGCATACACAGGGTGCCGTGAAGAGGCCTTGCAGCTTATGCATGCATTTGCAAATGCATGCTAACTAAACCCCTGTTTTTAACGCAGACTGTTGGACAGGTTAATTTGGTCGGTTGGCAGACTGGTTGGTGAGTTGAGCTATGGAATGTTCTGTTTTTGTCTTTCTTAAAGCCCAATGCCAGGAAACTTAAAAATGATCCCTTTCATGGGCTTCACCTGCCCTATAAAAGTTAATCCTGTATAAGCTCTGAACAAAGCAACTCCATGTGACAGCGCCGGGCCAGGCAGCAGCCACATGAGCTGAATAGAGCAGCAGAAGGTTGATGGGAAGGTAAGTAGCTGCTACTGTGGAGGGTGCCATCAGTACCCATTTACTCTGTGGCATTATAATGCTCACATTGCAGCACGCTAAAAGGCATGTGTCCAACTTCCCCACAATAAAAACTATCTGTTCCCATCTCACCACTACAGGGCAGTTTTAAAAAATACAACATGTCCATTTTTTCAGTGTTTTAGTGCACCAGAACACTCATAGAAGTCAATGGCAACACAACAAAATGTATGTTACATGCGTTTTTAAGCGTTGGCAAAAGAAATTAACAAGCCTTGGTCATGATTCTTGAAATATGAAAAACACATTGAAAACAAGCATGTGGCATGTAATTGTGCATTGGTCACATTCGCCTGCTACTTTACATCATTACTTGTACTTTGACATAATTGTAGTTTAAAAAAGCTTAATAAAAATCTATTGGAAGTGAAAATGAGTGTTAATAATGTATGCCCACATACAAAGGAAAGGCATATTGATGCACATCTGCCGAACACTACAAAAAACACACCTGCACACACACGCATATACCTAAATGGGCTCTAAAGCTCACAATAAATGTCCTTGGATGTGTCCAAATAGGTACGATTGTGCACCTACCAGTACTTATTTTCTGTTTTAAGAATTTGGCAAGGAAGCTGGGAAATGCTAAAAAAGAGGACCAGTTATATATTAAAAAAAAGCACCCTGGGTGCTAACTGAATCTTTAACTGTACTGGAAAAACAAAAGTTCTAATTCCTTATGCATTCTACTACCCTAAATGCATTTATTCTCATAAAGGACACACAAATGATATATACAGTATTTATGTGGTTTTATACAGTATCCTGTATAGTACATTTTCTAGAAAAGAGTTCATTATTCCTCCAATGTTATATATCATAAAATGATGCTATTCACCAGCAAAGCTTTATGTTCTCAGCATATAAAATGCAGTTGACTATTCATGCACAGGAGGCTTTATACTGCTAAATTGCTAACACCCATTAGCAATCCCACTTTCACAAAGCTGTGCCCACTTCCACTACTGTGCTTTACACTTTGCAGTTGGCATCTCTGTAGGGGGTGATATGTTGCTGATTTGTGGGGTTGTTTTGCTGCTGATTAGCATGCAGAGGCTGAAAGACCCATGACTAGTGAATCACACGCCATAGAAAAACCCACGTTGTACACATACAATTGCTGCTTTTTCTAAATACCTTAGGCCCCTCATTCTACAACGTATATGCACCTGTTGTATCAATCGAAAAAAAAATGAAAACTGAAGACTCAGAATTTATTTACCTATCGGGTTTGGGTTCCTTAAAGGGACTCTCACATCTTTGCCCATGACCAGTGATGACCAGGTTTGCGTGGCATTTCACAGGACAGGTTTCCTGATAGCGGCAACAATGGACATTACAAGTGGCAATGCTTATTCAATGTACAGTGGGGACGAAAAGTATTCAGACCCCCTTACATTTTTCACTCTTTGTTATAGTGCAACCATTTGCTAAAATCATTTAAGTTCATTTTTTTCCTCATTAATGTACACACAGCACCCCATATTGACAGAAAAACACAGAATTGTTGACATTTTTGCAGATTTATTAAAAAAGGAAAACTGAAATATCACATGGTCCTAAGTATTCAGGCCCTTTGCTGTGACACTCATATATTTAACTCAGGTGCTGTCCATTTGTTCTGATCATCCTTGAGATGGTTCTACACCTTCATTTGAGTCCATCTGTGTTTGATTCTACTGATTGGACTTGATTAGGAAAGCCACACACCTGTCTATATAAGACCTTACAGCTCACAGTGCATGTCAGAGCAATTGAGAATCATGAGGTCAAAGGAACTGCCTGAAAAGCTCAGAGACAGAATTGTGGCAAGGCACAGATCTGGCCAAGGTTACAAAAAAAATTCTGCTGCACTTAAGGTTCCTAAGAGCACAGTGGCCTCCATAATCCTTAAATGGAAGACGTTTGGGACGACCAGAACCCTTCCTAGAGCTGGCCGTCCGGCCAAACTGAGCTATCGGGGGAGAAGAGCCTTGGTGAGAGAGGAAAAGAAGAACCCAAAGATCCCTGTGGCTGAGCTCCAGAGATGCAGTTGGGAGATGGGAGAAAGCTGAAGAAACTCAACCATCACTGCAGCCCTCCACCAGTCGGGGCTTTATGGCAGAGTGGCCCGGCGGAAGCCTCCCCTCAGTGCAAGACACATGAAAGCCCACATGGAGTTTGCTAAAAAAAACACCTGAAGGACTCCAAGATGGTTTGAAATAAGATTCTCTGGTCTGATGAGACCAAGATAGAATTTTTTGGCCTTAATTCTAAGTGGTATGTGTGGAGAAAACCAGGCACTGCTCATCACCTGTCCAATACAGTCCCAACAGTGAAGCATGGCAGCATCATGCTGTGGGGGTGTTTTTTAGCTGCAGGGACATGACGGCTGGTTGCAATCGATGGAAAGATGAATGCGGCCAAGTACAGAGATATCCTGGACGAAAACCTTCTCCAGAGTGCTCAGGACCTCAAACTGGGCCGAAGGTTTACCTTCCAACAAGACAATGACCCTAAGCACACAGCTAAAATAACGAAGGAGTGGCTTCACAACAACTCCGTGACTGTTCTTGAATGGCCCAGCCAGAGCCCTGACTTAAACCCAATTGAGCATCTCTGGAGAGACCTAAAAATGGCTGTCCACCAACGTTTACCATCCAACCTGACAGAACTGGAGAGGATCCCCAAATCTAGGTGTGAAAAACTTGTTGTATCTTTCCCAAAACGACTCATGGCTGTATTAGATCAAAAGGCTGCCTCTACTAAATACTGAGCAAACGGTCTGAATACTTAGGACCATGTGAAATTTCAGTTTTTCTTTTTTAATAAATCTGCAAAAATGTCAACAATTCTGTGTTTTTCTGTCAATATGGGGTGCTGTGTGTACATTAATGAGGAAAAAAAATGAACTTAAATGATTTTAGCAAATGGCTGCAATATAATAAAGAGTGAAAATTTTAAGGGGGTCTGAATACTTTCCGTCCCCACTGTATATGGGCACAGCTGCTTGTAATGTCCATTGTGACAATGTGTGGCAGGCTGACAATTTAGGCGCAAAGCTTTGACAAAGAGACAAAGGATTTTCTCTCTACAACAGTAAGTATCTGAACAAGGAACTTTAAGGCAAGATACCCAGGTATTATTTGCATGAAAACTGCTGATTATTACTATCCACTCCAGGCCTTTTCTGGCACTTATTGTTTACAAGTAAAAATTTGTATTTTTTGCTAGAAAATTACTTAGAACCCCCAAACATTATATATAGACCCTAGAGAATAAAATGGCTATCGTTGCAATTTTTTATGCCACGTGGTGTTTTTTTTTGGGGGGGGGGGGAAATACACTTTGATAAATTTTAATGCAAAAAACACAACACATAACCCAATTTATGGTCAACTATTAAAGCTGATGTTACACCGAGTAAATAGATAGCTAACATGTCATGCTTAAAAATTGTGCACGCTTGTGGAATGGCGACAAACTACGATAACCATACCTAAAAATCTCCATAAGCAATGCTCTAACGTTCGCATCGATACCTCAAGTGTGGTGTGAACATTGCTTACATATGCATGCGTGACTTATGTATGAATTCACTTCTGCACGCTAGCACAGAGGGATGGGGGCGCTTTAAATTTTTTTTTCCTTATTTATTTAATCACTTTTATTAAACATCCTTTGTAATAGAAATGGATGACAGCTCCTCTTTATGGAGAGAGCAGGGGTCTATAAGACCCCAAATCTCTCCTCTACATTTAAAAGCAAAAGATCAAAAAAAAATTGGATCTTTTGCTTTAAAAAAAAAAATGTTTACTTCAGCTGTAGACCGGAAGTGACGTTATAACGTCGTTCTGGTCCCCCAAGATCATAGAGGCGATTAGATTATAAAGAAATTACTGTATATAGTGCCAACAGTTTGTGCAACACTTAATAATATAAAGGGAGACAGTACAATTACAATACAGTTAAATACAGAATTAGGAGGACCCTGCTTGTCGTGTACACACAACCGGACTTTCCGGCAGAAAAGGTCAGACGGAATCATTCCATCGGACATTCCGATCGTGTGTGGGCTTCATCGGACTTTTCCTTTCGAAAATTCTGACGGACCTAGAAATAGAACATGTTTTAAATCTTTCCGACAGAATCAATTCCTATCGGGAAAACCGTTCGTCTGTATGCTATTCCAACAAACCAAAAACAACGCAAGGGCAGCTATTGGCTACTGGCTATTGAACTTCCTTTTTCTAGCCCCGTCGTACGTCATCACGTTCTAAGAGATCAGACTTTGGTGTGATCGTGTGTAGGTAAGTCCGTTTCAGCAGAACTTGATCAGAACTCCGTCGAAAAAAACGTCAGAGCTCATTCCGACGGAAAAGCCGGTCGTGTGTACGCGGCATTACAATCTAAAAGGGAGGGAGAGGTGATAGCTGTGGGGGAAAAGCTGATGGAGGTTGTCAACATACAGTTTTTTAGATGGAGGCAGCTTAGGCTCCTCTGAATAAATTAGTTTGTAGGGCTTTTTCACAGGGGCGAACCAATCGGTTCAAACATAAAAATAGTGGCGCAAGCGAAGGTAATTCTACCGTGATACAAAACCCATCATAAAAAAAGTCTTTGAGCTATTAAACTGTATTCCTGGAGTAAGGATAAAAAAAGTCCACTGATTCAGGGCTGGCTTTGTGTAGGGGAGCGGAAGCGATCTCCAAACATGCAAAAAAAGAATGTACAGGCGCCTCTGAGTGTAGAATATTGGTATATTTAATTAAAAACACAATAAGTAAAACTCACATTTGAGAAGTGAATATAAAGCACATGATTAGGTTACAGGCTTCCAGTAATCTAAAAACCGCACTGGGCCTGTGCTGAGAACCGTCTCGGCCACGCCTGCGACTGTCCTGGTCGGCTAGATGGTAGCGTGATGAAGGAGAGCCAGAAACTGAGGGCTGGAATGCAGGCAGGACCTGTCAGTTTTTCAGGTGGACCTGATCGGACCCTCCAGTCTCCACTATAGAGTGGCGGGTGTCAACAGACATGTGTCCTTTGACACCCGCCGACATCTGATCCGATTTGATGTGCTAAAAATGCTTGGCAGATCGGATGGCATATAAGTAAAAACAGCGCTCACTAACAATAAACAGAATGTACTTCTAAAGTTCCAGTCCAAAAAGTGTCCTTCCAAAGGCTTTATAACATTCCCAAGAAGGAGGCTCCCATCATCTCATATAGAGTATGGTGGTCCCATCCCTTTTAATAGAAATAGAAGTAGATGCCCCCTAGTTGGGACTTTAAAAGGACCACCAACTCAAAGGTTATATAAAATTAATCTTTAATGTAATGGATTAAAATGCAAATTCAAAAGATCACATATATGAAAGGATGCACAACATGTGCTGCATAAGACAAACCAATGTGTTATGTAAAATCGCATACAATATAAATGCCCGACGCGTTTCCGGTATCAGATGTTCCAATACCTTCTTCAGGGGCCAAGGGTTCAGAAAGTTTAGTGTTCAAAATACATTCTAAAATTGCAAAGAGACACTGTCAGATAACACATAACAGTCAGAGTATACATATATATCACACAGATAACCCATGTAATCAAAAAGACCAATGGTCAAGATAGCAGGAGGTGGTAATAATCAGGTAAGAGGTGTATATATGAGCACAGGACATCAAAGCATATCACGACTACCAGAGATAAGAGCCCAACATACCTGGTGTAGTCATTCAATGTCAAAATGCATATGAGGGACCAGTGAGTTTATATTGACACTGCACACCTCGCCATTAGTGGGCACTATGTTATATATTAGTGTGTTCTCCGGGTGGATGGCCGTCTGCATAATAAAAGTAAAAATTAAAAATTAAACAATTAAAAAATTAAATAAATTGATTCCTTGACGGAACTAAGAAGTAAGATAAGATGGACAGATGGTAATGGACCCCCCACGGGAGAAGACACAAATAGACAAAGTATCAGAATATCCAGTGGGACCCTATTGCACACCAGAGGAATCCATGTTCAAATAAAGTTCCTACAGAAGGGGTAATAGAAAGATAGGATATGAAATGGATGAAATGCAACCCAAGTCCAAAATGCGTCAAACAACTCCAGTGATGTTGCCTCCTGTACTTGGGGATTCTATAAATTCTTTGGAAGGACACTTTTTGGATTGGACCTTTAGAAGTACATTCTGTTTATTTTCAATGAGCGCTGTTTTTACTTAGACCTCTTACACACTGAGTGCTCGTATGGTTAACGGTAAATACAGCGCTCCCAACCCGCCCCAAAGATGCTGCTTGCAGGACTTTTTGGACCGTCCCGCAAGCACAGAGGCTATTTCCAGCGCTAAAGTGCCTGAAAATCGTCCCAGTGTGAAAGGGGTCTTATATGTTGTTTCCCCATTGGGATTGTGGGGTTTTCTTAGCTGCCACTATAGCCTTGAGGAAGATCATAACAAAACCCCTGGTGCTCTGATTTTTTTTATCTATAATTGAATTGGATGGTAGTCGGGTATAAATGAACAGACAGCCTAAGGAATCCACTAAAGGCAGGCAGGGTATGAGATAACTGGACGGATTGGGGTAGGGAGCTCCAGAGGATGGGGGCGGTTCTAGAGAAGTCCTGGAAATAAGTGTGTGAGGAGTTGAGTTGGGAGCTAGAGAGAAGAAGGTCTTGGCAGGAGCGGTGCAGACAATTTGGGTGATATGGTAGACGAGGTTGGTGATGTATTTTAAGTTATATGCTGAGCTAGTGAAAGTCAATGAAGGGATTGGCAGAGAGGAGCAGCTGTCACAGATCAGTTAGTAAGGTGGATGAGTCAAGCAGCATTCATGATAAACTGGAGGGGGATTTAAAAATATTGAAAACAACTTTTTTTTTAATAGTTATAACAAGTCCTAAAAAATACGTCTGGAATTTCTTCTTTCCAGACAGCACTCTGAGCGATCATTAAAATGACATCTTTAAGTGTTTGCTTTTAATCCAATAGTCTTATCTATTTCTGCTAATGCTCTAGTCAAATAAAGCTGGACAGGATTTGAAGATTAATGATCCATAAAATAATCTATAATGCTAGTATGTAATGCTAAAGCCTTTTCTTCTGGCTTAGTTTATATAGTTGTGCATATACATACAAAAATATTTTAAGGGAAAATGTATATGTTAATAAAAATGAATGGATCAATGTTGAGCAAGTACATCTGCCCATTTTTTAACGATTAAATCAAATCAGTACTTATAACAGACAGCTACCCGAAAGGATGTCTTTTGGTACAGGAAGAGATCACAGATGTACCAAATATGCTCCTAGGTGGTTTATACCACAATGTGCTTTTCACAGAACAGATACAGCTAGCTTGTTATAATTCTCAGAGACCATGACGCTGGGATGGCCTATCTTCTCAAAGGTCTTGTTGACTTTTTTTCTTGGCTCTTGCTGTATTCTCCATAGATATAATTAGAGAGTCTATAACAGGATGTATCACAAGGGTCATCATAAAGGCACATCTAATGTAAGGGGTATGCAGTTTGATCCAACAAAAGCCTGGATTAAATCTACTATGTCCTCTAGCCAGGTGATTGATGGCTACTTTTGCTGATGCATTATTACTATTAGCAGAGTTGGGGTGGGGGCTGCTTGGCCTGTCCCCAAATATGTCAAGGGCTCATTATCCATTCATCTTTTCTTCCACTGTCACCAGTGCTGCAACTATCAGTATATCAGTGTTGCTTATTTTTGCTTTTGAAGTTTGGCAATATAACTGCATATATGAAAAAAATAGATGACCTTTTCTAGCATGGATAAGGTGTGGTAGTGGAAGTCCTTGTAGCCTTCAAAAATTGTTAACAATTACAGACCTCTATTTGGGGTGAGATACATGTAAATATGTCAGTTAGCCTTACCTCCGTTACCCCAATCTAGGGATCATACATAGCTTTTGGTAAAATGAGGAAAGGTTGGATAGAAACATAGAAATATGGAAAAGTGAAAAAGACAGAGTAATCCATCGAGTCTGCCCATTTTTATTTATTTATTAATTTTTTTTTTTTGTGTTAACTTTTTTGTCTGAGTATAGATCTATGTTTGTCCCAAGCATGTTTGAAAAAGCAGATTACCTTTTCTAGGATGGATAGTATGTGGTAATGGATGTCCTTGTAGCCTTCAAAAATTGTTCACATGGAGGGAATGGGCCATAGAATGACTGCTTTGGTTCTTCAACACTGAAGAAAAACGAACATTTGATGTTCAGCATTACTGCTGTCTGTGATCCCTGTGAGATCTGCTCTCACTATTGGCTCTTCTGCGGCAGCCATATTTATGCTCTACAATAATGCAAGGATCACTTCCTCTGTTTGAAGAAAACATTTCAGAGAATAAGCCAACAGGTAAGTTTTAGCTGTCGTGGCAGGATTTGGGAAATGGAAAATATCTCCATTGGCGTCAAACTCACAAACAACAAATTAACACTCAATAGGACCCTGAGCCTTTCCCCATTCCATCCACTTGATTTGATTGTAGCCGTATTAGTGCAATTGTGACAGAGAAAATTGAGTACTGTCCGTGATACTTTTTTAATTTGCACTAACATACAATTTTTCAGGACAAGCTTTCGGGGTATGTCCCCTTCTTCAAGGTCCAAGCAGTATTGATTCACAAATTTTTAAGCAGAATGTTAAAGGAAAAAAAAAATAAAAGAGAAAAACAAACACATACAAATCAATGGTAATAAAGATAGCAGCAGAGTTAGTGAGATAAGACAGAGGAGAGAGCTATAGAATGCAGGGGGGGATACTAGTCACAGAGGGGTCGTAAAACTTTAGCATAATGTGTAAGGAAACCAATATCTAAATTCAGGCCACTATTTTTCGTGTCAAAAAGAAGTATCATTCTTAGTTCAAACGTTTTCCTTTCCTGGATAGTTCTGAAATTCCCTTTAAGAACTAAAACATTGAGGTCTTCCATCCAAAAAGAAAAGTTTTGGGTGAAGTTCTACTTTTATGAAAGTTCTGGGTGAAATTCCCAACAAGATCAATGAGTTGAAGCAAAGCATATAGATTAAATCCTCCACAGTAATATCGGATTTAGGTTGACTCAACTTTAAAAAGCAAATAAAATGCAATTCTGCATGCTGTAAAACCTGAGAGAAGTTTCACTGCATATTGCTCCTGTCCTCGGAGAGTTTTCTGGCCAGCACAGCACAATTACACACCCAAAGAACTGAACATTTTTCCTGGACCGTCGCCTTCATTTGCATACATTGTCATTCCAGCTCACTGAAACATTTATCTCGGCTCCTAAGCAATGTTGTGCTTCTGTTTCATACAACAGTGCTCCATTTTCCTACTTTATGATACCATTTACACTCGTGCTATGAATATGCTAATCCATGCAGCCATGAATCAGTGAATGTTGGGAGTCAGTTAACAACAAAAAAATTGACTTGTTTGAAAAATTTTAAAATGCTAATTTTGATCTTTGGTTGAAGAAATTAGTTTTTCATCATCTGACTTGAAGCACTGTAGCAAGACTTATACATCTGTAATGAATAGTTAAACTAAAGCTGTACTGAATTGAAATGCATATACCTGCTTGGATTTAAAGGAAAATGTCAGAGAAAAAAAAAATTAAGTTAAAAAAGTCAACTAAATATCTATTTAGTATACAAATGTCTACAGTTTGTTTTTAGGTATGGTGTCTGGAAGAAAAAAATATATATTTTCCCTAATGTTTTAAACCTGTAGACAAAGAACCCAAATTAACCATTGCGCAAAGTGCAATTCCATCATGTACTGTAGAAATAGATGCTCTTATGTATTTATGTATGTCTTTATGTCTTATGTATTTTGAAGAGAGGACACCTCTAGTGAACATGAACATTGATCTTATAATGACCTTCTTAAAGTTTACAGAACTACTATATAAACTGTAGAAGCTAGCCAGTAAAACCCCACAGAACTTCTAAGCCTTCCTCACCCTCTCCAAAACTAAACAAATAATAGAACAAAGTATTTAAAGACTCCCCTGTTCAACACATTTTAAAGCGTACCAACATCCCAAATATACATAATGGAAAAAAAATATGATTTTCGACATGCACATAAATTAAACAATTTTTATGGTTAAACTTTACATATATAGCAACAATAAATGTATATTACAAATAAAATAATAGCATTTTTAACCATACACAAATTTTTCACGTGTACCTCAAACAATTATTTATTTTGTTAAAAAATGTTTTGCCTAAGATCGTGTTAGGCCCAATTTCAGCCCAAATTTTTTTTTTTTTTGTATAGAGCAGGAAAGGGTTAGTGTCTCTGTCTGCTTTTATTGCTGTGTCCCTATTGTTGAGATTTACCCCCGCTTCCTGGGAGGACTTTTCTCCAATGGGAACACATGGAAAAGACAAAAAGATATTGAGTAAGGGTTAGAACTTCTGCCAATGTTTTTATTGCCCTCTGTGATTTCCTCTCTTGGTGATACCCGCACTCCCTTGTTGTGTGAGCATCACAGGAACAGGAAGTGACAGAAAATCTCCCCAATGGGGGGTCACAAACAGAAACAATAATTTGCAATAATGGTAACCTACACTTTTTAAAACAAAATAAAAAATGGCTGAAATTGGGCTTTTTAAGCTTTAAAGAGTCAGAATATTGTGAGTACATTGTAAAATAGAGGCTTAATGTACTAATTGTAAATGTGCTGTTGAGGAAGGCTTGAATATATAGCCCATGGATATTGCTTAAGCCCAGTACACACTATGAGAAAATTGGATGAACGATCGTCTGCTTTTTCACAGCAGGTCAAAACCAAGATGGTACTAAATTGTACAAAAATTCTCGAACGCCAAGGTTTTTTTTTGTTGTTGTTTCTGAACATGTGCAGTCTTTCATATCCAATTCTTCTCCTACGAAAACAGTACACGTTAAGCAAAAATCATTAGTTCTGTTCATGTACGAGAAACATTTTGGAGTTTGTCCCTTCATATGGAAATGTTCATATGGAAAGTCCTAAGCCGATATCGAAAGCTGTATACACACTATACGAAAGTCGAACGTTCCTTCCTCATACAGATTTTTTCTTCAGAATTTCTCATAGTGTGTACCCCACTTTACTCTCTGTTAAGCATTCCCAGAAGCACAGTGTTGATTATATCACCTGAACCAGACTGGAGTTACAAATTTTGGTCACATTGATATGGTGGAAAGGTGTACTCATGTATTTAGCTTTTCCATTGCTTTCTTGACGTAGCATAAGCAGTCTAAACATGGCTATGGACAAACAACGAAGCAATGAAATTGAAAATATTTTTCTTTTTTGCTATTCTGTCCAGAGAATGATTGTCTAGAAGTGTCCAACAAACGACTATAGTAACCCAGTTACGTAATGTCTATGTAAAGCTGCATTTTAGCATGCATAGTTAAAGCAAACTTGTGCTTGCCAATACAGGACAAAGCAACAGGTTGACATTAATGCAGACCTCCCCAGCAGCACATATTTTCTTCCCTTCATTCCCATGTCACTGAGACCCAAATGAAAGCCCTATGTTGTGGCCTACACAGGGCTATGGACTTCCTGTGTGATAGTGCTGAGTGGCCCAGCACTATCTCATGGGGCACTATCTCATGGGGCACTGTCTCATGGGGCACTGTCTCATGGGGCACTGTCTCATGGGGCACTGTCTCATGGAGCACTGTCTCATGGAGCACTGTCTCATGGAGCACTGTCTCATGGAGCACTGTCTCATGGAGTACTGTCTCATGGAGTACTGTCTTTTGGAGCACTGTCTCATAGGGCACTGTTTCATGCTCCTCCATACTCAACAATACCAGGTATTTCCTTTGGCTCCTTAAGCTTAACAGACCTGCAGGGAAGTAAAGGATATGTAAGTATATACTGGGAGTATATGGGAGATTAAACCTTTAATTAGCCCTTTAATGGGCTAACAGGTTGCTTTAAAACGTATCTAGACTGAAAAACTACACAAATGTTATATATTACAGCCTACCAGTCCTTAGTTGTGGTTACAACATTCATTTTTATTTCCCCCTTCATTTTCACCTGGTAGTCCTTCAATTAACTAACTTCTTGCCCCATGGTGTCCACACTTTCCTTCTCCATTATATCAGTGGGAGCAGCAATGGCTGTTACACAGGCTGGACGTGTTCACCACTATTACATGGTGGATTGTTGGGATTAGTAATTTACATATAAATCTACCTAGGTAGGTGCTAGAGGTGAGTTTTTTTTGTCAAAGCAGGTAAATTTAGACAGGCCTAGCTATAAGCTGTTTGTGTTGATCTGTGTGGGCAGGGAGTGGCTCAGAGTAGGCTGGTGACTCACAGATAGCATCATCTCTCGGTTACCTCCCTCTGGCTTCTAGATGGTTCTAGAAGAATGGAGGGGAAGAAAGGTGGAGCTGTCTGGGGTGTCTCAGGCAGCTCTGACCAATCCCTAACTGGGATTGGCAGGGGACAGGCCTCCTTGATATACCCAGGGTCAGCCCAGCTGGGGAGGAGCCAGGTAGGAGAAGCTGGAAATGGAGCACTAGGTTGTCGGGGCCTTTGAGGCACTCCCCAGTCTGGGAGGGGAGGGGGGGTGACCTAGGGCCTGAGGGGTTTGGGTGTAAGTTGGAGCCTTTCTGAGTAACAAAGGAAGATCTGGACAGGAGGCACAGAAGGACAGAAAAAGACAGCGGGAGCTAGTGTTGCTGGGCAAGCCTCCAGGAGGGATCCACCGGAGTGCAGCCAGGAGGGCTGATGAGTGACAGGCACAGTTGGGATAGCTGGGGAGGCATGCCGGAGTGGACTGGGAGTGTGCAGTCTAGGATGGATGTAGAGACAGCAAGAGAGACTGTGATGTCATGGGCAGTGGAGTTGGGCAGTTGCAGCCAGGAGGGCTGGCAGGGTCTGAAGAGGACTGACTGGCAGCAGTAGTCCACCGAAGGTCAGCTAGCACTAAAGACTTTTCTATTTTGTAGCTATATCAAATGGCAGTTGCTAAGGCCTGACAGAGTCAGAGTTGGGCCTACCATGTGCTAGCTGTACCAGGAACCAAGTATTGTACAGGAGAGAGAGAAACAGTCTGCAAATACGTGTTGTGCTGGAGGAGGCAGCTAGAAGAGTAAATAGAGGTTCCTGCTGATCTTTCAATTGATTTTTCTATTGATTCTGTGCATCCCATAATTTCTCTTACCCTAACTAAGTTGAAAACCCCTCAATAAAACACAAAACAAACATATGGACTGTTCATTGCCTCTAAGGTGAATGGAAACTGAATGCTGGGCTGGGCAAAGGTGACAAGTGGGACCACAACATCCAGCAGCCTCTACGGGGGTACCGCTACATACTCAAAGATAAGGATATTTCTGATTTCTTTGCATTTCTGGAAGGATTAATAGGCATGTTCTGTACTCAATGAAAAAGCTCTTATCCTGAAAAGTGAAAACAAATGCAGCCGTCAAATCTAAGGATGGGTAAGCTGTCATATATTAAATTTTTGTTTCTGGGTTTAGATACGCTTTAAGCAGTCTACACTTTATCTTTAAGTAAATAATGTTTTATAGGTAATTTATTTTATTTTTTCTGAAACATTTTTGCCTGAATAATGACATGCTTTTCCAGGCTGGAATGACTACCATCGCTCTCCAGTAATTATAATGGCTTGTTGACGGTAATGTGACTTCAGGAAGTGGCACATTTCCAGTCTAATGCACCTTGCAATCTTTATGCATCAGTCCAACGCTGGTAAAATTGATGAACACATTTCAAAAGTGAATATGTAACTGACTTAGCCTGGGAAGACATCCTGGGAATTGTGTTCTCTGAGGCGTTTATTTTTACATTATATACTTGTTTTGTTTTCTGGCGATACAATTCCAATAGCAAAGAGTCATTTAAAGAGATTGAATGGTACAATGTAGCTGAAATAACTATGGTAGAAAGAAAAGTGCTTAAAGCAAACCTGTGGTCTGGAATCCTTATTATAACCGGCAGAGGAGGGATAGTGCAGACACTGCGGGCAAAGTGAGCAGAAGAACTTGTTACCCTAAAAGTCACAGCACTAAATTAAAGACCCTGCCACCAGATCATTCATTAATCTTCCCGTTATGTGTGTTATTAACATAATTTATGCATGCGATTTACCTGTAGACCTTGTAGACACAACTGCTGGTGCTCACATGCGTTTGTATGTTAATTTATATAATAAACTGAATTCTTTATACCTACAGTATCTCACAAAAGTGAGTACACTACTCACATTTTTGTAAATTTTTTATTCTATCTTTTCATGTGACAACACTGAAGAAATTACACTTTGCTACAATGTAAAGTAGTGAGCGTACAGCTTGTATAACAGTGTACATTTGCTGTCCCCTCAAAATAACTCAACACACAGCTATTAATGTCTAAACCGCTGGCAACAAAAGTGAGTACACCCCTAAGTGAAAATGTCCAAATTGGGCCCAATTAGCCATTTTCCTCCCTGGTGTCATGTGACTTGTTAGTGTTACAAGGTCTCAGGTGTGAATGGGGAGCAGGTGTGTTAAATTTGGTGTTATCACTCTCACTCTCTCATACTGGTCACTGGAAGTTCAACATAGCACCTCATAGCAAAGAACTCTCTGAGGATCTGAAAAAAAGAATTGTTGCTCTACATAAAGATGGCCTAGGCTATAAGAAGATTGTCAAGACCCTGAAACTGAGCTGTAGCATGGTGGCCAAGACCATACAGAGGTTTAACAGGACAGGTTCCACTCAGAACAGGCCTCTCCATGGTCGACCAAAGAAGTTGAGAGCACATGTTCAGCGTCATATCCAGAGGTTGTCTTTGGGACGTATGAGTGCTGCCAGCATTGCTGCAGAGGTTGAAGGGGTGGGGGGGTCAGCCTGTCAGTGCTCAGACCATACGCCGCACACTGCATCAATTCGGTCTGCATGGCTGTCATCCCAGAAGGAAGCCTCTTCTAAAGATGATACAAAAGAAAACCCACAAACAGTTTACTGAAAACAAGCAGACTAAGGACATGGATTACTGGAACCATGTCCTGTGATCTGATGAGACCAAGATAAACTTATTTGGTTAAGATGGTGTCAATTGTGTGCGGCGGATACCAGGTGAGGAGTACAAAGACAAGTGTGTCTTGCCTACATCAAGCATGGTGGTGGGAATTTCATGGTCTGGGGCTGCATGAGTGCTACCGGCACTGGGGAGCTACAGTTCATTGAGGGAACCATGAATACCAACATGTACGGTGACTTACTGAAGCAGAGCATGATCCTATCCCTTCAGAGACTGGGCCGCAGGGCAGTATTCCAACATAATGACCCCAAACACACGTCCAAGACGACCACTGCTGAGGGTAAAGAAGATGAGGGTAAAGATGATGGACTGGCCGAGCATGTCTCCAGACCTAAACCCTATTTAGCATCTGTGGGGCATCCTCAAACGGAAGGCGGAGGAGCGCAAGGCCTCTAACATCCACCAGCTCTGTGATGTCATCATGGAGGAGTGGAAGAGGACTCCAGTGGCAACCTGTGAAGCTCCATGCCCAAGAGGGTTAAGACAGTGCTGGAAAATAATGGTGGCCACACAAAATATTGACACTTTGGGCCCAATCTGGACATTTTCACTTAGGGGTGTACTCACTTTTGTTGCCAGAGGTTTAGACATTAATAGCTGTGTGTTGAGTTATTTTGAGGGAACAGCAAATGTACACTGTTATACAAGCTGTACACTCACTACATTACATTGTAGCAAAGTGTAATTTCTTCAGTGTTGTCACATGAAAAGATAGAATAAAATATTTATAAAAATGTGAGTGGCAGTGGTGTTCTCACTTTTGTGAGATACTGTAGGTATAAAGAATTCAGTTTATTATATAAATTAACATACAAACACATTATCATGAGTAAGTGTATATCCAATACAATTATAATAACTGGTACGATTCATAAAACTGTATAGCTATACATACAATATAGACAGGTTGCCACATGATTGTAAACGATTAATATCAAAAATTATACATACTGACAGATATCAATTGAATCATAGGGACACAGTATATAATTTATGAATTGTACCAGTTATTATAAATGTATTGGATATACACTTACCGTATACACTCGAGTATAAGTCGTTCCGAGTATAAGTCGAGACCCCTAATTTACCACAAAAAACTGGGAAAAATGTATTGACCCGAGTATAAGACGAGGGTGAGAAATGCAGAGGGTCAACAATGCCCATCTGCAGCTGCCTGCCTCCTGTGTCCTGTACAGCCTACCTGTACCCTGTGCATGTGTCCTGTACATGTGTGTCCTGTACATGTGTGTCCTGTCCCTGTGTGCATGTGTCCTGTACATGTCCTGTGTGCATGTGTCCTGTGTGAATGTGCAGCCTACCTGTGTCCTGTGCAGCCTCCCTGTGGCGATCTCCATCCTCCCTGTGGCAATCTCCATCCTCAAACGGCGGCCGGCGTGTGATGATAGTGTTCGGCGGCCATTCCACAGTTCAAAAGCCACGCCTCCTCCTCGTCTGTGATAGGCTGACCGCTGACTGCCTATCACGGACATCCTCTCATTCTCATACCACGGACGAGGATGAGAGAATGTCCGTGATAGGCTGTACACTGACAGCTGTTCAGCCTATCACAGACGAGCAGGAGGCGTGGCTTTTGAATGCTGGAATAGCCGCCAAACACTATCATCACACGCCGGCCGCCGTCTGCCTGCATGACACGATGATCATGCAGACAGACGGCGGTGACTCGAGTATAAGTCGAAGGGGACACTTTCAGCCCAAAAAAAAGGGCTGAAAAATTCGACTTATACTCGAGTATATACGGTACTCATGATTATGCATTTGTATGTTAATTCATATAATAAACTGAATTCTTTTTACCTATGTGCTTCATTCAAAGTCCCAATCCCCTTTCTCCTCTTTTTTGACATATAGATAGGGATGGAGGCAATTGACCTTACCAGATCAATGCCTTATATAAAGTCCCAACTGTTCTCTTTTACCTTATAGTAATATAGGGATAGAAGCACGTAGTTTAGGTTTAGCTAGGTCTGATAACATCTACACATCTAGTAATTATACTCATATTACTGGTTTGTTTAATTCCATGTCTCTCTAGGGCCAACACCCTTAGGATGGGACTGTTACCCCATCCCTTGATTAACAGCCTTCCTTGTTCTTTTTAGTGTGTCATGTGATCTGGTTTAGGAGCCTTCTGGCTCCAATCCCTCCCGGGAGCTGTGATGCATGCCGCGGACACTCCTCCTCCCCTTCCACCATGAATCAACGTCACCTTCTGTGTGTTGTGGGTGCCGTGTCACTGCGTTGGCACCGCCCCACCGCCCCTCCTTTCCACGGCAGTGCCATCTAGATGGAGGAGTGTAATGGCACCGACGCCTGGCGATTCTCTGCCCAGCCAAGCTCGCCTCCCTCCTGCAGTGCACGCCTACGTGACGTTGGTGGGCGTGTGATGGCCGTGCCCTTAAAGGCTTCACCCAGGGACGTCAGATTCTGGTGTGTCGTCGCTCACTTTGGTTCACTACATGAATCACCTTGGATCCCTGGACCCTATGAACTGATCACTGTCTAATTGGTAATTAGAATTCGCCTCTAGTTGCACTGCACTGTTAGATTGTTTTATTCAACTTTACTTGGTGATGCTTTTATATTCTTATCACTTTTAAACCTTGTACACCTTTTTATTCAACCTTTCTTGGTGATGCGTTTATATCCCTATCAAGGGTCTCAGTCAATATTCTATAGACTGCACAAAATCATTATGAAAAAGTGGTTATTATAGAGATATAGGCCATTTATGAGGTGAATAGGTCCATTATCTTGTGATTGGTCATTTTTTGAGTAATTTTTTTTATGGTTGGGTTTATACAATTGCCTTAACAATTTTAGGATCTTCAATGATCCAGCTTTTTGAACAAATATGTGGATAAAAACTTTTGTTTTAACCACTTAAGCCCTGGACCATTTGGCTGGCCAAAGACCAGAGCACTTTTTGCGATTTGGCACTGTGTCGCTTTAACTGACATTTGCGCGGTTGGGCTCCCAAACAAAATTGACGTGTTTTTTTTCCCATAAATAGAGCTTTCTTTTGGTGGCATTTGATCACTTCTGCGATTTTTTATTTTTTGCACTATAAACAAAAAAAGGGACAATTTTGAAAAAAACGCATTATTTTTCACTTTTTGCTATAATAAATATCCCCAAAAAATATATTAAAATTTTTTTTTTTCCTCAGTTTAGGCCGATACGTATTCTTCTACATATTTTTGGTAAAAAAAAAACGCAATAAGTGTTTATTTATTGGTTTGCACAAAAGTTATAGCTTTTACAAAATAGGGGATAGTTTTATGTCATTTTTATTAATAATTTTTTTTATTAGTAATGGCTGCGATCTTTATTGTGACTGTGACATTATGGCGGACAGATCGGACACTTTTGGCGCGATTCTGGGACCATCCACATTTATACAGCGATCAGTGCAATTAAAAATGCATTGATTACTGTGTAAATGTGGCAGTGAAGGAGTTAACCACTAGGTGGCGCTGTAGGGGTTAAGTGTGTTCTAGGGAGTGATTCTAACTGTGGGGGGGGGGGGCTGTGAACACTGCTCCCGATTACAGGGAGTTGTGATCAGTGACAGTGTCACTAGGCAGAACAGGGAAATGCTTGTTTACATTAGGACTTACATTACATTAGGACATTAGGGACCCGCGATCACTCTCACGAAGCTCCCGGCGGACGTGCGCACACTGCATCGGCCGGCGGGCGGCCGCTCGCCCGTCCGCAAGCCGCCTCCTAAAGGGCAGCGTACAGGTACATGATTCTGCCTGTACATGCCCTTCTGCCGCAGTATATCTGCGTGAGGTGGTTGGGAAGCAGTTAAACTATAAACATAGTTACTGTCACTCTTACCCCTAATGCAGGTGGTCAGACACTCTAGCTGGCTTCTATGTTCTTCACTTATAGCAGCCCCCTTTCCTATAAGGCAAGCAGGCCTCCCAGTACTCGGTTGCCCCCAGGACTTATACACAATGTGTAAAATATAGTGCCTGGCTACCACGCCAAGGCAGGTGTGAACTGAGCAAAGCAAACGAGTACTTGCGGTTGGCAGACAGGCAGAGTGGTTCAATGACATTCCAGGTACAAGGCAGGCAATGTTCTGAATAGTCGGGGTCAATCCATAGTCAAAGGCAGGCAGAGTCCAGGGAATAGTAGATATCCAATCCGAGGTCCTCAGTGAGGCAATCCAATCTAGCAGGGCAGACAAACAGAGATCTTGGAACACATATTACAAACATTATCACAAGCAAGAGATTGCAGACTTGGCTGGCTTCAATCATAATTGGTCTCTACCCAGAGACTGACCACATCAATCACCTTGCAGGTGGACAGATAGACAGGGATGCATCATAACCAAAACCAGGATGCTGGAATGAGACCAGCAGCAGTCAAAGAACAGGAGCATTTACATGTTTCTGACAGATACCATATTGGTGTTGTCCAACCCAGAGCTATAAGAAGCATCTCAATGCAGTGTGGTGCAGCTTTTACTCACTCCAGTAAAAAAAAACAAAAAAAAAAAAAACATCAAATGGTTAACCAGTGACGTATTTCTTTTTTATTTAAAATGTATTTAAAATGTATGAGCAGAGAACAACCGAAATCACGATCTGTTTTATTGTACAATTTCTTTATATATTGCACTTGTAGGACTAGCTATAAACAAGTAAATAAGTCAATAAGTTTTAACTGCTGGTGAATAATTTATCCACAACAAACTTCACCCAATCTACTGTAATGTTGGTGGTAAACAGCCAGTCCAAAAAAAAGCAAGAATATTAAAATTTCATTGCTCTGTACTGGTGTTGGTGCCAACTGACTTATAAAAACTTGAACGCTGCATGACAGGTTGCCTGGCTGTTACTAGTCTTGGCTTCATCTCTCAACTTCAATCCTGTCTCCTGAATTGGTACCTCTTCTGCTCAGTTGTTACCGACCTCAACTTGTATCCTGTCCACTTCCTGTCTCCTGCTCTGGTACCCCAGTGTTCCTGCATCTAGTTCCTGTCCAGTGGTCTAAAGTCAATCAAGCCACACACCTTCTAGCATTGACAGATCCAGTACTGCCTGTAACACTGGCCCTTCTTCCACTGTGTCATTGCATTCCCTGTTGCCACTTCCAGGGTTTTGGACAGGAGGTGCAAGAGAGGCCCCCTTAGGCTTCATGTACACTAGCCTACACTGGCAGCTCCTAAACTTGAGTTTAGGAGCTTTTGGCATTTTTTTTTGCCAAAGCTCTTAAACTCAACTCCATAAAAGCCTATGTGTCAATGTTCACATAGCCTTTTAGCAGTTTAGGAGCTGCCGTGTTTAAGTGAGCTTCAACCCCCCTCTAGGAAGGTTTTGACCACTGGCCATGGGAAAACACAGAATGTTTTGCGTTTTCCCGTAGCCACGGTAAATGTAGGCCAGTGTACATGAAACCTTAAGGCCCGTACACACGATCAGAAAATCATACGAAAAATACCGCTTTTGAAGTGACAATATTCTTATTGTTAGTACACAGCTTTTGAGAGCAGATCACAACAGTTCATCCGATATTATCCGATGGGACAAACATGAAACTTTTTCTGCACAATACCGGAGCATACAATGTTCGTTTAATCGGTACTGTTTTTGTTCGAAAATGCAATACAAATACAAAACAACACATTACATTACTTCCGAATTTTTATTCTGCCGTAGTAGAATTTTCGTAACTTTAGTAACCTCTTCATTTTCAATATGAGATTAGCAAGCAAAAAAAAAAAAAAACGGACGATCATTTGTCCAATAATCTCATCATGTGTACCAGGCATTAGTCTTAACCTTGTACATGACAGTAACATCTTTCTGTTGGTGCAGGTGAGACAGCTAGGCCCACCATGTGAACACTTTACAGGGTTCTCCTTTTCCAGAAAGATGAAATGTCTGTTTGTCACCTGAAATCAGCAGTTCTATAAAAGCATCTGTGACAATGCAAAGTAAAGTGAGTGTAGGTGGGAGGTGGAAGCCGGGTCAAAATGACAGTATTAGATTACATCCATAAACATTGCAAGGTGGCTACAATGAGAAAGGGCATTGTTCCTCTTGGATCCGAAGCGAGGGCATAAGATGTAATTACGCAGAAGCAGATGTGTTTGTGATTCACCCATCATTTTACCTTTTGTACCCCCCGTTTTTAACCATGAAAGGTCACCTGTCACTCAAGAAAGGAACCTTGCGTGCATTCTTACAAAATATCAAGGTATACAAAATTGGAAGAAAATGGCTTTATTAAAAACATTGCTAACTGTTCAATATAAAACCAAAAGTGTCACTCTAAATGTATTCTAAACATGTAATGAGCATGAGACATTTGGCACACGGAGGTTCCCAGTTCCACCCACCTGCCTTGGCAAAGGAGTCCTCTGCTGCATCAGAATTCATTCTGTGAGGGGGTGGTAGAAGGGCACACCAGACAAATCCTGCCATAGGAACCTTTGAGAGCTAAAGAAAATCAAAGGAGCCCAAGAGTATAAAACTATACCTATATGATTTTACAAAAGTAAAAATGTTACCTAAAAATGGAAAATTCAAGAGACAAGATGGTTTTCAGCAGACACGATGGAACTAAAATACAAACAAATATATCTGGGAGGTTTCTATTACATTTGTGCAAGGTTATTTTTGAAAAGGTGCTTCAAGGTTACTAAGGAAAATATACCCGCAAAGAATAGCTTTGTACCTTCTGTCCAACATCACATATGAATGATTTATCATAACAGTCACCATGCATGTTCAGCAATGTCTTCGAAAGGCGAAGGAAAAAAAAGACGAAACAATTTAATTGTCTTGCGTAATGAGCCTTGCTACTATAATGAAACTTTCCACAAAATGAGTTTTAAAATGCCTCCCAATAAAAAAGCATCAACTTCCCCCTGAGCCACAATCCAGCGTTTACGATTATGCGTTTCTTGAAAGTAAAACGAATGGCTGACTTCAGTCATTCAGGAATTTGCATCTAGAGAAATTTGTAATTTTTTTTTTTATTTTTCCACCCAGTTTGCATATTATTTCACAAATAATATTTTACCACAGTGCTTAGCTAAGTGAGATTAAACCATTGTAATATATGGTGATTTCATTTTGATGAGATGTATGATGAACTATATCATTTTAACTTCAAAGCGTAAAATACATTTTATTAATTATATTGTAAAATTGACTCTTGATGTATCATGCCAAGTAAAAAGTTCTACCAGGTAAATCTAAATGTAATTCTTGCAAAGCTGTACAGGCTCCTCTCTTTACTTGGGCTGGCCATAGACAGTTTGAATCTCGGCCGGTTTAGCAGGAACCAACCGAGATTTCAACCATGTATGGGCAGGCTGAATGTACCAAGTTGATTATCGATCAACTTGGGTACAGCCAGCCTGCTGGATTCACTTGCGATTAGCACTAGCAAAAGTCACTGCCTTCTCCTGGCGAGGACGGCTTCCCCCGCCTTCTCCCAGCTTGGCAGGACGGACTCCCCTGTCAGCACTGTCTGTGTTGATGGGGGAATTATGCAAATTTCTTTCCTGCAACTCGTGGTTGCAGGAAAGAAATTTGCACTGTCTATGGTCTTACTCTGATTTCACCACACACTGTGATCTTCTCACAGTTTACTGTCGTAAGTAAAAAAGAGCCCGCTTTATTTCCTGGCTGGCAGATTTCCATCATCATCTAACACTTTGCTCCCAAGCCCTACTATCCTTGGTCTGCCCCTTTCAATAATTGGATTTCAGTTTTTATCAATCATGGAGACTCAGCATCACATGTGGTCATCACCTAGGACAGTTGGCATGCAAATATTCACTCCACTAAACTGATATGCATCCATCAAGGTATTTGATATTTGCACCCAAAAGCAAGTCCACTGCTTGCGTCAGGTCGGAGGGTTCTTGAGAGTAGAACTGAGGAAGGGTGCTGTGACAGTTTTATAAAGCTATCCTTCCAGTCCCTCCCACTATCCATAATCTGCCTGTATTGCATAAAGAGAAGCACAGAGACACAGTGATGACATGTATGTAATGATAAATGAAAGATTTTATTTAAAAACGTTATTATCATAAGGGAGTGTATAGGAACTAGTAAAGGCAAAATACAAGATGATTTAAGTTCAGCTTTAACCAGTGTGACCACCCACTGTACATATACTGCGGCAGGGCGGCCCGGCTGCTTAAAACAACGCACTGGTACGGTGTGCGTGCCCACGAGTAGGGGGGCGCGCGCCCCCACCATCCCCAGGAGCGATCGGATTTGTTTCAGAATGGATCAGTCTACAGGCCCAGGCCAATGATTTCTGGCCTGGACCTGCTGATCAGTTCTGGCAAATGACAGACTGTCCTCTGCCTGTGTAATGTAAACACAGGAGAGGAAGTGATGTCATCTTCCCTCGTGGAGCCCTTTTGGTTCCAGAGCGAGAATAGAAGACATCTACTGTGAGTACACCAAGCACTACACTAATACCAGGACATATAGGCACACTTTTAACCCCCTGATCACCCCCTGATCGCCCCCCCAGTTAACCCTTTTACTCCCTGCCACAGTGTGACCAAGTGCAGTTTTCTGATTTTTCACTTTACAAAACACAGCACACAAAACTGCAGCGTTAGCAGAGTCAGGCCTGATCCCTGCTAAAACTAACAGTTATTTTTTTTTTTTTGTAGCGATTTAAGCAGTCTCTGACAACCAGGTGTATTTTTACCTGTGAGTCACACTAGCTGTACCTGTAAATTTAGTGGCCAAAATGTCAAACGAAAGGTACACTAATGAATGGGCCTACAGAATACTGACCAAGACAGAGGAGAGCGCAGGGGAAGCCTCACTGTCAGAATCACAATCTGATTCAGGCTCACTATACGAACCTGTAGAGAGCAGCGGCACCCTGACAGATAGCTCTGACGATGGAGTAGCGGTCCCTGCTAAGATCAGGCGTACCCAACCCCGTTCTTCTGTTGCTGAGGTGCAACAACCGCATGGTTCTCGTATGCAGCGGAGAGCCAGTGCTAGCGCCGCTCATCCTTCTGGTGAACTGGCAAGCACCAGCAGCCTAGTATGTCCTTGTCGTAGACAAACCAGCACTGCAGTAACACTTGGTCTATGGGAATGTTTGACCATTCTTCCAGAAGCGCATTTGTGATGTTAGGCACTGATGTTGGACGAGAAGGCCTGGCTCGCAGGCTCAAATTCATCCCAAAGGTGTTCTATTAGGCTGTCGTCAGGACTCTGTGAAGGCCAGTCAAGTTCCTCCACCCCAAACTCGCTCATCCATGTCTTTATGGACCTTGCTTTGTGCACTGGTGCGCAGTCATGTTGGAACAGGAAGGGGCCATCCCCAAACTGTTCCCTCAAAGTTGGGAGCATGAAATTGTCCAAAATGTCTTTGTATGCTGATGCTTTAAGAATTCCCTTTGCTGGAACTAAGGGGCCAAGCCCAACCCCTGAAAAACAACTCCACACCATAGTTCCCCCCCTCTACCAAATGATTTGGACCAGTGCACAAAGCAAGGTCCGTAAAGACATGGATGAGCGAGTTTGGGGTGGAGGAACTTGACTGGCCTGCACAGAGTCCTGACCTCAACTCGATGGAACACCTTTGGGATAAATTAGAGCGGAGACTGCGAGCCAGGCCTTCTCTCCAACATCAGTGCCTGACCTCACAAATGCACTTCTGGAAGAATGGTCACACATTCCCATAGACACACTCCTAAACCTTGTGGACAGCATTCCCAGATGGATGTTATGGTATTCCCAAGCTGTTATAGCTGCAAAGGTTGGGCCAACTCAATATTTAACACTATGGACTAAGACTGAGATGCCATTAAAGTTCATGTGCGTGTAAAGGCAGGCGTCCCAATACTTTTGATAATATAGTGTATGTATATATGGTGCAAAGAAGTAGACAAGAGCTTCAAAATGTGTATCTAACTTACAATCAAACAATGCAATTTGAAAGAGAAAACATTTTTTGACTGAAAGTTGCAAACACTTTTGCCAAAACTTTTGGAGGTATACAGTGAATGTATGTGATACTATTGGCGGAAATATTAGTACATTAAATTGTTTCCTTAATGGTATCTTTTGTATCATTTTTGATACGATCTGTAAATGAGATTACAACAAATGTATTTTTATGACTGATGGTGTGACACCTTTAAAGTCTAGATTGATGCAAATACTACAATAGTCTTCAATGCAACATTGTCTGCTCACTACAGGAAATTAGGAGCTCACTGTTGTTTGGCAGGTGAACAAGTAGTTTGAATTTATAACTTCAAACTTTAGTAATTTGTCCGTTATGCCACCTGCTTGAGTACAGATTTTGAAAATAAAGTAAATGACTTTAAAAACAATAAATAATAATTATTTGTATATTACTTACTTATGGTAATTAACCCCTTGCCACCCAGACCAATTCTGACACTTCTCTCTTACGTGTAAAAACCATAATTTTTTTGCTAGACAATTACTGAGAACCCCAAAACATATATATATATAATATGTATGTATATATACCGTATTTATCAACGTATAACACGCACCCCAAGTTTAGGAGGGAATTTTAAGGAAAAAAACTTTTAGGAGTAAAGTTTAAGGAAGAAAAACTTACATTAAAATGCCCATCAATGCAGCGTTATCGGTGTCCATCTGCAGCCTTCCCTGTGTCAGTGCAGCCTTGTCAGTGCAGCTTTGCCCCAGTGCAGCCTTGTCAGTGCAGCCTTGTCAGTGCAGCTTTGCCCCAGTGCAGCCTTGTCAGTGCAGCCTTGTCAGTGCAGCCTTGTCAGTGCAGCTTTGCCCCAGTGCAGCCTTGCCAGTGCAGCTTTGTGTACTCGCCACGATCGCCGCCGACATACACAGCCGTGTATATATATATATATATATATATATATATATATATATATATATATATAAAAATATATTAGCAGACACCCTAAGGAATAAAATGGTGGTCTTTGCAACTTTTTATGTTACACGGTATTTGCGCAGCAATTTTTCAAACACGTTTTTTTTTTAAAGAAACTGTTTCATGAATAAAGAGAAAAAAAAAACCACTAAAGTTAGCTAGATTTTTTTGTATACTATGAAAGATGATGTTACGCAGAGTGAACTTTTACAGGTTACATGTTTAGAGTTACAGAGGAGGTCTAGTGCTAGAATTTTTACTCAGGCTTTAATGTTTGCGGTGTATGTAACCTGTGTGTATATGATTCTGATACTAGCCAGTGCCTCACCAGCCACTGACCTCAATGCACGTCCCTGCTGTATTGGCTGTTTCTATTAATGGTATACTATACACTGTCTTGCCTCTTTTTGTTTCGTTTTTTTGTTTTTTACTATTTTAAAACTCAGTAAAACAGAATTAAAAAGAACATATATCTTTGTCATATTAAATCTGCATTGGTGTCACAATATATAGAAGAAACAATATGTTTCTGTTTTTTATACTCAAAACTTTTTTAATCATTCAGGTTTCTTATTTCCATGATTTAACATTTAAGTCTATTTGGAAGTAGCCATCATAGTTCCTTGTGCCATTTTTTTTGTAAATATTTTTCATACACATTTACCAATTTTTGTTTGTCAAACGAAGTTATTATATGGCATCACGATGAATTAGAATGGATCATGGATACGCTAAAGTGCCGTCACATTCCCAAATTACTCCTCTCAAACTACTTAGGCTGAAAGCACTTTTGTCTTTACATAGCAATATCAGAAGCTTCTTCTCCAGAGGGGATTAGGGATAATGAATACAATTTTATCCAGAAATGTCTTTTCTAAGAAAACCATTATATACAAGGACAAGAAATAATGTTTTAATCCTAAAATTATAAAAGCATTATGCACTCTGAAAACAAAAAGGCATAGAAATGCATTAACCTTTTATTCTTGTGAACGTACAGGATTCTCGAAAAGAAATAAATGACCACCCAGTATCAGTCATTTAGAGACATGTTAACAATAAAACTGACACAACAAAGAAAATCTATGCACTGTACCCAGTTAACCAAATATTTGTCCAAACACTGGCTTAGCAATGAACTAGCCATTAACCCTGTTTTACCACCATAACCCAATTTTATAGAAGGACCTAAGCTGCCCATGAATGGATTGAAATTTGACCTGTTTTGATCCATGGCCTTTCTCATTCAGCCAATCGGCTTCAGCCTTGTTCATTGTATTCTGACAGTGGGGGAGTCCCACTGTCAGAATCCAATGACACAACAGGGAGGATTCTTTCCTTCACTTCTTTCCCTCTCACCTACCTTTTCCTTCTTGTTTATATAGTTTTGTACTGTTCTGCCCTATTTATATGTATATTTCTGCTGTTGTATTAAACAGTATCATGTTACTATTGTTCTGCTGGCCACGGACACCATGGATTTAAATCCACTGCAACTTGTTTACCTATGTGATTTGGTATCTCCCCTTGTCCTCCCTTCCTGTTTAGAGCTAATTAGTTCAGTCCTGGTTAGACCCGCCCTATTTCTTTCATGTTTTCTCAGGCAGTAATAGTTCTTTGCAGAGACTGGGCTTAGGAAAGTCACTGTTTTCTAATGCCGTGTACACACGGGCGGACTTTTCGGCATCAAAGGTCCGACGGTCTTTCCGACGGACTTTCAAACGAACAGACTTGGCTACACACGATTACACCAAGGTCTGACAGATTTGTACGGGATCAGGCCCGGATTTACTCCCTTTGCCGCCCCAAGGCCGGGCCCTTCAATGCCGCCCCCCCCCACACCACCAGAAAGAGCCCCCAGACATTATACGGTCAAAGACTGCAGACATGATACAAGAGATGGTCAGAGACTGCAATCATAGTACAGGAGATGGTCAGAGACTGCAGACATGATACAGGAGATGGTCAGAGACTGCAGTTCCTATGAACATTAGTAGATAATGGCCGATCGGCCCTCTCACCTGACCCAGCGATACAGCAATGCTTCCCCTGATCAGGAGTCAGCTCACTCTGAATTGCCCGTGGCGACTCCATTGGGTAGCACCCAGATCTGTATTCCTGCAATGACTCCATTCCTTTCTCCACCAGGGATGGCGCCAGGCTGTGTGGCTTTCCCTCTGGTGGCGCAGGGCAGCGGGGTTCTCTCTCTGATGGTGTTCCCTCAGCACTGCCCTCTCCCTCTGGAGCCCTGGGTGTACTTTCCTGGGTGTAGACCCCCCAGGACAAACTACCCCCTTCCATTAGTACAGACCCCCCCAGGACAAACCCCCCACCATTAGTACAGACCCCCCCAGGACAAACCCCCCCTCCCTTCATTAGTACAGACCCCCCCAGGACAAACCCCCCTCCCTTAGTACAGACCCCCCAGGACAAACCCACCCCCCTCCCTTAGTACAGACCCCCCCAGGACAAACCCACCTCCCTTCATTACTACAGACCCCCCCAGGACAAACCCACCTCCCTTCATTAGTACAGACCCCCCAGGACAAACGCCCCTCTATTAGTACAACCCCCCCAGGACAACCCCCCTCCATTAGCACAAACCCCCCCAGGTCTACCCCCCTCCATTAGTACAAACCCCCCCAGGAAAACCCCCTCTCCATTAGTACAACCCCCCCCCAGGTCAACCCCCACCCCCTCCATTAGCACAGACCCCCCAAGGACAAACCGCCCCCCCTTCATTAGTACAGACCCCCCAGGACAAACCCCCCCCTTCATTAGTACAGACCCCCAGGACAAAACCCCCCCTTCATTAGTACAAACCCCCCAGGACAAACCCCCCCTTCATTAGTACAAACCCCCCAGGACAAAACCCCCCCTTCATTAGTACAAACCCCCCAGGACAAAACCCCCCCTTCATTAGTACAAACCCCCCAGGACAAACCCCCCCTTCACTAGTACAGACATCCCAGGACAACCCCCCCTCCATTAGTACAAACCCCCCCAGGTCTACCCCCCTCCATTAGTACAAACCCCCCCAGGACAAACCCCCTCAATTAGTACAAACCCCCCCAGGAAAACCCCCTCTCCATTAGTACAACCCCCCCAGGTCAACCCCCACCCCCTCCATTAGCACAGACCCCCCAAGGACAAACCGCCCCTCCCTTCATTAGTACAAACCCCCCAGGACAAACCCCCCCTTCACTAGTACAGACATCCCAGGACAACCCCCCCTCCATTAGTACAGACCCCCACCAGGACAAACCCCCCCCTTCACTAGTACAGACATCCCAGGACAACCCCCCCTCCATTAGTACAACCCCCTCAGGACAAACCCCCCTTCACTAGTACAGACATCCCAGGGCAACCCCCCCTCCATTAGTACAACCCCCCCAGGACAAACCCCCCCTTCACTAGTACAGACATCCCAGGACAACCCCCCCCTTCATTAGTACAACTCCCCCAGGACAAACCCCCCCTTCACTAGTACAGACATCCCAGGACAACCCCCCCTCCATTAGTACAACCCCCCCAGGACAAACCCCCCCTTCACTAGTACAGACATCCCAGGACAACCCCCCCCCTCCATTAGTACAACCCCTCAGGACAACCTCCCCTCCAAGTGTGTACAATAGATAGAACAGATGGAGACAGGCACAGGCTTGGGCGGGACCCGGAAGTGAGAGACAGAGGAGAACACGCCCCCCCGCCGCACAGAGACCAGTCGCTCCGATCTTCGGCGGCTGCTCTCCTTCTCTGACAGGAGGAGGGAGGGGGGACGGGCTTGAGCAGCGAAAAAGACAGCGGTGGCGGCGGTGACCTGTGGAGGGAGCCGCCTCAGTCTGGACACAGAGAGGAGGAGGAGGGAGAGGAGCACTCTAGCGCTTCAGCGCCCCCACCTCTCTGGCGCCCGGGTGCACTGCATGCTGATGTTAGTGTGGGGGGCGGCGCCTCCCCTGCACCACTGCCGCCCCGAGGCCTGGCCTCGGTGGCCTTGTGGGAAATCCGGCCCGGTACGGGATGACGTACGACCGGACTAAAATAAGGAAGTTCATAGCCAGTAACCAATAGCTGCCCTAGCTTCAGCTTTTGTCCATCGGACTAGCATACAGACGAGCGGATTTCTCGATAGGAACTGGGTCCGGCGGAGTCCCGGCAGAAAGATTTGAAACATGTTCCAAATCTAAAGTCCGTCTGATTTTCGACCGAAAAAGTCCGCTGCAGGTCCGATGAAGCCCACACATGGTCCGATTGTCCGACGCATTCGTTTCGTCGGACCAGGCTGGTCAAAAAGTCCGCCCGTGTGTACATGGCATTACACTTCAAAAGTCTGGAAAATGGGGGGGTGTCCGGAATGGCGCTGGGAGCAGACGTGTGTGTCTGAGCTCCCTAGGACCGGAGATATAATCCTGCTTTTATTGGGTACAAACCCACCTAAATGTACGCTCCTGTGTACCTTCAGCTTCGGCAGCCTCTCCGGGGCATGCACAGGAGGAAATCCCAGCCAAAATCCCGGAAAAAGGCCGCAACGCCGGACATCGCGGGCAAGGCCACAGCCATCGCCTCACCTAAAAATCCTGCCCGGATGGAGAACCAGGCCGAGGACCCCGAGCAGCTTCCTGCTACCATGGCCGATTTTAAAGCGGTTGTGCAGGCTATAACTACTCTGACCGATAAGGTGGACCATATACAGGCCAATGTGGAGTTCATAAGGAAGGACTTTGATACATTCCATGGCCGAATGACTGAGGTGGAGAAAAGGGTCTCTCAAACGGAAGACACGGTACCTGACCATGGGGCTGACCTCCATACACTTAAAGGGATACGATGGGTTCGTTTTTTATTTTTTTTAAAAAAACAAACATGTCATACATACCTCCACTGTGCAGTTTGTTTTGCACAGAGTGGCCCTGAATGTCCTCTTCTGGGATCCCACAGTGGCTCTCGCGGCTCCTCCCTGCATGAGCTAACACCCTCTGGGAAGCTCTCTCCTGAGGGGGTTACCTTGCAGGCGCGCTCCCGTGTGATACACTCGGCGGCCATAGCCACCAAGTGTGTCACTCTGCCCGCCCCCTGGGGCGCCACGTCATTGATTTGATTTACAGCAGCGGGTGCCAATGGCTGCGCTGCTATCAATCATCCAATGAAGAGCCGACTAGAGCTCGGATTGCGCCCAAGGAGATTCGGGTCTCAGGTAAGTAAAACGTGGGCTCGGGGGGGGGGCAGTTACTGCAAGGTGTTTTTTCACCTTAATGCATAGGTTGCATTAAGGTGAAAAAACACAAAGCTTTCCAACCCCTTTAAGACCAAGGTTAAGGTGCTAGAAGCCTGCGCAGAAGACGCAGAAAATCACAACAGAAGAAATAATTTGCGTATTCTGGGGCTCCCTGAGGGGGCCGAGGGTGCAGACCCCACTGCCTTTGCGGAACGCTTATTGCAACAATTACTCCCCTCAGCACGTTTTTCTCCATTTTTTACTGGGCCCAGTGGTCGTGTTCCAGCTTAATCTAACGCCACAGGGCAAATATGGCTGAATGCAATATAATCTCGTGGAACACTAGTGGGCTAAACTCCTCTGTGAAGAGGTCACTGGTGTTTCAGTTTCTCAATACTTACCGTCCCCAGATCTACATCCTACAGGAGACCCATCTAACAGGCAGCAAACTTTTAAGTCTTAGGAGGCCCTGGGTGGGACATCAATACCACTCCACCTATACTAATTACTCCAGGTGGGTTAGCATTCTAGTTCACTAATCCTTACCTTTCAGGCTGATGGCGCTGGAGCTGGACCCGGTAGATGTGTCATACTGCATGCTATAATAGACAGACTGGAGCTGGTGGTGGTGGGACTGTACTTACCCCCCCCCCGGCCTCCATGAGACTACTCAACCAGCTAATATCCAATTGCTGTATTTGCTACAGACAATGTGGTGATAATGGGTGACTTTAACTTGGTCATGGAGCTTGGGATGGACAAACTCTCCGCCGGAGTGGGGCCACTCTCGGAGCTGCTCACAAGGGCTGATGCCTCCAACTTGGCTGATGTGTGGAGGTGGCGCTATCCTCATCAGCGAGCCTACACATGTCACTCAGCCTCATACAAAACATTCTCGTGCATAGACCTGGCCTATGCTGGGGGGGGTCTGTCCTTTCTAGGTTTCGGGACATATCTATCCTCCCCCAAGGCATATCGGACCATGCTCCTCTGGCATTAAAGCTGAGTGTGTCCACGGTAACGGGGGAGAGCCTGTGGAGACTGTCCAGGTTTTGGCTGTCTGACTCTAGGGTCTCTGAACCATACAGATCTGAGGTGATACAATACTAGCGAGACCTCCATACCCTTGACCACATCCTGGGATCTTCTCAAGGGGCAGTCTGCAGATACATATCCGTAAGATCCGAAAGGACATGAGAGAGGACATACTGAGGGCTGAGACAAAGGTGACTACACTTGAGACAGAATACTCCAATACCAGGGATCCCAGGGTTTATTCTGAATATCAGGCAGCATTAAGGGATGTCCTCCTACTCTGCTACAAAAATTAAATTTTGACACCAAACCCAACATATATTTGAACATAGGGGGAAGACAGGTAGCATGCTGGCATGGCTGGCGAGGGAGAGTTCCTCGCCTGTGACTATCTCGGCTATAGCTGATTCTGATGGGTCATTGTTGACTGACCCTACGTCCATTAATGGCAGATTTGCATCATTCTATCAGGAGCTGTACAGTTCCCGGATGACGTGCACAGATGAGGAACTCACAGCATACCTGGAGGAGATGGAGCTACCTTGCTTGACGTCCACCTACAGAGATGCACTAGATGCACCTATTATGCTAGAGGAGATTCAGCGGGCGGTGGCCTCCCTGCAAAACGGTAAGACACCAAGCCCGGACGGCATCCCTGCTGAACTCTTTAAAACATATGTGGAGGAACTGCTCCCCACATTTAAGCTCATGCTCCAAAAGGCCGTGGAGGAGGATTGTCTCCCCCCAACCATGGCTGAGGCAGTTATCGTAGTCATTCTCAAGCCAGGCAAGGCCCTGGAGCAGTGCTCTTCATACCGACCGATATCTCTCCTAAATGTTGATGCCAAGCTACTGGCCAAGGTATTAGTTGGGCGCTTGAATGTTGTGATGACTGCCTTGGTACATGCAGATCAATCCAGATTTATGCTGGGACGGGGAACTGATATTAATATCGGCTCCTTACACATCTATCCAGGGCGGACAGGATGGTCCAGAGGTGGTGGCCTCCTTAGATGCTGAGAAAGCTTTTGACTTGGTGGAGTGGCACTACCTCTGGGCTGTCCTACGCAAATTTGGGTTTGGCCCCCGGTTTATTAGATGGGTTCAAATGCTCTATCACAACTCCACAGACCGTATTCACATGAATAATTCGCTGTCACCTCCATTTCCTCTAACCGGAGACACTAGACAGGGATGCCTGCTTGCTGCTTGTTTGCGATGGCCATGGAACCCATGGCGGCCCGCATTAGAGCAGCCCCCTCAGTGGAGGGCATTCGGGTGGGAGTGATCACTCACAAAATATCCTTATATGCTGATGACACCCTCCTATTCCTCAAAAAAATCTCCTCCCTCCCACTGGCCCTCCATATTGTGCATGTGTTCGGCTCATTTTCTGGCATTGGGGTCAACTGGGGTAAGTCACTCCTCTTCTCACTTCATGCATCGGGACATCACCCCCCAACGGGTACCCCCTTAAATTGGACCTCTGAATTCAAATACCTAGGGGTACTAATTAGAGCTCCTCTGTCCTCATACATAGAACTGAATCTCATGCCACTACTAAAGACCTTTTCACAGAAATGCATGGCCTGGAGATCTCTTCCTCTTTCACCAGTGGGAAGGGTGAACCTGGTTAAGATGATCTATTTGCCTAAATTCCTATACTTTTTCCGCAACTCCCCACTAGTGCCCCCAGCCTCATTCTTTGCCAAACTGAAAGGTATCATAACCTCCTTTGTGTGGAATGGCAGGCCCCCACATTTAGCCATTTCCACCCTACAATTCCCCATAGCTCAAGGGGGGCCTATCCCTACCAGACTTTCAGGTGTATTTTTGGGCGGCAGTTGTGGTAACAGTCAGGTGGTGGTTCTCTCAGGCAAAAGACGACCCAGCGGTAACCCTCGAAGCGGTGATTATGGGATCATACTCCTCCCTCAGCAATCTGGTGTTCAGTGGACCGAGATCTCACCCCGGCCTCACAGAACTCATGCGTACAACAACCTCGGTATAGCGCAGGGTTGGAACGCGAAATGGTTCCCCCGGGACATACTCCCCTCACCTCCCCCTTTGGAGTAATCCCAACCTCCCACACCTGAACAAAGTCCCGGACCCTCAGATTTGGGCAAAGAAGGGGATAGTGAACCTTAAACATATAGTCACTGGCAGCAAATTGCGAGCGTTCCCTGACCTCAGTGATGCCTATCAGCTGCCGGGCTGGATGCTATTTAGATATTATCAACTACGCCACGCATACAGTAAGCAATTCCCACCTTCTATCACCCTGGAATCGGACTCCGTAGAGGGATTACTCACTGCCAAAACTATAGACAAATCCTTATCCTCTCTATACTTCCGTTTGTCCATAACCCCCACAAAAGAACTGGAGAAGACCCTAAATAAATGGAGAGGGGACATCCCTGACCTGACAGAGGCGGAATGGGATACTTGTCTATCCTCCTTTGTGACCAACATGATCTCAGCCAAGAACAGCTTCATGCAAGTTAAGTTCCTCCACAGGGCCTATTACACTCCAAAACGACTGACACTCATGAACCCCGAGACCCCAGTGAAATGCCCTAGATGTGACCTACAGGCTGCCTCCTTTTTTCACATGGTCTGGTCCTGCCCACGCCTGGCAGATTACTGGGCGGGGGTTGTGGACAGCCTCGGCAACATTACTTCCCTGGATCTGGGATCTGATCCTAGGTAGATGCTTCTTAACATATTTAATATTTAATTTAATAATTTTAGTGTTCGGGGCAGGTATACCAGGCTGTTCCTAAGTTATGCCACATTCTATGCACGCAAAGAGATATTCCTTCATTGGAAGGATGCTGTATCACCTACTGTGCCTACATGGCGCTCGGTTCTGAACTCAGTGTTACCACTATATAAAATCACCTATATCAATCGAAACTGCCCTGGCAAGTTCGATAAAATATGGTCGGTATGGATAGATGCCTGGGGTATGGAGTTTTTGGATGATGCTTAGGGTATTGAAGCTGAAGATGTACAACAATAATAAACCACTAGGTTTGCCCCCCCCTATATGTTGTTGACCTGCCACAGTATGTAAACTACCCACTCACACGAGGTCCCCTCCCCCCCTTCTACCTCCTTTCCCCCTCCTCCCCCACGTGACCTCCTTGGGTATTTGTGCTAGACTATCTAACTACTGAACCAATATTTAATATGATATAAGGATTTCGCTCCCATTTATCCTATGGATATCAATAATGCTGTTTTCTGTGTCCATTTGTATAATACTGTTCATGTGACTAACTGTGAAAATATTTTTCTTGTTAAAAGACTGGAAAACATTTTCTGTACTGCACTTTTCTGAAGTTAAATTGTGTTGGATTCAACTTCTGTGTCTTATTGAAGAGTTAAGCTGCCTGTGGATGGTGCCAAGCTACCAGGAGACCATACTGTCCAGACAGACTGGGTCTATGGAGGTAAGTCATTGCATAAAGCTGTATTTTAAACAGAGGTAAGTCATTGCATAAAGCTGTATTTTAAACAGAGGTAAGTCATTGCATAAAGCTGTATTTTAAACAGAGGTAAGTCATTGCATAAAGCTGTATTTTAAACAGAGGTAAGTCATTGCATAAAGCTGTATTTTAAACAGAACATGTACTACTGATAAAAAATGTAATCACATTTCTTATGGAAAAAAATATAACACAAACAGCTTTTATGCAATATTTAGATCCAGAGATTGCCTCTGCAGTACTTTTTTCTGCCACTAGATGTCCTCAGTTTGATGGCCAGCATTATTCAATCTTTCCTCTGAGCCCAGGTAATGCTGGACCTGCCCCAGTTTGTGAATGGGCAGTGAAATGAGAAGCAGCACAGTTATGATCTCATCTCTCTATCACTTTCTCTTCCATATCAGCATGCTTCATGTCAGCACATGAACTGACTGGCTCCTTGTGCTGTTTTTTTCTTCCACACTTCAGAGCCCTCCTTTGAAGGGATTTACACTGCTTACATTAGAACATGCATTTAGTGATATATTGGTGATTGCAGAGCTATGTCAGTTTTTAACGTTTATATTTGCCTAGAGTTGAGCTTTAAGTACACATGGCCCAGTCCCTTAACTTCTGCATTACTCCATATCTTTACTCTGAGTACATACTTTCAACTGCACGGCCCTCCAGCAGCCACAGTATAAGAGCCCTTGCACACTGGGGCGGGGGGCGGCGTCAGCGGTAAAACGCCGCTATTATTAGCGGCGTTTTACCGTCGGTATGCGGCCGCTAGCGGGGTGGTTTTACCCCCCGCTAGCGGCCGAGAAAGGGTTAAATACCACCGCAAAGCGCCTCTGCAGAGGCGCTTTGCCGGCGGTATAGCCGCGCCGTCCCATTGATTTCAATGGGCAGGAGCGGTAAAGGAGCGGTATACACACCGCTCCTTCACCGCTCCGAAGATGCTGCTGGCAGGACTTTTTTTACCGTCCTGCCAGCGCATCGCTCCAGTGTGCAAGCCCTCGGGGCTTTCACACTGGAATGAAAGCAGCGGCACTTTCGGGGCGGTTTGCAGGCGCTATTATTAGCGCAATAGCGCTTGCAAACCGCCCCAGTGTGCAAGGGCTCTAACTGGAATGCCTGTCTGCACCTTGGTGCAATAATACAAAAAGTAGTAGCAGTACAAAGTCAAAATGGTAAAAAAGCAGGAGTAATATGGCGCTGCCCTTATGGAGATAAAACTGATTTTTTTCTTTGTAGTGAACAATGACTCTATGTGTTACCTAGTATCCATAATTCCTAAAGTATTGCTTTTAAAGATGGTTATTATAAACCTGTGTGTGCCAAAAAAATTGAGTATTTTTATATTCAAATCTGTAACTGGTGCTGGATTCTTGCTAATAAACGTAAAATAGCAACATAAGGTGCTTCAATTAATCAACAAAAGTGCATTATGCAAAATCAATAAAGTGACCAGTGCTAAATCATACAAATTCATACAAAATTGTGTAAGATGTATAAGATAAATCTGCGCAATGAATTAAGTAATTTGTTATGGGTGTGGCTGCTGCCTCTACAGATACAATACCACCTAGGTGGAATGTATTAGAAAAAAGAAAAAAAAAACAAAAAAACACAGGAGTAATATGGCGCTGCCCTTATGGAGATAAAACAGATTTTTTCTTTGTAGTGAACAGTGACTCTATGTGTTACCTAGTATCCATAATTCCTAAAGTATTCCTTTTAAAAATGATTGTTTATAAACCTGTGTGTGCCAAAAAATTGAGTGTTTTTATTTTAATCTGTGACTGGTTCTGGATTCTTACTAATAAAAGTGAAATAGCAACATAAGGTGCTTCAATTAATCAACAGAAGTGCATTGTGCTAAATCAATAAAGTGACCAGTGCTAAATCATACAAATTCATACAAAATTGTGCAAATTATCCATCATAAATAGTGACTGATATGCTGTAACCAATATTAATTGGATAGGAAAAGTTCCGTTTGTGAGAAAAAAGTTCTTTTTGGAGTGTTTTGAGGTGTTCAATCTTTGAGGATCAAATATCTGTAGGAAAACTTCTTATCTAGGTGCTGGTTCTTTAATTAGTGCCTTGTCTGCATGCTCTGACAATGCTTGCACTCACCGGATGTTTCTTTCCCCTGCAGGGGTATAGGCGGTCACAGTGTCTGCCACTGTGTAGCAATCAAGGATGTCCCCCAAACTTTACTTGCTTGTTATGGTGTGATATTTACATGTAAAGGAAAGAAGGGATACCCATCGCGTAAAACCATAAGAAAACTTTTAATAAAGCTTAATAAATATATGTACTCACATTTCAAATGAAAAAACGAGCATAAGAAAAAGATATCGAATTCCCTTTGTTAGAGGTGCTGCAAGGCGTCCGTAGCTACGGACGCCTTGCAGCACCTCTAACAAAGGGAATTCGCCGTCAATCTTTAGTTTAAAGGCATTCCGGGGACTCGCTTTTTAACCTCTTCAAAACATAGAAGTGGTGTTTTCCATGACCGTGCTATTGTTTGCCTCATTGGCATAAAGATATTAGTGTGCGTTCCCGATGGGAAACATCCGGTATAGGTTTATGTAGAAGAGCTTCCCATGGATCTTTCTGTAAATTTACTTGGAGAACCATATTGACCAGCGTGTACACCCTGATCCATACCCAGATACAAGGATAACTTGCCACATATTTGTCACAGTATTGAATTGTAAGTCTTGTTGCTGTACATCTTCCCTGGCAAGTTGTACACTTGCAGAGCACTTGAAGCACAAGTTCTAGTTGACACTTTTCCAATTTGTAGCAAATTTTCTATCGAATCTTTAGGGGAGACAACAGAATGCTCTCAAGAGGGATATGACTTTGGCGGCCCTGGATTGCTGTGGGAGAGCCTTACAGATGGTTTCGTGTTTGGCGATGAAGGGGGACCTACCCTTGAGGACGTGCGAGAATACAGAGAGGCTATGCTCGGTCTTGCAGGGATCTCAAAACTTAAACCTGATCTGGACTATTTGCTAAGGAAGAAAAAGTATCTGGAAAGGGAATACAGAAAACTGCTAGAACACGTTCAGGAGCATGCCAGAGAATCAGCAGTGGAAACTCCAGAGATTGCCGACTCCAAAGCTGACGTGCTGACAACAGGGCAGAGCTCTGCTAACCTCTGCCCAGCACCAACAGCAGCTTCAGCCTCCCTGAGAGAAGAGGTATTCAACCTTTCTCCCACAATATTGACAGAGACATGGGATTTTCTGTCAGCAACATCTGTGGAGTTACGAAAAGCTTCTGCAGCTGAAGCACTGTCAACTGGACAGAGGGTCCAAGACCTCTGCCCCACACCTGCGGCAGTTCCGGAGGCCCAGGGAGAGAAGGAGATCGTCACTTCCCAGCAAGAGATTAAGATCCAGGGGGAGAAGGGAGAGGAAGTGTTTGTCCTCCCTTCCCAACAGTTGGCCAGGGTAGAGGAAGCGATCTTTCCTCCCCAGCAAAGATCGTGCACCTGAGAATGTGGGGGGGGGGGGGGACAGGGATGGGAAGAACCCTAAATGGATATAGCATCTTTGGAAGAAGGGACATTTTAATAGTATGCTAGAAGAGTAAAGTTGTTTTTTTTTTTGTTTTTTTTGAGGACAGGTAAATTTCCAGGCTTGGGTGTGTTCTGGTGATCTGGGTTGGGAGTGGCTTAGAGTAGTGCTGGATGACTCACAGGTGGTGTCACTGGTACCTCCCACTTTTTTCCAGAATCTTCTGATACTTTCTGGAAAGAGAGGTGGAGAGAGAAGGTGGAGCCACCTGGGGTATTCTAAGGAGCCCTGACCAATCCCCAACCTGGATTGGCAGGGGGCAGGCCTACTTAACCAGTTCCCGACCGGCTCACGCAGATATACTGCGGCAGAATGGCTCTCCTGGGCGAAATCCCGTATATATATGGCTTTACCCAGGAGAGCCACCAGAGGGCTCGCTCGCACGCCCTCTGCACAGCGGGGGGACCCAATGTGAGTGGCCGGCAGGCGCGATCACGTGCACGAGAGCCAGCACGGATATTTGTGTATAAACACACAAATCCCTGTGCTGTCAGATGAGAGAAGACAGATTGTGTGTTCCTACAAAGTAGGGACAGCGATCTGTCATCTCTCCTAGTTAGTCCCATCCTCACACAGTTGGAACACAGTGAGGGAACACACAGTTAACCCCTTGATCTCCCCCTAGTGTAAACCCTTTCCTTGCCAGTGACATTTATACAGTAATCAGTGCATATTTATAGCACTGATCGCTCTATAAATGTCAATGGTCCCAAAAATGTGTCAAAAGTCTTCGATCTGTCTGTCACAATGTCACAATACCGATAAAAATTGCATATCACCACCATTACTAGTAAAAAAAAATATAAAAAATAAAAACGTCACAAAAATGCCATAAATCTTTCCCATAGTTTGTAGACGCTATAACTTTTGCGCAAACCACTCAATATACGCTTATTGCGATCTTTTTTTACCAAAAATATGTAGAAGAATATATATTTTCCTAAACTGATGAAAAATTTGTTTTTTAAAAAAAAATTGGGGGGATATTTATTATGGCAAAAAGTAGAAAATATTGTTTTTTTTTTCAAAATTGTCACTCTTTCTTTGTTTATAGCGCAAAAAAATAAAAACTGCAGAGGTGATCAAATACCACCAAAAGAAAGCTCTATTTGTGGGAAAAAAAAGACGCAAATTTTGTTTGGGTACAGCATTGCATGACCGCGCAATTGTCAGTTAAAGCGACACAGTGCCAAATTGTACTCTGGTCAGGAAGGGGGTAAAATCTTCCGGGGCTGAAGTGGTTAAATACCCGGGGGCAGCTCAGCTGGGGAGGAGTTGATCGTGTGGAAGATGGAGATGGAGTGTTAGGCTGTTGGGGCCTTTGAGGGAGCTCCCCAGTCTGGTGGGGTGACCTTGGGCCTGGGCTCGGGTTCGGACGGGACCCTCTTACAACCCACAGAGATGTCCTGGCCAGGAGGCACAGGAGGAGCAAGAGAGGAAAGTAGTAGAACACTGTCGGGTAAGTCTCCAGGAGATCCACAGAGGCAGCCAAAAGGACTGCTGAGTGTTTACACCAGCAGGAGGACTGGGAGGCTCACCTGAAAGGACTGGGATGCAGCAGTCTGGGATAGGTGTAGAGCAGTGGTTCTCAACCCATCTAGTGACCTCTTGATAACATTTCCCAAGTTGTGGAGACCCCTAACAGTAAAATTATTTTCGTAGCGTGGGCTGTCAGCACCTGAGGCAAGACAAGTAATTTGCGCCCCTAACCCACAGACATTTAGCGCTCCCAGAGTCCCTTCCACTTGTACAGTATTAAAACTCCTTATGGTACATTTTAGGATGTACCACTCTTTGATCTCCTTTTTTTCCCCTTTTATCTCTCTCTATCCTAATTTCTTATTTTTTTCCCCATCCCTCTCTCTCTAGCCCTCGTTCTTCTTCTCTTATTCTTTCTCTCCCTTTTTCTTTGCTCCTCCCCTTTTTTGCTCTCCCGTCCATGTATTCTCTAATTTTACTCCTTCTCTTTCTCCTTGGTGGGGGGTGAGATGAGTGGCAATGCTGGGGGGAGTTCTGATCAGCCAGCTTAGGTGCTCTTGATCAAGGTCATCTGCTGAACTGAGAACTGTAGTGGGGACTTTTAGTGGCAACTATAATCACAGGTAGTGTTACTCACTGTGTCTCTGAGATAGGAATCAGGAGATAGGGTCTCCTCCAGCCCCTCCCACTTCACATTCCTTACCAGTCAGCTGACCTTTAGTCTGTGCCCCTCAGCCTTGCCGTAAACTGAATGGGCGGCTGTGAAAGGGCTGAGTGGGCGGCCGCGGGCTCCAGGAACAGCCCAGCTGGGCGGTCACAGGCTCCAGGGACAGCCCTGCAGGGTGGCCGCGAAAAGGCTGGGAGATCGGTGCAGGCTTCAAGAACAGCTTGGGATTCGGTGACCCCTGGCAATTCGTCATTCAACCGCCGAGGGGGTCCCAACCCCCAGATTGAGAACCACTGATGTAGAGCCAGTCTGGAGGATGGTGGTGACACCAGCAGTGGAAAGGGACAGCTGTAGCCAGGAGGGCTGGCAGTGCCTGAAGAGGTGGTGCTGGGAGCAGTATGCACAGGGATAGCTAGCTCTGGAACTTTTCTATTTTTGTTGCACCATGGGGGCCGCGTTCCCTACCTGTAAAGGATATTTGCTTTGGGCCTGGCTGAGCCAGTGTCAGGCCTACAGTGCTAGCGAGTCTGGAGAGTGCAAGAAAGAAAGTGATGTGCTGGAGAGAGGAGTAATACTCTGCAAGCAAGCCAGTGCAGGAGGAGAATGTATATACAGGGATGTATATAGTAAGTCCCAACTTTGACTGTTTGATTACCTGGGCATCTCATAAGTTCCTATCCCTATCCAAGTTTAATCCCCCTCAATAAAACATATAAAACAAGAGCAAGGAATGCTTTCATGTCCCTGAGCGAGTGAAAAGTGTGTGCCTGGCTGGAGCAGGGTGACAGATGGACCACAACACTCAGCAGCTCCTAAGGGGTTCCGCTACACATGAGATTTATCTCCCACTATTCTCTATGTTTTTTCTCCACTGTCAGCCCAGTGCATGTGCTGGCAGACTTGTATTTTGTAGGTTCTTCGACAGAGATGATCAAACTGCTTTATGGGGCGTACACACGGTCGGACTTTTCGGCTACAAAAGTCCGATGGACGCCGATGGACCAAATCCGGTGGACAATCCGATCGTGTGTGGGCTTCCCCGGACTTTCAGCGGACTTTTCCAGTCGCAAATCTGACGGACTTTAGATTTGGTACAGGCTTCAAATCTTTACATCGTAACTCCGCCGGACCCAGAAATCCACTCGTCTGTATGCTAGTCCGACGGACAAAAACCGACACTAGGACAGCTATTGGCTACTGGCTAGCAACTTCCTTATTTTAGTCCGGTGTACATCATCACGTACGAATCCACTGGACTTTGGTGTGATCGTGTGTAGGCAAGTCCGGTCGTTAGAAAGTCCGCCAAAAGTCAGTCGAAAGTCTGTCGAAAGTGTGTCGGACAGGCTGTCGGACTTTTGTAGCCAAAAAGTCCGACCGTGTGTACGCCCCATTAGAAATTCAAACAAATAAGGTGGAGTAGCCAAAAAGATTCTGTCCAGGTTTATCTCAAGATTCTGTTTCTCCTAAATATGTGTTTTGACAGTTTGCCGAGTTTACAGGTAACTTAACAGCTCAGCAGATCGGACACAGATGGCACTCGCAGAGGAGTTGTAATGTGCCTAGCAAGTGTTTGCTTCTACCAATCTACTCCCCTCTTAGAAAACAGCAACACCAGTTTGTTCGTTAGTGTCCACCCAATGTCTATCACTTCTGGGTGGACTTAGCCTTTAAAACTTGTTCTGTAATAGCAAGATAATCAGGAAAATGCATGTGTCTATCATAATAATTAAAATGAAACACAGCAATTTTTTTTTTTATCAGGTTAAAGCACAGCGGAGCCTCTGTGGAGGTGAGCAGAGCCTTGGTGGAGGTATAGGAAGATGCTGAGAGCAGCTATAAATTATGAATTCCATCTAGGCACCGGGTTTTGTATTCAAGTAAATATGCAGAAAAACAGTAGGCTGCGAACACTGGCGAGAGATTAAATCTTTCCCGACAGATGCTACTCATCACATATTCAACATATAATTTATCGTACAGCTCATAAATTGTGCTCTCGTTTTTAAAATTGTCACTTTCCAATACTTACACAGCAGGATGCTGACATTACACAGATCATTATGTGTGATTTCTCACAGTCCATTTATAGATTTCGGAGATAAACAAATAAAACATACAGGAGACAGGGAAAATTACAATATTTTGTGTACAATATGTGTAGTTGTCATATGTTACTGACACAGCGGATGCAAAATTTGGTTTATCGCGTCAGCTTTTACTGGCAGATCATTCCAATTTTCTAATCTATCTGTGAATATTTTTTATGATAATATGCATTTTTGTATATTGTAATTCTTTCATCTCCTGTGTTCAGGTTTGTTTTACATTTTCAATAAAGACAACATCGACTGTAGTCTAGGATGACAGGGCTGCCAGGAGCTGCACATAATTACCCACGCATCATGTTGCTGGATTTCAGTAACACGTTTTTTTGTATGATAAAAGCGTACACGCTGTTGTCATTACTATTTTGCAATATGAATTGTTTTTCATTATTGCTGTCCCTGAACTGTATGTGTATATGTGAGCATACTTGTTGGAATGGTCTACCACTTATGCCGCGTACACACGGTCAGACTTTTCAGCTACAAAAGTCCGACAGCCCGTCCGACAGACTTTCAACTGACTTTTGGCGGACTTTCAAAAGACTTTCTAACGACCGGACTTCCCTACACACGATCACACCAAAGTCCGACGGATTCGTACGTGATGACGTACACCGGACTAAAACAAGGAAGTTGATAGCCAGTAGCCAATAACTGTCCTAGCGTGGCTTTTTGTCCGGCGGACTAGCATACAGACGAGCGGATTTCTGGGTCCGGCGGAGTTACGACGTAAAGATTTGAAGCATGTTCCAAATCTAAAGTCCGTCAGATTTGTGACTGGAAAAGTCCGCTGAAGGTCCGGAGAAGCCCACTCACGATCAGATTGTCCGCCGGTCAAGTCCGGTCGAAAAGTCCGACCGTGTGTACGCAGCATTACAGTTCACCCATTCTGGGTCCATAATTCTAGAATTGTACTGCTAGCAGAGTAGGTAACACTTTGTTTTATTCCCACACTTTTGTTGGTTAACCACTTCAGCCCCAGAAGGTTTTACCCCTTTCATGACCAGGCCATTTTTTTGCCATACGGCACTGCGTTATTTTAACTGACTATTGTGCGGTCATGCAACATGTATCCAAATAAAATTGATGTCCTTTTTTTCCCCACAAATAGAGCTTTCTCTTGGTGATATTTAATCGCCTCTGTGGTTTTTATTTTTTGTGCTATAAACAAAAAAAGCTACAATTTTGAAAAAATAAAACAATATTTTTTACTCTCTGCTATAATACATATCCTATAAATCAATTTAGGCCAATATGTATTCTGCTACATATTTTTGGTAAAAAAAAAATCACAATAAGTGCATATTGATTGGTTTGCGCAAAAGTTATAGCGTTTACAAATGTTGGGATATTTTTATAGAATTTTTATTTATTTTTTATTTTCTAGTAATGGCGGTGACCAATGATTTTTAGCGGGACTACGACATTGCAACAAATCAGACAACTATCTGACACTTTTTTTGGGGACCAGTGACACTAGTACAGTGATCAGTGCTAAAAATATGCACTGTTAGGGTACTAATGACACTGGAAGGGAAGGAGTTAACACCAGGGGCGATCAAAGGTTTAAGTGTGTACCTAGGGCAGGCATAAGCAATTAGTGGACCTCCAGCTCTTGCAGAACCACAAGTCCCATGAGGCATAGCAAGACTCTGACAGCCACAAGCATGACACCCAGAGGCAGAGGCATGATGGGACTTGTAGTTTTGCAACAGCTGGAGGTCCGCTATTTGCATATCCCTGCCCTAGGGGGTGCTTACTAACTGTGTGGGGGATTGCTCTGACTGGGAGAACACAGAGATCCGTGTTCCTGCCGAGCAGGAACACAAGATCTCTATGTTCTTATGTTCTCCCCTATCAAAACAGCGATCTGCTTTGTTTACATAGGCAGATCGCTGTTCTGCCTCTCTGGGGAACAATTGCGGATGGCCAGCAGACATCGTGTCCACCAGACCCCCTGATTGGCTCCCCCTTTGGCCAATCAGCGTGCGCACCGCTGGAGGCTACTGCACTGAGTGACGTACAGATACGTTGTTTCTTTAAGCCAGGCTGCCTTGCCACAGTAAATGTGTGGAAGGCGGTCTGGAAGAGAAAAATATTCCCCTCTGTATGATCAATGTACATTGCAGGGATTGTAACAAACTTTGTAGCATATTCCTACCTGTTTCTGCTCTGAAGAAAAAGCTGTTGTTGTCTGCAGAGTAAATCTGAAGGGGGGACTTTTTTTATTGCAGTCTTCTAATTAAGAAATACAAGGTCGGAATCCTTTTATAAGCGAATAACCCTTTAGGAGCATCTCACCAAAAATAAAATCTTTGTTGCAGAGGATGCCTAAAATCTTGGTGTAGACCTCTGGGGAAAATAGGTGATACAATCACAGAAGCATGAAATTACATTTTTGGGGGTGTACGGAACGCCTCTAGGTTGCCATATTGCAGTGAAATTTTTTTTTTTATTTGAAAATTGTGTTTATTGGTTTTGCAATCTAAAGTACAAAACAGGGTAGCAAAAAATACCCGTCAGACTTCACACAAAACACAGTACTGGCGCAGCCAGTTATAACACTACAAAACAGTAGAAAAACCTGAAAATCCCCCTCCCACCCTCCCTCCTTCCCCCCAGTGCAATAACACCCAGGAGTAATGACCAGATATTGCATTGAATTTTACAGAAAATCCCAGTGCTGCAGACTGGAAAGGAAAGGTCATTTTAAATAACATTCAGGTACAATATGGCTTGTGTAGCAATTGTGTATGCTATTAATTTTTTTTTCAACAAAAAAAAATGTAAGCCCAAATAAACATTTAAAGTGTTACTAAACTCAGGACCCTGCATCCACTATATCTGGTCTCCCACAGTACACAGAACATGGAAATGCTGTTATTAAATATAAACTTTTAAATACCTTTTCTCATCAGCAGTATATAGCAGTCTTGTGACTTCTATCAGTGTCTGGTTAAAGCTTGTAGGAGGATTTCCATTCTCCCATGATTGTCCTATGAGGCTGCAGGATCTCTGACCCTCTGTCGGGACAGTGCTGATTGGCCCTGTGCTGATCACATGCACCCTCCCAAGAGAAAAAAAACCTCTCTAGCAATACACACCAAGCTGAGCATGTGCAGACTGACCCCAAGGCTCTGTACTATCAGAAGATGGATTGGGGACAGTAAAAGAAGGGGAGGATCAGAGAAGACAGGATCAAAAAGTATTTTTAAACAATGCGCAGGATTAACATCTTAGGTTCCACAGTGAGTATAACAAGCATGCTTTACTGCATATACAGACTGATTTTACTTTTGTAAGTTTAGTAACACTTAAAGGCCAACTAACCTGTAATATATTGCAGCTTCTTATTGTTGTCAGTGCCTTACCAACCTACTGCTAGGCCTACTGCTAGGCCAGGGCATTGTAACATGTGGGTGAGGTCATGATTAATTTTTGAGCTATTACCGATTTTCTGAAAAATCATTAATTGAAAAGTATATTTATAGGGGTTAGGCAGCAGAACAGAATGGAGGACTTGCATTCATTTTAATTTTTCATTCTAAGAACATTTTCAGCAACAAAAAAATACCTGTTGATCTTGCCAGACATGCAATCTCTGTTCTAGCTCTCCAGTCTAAGCATCGCAAGTGTGATCACAACTGATCCAGTTGTGGCAAAATAGCTATAATTTGCAGTCTCAGTAGAATTAGCAAACAATGACTCGATCCAAATGACATCTTGCAGATCGTACAAAGCTCTAATTCCAGACGTGTGCAGATTTTTACAGATGAACATCAAATGGGTGAAAAAAATTATAGTATGTCTAGCAATTACATGTGCTCTGGATAGGAATTAAAGACACACTGAAAAGATGGTGGAACTAACTATGCAGAGCATTTCCTAGCTACGGAGTGAGGAAGAGACACAATTATTTAAAGGCAAACAAACAATGCATATGTGTCATTGTCACTTCCTGTGAGATGAAAATAAAGCATTGTAAGAAAATGGGCGTTTTGATAAAACAAATAATAAAATTAACATTGATACATAATATCCATATTAATGTACAGTGAGAAAAATAATTATTTGATCCCCTGCAAATTTTGTAAGTTCGCATAGGCGAACATATGCGTGAAATCAAAAATAAGGATCCTGATAGACCCCTGTCCAGACACTTTGCCCAATTTCATAATTATAGATTGGAAGGAATGCTGGTTAAGGGCATTTTTATGCTAAAACTTCCCCCTAGAAGAGAGGATTTCAACCCAATACTACTACAGAAAGAGAAGTGGTGGATATATAGGTTGAAGTCCCTTCTGCCCCATGGTCTGAATACTGAACTTAATCTACAGGTCTTCTTGCAGGAGTGGACCAACTGCACTGTATTGAATGGTCTACGACCCTGCAAGTTCTCCTCTAGATTTTTACAACTATCTTATCCTTCTATTAATCATCTACAATCTGTGTCAGTTGTTCAAGCAATTATAAGCAATCATAGTGTGTAAAAAAAAAAACCCTAATCACCTCCGCATAGTAGTACAATGGCTGCCTACCAATGTCTCATTATCAGTGCAGACCACTCAGTGCAGCCCATCAGTGCAGCCCATCAGTGCCACCCATCAGTGCCACCTATCAGTGCAGCCTCATCAGCGCACATCAGTGAAGGAGAAAAAATACCTGTTTGCAGATAAAAATTAAATTTGGGTACAGTGTTACATGACCACGCAATTGTCATTCAAAGTGTGACAGCACTGAAAGCTGAAAATTAGCCTGGGCAGGAAGGGGCTAAAAGTGCCCGGTAGGCAAGTGGGGTCCAGCTTTTTCATTTAAAAAAAAATGACTTTACTAACGCTTTAGGCCTGGGTCACATCTATGCGGGTTTGCAACGCACGTTTGTGCAGGCATGGCAGCCCATTCATTTGAATGGGCTGCTGTGCCTGCATTTCCCGCAGAAAAACTCAGCAGCTTTTCCACTTTGCGATTCCCAGCAGTTCCCGCACCTGCGCTGCAGTTTTAGATGTGTGGGGGTGCCATTAAGAATGAATAGCAGCTTTGCATGTTTTTAAACAGCAGCACGTCAGAATTTGCATTTCTGTGCGCATTACCGGAACGCGCAGATGTGAACGGAGACTGATATGGTGGAAATTTGTCACAGCGGCATGCGGTGTTCCTCCATATTTCCATTTTTTATCGGTTACCACCATACAGAGACTTGTGCTGGGCTTCTGTTTAGAAGCAGGCAGACATGTGTAAAGTGACATGTGTAAAGTGACATGTGTATTTCCTGATTCGTATTTGATGGGGCGTCCTTTAAGCAGCCTAAACAACAATTCATCACACATCTGCTGAGGTTGCCAAGACGGCCAAAAGAACAGCACCAGCACCCATATTTTATGAGCATAGTTTACATTAAACAACTTCACCAAATGTTGTTTTCCATCAATAAGATATCTCACTGGTTGGGTGGGTCATAGGAAGCTGCTACTGATTCCCACCCTTAGTAATACAGGCATTGATGGGTCAGCAATAAAGTACACTAAAGTAAAATGTTCTGTAATTTTAACAGACCATTATCATGAAAATCAATATACATAAAATGTATGAAATGTGCTTAACTGCCTGGACAAGTTTCTTGAGGGAATATACTAATCCTCATTGAACAGCAATTGAAATATGTCATTTACATTTAAATTATTGTACCAGAGAATAAAAAGGGATTACTGTTGGAAGTCGAGGACATTTCATGTAAATTAGATGCCCATTATATAACAGTTTGAAACAGATATTCCCAGCACATTCTTCCAAAATTTCTAACATTTAAAGTGAACCTGTGCCTAGACTATGCACACAAGTATTTACATATTCTGAAAAAACAGTAAAAAGCACTTTCAAACAAGCCCTCATTCGCCTCTGAACCTATAGATATTGTGGAGAAATAAACCTTCAATTTTCAAAACAGAAATCTTAGTTTTTCCTATTGATTTCTATTGGCAGCCTGCCATACCCTCTAATATAAACAAATAGCAGATGTTTCTCACTTGTTTGAAACTGACTACAACTGATGCAGGCCCCTTTCACACGATTGGACTGATTGGATCCGCCTGTCCGTTTTTCAGGCGGATCCGATCGGGCCACCCATTGACTTTTATTGGGAGGCAGGTGTCAGCAGATATGTGTCCACTGACACCCGCCTGCCATCCGATCCGACAAGAACTGCTCAAAACAGAGGTATGGCGATACGTTCCCCATCCGTCCAGGGGATGGGATCGAATGAAAACGGAGCGGGGTTTTGACAGGTTCGTCTCTGCACAGTGAGCGGAGATGGACCTGTCATCCCACTGCTCAGCGGGGATCAACAGAGCGATCCCCGCTGAGCTAGTGGAGTCCATCAAAATGGACCCGCCCCATGTGAAAGGGGCCTAAAACTCAACTTTAGGCTGCATTCACACTTTAGCATTTTGAGAACTTGTGCAAAATCGCATGATTTTGCATGCGTGAACAAAACATGTGTTATGTTTTCATTGCCATTCACTGTTAAAAGCACCCTAAACACAGCAAAAAAAAAAAAAAAAAATAAGCTGCCTTATTTGTGTGGCATAAAAAGTGCCAAGAATGCGAATGTGTAAAGCAAGAAACGCTAAATGTGAATACAGGCTTAGAGTCCTTGTGATCTCAGAGGTTATTCAACATCTTGTTGCCACTTTAGGTCAGTCTTAATGTCTGGAGGCCGAATTCCTGATCATGTAATCACTTTGACTGGTTGTCACTGCGGTAACATGATTTAAAGCCCTCTCCACTGGCTCCAAATCTTAAACAGTGCCAGGAGCTTGGTAACAGTGCTAGGAGAGCACAATGAGCATGCTCTCAGCACAAAACAGTGGAGTCCAATGGATGCATATATCCTATATTGTCAAAAGTATCGGGACACCCACCTTCACACGCACATGAACTTTAATGGCATCCCAGTCTTAGTCCGTAGGGTTCAGTATTGAGTTGGCCCACCCTTTGCAGCTATAACAGCTTCTACTCTTCTGAGAAGGCTGTCCACAAGGTTTAGAAGTGTGTCTATGGGAATGTTTGAGCATTCTTCCATAAGTGCATTTGTGAGATCAGACACTGATGTGGACGGGAAGGCCTGGCTTGCAGTCTCCACTCTAATTCATCCCAAGTGGGGTTGAGGTCAGGACTCTGTGCAGGCCAGTCAAGTTCCTCCACCCCAAACTCACGTATCCATGTCTTTATGGACCTTGCTTTGTGCACTGGTCCAAATCATTTGGTGGGGGGGATTATGGTGTGGGGTTGTTTTTCAGGAGTTCGGCTTGGCCCCTTAGTTCCAGTGAAGGGAAATCTTAAGGCGTCAGCATACCAAGACATTTTGGACAATTTCATGCTACCAACTTTGTGGGAACAGTTTGGGGATGACCCCTTCCTGTTCCAACATGACTGCACACCAGTGCACAAAGCAAGGTCCATAAAGATATGGATGTGCAAGTTTGGGGTGGAGGAACTTGACTGACCTTAACCCGGGATCAGAACATCTTCTCGTTCAACGGCCTGACCTCACAAATGTGCTTCTAGAAGAATGGTCATAGACACACAATGTCCCATAGACACACTTCTAAACCTTGTGGACAGCCTTCCCAGAAGAGTTGAAGCTGTTATAGCTGCAGGGGAGGACAACTGAATATTGAACCCTATAGACTAAGACTGGGATGCCATTAAAGTTCATGTGCGTGTAAAGGCAGGTGTCCCAATACTTTTGACAATATAGTGTATGTGACATCCTGGTGTTAAGGCCCAACCAGCATGCTGTGACATACTGTATATGCATTATGCTGGCAGGAGGAGGTTAAAATGAATTGCTCCACAGTGCCTGTAGATATGGAGGTCAAGAATAGTGCTCTGCTACTTATTAACAATATGTAAATAATTGAATGTCCATAACTTTGCACCCTCAGATGGACCATGCTACTAGTGTAACACAGTGACAGGATGTCTTACACTCTCTGTGACTTTTATTCTGAGTCCCAATTTGTAGGTAAGCTTGGAGAGGCATGCATACCATATCATTCTTTTTTCATAGCTTTACATTCTCCAAGAGCCCCTTTCTAATAATGTATTGATTTCCTTGTTATTAAAGTGTCACAAAAAAAATAAGTGTAACAACAAGTAATAATACTTACCAGTCCCACGGCCAATGACTGATCTCTTGCAAAGTAGCACTGGCTGAAGAATCTAAATCATTCAACACTTCCAGTGTTCCCATTGTGCACTCCGGTTACACTATGTCAGTAAAGCTCTGCAGGGTCACAGTAGTGACACAGTGGCTGGCCGGTGCAACCACAGAGATCAATGGGTGAAGACATTAATATTCTATGTTGTGTGCTTTGGATTCTTCGGTCTATGTAACTCTGCAAGAGAGCGAAGAGCAGAATCACGAATGGTAAATATAACTCTTCTTTTACAGAGCGTTTATTTATTTATTTTTTTTGCTTTAAGGGAGAAATCTGTCATAAAATTATTGCTTATTATGTTAATTTCCCAAAGGTAAGATGTAAATTTTGATAAAAGCTTCCTACCTTCTATCTGTGAAATGTCAAAATGAAACCTGAATGAGTAACTCAGCAGAGAGTTGGTGTGCACACATTGAAATCCAGTTCCATTCTTAATTTCTTTTCTTCTGATTTTTTTTTTTTTTTGCATAATCTGTGTCTATTAACTTTGGACAGCATCAGACCAAACCCAGTACAGATCATTCAGACACATGGAGAACAATGGATAGGTAAGAAAAGATGTAGAGCAGTCCAGGTCCAGTTTACTGTCTTTCAGACTGTGTGGCCAATGGGAGTAAAAGGTGTCTTGGTGTCAGTGGGAGGAATAGCACCCCATCGTTGGTGTCAGTGGGAGGAATAGTGACCCATAGTTGGGCCCATCAACGGTGTCAGTGGGAGGATTAGTGGCCCATCATTGGTATCAGTGGGAGGAATAGTGGCCCATTGTTAGTGTCAGTGGGAGGAATGGTGGCCCATCTTTAATGTAAGTGGGAGGAGTGGTGGCCCATCCTTGGTGTCAATGGGAGGAATAGTGGCCCATAGTTGGTATCAATGGAAGCAAGTGTGTCCCACTGTTGGTGTCAGGGGGGAAATAGTGGCCCATAATTGATTACAACAAAAGCAATTGTGCCCCACTGTTGGTGTCAGAATGGGGAATAGTGCCCCTTTGATGGTGTTAGTGGGAGGAATAATGCCCCATTGTTGGTGTCAGTGGATGGAATAGAACCCCAAGGGCCGGATAAAAGCAAGCAAAGGGCGTCAGTTTGGAGACAGCTGATGAAAAGGCTAGAAAGGCAATGTGTATAAAAAGGTGCTTTACAAAGGTCCGTTATAAAGAGAAATTGTCATGAGAGATTAAAGCAGTGTTAAACTTAAAAGCAAACATTTATTGTATTGCAGTTTAGCAATTATTATATGTGGTGGCTGCATTCATTTTCTTTTCTAGGCTTTCTTTTTTTCCACCTAGTGATCCGGCCAGTAAGTATGTTTTTTTCAACAGAACAAGCTGTCCTGCAGAAGTAGCAGTTATGCAGCCTACACACGGTCGGACTTTTCGACCGGACTTGTCCGACGGACGCCGATGGACCAAATCCAGCGGACAATCTGATCGTGTGTGGGCTTCACCGGACCTTCAGCGGACTTTTTCGGTCGCAAATCTGACGGACTTTAGATTTGGAACATGCTTCAAATCTTTACGTCGTAACTCCGCCGGACCCAGAAATCCGCTCGTCTGTATGCTAGTCCGACGGACAAAAACTGACGCTAGGGCAGCTATTGGCTACTGGCTATCAACTTCCTTATTTTAGTCCGGTCGTACGTCATCACGTACAAATCTGTCGGACTTTGGTGTGATTGTGTGTAGGCAAGTCCGTTCGTTAAAAAGTCAGTCGGAAGTCCGTCAAAAGTCCGTTGAATGTCCGCTGGAAAGTCTGTCGGACCAGTCCGGTTGAAAATTCCGCCCGTGTGTACACGGCCTTAGAGTTTGGAGACAAACAGTTTACCACTGACACGGGTGCTTACATTGATCAGCTTTTATTTATGCAAGACCTTTATCCCAGAAGGTAATAAACTGTTGCTGTAACTACTTATAAAGTGTTAGCTGGAGTTTAGCTTCAATTTATTAGTGTTTCTAACTCCGCTAGTACATCTAAGGCCCCTTTCACATGGACGGACCGTTCAGGTCTGCCTGTCAGTTTTTTAGGCGGACCTGAACGGACGCTCCATGCAGGTCTATGGAGCGACGGATGTCAGCGGTGACCATGTCCACTGACATCCGATCCGCTAAAATCAGATGTATGGTGATACGTTTGCATCCGTCCTGGCGGATCGGATGAGATCTGATGAAAAGGACATGCTGTCCATATTCGTCGGATCCCTCCATAGGAATCAGCGGCGCTCTGACAGGCCCCTCCCCGCTCAGTGAGCAGAGATGGACCTGTCATCCGCCCGGTTTAGCTGAGATCAACAGAGAGATCTCCTGCTGAGCTGAGCGGATCTGCCTCATGAGTCCTAACACTCCCCTCCCCTCAGACTGACAATGCTGCTGTCCAAATCTGCCCCCCTGTGCTCCTTCATCCAGAGTGGAGGCACTCTAATACAGGAGGTGTGCTACTGGCCAGATCACCGAGTACAAACAGGAGGAAAAGGCCTATAAAAAAGAAAACTAATGCAGCCACCACTTCTAATGATTGGTAAGTTGCAACATATAACATTTTTGGTTTTGGGTTTAATATTACTTTAAGTATCATAATGACAAGATCAAATGTTATAGTCACCCAAGGCATGAGGTCGGGAGGCTAAAAGGTACAATTTGCTTACTCAGTGTCACTACACAATGAACCAACTACAAAAAGTACATTATTGCCTACAAAAATGCATTGACATGCGGGAAGAGAGAACCTGACTGGATGGCACAGGAAGACAGGGAATCATTCTTGTGTGTTATTGTAATGTAATGTGTTACTATCAGCAAAAGGAAGTATGGCTGACTGTGTGTTGCCCCTGGCCACCCTGCTGCCCTAGGCAGTGGCCTATGTTAGCTATGCAGAAATCCAGCCCTGGGCTTTACACAAGACTTGCCTTTTTTTTTCAAAGGAAAAAATTACTGTATTTATTGGCGTATAACACTCACTTTTTCACCATGAAAATCAGGTGCAAATAGTGGGTGCGTGTTATACGCCAATACTTCAATTTTAGCTGCCTCGGTGGGGACAGGAGGGGGGCAGGACAAGCACCATCAGATTACATACAGTGAGAATCTCCTGTTTACTTGGCGGCCTCTGTAATAGGAAGTCCCGTCTCCTGGGCCGCCATTGGACCACTGTTCTGTCTATCATAGGAGATTCTCACTGTATGTAATCTGTCGGCGCTCGTCCCGCCCCCCTCCCTGTCCCCTCTGGGCTGCAGATGGGCATCGATCAGGCTGCACTGGGGCAATGGTGAGGCTGCTGCATTGATGGCAATGGTGAGGCTGCATTGATGTGGACTGATGAGGCTGCATTGAGGGCACTTGTGAGGCTGCAGATGGGCATTGATCAGGCTGCATTGATGGCAATAGTGAGGCTGCAGATGGGCACTGACCCTTATTTTGCTTCAAAGTTCCTTATTTAAAATTTAAGTTTTTTTCCTGAAACTTCCCTCTTAAAATGAATGTGCGTGTTATACGCCTGTGCGTGTTATACGCCGATAAATACGGTAAATAAAATATTTTGATATGTTTAAAGTGGTTGTAAAGTATTTTTTTTTTTTTTTGTAAATAAAATAATAAACAGGTTTATACTTACCTGGCCCAATGGCCCGAAACCTCATCTTCTGAGGTCTCACACCAGCGCTCCTGGCCCCTCTTCTTTTGTGTCTGCCCCCATAGCAAGCCACTTGCTTTAGGGATGGACGTGCATGCTCAATCCCGAGCAGGGCTGTGTGCATCCATAGACATACATAGCACACTCAGCCCCGCCTCCTGCTTCCTCCTGTTTGGATTTGATTTACAGCAGCAGGAGCCAATGGCTCCCACTGATATCAGAAAAGCCTGTGAGACCAGGAAGAGGGGAGAGAAGACCTGAATTAATACAGGAATCAGGTAAGTGTTAGGGAGGGGGGGAATCACACAGTGGAAGTTTTTTTTTACCTTAAAGTGTTACTAAAACCATAACAGTAAAATCAATCTGTATATGCAGTAAAGCATGCTTGTTATACTAACTGTGGAACCTAACGTGCTAATCCTCTGCATTGTGTAAAAACTCTGTTTGATCCGGTCTATTCTGATCCTCCGCTTCTTGCATTGTCTCCAAAACAGGTCCGGAAAAGACAGAGTTACTGGAGTCAGGCTGCACATGCTCAGTTTGGTGTATTGATAGAGCTGTTTTTTTTTTCTTGGGAGAGTTCATGTGATCAGCACAGGGCCAATCAGCATTGTCCAGACAAAGGGTGAGGGGTCCTGCATCCTGATAGGATAGCCAGTGCAGTATGAAAACGGCTCATACAATCTTTAACCAGGCACTGATAGAAGTCACATGACTGCTCTATCTGCTGATGAGAAAAACTATTTAGTAGGTTATATTTTCTTAAACTATTGCATTTCCATGTTCTGTGTACTGTGGGAGACATCCCATTGGCACTCCATTGAAAAAGAAATCCTCAGCTGGAGTCTTCTTCAGAAACCAACATTATCTGAGCAACCCAATAGTTTCCCTTTCTGCCTAAGGCCTATGCACTTTAAACACTTAGCCCTGGGGCTCTGGTGTTTAGCTACAGGTGGAGGGCACAGGCCTTAGCTGCTGGCAGCCTGTCAAACTCTATGAGAAGCTGACAAGCACTGCGGCTGGATGGGGACACATAGCGATATGAACCTTTAGGGTAGAATTCGCCCAAGGATGAATGCCTGCTATGCAAACTTCTTGCATTTGAGGCATCCGTCCCTGAACGCATGTTGCCCTACATGTTTGTAACGCTTGGTGTCCTATCCAGCCCCTTCCAACTGTCATAGAGTTTGACAGGCTGCCGGTGGAAGGGTTGGCATCGCAGCCCTATGAACCAGGGCTAAATGCTCAGTGTGCATGGGGCCTTACTCTTCAGTTCCATGATGCCTAGTAATGGTAATGCCAATTGGGTCATTGGCACTCACTACAACTATTGACACCACTTTCAGCCTTGCTCATAATTGGTGTTCAGCAGGAAGAAGCCTGTACTGACTGTTAGATAAGTAATCATGGACCTAACCAGAGCCAGTCACATCCTCGTGTTCACTATGTCAGGATGGCTGCAGAAATGTGTACAACATCCAGTATAGTAGATGGGTGACTATAAAATACGTATTTCTTCCTCCATGCTTTTCACAGTCACTAGTACTTAAAAAAAAAAAAGATGTTTAGATTTTTTTCTATGATGTTATATCATTTTAGTTTTTAGCACTCAATACTATCATTTTATACTGTGCCTGGAGTTCCAATTTAAGTGAAGCTGGGACAAGGTTATCTAGATTCTGGAAAGGAACGAGACCTTGGATATTTTTTCCAAGAACTTAATGTTCCGGCCAGTACACTCACATGTTCATGTGGGCAGCAGATTTAACACAAGGATGCTTCAGCCACTGATTTTCTGGGCATCAGATAATATAGGTCTGTTGTGGGAGGAGAAAATCTATGTCACTTATGAGTTCATAATATTATAAATATCATTATGCACTAACATTTTAATCCGGTTATTAACAAGTTGACCTTTCTTCATATTGTCAAATTGAACATTTCTAGCAAATATTAAATATTTAAATAAGCAAATAATCATAATTAGATTTTTTTACCCATTTAGGAACTTCGTTTGTCATCGGTATTTATTAATATGCATATGCAGTTCTCAAAGGTTTCTAGGATGGACGAAATATTTTACACGTAGCAGGGAACTGGCTATCTTACCTGCGGTATCAGAAGATACTCTGCAACATAGTTGCAGTGAGACTGTTTCCCTCTAGTGCCAGCTAAGACTCTGTGCACCACATCCTGTCAGCAGAGTGATTACCACCAGGGAGCAAAGCATAAAGGAAATTGTAGTTCCAGGACTTAAGTTGCACAATCAGATGGAATTGTATGGAACTGCAAGAGCCAGCATGCTCTGGAGAAGAGGAACTAAAGACTCCATCTTGCTTTGCTGAGGGATTTTCAGACAGCACGAGGCGGAGGAAGAGATCAGACCTAAGGGAGAGATACTGCCTCCTAGGTGATTTCACCACGCGATTTAGGCCTACGCTGCCAGTCGGGATATCCAGCCTGAGAGAGGGGGATCCCAGGTGCACCTGCAGCGATGATGAAGCGTTCCAGTGTGAGGTGACCAGTTGGGTCACCAGGAGAGCCTGCTTGTTCCAGGACAATCGTTTGGGCCTTGACCGTAGGATTGGGTCACTGCACCACAGAAGAAGTTAAATGGACACTGTATACAGACATCATTGCTGTTATTCATCTTGCTGCCACAGGGCTAAAGGATCATCCATTCCCAGGGACACTGTATACAGACACCATTGTCCTTTCACCTTGCTGAGAAAGATCCTTCCTTTAGCCACAGGGCTAAAGGATCATCCATTCCCAGGGACACTGTATACAGACACCATTGTCCTTTCACCTTGCTAAGAAAGATCCTTCCTCCTTCCTTCCTTCCCCTTCCTCACTTGATAATCTGGGCCAGTTGTGGTGTTTGGCCCTGTTATTCAGGAGTTTAAGTTCACCAATGAAAGTGGCTAGCTGAAGACACAAAGTCTTATCTTTCTTCAAAAGGACTGAAGCTACTAGTGCCATACGGACCCGCACACACATATTCAGGTCTCTGTATATGCAGTGGGTGTATGGGACAGTTTATAAAGGAAGTTAAGCCATTACACGTTGATTTGAATAAAGTGTTTAAAGTTGGGCCTGTGGTGTCAGGGGACAGAAGAGAGAGTCCTGACACAAAGAGAGTCATTCCTCTGCTTTCTTCCTGCCTGGACTCATAGAGCTGACCTGAGTGAAGGTAACCAATCTGGTACGGGCCATATTGTGATTTATTGTTATTGAAGTGTTTATCTCTGATCTTGGGGTTATTCTCAGGTTTTGAATTTGAGCTATATTGCTCTTAATCTCAGTTATTGCCCTCCAATTGCATAACTTGAATATATATGGTTACTGTTTGTGACTCTTTTCCACAGAAATATTGCAGTAAAGACAAGTTCTGTGTTTTATCATAGCATGTGTGTTTCTCATTGGTTATTGCACTTACACTATTGCCTGGTGTTCCAGAGGGCTGAGACTGTTCTTAGGGTTGAGAGGCAGAGTACAGAAAGAAACATACTTAAGCTGCTCCTCTGTATGTATTTCACTTTATAAAGCACTTAACCCCTTCTTGCCCACATTCTGTATATTACATTCCATGCTTTCTATGCTGCTGTCCTTTTTGGGCTAGCTCACTGTTCAGTTTTACCAAAGGGCTCCTGCCACTTAGCTCTGCCTCCTGGTCACCCATGTACCCTCAGCTCCCAGGGGAAACCTCTGCTGTGGATTTTGCAGCATTTTAGATCTGGATGTTTTATCTTCAATATGTAGTTTTGATTTCCCTATGTAAGTTTCAAATGCACATACGAACCAACTGGGGCTGTCTCCTGATGAAGTGGGCGTTGTCCCGCAAAATGCATAGAGACTACAGCTCCTGCAAATGAATAATGACCTTTACATCCGGAATGTACATTGGTGAAACAGTGTGTTTTTTATTATCACTAAAACAATGTGAATGTTTATACAGTATGTTTTTTATGTAATTTGAAGAAATGTTTGCATTATTGATATATACATTTGTCGTACTATTCTACTTTAAGCACCACTCACAAAGTCCCTTGGGCAAATTGTCCTTTTGATTGTTCATGTATATTAACATTTCCCAGTATGGTACCCTATTCTTGGAATAAACGCCCTCTCTTTATGAGCCATCAGCTGACACATTATGCATCTAATGACACTGAATCTGGGCTGTCGCTGACAGCTCAGGTACCCATTAATAATTGTGAACCAAAGTGGTTTCCGATCATGCAATCACTTTGTGAATGATGACATATTGATCATAGCACTGACAAAATAAGCCTTCAGCCTGCAGATGCCACTGTAGCCTAAAGGTAGCAGGGATTACCTATCTAATACCGTAATTGCCAATTACGATTACAATGACAAAAAATATAATAAATCAATCTAAATATAAAATATAAGTTCTACTTTCATTTTGCCACTGGGGGATTCTTCCTTCAGTAATGATTTTTGCTTCCCCCTTCCTATCTGTCTGACCCTTAGCAATCTGCCTCTCCCCACCTCTTCCACTCAACAGTAACATTCCTCATGCCCTACCTACCTAGTAGGGAGCTGCACATTGCATGTAACTAGATGCCGCTGCACTACCTCAGCGAGCCACAGCTGCTACCAAGTCACTACCACCCTTCATACTCCTACTGACAGAACCCTCCTCTGCATCGCTATTATACTGGTTTTAATTCAAGTTGCCTTGCCTTGGGTTATTGTGCCCCCTCTGTGATTGACCCTGTGTGTGTGGGGAGAGTGGGGACTTGGTGTGGATCTTGAAGTGCCCTCCGTGCCTTCTAACCCTCTGGGATTGTGCCATCTCCTATCTACAAACTCTGGTCTTGTCTGGGTTGAAACTCTGGGAGCCTTGTTGTATAGTTATACTTTCATACTGTACTTCCTGAAGAAGCCAATTTGGCGAAACATGTAGAAGATATAAGTGTAGGGGGCGTGGCCTGACTCTGCATGGAGTAGGACGTGTGGACTCAGAGCTCCGTCCATTACTCCTGTAAAACTATTAATCCTGGACATACTTACTGGCTGACTGGCTGGACTACCTCTCTAGGACACCTGGGACAGCTGGACCTGACTCCTGGAGGAAAAAGACGCACGGCGGCCCGAACGGAGCGGTGATCTCCCGCTCGGCGGGTAGAAAACTAATCGAGACCGCGGCTTCGGTCTACAACCGGAGGCCGCGGCCATCTTGGTACACCTCAGTCTCGGCCCTGCCTGGATCCAGCCCCATAAAACAGGTACCTGGCTACTAGATAGCTCCCTGAAGGAGCTGGACTGTGCTCATTCCTCCTCCTCCTAGCCTGCTCACCCACCTGGGATCCAGAGAGACTGCCACTTACAAACGGCCTGGCTAGCGGCCTGGGCCTGCCTGTGTTGACCGGCGGCCATTTTGGCACACCTGCCCCCTTTGCCTGTGCTGTGTACATGGACTACGGCCCTGCTATCCCCCTGTAAAGGCGGTTTCTCCTGGGGACGTGGCCTGACAGTGGAATAGGACGCATTCCTGAGAAGATCTGAACATTAATCCTGATTTTACCCCATCCTATACCCGCAGACCCCTCTAAACAAGCTTAGTAGCTTCCCCTCTGTGACCGCTGAAGAATCCAGTCAAGATGTCTCCCACAAAGGCTCAGAAAGCAGCGACGGCGGCAAAACTAGCTCAGTACCGCCGGCATGAGGGAGAGGAGATGGAGGAAGATGGCGCCGCGGAGAAGCCTGAGGAGGAATGTCCGACGGGAGATACGGATCGGCTTCTCGAGGCAATCACATTCTGCAGAACTTCACTAACAGCCCAGATAGAGGAGGTAAAGGTAGACATATCTCTCATCCGGCAAGATTTACATAAACTCCGGGAAGACGCCATCCCGCCCCTGCAAGAGGGGACAGAACGTATACAGCGCCAAATCCAGCAACTGTTCTCCAAGCAGGACGAAATGGAAAACAGACTGAGGAGATGCAACCTGCGATTAATCGGCCTCCCTGAAGGCGCTGAGGGAAAGGACCCCACCACATTCCTCGAGCAGCTACTCATCACACACTATGGCAGAGAGGCATTCTCCCCAATGCTAGCTGTGGAAAGGGCTCACCGAATGCCTGCCAGACCGCCTCCGCAGGGAGCACCCCCACGCACCTTTATAGCCAAGCTCCTTAACTACAAGGATCGGGATGCGGCCCTGAGAATGGCGCGAGAAAAAGGCAACATTCAACTAGGGAACAGTAAAATCACCATATTCCCTGACTTCTCAACAGAAGTACAGCGCCGCAGACAGGGGTTCACAGAGGCCAAACGCAGGCTGAGATCAAAGCAAATTAAATATGCTATGTTATTTCCAGCCCGACTCCGAGTAGAGCAAGATGGCAGAGTTCACTTTTTTGAGGACCCCGAGGAAGTGATAACGTGGCTGGAACGCCAAGGGGCATCGGAGAGAGCAGACTGATTCCGCTGTAAGTACACCTTTTGCTACCACTCACCACAATCAACACAGCATACAACTCCTTACACTTATTGCAGACCTGATTAGAAATCAACAGATATGCGCTGTGCACTGAAGTGGACATATACAGATCAAACTGCTAGATTTAAATACTCTTCGCATCAGCCCATTTATTCGCTCAATGAGCCAGATGGAAGACCCGCCAAGGAACTGTGAGTTGTATCCTTACTACGAGAGTCAAGTTTAGCCTAACAGTCAACAAGCTGATTTTTCCCTTACCCACATTTTTTACTTTAATTTGTTTTCCCCTGACATCTTATGTGGCCCAATATATGTTTTTTGAGAAGACTGAGCCCCAGAGAAGGCACAGTCCTGCCCCTTCATTGCAAAGTGCAGCGAGACTTTACCCCACTCAACATCAGAGAATATGATAGTGGGATTGGGAGCCACTGCAATAAACACTTATATACTACTCCTCCAACACGGAGTGTAACCCGTCAGCACTCTCTAGTGCGGTGGCCCCAATTACTCACATGTTTATTGCTTTATCATGCAAAGTTTTGTATTACCTTGCTGGGGATTTTCAGCCGGTTTGGGGATGATGCCTGCAATAGTTGGGGAGGTTGCAAGGCGGGGTGGGGGGTGGTGGGGGGGACAGTTCAACCGTTGAACAGATTTGTATGTGTTATAACCAGATGGTACACCAACCAAAGTTGGACATTGTTGTTGCAGACATTAAACGTTAAGCTATACCTAGTAAAGTGTACACTAAATATACATTACAGACATCTGAGAAGGCTAACCAAAAAACTAGATGTATATATGATGGCTGAAATACGTTGCTGTATAGAAGGGAACACATGGGGACTCTAAAGTTTCTTACCTGGAATGTGCGGGGCTTGCGTGAGAAGATAAAACGCTCGGCGGCCCTCACGTTCCTTAAAAAACAACACGCTGACATCCTAGTCTTAGTGGAGACTCATGTGGAAGGGAGATTGCAAATGGCTCTTCGCCGACCTTGGGTCGGATGGGCATTTCATTCAACCTACACATCACACGCACGTGGAGTATCAGTTCTGGTGGCCAAATCAGTACAATTTGAACTTATAGAGGTTTCCACGGACCCACAGGGACGGTATGTCTTTTTATCTGTCAAGCTGTATGGGGAACCTTTTCTTATTTTGGCCTTCTATGTACCCCCCCCCCCCCCCATTCTCCATACCCATAATCTTAGAGGGCTTCACATTCATGACCAAACACCCCACAGTCCAGGCAGTCTGGCTGTGGGATTTTAACACCACACTAAACCCCTCGGTAGATAGACTTCAACCCTCGAATCCACATCCAATAACCAACAGAGAAACCAAATTTGCCAAGCTAATTTCCTCCTTTCACCTTGTGGATTCTTGGAGATACAAATACCCACACAAACAATCCTTCTCCTGTTTCTCTTCCTCCCACAACTCTATGTCTAGAATTGACATGATATTGTTATCACAAAGTCTCACACCTCGACTACTAGAGACGGCTTTTTCTCCCAGGCTGTTGTCTGACCATAGCCCATACTGGATTACACTAAGTGTGCCCACTGACAAACCAAAGCGGAACTGGCGATTAAACCCGTTCTGGCTCTCAGAAGATATAAGTGTACCTGGAACCCAGTACAATGTCACAATACCCACTGTTCAACTCCATATATATGTATTTGTAATATGTACTGTATGTGTTTATGGATTTTAACTTTTTTTATGAATAAACTGTTTTAAATGTGGTGCTGTCACATACATACCTCCAACAACAGAGCTATATATAATTTATAGATTTCTATACAAATGTTGCACTGTATGCAACATTACAATTTGGGGGAGGGGGGGGCAGGGAGAGGGGGGTCAGGGAGAGAGAGAGGGGAGCAGGGTCTGGTCAGTGAAAGTCACTCACTTGGAATGGTCCCCGGGGGCTCACTGGCTCATTCAGCAGTTTTATCAATGTGACTGTTGGTTGCTTCTTTTTAATCTTCATGCTCACCTTCCTTTCACAGACGGAGCACACAGGAGGGGCTAGACTTTGGGAGAAGTGTGAATCTGCTCAGACATGCTGGAGGTTGATTGGACGTAGCACACAGGAGGGGCGGGACTAGGGAGAAGTGTGAAGCTGCTCGGGCAGACATGCTGGAGGTGGATTGGACGGAGCACACAGGAGGGGCGGGACTATAGAGAAGTGTTAAACTGCTCGGGGCAGACATGCTGGAGGTGGATTGGACAGAGCACACAGGAGGGGCGGGACTATAGAGAAGTGTTAAACTGCTCGGGGCAGACATGCTGGAGGTGGATTGGACAGAGCACACAAGAGGGGCGGGACTCTAGAGAAGTGTGAAACTGCTCGGGGCAGACATGCTGGAGGTGGATTGGATAGAGCACACAGGAGGGACGGGACTCGGGAGAAGTGTGTAGCTCTTGTCACTTTTGGCAGATGCTTCCCCACCTCCTCCCTCGCAGGGGCCGTGGCTGTGCCCTAAGTGGCAGTGCGTCCTAGGTGACTATCTAGTTCGTCTAGTGGTAGCGCCGGCCCTGAGCCTGTTCGGAAATGAGAGCACAGTAGTAAAGAATAAAAAAAAAACTATTATTATATATTTTCATACATGAGCACCTCCCACATTTCCTAGAGGATTGAATAGACATTTTGAAGATATAATTTTCAACAGACCTGCAAAAAGCACTGTTTGGGGCATGTCAAGTGAACATCTCACAGGACAAGTCCTAACTAACTTCTGTAGCTGTATGTACTGTAGAAGTTCATCCCTAAAGTTCACAGCAAAAGCACCAAAGTCTTTCCAGTTGTTCTCTCAGCAGCTCAGCTCACCTTGACCCTTCCCAAAGCATCTGCTCTATGTTTACATTAGAAATTGGAAGCCTGGAAGGCTATTGCATACTGCTAGGAGGAGTTGTACTAGCTTAGGTGTGCTAGCTAGCATAAAAGTCAGTACTTCTGCTGTTAAGTTTGTGAATGAATTTCTCCACAGTGCCTGCAGCTACACATATCAGTGAAGTATTGTTTTTTAAAGCTCATATGCCACTTGTTAATAATATGTAAATAGTTGAATGTCCATAGTCTGACCACGGGTTCACTTTCAAGGATGATGGGGCATCCCAAGGTTAGCTTGCTCCAAATGTATTTATTGCTGTTTATTTTTTGCTATATATAGGAGCTTAAAGCTAGGGACCGCACTTGGCAGACGGGCCTTGATGTAACAGTGTGACATTACACAGTTAAAATGAAGGCTTTTGTTGCATATATTTGTAAATACAAATGTATGCAACAAAAACATTTGTTTTAAACTAAACTTTTAAGCTATTTTAGAGCCCTTGCACACTGGGGCGGTTTGCAGGCGCTATTGCGCTAATAATAGCGCCTGCAAACCGCCCCGAAAGTGCCGCTGCTTTCATTCCAGTGTGAAAGCCCCGAGGGCTTGCACACTGGAGCGATGCGCTGGCAGGACGGTAAAAAAAGTCCTGCCAGCAGCATCTTCGGAGCGGTGAAGGAGCGGTGTGTATACCGCTCCTTTACCGCTCCTGCCCATTGAAATCAATGGGACGGCGCGGCTATACTGCCGGCAAAGCGCCTCTGCAGAGGCGATTTGCGGTGGTATTTAACCCTTTCTCGGCCACTAGCGGGGGGTAAAACCGCCCCGCTAGCGGCCGCATACCGACGGTAAAACGCCGCTAATAATAGCAGCGTTTTACCACCAACGCCGCCCCCTGCCCCAGTGTGCAAGGGCTCTAATACTTTTTTTGTAAGTAAATTGAGTGCTGGGGAATTTTTGTATACTTCCCATAGTACAGACACATAAAACTTGTGTTTTTGGACACGTGCAGATTTGTTTAAACATACTTGTGCCCTGGAAGAGATTAAGAATTTAAATATAATCAAATAGTTGTATAGCTCTTTGGCACAACACTTTTAAATGAATTTTCTACTTCAATATATCAGTAAATGTTCAACACGAGAAATTTGCAAGATGCAATTATCACCTACACACAAGTAAGTATTAAATATAAAACTTCAAAAAAATATGTGTATCTCATTTGCCAAAAAGATGTGGTGTTTATCCAGTTAGGTGAGTGTGGTACTCAACAGAATGAATGTGGCCCCTTATAACAACTGCCTACGGAATTTGGTACTCAGCTTCATCTGCTTAAAATGAAAATCTGTGCAGGCTTAAAATGCTTCTAGCTGTGAAATACAAGAGCTCATTAACACATTCTGCAACCACCTTACCTTATTTTTTAACAGATAGAAGTGATCTGTTGTAAATACGTATCTATCTATAAGTATATAGTATCTATCCTTGACCTAAAACTATAATTATGTAAGCATGAAGTATACATTGGGGGTTATTTGCGAAAGGTAAATCCACTTTGCACTACAAGTGCAAACTGCACTTGAAATTGCACTGAAAGTGCACTTGGAAGTGCAGTCGCTGTAAATCTGAGGGGTAGATCTGAAATGAGGGGAAGCTCTGCTGATTTTATCATCCAATCATGTGCAAGCTAAAATGCTGTTTTTTATTTTCCTTGCAGCGACTGCATTTCCAAGTGCACTTTCAGTGCAATTTCAAGTGCACTTTGCACTTGTAGTGCAAAGTGGATTTGCCTTTTGTAAATAACCCCCATTAAGTAGCGACGCATAGATGCAAATTATTGTATGGACAATGTTGCATATTATTCCTATTATTATGCCCGCAGAACAGCAAGATGAAAGATGTATGCGCAACTTCAACTATATGTAATCTCATTCGCTATAATATCCTATAAGCTTTCACATGTTAATATATTTTCAAAAGTAATTTTTTTTTTAGTCTGCAGCTTTCATAAATCTAAAGACCTGGTGATCCTGCCATGAAGGTCTTTGTTCAGGCATTTTCTGATTCAGGGTGACAATACTCTGTCCTCCTAGTTGTACTACCGTGTTGTTACTTTGTTCCATGCATGTGAGACTAAAAGGATCAATGTAAGATTTAAACAAGTATTTATATTAATTTTATTATATATTTATTATATACAAACATGTACTGACATGCTCTCTGCAGTGGTTTTGCACAGAGCAGCCCCAGTCCTCCTCTTTTCGTGTCCCCGGTTGGCACTCCTGGCTCCTCCTTTTCAGCCAGTGTCCCCAATACCAAGCAGCTTGCTTTGGGGGGCACTGGCGCATGCTCGTTTCAGAGCCCCACTCTATGCGTTCACTGAACCACGGCGCAGCCCCGTGGATGTGTTTTTATGTTTTATTTGGAGAACTTTGATAGGAGAAGGGAATCAGAAGGATACTCCAAATTAACTATGCACAAGTGAGGACAACTCTCTATGTAGACCTGTGTAACAGATTATCTGCAGACCCATACAGCGCCTGTATGGAATAAACAAGTCCCTTTGTAGAAGTGGAGTTTGTATCTTCAAGACACTAAGGCCACTTTCACACAGAACTCCGCCTCCTGCTAGCGGTAAATGGGCAGAGCTTTACCGGTGCTGTGCAGGCGGTAACAGGGCGCTTTTAACCCCAAAGAAGGGGTTAACAATGGGTTAAAATAGCCCGCAAAGTGCCGCTGCCGAATTGGTTTCAATGGGCAGGACGTTTTGGGAGCGGTGTGTACACTGCTCCCGCACCACCCCAAAGATGCTGCTTGCAGGACTTTTTTTCCGATCATGCAAGCGCACCACCAGTGTGAAAGCACTCGGGCTCCCTTTCACACTGGGGTGGTTTGAGAGGCCCTTTTCAGGTGCTTTACAGACGCTATTTTTTAGCGCTAAAACACCTGAAAAGCATCTCAGTGTTAAAGTGACCTAACCAGTGTCTCCTTTAGCTCACACACACAGTATGTTGACTTCCAGGACCAAGAGGGGGATTTCAGCAACACACACAGTCTCAGGGATCCCTTTTAAGGGGACGGTACTCATCAAATGTCCAGGGACAGCTGGTAGCCTCCTTCTAACTTTCAAGCGACACTCTATACCAGTGATATCAGATCAGATCCATAGACATCCTCCCTCAGTCAGCTTGCAAAGGAACCATGGGTTTTAGCTTTAAGGTTTCAAGCCCTCAGTTCGACCATTTGAGGTCGCATGGCAGCCTGTGCTGGGGATTGACAGCAGCCTCCTCCCCGTTTGGACCTCTCTCAGAGGAAGACTGGACCATGTGCCCATGTGCTCTTCAGATTTAAATACAGGTACCAAGCATTTCTTTGGGCACATCCCCTTCTAATTGGCCAGGGCTGTATATACACCTATGCTCTCACCTGCTAAGTTTCCACCCACTGCCCAATATGTCTCATTACTATTGGACGAGCACCTACCTAGGAGGGCACTACACATAGAATGCATAAAGGTAAAAATCTTTGAGCCTTTAAAACCACTTTACTGTTAAAAATGGCAACTGTCTATGATACACAGGGCTTTAGTAAATTAATGCAATTCAGTTAGGGTGCTTCTAATTTAACTATAGCACTTTTCTCCCTGGAGAGATCAAAGTGCTTGGGAAGTGAGGAAGTCTCCTTTGTGGCATTGGATTGTTTCAAATAACCTACCAGCATGTAGGAAAGATGATTCGCACAATGGTTGCTGCTTTTAAAGAATCTTCATTCTATTGAAAAGCCATAGTGTACTAATGCAGATAAAATCAGTTGACGCATTTCAACCTATAAGGCCTTATGCCGTGTACACACGAGCGGATTTTCCGTCAGAAAAACTTGGAGGGTTTTTCCGACGGAATTCCGCTCAAGCTTGCCTTGCATACACACGGTCACACAAAAGTTCTCTGAACTTTTGACCGCCAAGAACGCGATGACGTACAACACTACGACGAGCCGAGAAAATGAAGTTCACTGCTTCCGAGCATGCGTTGAATTGTTTCTGAGCATGCGTAGGAATTTTGCGCGTCGGAATTTGTACAGACGATCGCATTTTTCGGATAGGAATTTTTTCCGACCGAAAAATTGAGAACATGCTCTCAATCTTTTGTTGGTGGGAATTCCGCCAGCAAAAGTCCGATGGAGCATACACACGGTCGCATTTTCCGACCAAAAACTCTCATCGGTCTTTGGCATTCCCTAAAGTGACGTGTTGCACTAGAAATATTTCTAGCATTCAGATTATTTGTGTCACAATAATGTTCTCCTATGCGGGTTCTTATAGGACGTTTGGTACAATTTACATCAGGGGTAGGCAACCAGTAGCCCTCCTGCTGTTGTGGAACTACATTTCCCATGAGGCATTGCAAGGCTGGCAGTTACAATTATTCCCAGAGGCATGATAGGACTTGTAGTTCTGCAACAGCTGGAGGGCCCCAGGTTGCCTACCCTTGATCTATATATTGTAGGCTGCATGAAATACAGGTGATCAGATAAATTACATAGTTTGTGCCACAGTTAATATATGGCTGTATAGTGAATTCTTCATCTGTAGCTGTGGCAATAAACGTTTTACCCAATACACTCAAGTGACAGTACCTACAGGTTTTTGTGTTACAAGGATAACTCCCAGGGTAGGAGAGCCAGGTGGACTGGCATTGTTTAGATTAAAAAAGACTAGGTGATAGTGCAATCCCTAGTGTGGGTGCACGTTGGCTAGAAAAACGGCAACCTGCTTGCAATATCCCATTTTAATTATTATTATTATTATTATTATTATTACAGTTTGCGCAGCTCTTTACAACATGAGGGCAGACAGTACACTTACAATACAAATCAATACAGGAGGGATCAGAGGGCCCTGCTCACAAGAGCTTACAATCTAGAAGGAAGGGTCAAGTGGAAACAAAAGGTAATAACTGAGGGGTGAGCTGATGGAGAAAATAAAAATACAGTTGTTAGGTGTGGGTAGGGTAGGCTTCTCTGAAGAGAAGGGTTTTCAGGGATCGTCTAAAAGCTAATAGAGTAGGAGATAAGTGGACAGATTGGGGTAGGGCATTTCATAGGATTGGCGAGACTCCTGGAGGCGAGCATGGGAGGAGGTGATGAGGGAGTTAGAAAGCAGAAGGTCTTGAGAGGAACGAAGAAAACGAGTAGGTTGGTATTTAGAGACTAGGCTAGTGATGTAGCTGGGGGCTAAATTGTGAATGGATTTGTACGTAGTTGTTAGTATTTTGAATTTAATTCTTTGGCTGAGTGGTAGCCAGTGGAGGGATTGACAGAGAGGGGTAGCAAAGACAGAGCGATTGGTAAGGTGGATGAGTCTGGCAGCAGCATTCATAATGGATTGAAGAGGTGATAGACTATGTAGAGGTAAGCCAATGAGAAGGGAGTTGCAGTAGTCGAGGCGAGAGATGACCAGCAAGTGAATTAAGAGCTTTGTTGTGTCATTGGTTAGAAAAGGGCGTATTTTGGAGATGTTGCGGAGGTTGAGGCAGCAGGATTTGGACAGTGATTGGATGTGGTGCTTAAAGGAGAGTTCAGAGTCCAGGACTAAACCTAAAACCTTGGCATATGGAGATGGGCTTATAGTTGTGCCATCGATTTTGACAGAGAGATCAGGGGAAGGGGAAAGAGGAAAAATTATAAGTTCGGTTTTGGATAGATTGAGTTTGAGGAAGTGGTGTGACATTCACACTGATATATCTGATAGTAAATTAGTGATACGTGAGGAGACAGAGGGAGTGAGCTGAGGGGTAGAGAAATAGATTTGGGTGTCGTCAGCGTAGAGGTGGTATTGGAAGCCATGGGAGGCTATCAGCTGACCCAGGGAGGAGGTGTAGATTGAAAATAGGAGATCTCTTAATCCCTTTATCTGTATACAGTATTGGCAGATTCTTTTTTATTATTCTAACTATTTGGTGATATTCTTGGGAAAATGTAGTTACAAACGTAATGGGTTTGCCCATTCCTCTATTTATTTATTCTTAGGATTTATTCTTAGTATTATTTTCTCTCTTGGATTTAGACATGTCTGATAGTAATTCCTCTCTGTCCAGTGGCGGCTGGTGAAGTTTTAGGATGGGGGGGTGCCAGACCCCGCCCTTCCTTTTTGACCCCTCCCGCTTTGCATAAGCCCCACCCCTTATAGAATCCACCCACTCCGTCCCCTGTATTCCACTTGCTTCCACCCATAGTGTCAGGAGTATACAGCTCAGCATCACGGGACAGAGTATATAGCTCAGCATCACATGACAGAGTAAATAGCTCAGCATCACAGATCATGATATATAGTGCAGCCTCACAGATTATGGTAGATAGCACAGCCTCACAGATCGGCGCAAACAAACTGAAAAATTACACTATAAAGGACTCCAAATAGGCATTTATCAGGTGATTATGTGTCATTACTGTCTGCATTCTGCACACTGTAAATAGCATATGTCTGCATTCTGTACACTGTAAATAACACATGTCTGCATTCTGCACCCTGTAAATAGCACATGTCTGCATTCTGCACATTGTAAATCGCACATGTCTGCATTCTGCACACTGTACATAGCACATGTCTGCATTCTGCACACTGTACATAGCACATGTCTGCATTCTGCACATTGTAAATAGCACATGTTTGCATTCTGCACCCTGTAAATCGCACATGTCTGCATTCTGCACATTGTAAATCACCCATGTCTGCATTCTGCACCCTGTAAATCACACATGTCTGCATTCTGCACATTGTAAATCACACGTGTCTGCATTCTGCACATTGTAAATAGCACATGTCTGCATTCTGCACACTGTACATAGCACATGTCTGCATTCTACACCCTGTAAATAGCACATGTCTGCATTCTGCACATTGTAAATTGCACATGTCTGCATTCTGCACATTGTAACTAGCATATGTCTGCATTCAGAGTGTCCACCATCAGAGTATCCCCCATCAGTGTCCCCCACTGCATCAGAGTGTCTCCCATCAGTGTCCCCCATCAGAGTGTCCCCCATCAGTGTCCCCCTTGAATCAGAGTGTCCCCCATCAGTCTCCTGCATCAGTGTCCCCCTTGCATCAGAGTGTCCCCCATCAGTGTCCCCCATCAGAGTCCTCCTTGCATCATAGTGTCCCCCCTCCCCTCCCCCTTCCACGTGTACTCGCAGCAAATGGCGTCACAGCTCTTCAGAATGAAGGCAGCTCATTCCTCTCTTCACTCCAGTCATGTGATAAACTACAAGTGATAAGGGGAGAGAGGAAGGACAGTCTGCCGGCTGTCTAGCTCCCCCTGCAAGCTGGAGGGAGCAGAAAGCCTAATCCTCTCTCCAGCAAGTGTCTGCAAACCGGAAATGGCGTCTTCTTAACCCGGAGAACAAATCACTCAGTCTGTTGAGCAGTTTTGTTAAGGCCTCTTTCACACTGGGGCGGGGGCGGCGTCGGCGGTAAAGTGCCGCTATTGTAAGCGTCACTTTACCGTCGGTATTCGTCCGCTAGCGGGGGGTTTTACCTCCCGCTAGTGGCAGAGAAAGGGTTAAAAACCACCGCAAAGCGCCTCTGCAGCCGCGCTGCCCATTGATTGCAATGGGCAGGAGCGGTGAGGGAGCGGTTTATACTCCGCTCCTTCACCGCTCCGAAGATGCTACTAGCAGGACTTTTTTTCCCGTCCTGCTAGCGCACCGCTCCAGTGTGAAAGCCCCCAGGGCTTTCACACTGGAGAGACAGCAGCGGCTGTTTCAGGTCAGTTTGCAGGCGCTATTATTAGCGCAATAGCACCTGCAAACCACCCCAGTGTGAAAGGGCCCTAAGCTCGGATAAATTCCCCGTAAGGCCGGGTTCACACTGGTACAACACGGCTGTTGTACGACTGTCATCCTACTTTGTCCTGCGACATCGTTCTTACATAGGTCCTATTTCGGTCCTACTTGCATCCGACTTGAATGAACAAGATAAGATTTTGCTACAACTTTGAAGTCTGACTTGTTCTTTGACCAATCAAAACAATCCCAGTGTGAGATAATTTCCTTTTACTGCTGCTGTAATCACCATGTCCGATGTCACAAGTCTGATGGTTAGGACAAGGATCCTACTTTGATCCAACTTCAGTGATATTCAATGGGCTGAAGTAGGACCAAAGTTGGACCAAAGTCGGACCAAAGTAGTGCAGGAACCTTTTTTAGGCCAGGTTCACACTGGTATGACAGTCGTACCACTTTGGATCCAACTTTGCTCAGCAACTTGAAGTCTGTCATGCGTCCGACTTCAATGAACAGGGATCTGACTTTGATCCCTGACAATACCAGGCACTGTGTCTGGTATGAATCTTTAGGAGAAACTCCACGCCAAATGTAAAAGAAAAAAACGGCATGGGTTCCCCCTCCAAAAGCATACTAGGCCCTTCGGTCTGGTATGGATTTTAAGGGGAACCCCCTACGCCGAAAAGATGGCGTGGGAGTCTCCCCCAAAATCCATACCAAACCCTTATCCGAGCACACAGCCTGGCAGGTCAGGAAATGGGGTGGGGACGAACGAGCGCCCCCTCCTGAACTGTACCAGGCTACATGCCCTCAACATAGGGGGGTGGGTGCTTTAGAGCAGGGAAGGCCCTGGAGAAGACCCAGCAGAGGCAGAAGACAGAAGACAGAGGGACAAGAACCAGAGAGGGCTAGAAGACATCAGCGGAGAGTGAAGAAGACCTGGAGAGGGGAGAAGAACGGGCAGAGGCAGAAGTCATCAGTGGAGGAGGCAGAAGAGCCAGAGAGGGGAGAAGAGATCGGAAGAGACAACAGAGCCGCCTTAATAAATTACTTTAAAAACATGTGTAATGTGTTTTATTTTAGACATTTTTTTAGGTGAATGGGTAGGGGTACAACGTACCCCATACTCATTCACATAGGGTGGGGGGATGGAATCTGGGGGCCCCCTTGTTAAAGGGGGCTTCCAGATTCTGATAAGCCTGCTGCCCGCAGACCCCGACAACCAACGGCCAAGGTTGTCGGTAAGAGGCCCTCGTCCTCATCAACATGAGGACAAGGTGCTTTGGGGTGGGGGGCGCAGGGCCCCCCTGCCCCAAATCACCCACCCCCATGTTGAGGGCATGCGGTCTCATACGGTTCAGTAAGGGGGGGGCGCTCGCTGGTCCCCACCCCCTTTCCTGACCTGCCGGGCTGTGTGCTCGGATAAGGGTCTGGTATAGATTTTGGGGTGGACCCCAACATTGTTTTTTGGCTTGGGGGTTCCCCTGAAAATCCATACCAGACCGAAGGGCCTGGTATGCTCTTGGAGGGGGAACCCATGCCGTTTTTCTTTTAAATTTGGCGTGAAGTTCCCCTTCAGGATCCTAAGAGCACAAGCCGCATGCCAAAGTCGGGTCAGTTAAGACGGCGATCCGACTTTGATCAAATTCGGACCAAAGTAGTGCAAGGAGCATTTTCAAAGTCGGACTAACTTGTGTCGGACCAGTTAAGATGGCTCCCATAGGGAAACATTGATTTTCGTTTGTCGATACAAATGCGAACCCGGCCTAAGGGATGGCATTGATGGTGTGGGATGGATGACAGCTGGCTGCAAAAAGTGTAGTATTACCAGAGCATGATTTTCTATAGGTACATGTTGAAACATCACCCATAGTCGGATCACCCTTTAGGGTGATGTCTAAAAAGTTGATACTAAAGGCATCATACTTGATTGAAAAATGTAAATTTAACTGATTGTCATTAAGGTATTTAAAAAATCATGCAGTCCTATAGTGTCACCATCCCACACCATCAGGAGGTCATTGATATAACGACCATACCATTTAATCTGCCTGACAAATAGGTTCCTCTCACCAACCCATATAGAGATTCGCCATGGATGGTGAGAATCTGGCACCCATTGATGCCCCACAGCACTGGACATAATAAATGGCATCAAATAAAAAAAAATTATACGTCAATAAAAACTCAATGCTTAACAAAATAAACACCTGTAGCTCCTGAGAATAGGAGCTATAGCATTGAAGATAATATTGAATGGCTTGTATTCCAGCGCTGTGGGGATCGATGAATAAAGTGCCCTTACGTCCAATGTAGCCCATACATAGGTAGATGCCCATTTAATGGATGTAATATGGGATAAGACTGTGCTTGTATCCGTAATATAGCCAGGCAGTCTATGTACCAAAGGCTGTAGGTGCCGGTCTATCCATTCTCCCAAATGCTCCGATAGGGAGCCATCAATGTATTGTATGGATAGTAGCACTGATTTCTCTGTTTGCAACCTACCAGCATGTCTTTGGAGTGCAGGAGGAAACCCACACAAGCAAAGGAAGAGCATGCAAACTCCATACAGGTAATGTCCTGGCCAGAATTTGAACCGAGGACTGCAAGGCAGAAGTGTGAACCACTAAGCCAATGTATTACCCTTATCTTTGTATCTAATTTAACAAAAAATTTTTTAGGGACGCATGCAAATAAAAGAGCAAAAAAATCATAATCAGATTTCATATATAATATATGACTTGTTAATATTCCCACTTGTTCATACTGAGAAAGCTGGAGAAGAATATTCAGGTATGATCAGGTGAGGAAAAAAAATTGATGGATCAAATAAATTAGAGTGCCTTCTGGTTTATTGTTTTATTTTTATGAGACTCAATGTATCACAAATATTGCACAGCTAAAGTGTGAAACTCAACATTTTCTAGTTGCCTAGTGTTGTCAAGAGCCCAGCACAGTTATTAAAGCTAATAATTCTTGAGGTGGCTGCTCAAAGGGAGTTGTGTTTGTCTTTCGTGTATTTTTAATATGACAGGTTCTCTTTAAAGCACAGAACAGATGTCCCACAGCTAATGTCCTGACTGTCATATTTGACTAAAGACCAAACTCTGCAGCCAAGCTACACCATAAAGTAAAACACTACCTAGAGACTGCTATCTCTAACCTTTCCATATTAAAATGCTAGTTGTCTGACAGTTGTAAAGATACAACTGTTTAAACACTTGTTGGGAATAAAAATTCCTGTCATGTGTTCTGACTTAATTGGCTGGATACTTGTTCCAGATCAGTGACTCCAGAGACTGCTAACCATCTAGCATTTTTATAAGAAAGGTCAGCAAAGAAAGCAGGAAAGCCTCCATGTTTAACTCAGTGCAGATTTTCTTTCATTCTTTATTGGGAAGGATGAAAAATTGAATGCAGAGTTTGAGTACGGCCCTAATCCAGAAGCTCAAGGTCAAGGATGGCACAGGAATTCCAGCCAATGGATCATGGCACTATATCTGGTCTCCCACAGTACACAGAACATGGAAAAGCAATTATTTTAGTAAATATAAACTGCTAAATATCTTTTCTCATCGGCAGTATATAGCAGTCTTGTGACTTCTAGGAGTGTCTGGTTAAAGCTTGTAGGATGGAATTTCATTCTGCACTGACTGTCCTAACAGGATGCAGGACCCCTGATCCTCTATCTGGACAGTGCTGATTGGCTCTGTGCTGATCACATGCATACTCCCAAAAAAAAAAAAAAAACTCTCTAGCAATACAAACCAAACTGAGCATGTGCAGCCTGTCCCTTAGACTCTGTATTATCAGGAAATATATTGGGGACAGTGGAAGGAGGAGAGAATCAGAGGAGACAGGATAAAATAGCCTTTTTACACACTGTAGAGAATTAACCCTTTAGATTCCACAGTGAGAATAACAAGCATGCTTTACTGCATATACAGACTGATTTGACTGCTGTGGGTTTAGTAACACTTTAAGTAAGGAATTGAAATGTAGCACTTAGGCTTCCAAAAATGCCATTTTTATCACTGGGTAAAATTAGCTTTCAAAGTCTAACTCCTGGAAAAAAAATATATTTTATTAGCTTCAGTTTGGGAATGTTTAGAACCAATCAGATAGTACTGCTACCTGTGCCCCCATTGGGTAGACTTCCCATTAACTTGTGTCCTGATGCCTACACAGAAAGTTAGGGGACTCTCCATAACAGGGATACAGGCAACAACAACAACATCCTAACAAAAGTTTTATTTTTTCCGCCTGCTCTGAAAGGGGTGTGATGTTTTCACAGCAACTTGGCAGGTTGGGGACCTTTTTTTGGGTCCTGGGAATAGTTTGCAATTACAAAATCGGGGAGTGAGGGGGGCATCATGTAGAATGGTGCTTTTTCTTGGTCTAATGTAAACAAGCCCTAGCTGTAAAAACTGGGGAGAAAACTATGGGCGACATTAAAGTTCTGCATGTTTCAGCCAACACGTTAGTGCTGTGATGTGCAGCATGAAAGCATATGCCGAGTGATTTTCTAAATTTTAAAAGCAACAGCTGGGAAATAAAATCTTGTTTTCTGACCAACAAAGCACAAGGCTGACCTCCACATAGAAGTAAAAACTCAGAATTTCTAATTTTGAGACAGTATTACAGGGATTTCCGAACACGGAAATGAAAAACTGCATACGCACGGGTCAATTTACTAAAACTGGAGAGTGCAAAATCTGGGCAGCTGTGCATGGTAGCCAATCAACTCCTAATTTCAATTTATTAAATTAAGCTTTGCCAAAAACCATGGAAGCTGATTGGTTTCTATGCAGAGCTGCACCAGATTTTGCACTCTCCAGTTTTAGTAAAGCAACACTACAGTATTGGCTTTGTACACTTTAAAACTCCAGCTGCACCTCTTTCTATGCGTCTTTCATACTTCATGCCATCCTGGTTGTATAATAGTATGTATAATATTAATCTGTTATTTCCCCTCCGTACCTCCAAAGTTCTCTGCAGTTCAATAGGTACTGATTAGCTTTGGGGCTGATGACCAGAATCAACGAGCCTCTTCCTGGCCAGCCAGCCCTTCAAAGACACTAACAAGCACTAAGTTAAGTTAATTTAAAATGATTATGTGATTATGTTATGTGGGAAGGCCCTCATTCATTCAGGTCATAGACTACTTGCTACTTGTTAGTAATACTGAACTAGATATATTTCAGGGAAGGCAAAATATAGGCAGATTAAACTTCAGATTTACTATTTGCAGTCAAAGTCAAATTTTAACTGGTGTACCTCACTATTGGTCACTAAGGACCCCATAAAAGGACCAATAGTAAGATGTAGGAGGCATGTATTAAAGTGTAAGTAAACCCCCCTATCGTTTTCAGCCAAGGAAGCTGCTGTCTTTGCCTCTGTTTAATTTACAACTGCCATGATGCTGCACATGTGATCAGTTATGACACCAGCCATTGGATGGTTTGACAGCTTAGTTGAGAGTACAACCAATGGAAGTGTTACTATTCTGGAATATGCAGGAAATGAAACTGGTTTATGGATGGGTTTACTTCCGCTTTAAACTATGTTTTGTCGTTCAGAATGCCTCCAAGTTGCCATACTGCATTGAATTGTTAGAACATTATTAGAAAATAACAGTGACTTCAGACTGAAATGGAAAGGTCATTTTTACCAACAGTAAATTACATAATGGCTTGTGTTTTAATTTGATATGCTATATTAATTTTACATAAGTAGAGTTCTCCTTTAAAGGCTGCGCAGTGTAGCACATACAGAGAACATTCTCACAGCAGTTACCAAATTACTTCAAAGCTTAAAATCACTTCAAAGACTAAATCAAGGCTATGCAAATAATCTGAAAATGCAAGGCAGACTTTGAGAAGTTGCTTTGCAATACTTTTTGGAGCTTCTGCCTGTACATAGTGCTGGAAGCTATGCACCCACTGCTGTCACTGAGAGTAATTCCAGATCACACAAGGCTTTGCAGGCAGTGGCTTTTGGCTCTGGGCTGAGGGGAGCAGCTTTGGGTTGGCTTCAGAAGTCTTCTGACACTCCCAGAAGTGTCAGATGTGAAAGAAAAATGAAATCAGGATTATTGTGAAAAAAGGTACTGACTAAAAGACCAACTGGGCTGTGAGTAAGTGTTTACTGCAATTTTTTACATAGATTATGCATTTGGCCTGAAATCTGAGCCATGGTGGCAGGATTGCTTTAACCCAACCGTTAGATATTACCCTTAAATACTTTCCTGTCCCCTCAACATAAGCCTGAAAAATAATTCTTGACACCTAAACAGCACTTAACCTTCCCCTTAAATTACTAAATTAATAGTGGCTATAGTTATAACAATAAGAATGATCTAATAATCTTTTTAACTGCCACCCACGTAAAGCATATATGTGGCAACAAAGAAAATGGGCTTTAACGCCAACACATCGCTCATAAGTGTTAATGGTCGATCACGTTCAAAGACAACTCTCAGTTCCTATTAATGATTGGGAATTGGTGTGCAAACCCTATTAAAGAGAAACTAGGGCTGGATGGGGAGGGGTTAAAGCTGAGCTCCAGGGAACTGATAAAAATATCCTTGCAGTGAGGCTCACTGAGTACCACAAGGGTTAAATGATTGTGTTTGCCTAGGATACCAGTAAATAACACATCTACTTCTACCTTGCTCCCACAGACTCCTCTTTCCATGCGACTTGTCCCCACAGCCTCTTCTCTTAAGCTCTCTGGTGCAAGTCAAATATGTCATGTCATCACGTACAATGCAGGACCATCAGTTCTGCATTGAAAGTGAAGAAACCAAAGACACACCCACAAGCTGGGGCTTAAGAGAGAGGAGGTGAGCAAGGTATAAGAAAGGTAAAAGAGCATTTAATCTTTGCAGTGCAGGGAAGCGCCACTTGAGAAGTAGTTTTTTCATATTCTTGGATTTCAGCTTTAAAGTGGACGTAAACCCCATTCATGAAATTTGACCAAGTGGTGGAACAGGAAGAAAAATTTCTAACGCGGTGTTCACTTTCTAAACAGTGTAGAAAACTGAAGACTACAGCTATACAAATAAAACGTATGTAGGGAGATTTGTTTCATCCCTGTGTATCACCTGAGGCTGTTCACTACACTGGGTATATGTGAGGGTTTACATCCACTTTAATGAAAGAATCCTATAAAACAGAAATTAATTATACTGAGCTTGGTGGAAGATCTGATCAACAAATAGCCATTTATTATCTGACTATCTGAAAATCCAATCAAATTCCAACCAAATGGATCTTTTTCTGTGCTGTGACATGCAGTTCTTTTGTTTGAGAGATTATATTAACTATATGATAGATCGCTCGCTTATTGCTTTATGTATGGTCAGCATAAAAATGAATTAATAAAGATAGCTCCTTAAAGTGAACGTGTGCCCAGCTAATGCACACAAAATTATTTACATATTCTAAACAAGTAGCAAAATCACAAGCCCTCATTTATCTCCCTGGCTATCAGAATTGGGGAGACATTCATTTTTAAAGTTCACAACAGAGGAACTGACATTTAGCTTTTTTCTTTGGGAGCAAATCTTGGCAGATTGTCATCCTTCTAATGTAAACAACCAAATGTTTCCAAGCTGTTGGAAACTGACTGAAGCTGGACTTTATTGTCTTTGCTGTGATCTTTGAGGATCTTTGAGAATTAACTATTCCATAATGCAAGCTAGAGGGGTGAGTGTGGGTTTGTTTAAAAATCTCTACTGTTTGTTAAAAATAAGCAAATACTTGTCCACAGTTGCACTTTACCTGACCGACCTGGGGTGGCTGTGGGTGCACTTTTTGCCGCCCCCCCCCCCCTCCCCCACCACAAATAATTACCACCAGCCACCACTGCGTTCAACCAATATCATATGTGAGTACATAAAATGTTTTTTTCCCACAATATATGTACCTTATATTATAAAACAAAATTATCGAAGCTTGGGATCAGGAACCTGGAGACCAACTATCCACAGGAAGTGAGAGGAAATCCCTCAAAAGTAAACAAATCCCTGGTTGTCATCAGGGTCACCAGAACTAGTGTCCCCATTGGAAGATTTTACCTTTATTACTGTTCTGGTCACAATACAAAAATTGGGATTGTCTTTCACTTTCACTCTTGGTGATATTAATAAACAGGACAAATAAGAGAGGGTAAATTTCCCTAACAGGTGCACAGAAAGCAATACAATCCTGCCAGGTGTTCTCATCCCTCTCCCTCATGAAAAACTAAAAAAAATACTATAATAATATTTATATAATAATAATAATTTGTACTTTAGTCTCCCTTCAAAAGTCTACATAACCCTTAAAGTAAATACTGTATGTAGTCCAGTTGGGGAAATTCAGTTGTTTCATTTTTCGTGACCTTTGTAACTGTAGGCACCGTGGAGCAATTAATCATTAAGATTCAAAGCAGAAGCACTACTTCAAGTCCTCCTCACAGCAGAAGCAGACCTTTGTATTGATCCTTATAGCAGAATACATTTGTTCAGCAGCTCAGCTCCCTTCTGTCCCCCCTCTGAACAGTGACTAAGCAAAAAACAGAACATGAGCTCTCAGTGTGGAGAGCTGCAGAACTAAAACAGTGTTTCTCCTGTGATTTTTTGGGATAAATTGCTTCACTGTGCTTGCAGCTGCAGAGGTCAGTGTAAGATTGTTTTGAAGCTCATTTATTGCTTGTTAAGAATATGTATATATGTATACATATGAATGTCTATAGGTTGGCCACAGGTCAGAGCCCCATTCCTTAAGCCCATGGAAACATTTTCATAGGCTGCTTCTGTCCTGATTTTTAAACACCTTCCTGCTGTTTTTTTTTTTAAATTGACCATTTTTATTGATTTTCCAAGAAGATAAAGAATTGACAACACGAGATACAAGGAAATACAGTTTTGTAGCAACAAAAGTACTTCTGGCACAAAATCAGCAAACAGTTGATTGATGAAACAGATAAACAACCTTCTAGTTTAACAACCGTCAATTGACAGCATCATCGGATTATTATTCAGATAGTACAGCATTTATACCTTGTATGATGGAACAAAAAATAAATGGACAAGAGAGAAGAGTGAAATAAAGAACGTAAAAAGGGAAGAAGAGTAGTAGAAAGAGAAGAAGAGAGAAGAATAGCGGTCCGCCTCCAGAGCCCGGTGTCTCTTGAGAGAGAAAAGGGAACCAGTCAGATGCAACAAAGGGTAAGGAGCATTAAGTTATGGGGTTTTCGAAGAGGACCCATAGTTCCCATATGCGATTATGCTTCTCAAGAGTATCGTTCAGAGAGGCTATCAGATACTCCATCCTCTTGACATCTCTGATCCTGGAGAGCAACTCGGACAACGAAGGTGGTTCTCTCTGTTTCCATTTTAAGGCCACCAAACAGCAGCAGTTAGTACATGTGACAAAAGTTTTTTGGACATTTTAGAGAGAGAGAGATCGGTGGGAGACCCAACAAAAAGGTCTTCGGATCAAAGGGCACTTCAGCATCAAAGATGGACTGGAGAAGGGAATGTACCATTTGCCAATAGGGAATGATCAAAGGGCAGGTCCAATAGATATGAAATAGCATCCCCCTATCTTTACAGCATCGCCAACAGCGAGAGTCAGCCGATGGATATATGGAGTGGAGCAGATCCGGGGTCTGATACCAATGAAACAGAATCTTATATTGATTCTCTTTATAGAGCGTGCAAACAGAGCTCCTAGAGGCCTGAGACCATATGAGCTGCCACGCATGTGGAGGCAAGTCCACACCTAGGGCCCGCTCCCATTTGTCCATATATGCATGACGAGGTCCATTTGGAGATAAATCCAAGGTTAAAAGGTGATAGGTTCGCAAGATCATACCTTTAATTGACGAGCCCTCTAAGCACAGTTTTTCAAATTCAGATACAGGGGAAAATTGAAGATTCGGTACCAAAGATTGAGAATAATGTCATATTTGCAGGTAACTAAAAAAAGCTTGTTTGGGAATATCATAGTCGTTTTGTAGATCCTGGAAAGATCTCAGCGATCGGGTTCTAGGGTCTATCAACTGGCCATAGCGGGATAAGGCCTTCTCCATCCAAAAGTGTGACATCTGTGAGGTCAAGCTGTCTGGGATATTAGGAGTAAATAGAAAGGACGTAACCGGTGAAGAAGGGATGGTAAGCGGATATGTCGATTTGGCTTGTCGCCACAACAGGCGTAGAAGGGATATTGGCCCTAATAAATGTAAGCCATCAGTAGGCACATCAGAGCTCCATAACATGGAGTTCGGATGGATAGGGGCTAACCACAACTTCTCAGTTTGTGTCCAGCGATTGAAAGCATGTAGGGTGCACCAAGAGGCTACAGGGTGTAGCTGGGTAGCAAGGTAATATTTGGCTATATTAGGAAATGCTAAGCCGCCCTGACTGCGGGAAGCGTATAAAACCGATTTAGCAATCCGGTGCCTCTTATAGTTCCAGAAAAAGTTTATCAGGTCGCCCTGGAGCCTCTTGAGGTGTGGAGATGGTATAGGTATAGGAAGCGTCTCAAAGAGATATAAGAGCTGGGGTAAAAGTGTCATCTTCAGGGTTGCTAGGCGACCAAAAAGAGACAGCTTCAGGGACTTCCATTTGGCTAATGAGGCCCTAATAGAGGTGTATAATTGGGGGAAGTTGGCCTTATAAAGGGTATCGTATGTGGGAGTGAAGTGGATCCCAAGGTATTTTAAGGAGGAGGTCTTCCGGGAATAGTTAAATGATTGCGAAAGAACCGCTAATGTCTGATGAGGTATATTAAGGGGGAGGGCTTCTGTTTTAGAGTTATTAATTTTATACCCTGAGAGGGCACTATATTGATCCCGCTCTGAGTGTAGGTTCGGAAGAGAAACATGAGGTTGTGTCAAGGTGAGGAGGACATCGTCAGCGTATAAGGAAATCTTAAAGTCTCTGGTACGGACTGGGATGCCGTGAATGGGGTTCTCCCTTATATGGGCTGCAAGGGGTTCAATACATAAGGCATATAGGAGAGGAGAAAGTGGGCAGCCCTGTCGGGTTCCATTTGATACTGGGAAGGTGGGGGATGAGGCGAATTGAGTGCGGACCAATGCCGAGGGGGATGAGTATAAGTGGGAAATGGCTCTGAGAAAAGGGCCTTCAATTCCGGCTCTGTGGAGAGTTGCAAACAGGAAGGGCCAGCTCAGCCTATCAAAAGCTTTTTCCTTGAGCAAAAGAGCCTCTAACTTGGTCCTGTTGGCAACCTCCACAAGGTCAATGACCCTTCGAGTATTGTCCCCTGCTTGGCGAAAAGGGATAAATCCCACCTGATCCTTATGTATCAGCGATGGCATAAAATTGTTTAGCCTATTTGCTAATAGTTTCGTAAAAATTTTCAAATCTGTGTTGAGGAGTGCTATAGGTCTGTAATTAGATGGCAGAGTGTGGTCTTTTCCCAGTTTGGGGATCAACGTAAGATAGGAAGTTTGCATATCCCTCGAGACAGGCGTATCAGACAGAAATGAATTAAACAGGGTTGTCATATGGGGAAGTACGTGCGATAAAAAGGTTTTGTAATAATGGTACGGTAGTCCATCGGGTCCTGGGGCTTTATTATTCGGCAATGCTTTAATCGTATCAGTGACTTCCTCCTCTGTACTGGATGCGTTTAGGGTCGTTAAAGCAGAAGGGGAGAGCTGAGGTAAATCACAGTCCGCTAAGTAGGAATGAATCTTAGGGATAGGTCAGGCGATAGGTCAGGCGGGGGAGGGTTATGGGGGACAGTCGGATCATTATATAACGTCGAGTAGTAGTCATGGAAGATCTGGGCAATTTTGGTGGGGTGGGATTGAAGACTGCCTCTCTCATCCTTAAGATGAGAAGTTGAGGCGGTCGCCACTCGTTCTCGCAGTTGTCTCGCTAGTAGTGTATGTGGTTTATTAGCCTTGTCGTAGTAGGTCTGTCTTAGTCGTAATAGTGCCTTTTCGATCTTACCTAAATCTACATCCCTTAATCCCGCCCTGACGCTTACAAGTTCTCTAAGGATGTGTAGGGACAGGGAAGAAAGCAATCACGTTTCCAAAAGCCTGAGTTTATCCAATAGAGCCCGACGAGTTGTGTTAGCGTTTCTTTTAAGAGCAGTGGAGAGTGAGATGCACTGGCCTCTAAAGACTGCTTTATGGCCCTCCCACAGGGAGGAAGTGGAAACCTCAGAAGAGTGGTTTTCTGCAAAATATAGCTTCAAGGTTTGTTCCAGCTCCGCCCTGGAAGGGTCATGTTTGAGCAGAAAGTCATTCAAGCGCCAATGACAGGTGCAAAAGGTTCCCGGGGAGAGTGCAAGAGAAAGTTTGATCGGGGCATGGTCCGACCATGAGATAGCCTGAATGTCTGAACCTGTACAAGCTCTCAGGGTCGGAGCATTTACGAAAAAGTAGTCCAGGCGTGAATGGGATTTATGCGGGTGGGAGTAGAAGAGTAAATTGTTTGGCTGACAGATAAGCAGTGTGCCAAGAATCAAACAAGGCATACTTCCTAGTTAGTTGGCGGAAGAGAGTGGATCTTCTATCAAGGGCCTTGGGAGTCTGCCCCTGCCCTAGGGAGTGTCTATCCAGGCATGAAGAATAGGTCAAATTGAAGTCACCTCCGATGAGCAGATATTGATGGGGGGCTGCAAATAATCGTTTATACACTTTAGATAAGAAGGAGTTTTGGTTAGTGTTCGGGGCATAGATGTTACATAAAGTGAGATTGACGCCCTTCCATATACTTCGTAAAATAAGATAGTGCCCTAAAGGGTCACAAAATATGGATTGTAACTGGAAGGGTGAACCTTGTTTGAAAAAGAATTGCCACCCCAGCTCGTTTACGTGGGTTAGAGGCTAGGTATATTTGAGGGTAATGTTTGGATGCAAATGGCATGTTATCAGTTTTAGTGAGATGTGTCTCCTGAATAAAAATTATGTCAGCCTTGGACCGCTTGAATACTCGTAGTGCTAAGCTACGTTTGGTGTTGGAGTTGAGGCCTTTCACATTTAAAGATAGTATATCAATCATGGTGGATGGGTAGGGAGGGGAGGCAGTAGCTTACCCAACCAGTTGAACGGAGCTTGATATTTAGGAAATTGAGCAGTTGACCACAGAGGGGTTATATATCGAAGATTCCTGATTCTATGAATGAAGTCCGGGCTCCAAAGGCAGGAAACATCCATGGGACAGTAGGAAAAGAAAGAGAGAAGAGAAGAAGTTCCAGTAGTAGAAAAAAAGAGGAGAGAGGTAGGTGAAAAAAAAAACAAAATTTAGTACAAAATTAAGTAGTAACCATACACCATTCGAAGATCTCCTGAGGGAGGATAGGATAGACACAGGATGGGTGTGACCCTCTCCCAGGCCTGCCTGCGTTCAATTAGAATTGCAGCACAGCGAAGTAGAACAGAAAAAATAAAACCTGCATTTAGCAACTGGTAGCTGATATATCATTTAACCAAAGCTATGACCTCAAATTGAGGAAACCGGTACGATAATTTGCTCAGGAAACAACCATAGTTGAGAGATCTCACATCAGAGTAGAATCATGTCATCCATCCTGGTGTTCCATACAGGAACCCAGGAGGGGCGAGGGTGTCCTCCTAGGTATAATACATTACTCTGGTATAGGATGGGAAGGGGGAAAATAGGGAATGGAAAAGGGGGGGGGAGGGAGGGAAGGAAGGAAAAGGGTAGGATAGGAAGGGAAGATAGATAGGGGGGGGGGAGGGGACCTTCTGAAGTTTAAAAGAGTTAAGTATTATCAATTAGGTGTAATCTTAACAGGCTATATATCAAAACCATAAACCTGATTGCTCGATAGATATAACCCAGCCATTACTTAGGTAAGGAGATTAACAGGGTAAGTCTTTGAGCTCTAAAAAGGTAGTCGGGGAGAGAGACCCAAATAATTGCGCATCAGTGTAGTTAGGTGTCTCAAAGAAGCGGAGAGTTATTTCTGGTAAGAGGTCGAGGGAGGTCCGGCAGGATGCGGCCTTGGGCGTTTTCTCCCATTTACTTGGATCCAAGGTTCCGGGCGAAGTGGAGGGGCTGGGAGAGGGTCCCAACCAGGGATAGGCGGAACCAGGATATCCAGTTCTTTGCAAAATAAATGGAGGTCTTCAGGATAACGTAGGGTGTTGGACCTCCCATCTTTCTTAGCTGTGAGACTGAAAGGAAAGTCATGTTAGCAAAAGTCATGTTCCTTCAGGGGGGTGAGGAGCAGTTGCAGGGAGCGTCAGTGCTGGAGGGTGATCGAGGACAAGTCCGGGAAAAGCTGTATGGAGGCGCGATCAAAATCAATGGTATGCATATTGCGCACTTTCCTCATTATGTCCTCTTTCAGGGCATAGTTATGAACTCTGCAAATTACATCGCGTGGACTAGGTCCCAATCCCCGAGGGCGGAGTGCGCAATGGGCACGGTCCATTTTAAATCTTTGGTTTTCCGGGCGACCCAGTATGTTATTGAAAATAGCTTGCAGCGTCACTTGCAAATCCTCCTCCTGAGTAGCCTCTGGGACGCCACGAACCCTGATGTTGTTGCGCCTACCTCTGTTGTCGAGGTCTTCAAGGTGGCGTTGAAAGTCTCTAAGAGCCAAGGCTTGAGAGGTCAGGCGATCATGTATTTGCGAGATTTCAAGCTTTGTGTCACATGTGTCTTCCTCTAAGGACGTGACTTTGGTAGATAGTTGGTGTAAATCAGTACGAAGCATATTGATTTCAGATCTGCAGGTATCTCGCACTTATAAGCATAAGCATAAGGATAAGCAAGCGAAAGTCCTGTTTTGTAGGCATACAACGGACCTAATCCCTCCATGAGGTGCACGCCTCAGGTTCAGGTTCAGAGTCAGTTGTGGCGTGGGCATAAAAGTCCTGCATTTTGGCAGAGTGGGCAGTTGATGAAGGGTAACCTCTCTGGGGTGTGCATGAGGGAGCAGTGGATGTAATCTTCACTGCATTGTTCGCTCCATGCAGGTGACCAGCAAGTGAATGAGCCCCCTGAGGTTCTGCAAGCTGTGGGGTTGGGGAAGGCACTGAGGCCTGGTAGGAATCCCTGTGTTGTGGAGATAGAGAAGGGATTCTGTCTCTGGAAGCCTGGGGTCTCTGTGGGAGGGAGCGGGGGTCCCAGTCAAGGGCTGAGGGTTCCCAGGAGGGAGACGTCTGGCCGGTCAGTGCCGATGGCGGGGGCTCATCTGCGACAGGCTTCCCAGCATATGTTCCCCAGAGGGAGCAGGGGGACTGATCAGGCTGGTGGCTGGAGGAGCTGGGGGGCGATCAAGCAGCAGATCCCCCTCAGAAGCATACCTGTCAGTCCTATGCCCTGAAGAGATCCGCGGTGGAGGAGAGGAGAGGGCCGCTGCATATGTTGCTGGAGCCAGCTTCGGCGCCATCTTGGCCTTGTGCTGTCCCGCCGGAGCTCCGTGCCCAAAATACTCTGTTATGAGAGGTGGGGGAGCCGAAGAGGACCTTGTAGCATGTCCCCTGAGGTCTGCTTATTTAGCCTTGCGAGGTTTGCCCATGTTGCTGGAGCTGTTGTGCTGTTTTTAGCGGTGTGCAGGCAGGCCTGGCCGGGAGCTTCAGGGAAACACGTCCGATCCGGAAGCCATCCAAGCCACGCCCCCCAACGCTGTTTTTTAAAAGAAATTTCTTCTACTTATACTGATGAAATGAAATCCTTTTGTAGCGCTCACCCCAGGAAGGGCCGCTGAGAACATGCCAAGACCTCCCTTGGTAGTACAGAGGCTGCCAGTCACAACCACTTTTCTATGCACACTAACAATGCAGGTTTAATCTAGGGCATGTTATTTTGTGAATTGTATTGCAGAAACTTGAACAGGAGGGGATTTAGGGGTTCAGGATACTCCAAACGATAGAAAAAATAACAGGAGGACAGCTTCTCACTAATCTTCTGTAGGCAGCCTTTCCTGGAGGTAACAGGGTATGACCATTATATCTAGGACTCTATAAGAGCAGCCACAGTCTATATACTGTAGCATCTTCTGGCACTTAGTTTCCTTCTAGCACTTGCACACCCACCAATACACAGCAAGAACTGTACTCACGATATCCCAGGAGCTGTCTGCCACCCAGCATCCCCAGGTAGTTCCTCAGTGAGAGGGACAAAAGGTTCTTCTCTCTCAGTCTAGCACCTGCTGAAGCCCAGACTGAAATTTCTTGTCTCACTAGCTATCTCCCAGTGGCAGCAGTCCCCAGGAGAACTGCATTCCTTCCTGGAGAGGTAAGAACACTCTGCACACTGGACATCTGAATCTCCCTGACCTATATTCTAGAAGCTTCCACCAGAAGCAGGCGAGAGAAATCAAATGCCCTGTTAGAAACCCTGACTAGACAAAAACAATAGAAAACTGATCCACTGACTGCAGTGAAGCCAAAAACTAGATTTAGCCTAGCAGCCTAGCAGCCTAGCACCTGAACAAGAGTAGGGTGCAACACTTTTACTTTCCCATCCAACAGTGGTCTGTGAGTGTAGAAAAAGGGAACAACACTTCACACATATGTGATGTGTTGCCATCCCTATTGGATGTCAGTTCTCAACATTGACACGACTATTAACCCAACACTTCCCTTAACCTTGCCACATAAACAATTTAAAGGGTAACTCCACTTTCATCGGAACAAAAATTAGCAATACAATTAGCGTATACAATTGTGACACAAGTCATATTGCAGCTGCTCTGCATTGATGTGAATGGGCACCATTGGAAACAATGTTATTTCCATTGTCATGCATTTATGGGTGACCCAAGTCACATCTGAAATCGCATCAGTATGAACCAGGCCTTATGCATAGCCATCCTAATCTTGTGTACAGATTACATTTTGGTTATTTAAGGTAGAGGTTGACTTTGTATTTTACACTAAGCAATACAAGCACTTGGGAATTTGAATATTCTATAAATAGGCAGATTGGTTTCTGCCTTTGGAATATAATTACTCCCTTAATATAGTATCACCTACTGTGCCCATCAATGAAAGTTTCAATGTTCCCCCCAGGTTAGTGACTGGAGTCTGAGCACTTGGTGGCCATCTGGCCAGTTTGCATATCTTTCTTTTCTACCCTGCATAACATCCAACCACATCCGAAGCACAGAAATAGATCACAGAGGAAAAGATCACATAATTTTCATTTCCTTGGATGTGGCCATAAAAAAAAAGTAAATCTGACAATTAATGCTTTAAAACTTAAAAGTGTACTCAACGTTCTACCCGCTAGCAATCACCAGGAAAATGTAATTCATCAAGACCAACATTATCCTATACATTTAATCTGCAAGCTGATTAAACTGATAATGCAGTGGAATGGTGAAAGTTAAGATCCGGGAAAATGGATAAACACTTTGCCAAACTTGAAATTAAAAGGCTTTCTTGACGCAGCCTCAATGATAAACAAAATCTTACTTTATATGTTTTCAAGAACATACATTACTCCACAGACAAAGATATCAGACTCTACTTTTTAAACATTTTTAAAGCTACAAACTGGCAGAAGCAAGCATATTGATTGGACTTCCTAGAATTATCTTATTATTGAAAGACATTTCTGAAAGATAACTATAGCTTAAATTATGCCCAGTATGAGCTACACTCACCGGCCACTTTATTAGGTGCATCTTATTAGTATCGGGTTGGACCCCCTTTTGCCATCAGAACTGCGTTAATTCTTCGTGGCATAGATTCAACAAGGTGTTGGAAACATTCTTCAGAGATTTTGATCCATAGTGACATGATAGCATCACGTAGTTGCTGCAGATTTGTTGGCTGCACATCCATGATGCCAATCTCCCGTTCCACCATATCTCAAATGTGCTTTATTGGATTGAGAGATCTGGTGACTGTGAAGGTCATTGGAGTACAGTGACCTCATTGTCATGTCAAAGAAACCAGTGGTGAGATGATTTGAGCTTTGGACATGGTCATGGTATGGATATGGTCAGCAACAATACTCAGGTAGGCCGTGGTGTTTAAATGATGCTCAATTGGTATTAAGGGGCCCAAAGTGTGCCAAGAAAATATCCCCCACACCATTACACCAACAGCCTGAACCATTGATACAAGACAGGATGGATCCATACTTTTATGTTATTTACGCCAAATTCTGACCCTACCATCTGAATGTCGCAGCTGAAATTGAGACTCATCAGACCAGGCAACGTTTTTCCAATTTTCTAATGTCCAATTTTGGTGATCCTGTGCGAATTGTAGCCTCAGTTTCCTGTTCTTAGCTGACAGGAGTGGCACCCGGTGTGGTCTTTTGCTGCTGTAGCCCATCTGCCTAAAGGTTTGATGTGTTGTGCATTTGGAGATGATATTCTGCATACCTTGGTTGTAACGAGTGTTATTTGAGTTACTGTTGCCTTTCTATTAACTTGAACCAGTCTGCCCATTCTCCTTTGACCTCTGACATCAACAAGGCTTTTTCGTCCATAAAACTGCCGAACACTGGATATTTTCCCTTTGTCTGACCATTCTCTGTAAACCCTAGAGATGGTTGTGTGTGAAAATCTCAGTAGATCAGCAGTTTTTGAAATGCTCAGACCAGCCCGTCTGGCAACAACAACCATGCCACGTTCAAAGTCACTTAAATCCCCTTTCTTCCCCATTCTAATGCTCAGTTTGAACTTCAATGTCTACTTTCTGCCTCTCGGATAGGATACCACTTATGGGTGTGCTCAGCCTATTGCATTAGGGTTTGCACCCCAAAGCTCAAACACACATGTTTTTCTCTGCAACCTCAGCTTCACTGGACAGTAAATGAATGGAAATTGCTCTATGCTGAGCGCCTTCCTGTTCATTCACAAACTGAAGCACAGTAAACACAGTTTACTGTGCTTTAGTTATGATTGAACACAGTGAGTGAGTGTTCATTTAGAAAAGGAAGGGGCCAGTAAATTACATATTGATTAGCCTCTTCCCACCACTCTCCATCCTGAACCATCCACAGCAGCAGCCGGGAGGAGGGCGGAGGGAAGCCAGCAGCACTGCGATGGGGGCGTGCAACACGGGGGGAAGCCCAGGCAGTAGGGGGAATGGGCACCGCACAGGGCACTCATATGCTACCACTAACACCAATGATTTTTTATAACTATCTGTAAGAGGCATTACCCCTAATGTAAGGAACATTCCTCCCATTTTCCACCAGAGTGCTAGGGCCCTTCTATCAATGACCTGCGTTCTAAGGGGTCACTTTTTCACTGACCACCAATGTTAGAAAGCACTACAATTTTTTTACTGTCTGCATTTCTTTTCTGGTCATTATTATTATTTGTTTCATTTCAATATAATTCCTAAAAATCATATTATAGCATGACACAGCCCTGAGTGTCAAATATGCTAAATATGACACCTCCATATTGTTTATTTATTGTTAGATCTTCAACTTACTGTTCACACTAATGTCTTGTGAAGTGCACATATAATAACTCCTAGACTATAAGCTCTAACGAGCAGGGCTCTCTGATTCCTCCTGTATTGAATTGTATTGTAATTGTACTGTCTGCCATAATGTTGTAAAGCGCTGCGAAAACTGTCAGTGCTATATAAATCCTGTATAATAATAATAATAATAATAAGTATGTGCAGGGGTTCCCTGAGACCCGAAAGTTATTTCAAGGGTTTCTCTAAGGTAAAAATGTTTTATAGCGTATCTAAAGCTGTTTAAAGTGTATCTAAATCCAAGAAAAAAATTAAATATATTGCAGCTTACCAGTCCATAGATGTGGTGGCTGCATTAGCTTCATTTTTTTTTAGACTTTTTTCCCTTTATTTTAACCTGGTGATCCTAGCAGTAACACAATTACTGTTCCAGGTGGAGTGGATTTACTAAAACTGGCGCACTCAGAATCTGGTGCAGCTGTTTATGGCAGCCAACCAGCTTCTTACTTGTTCAATTAAGCTTTGACAATAAGCCCCCGTTCACATCGGTGCGATTTGACGTGCGCTTTGACAGGTCAAAGCGCATGTCAAATCAGAGCCTATTGCTGGCAATAGGAGCATCCCAATCGGTGCGATTTCCAAAAGTGGTTCCTGCACTACTTTTGGCGACTTCAAGGGCAAATTCAATAGACATCTGTGCATGAACCCTGCGAACGGGGCTAAAATCTGGAAGCTGATAGGTTTCTATGCAGAGCTTCACCAGTATTTGCACTCTCCAGTTTTAGTAAATCAACCCCAGGGTGACAATGGTCACTCAATGTACTTAGCAATGGAGGAGCAGTGTTATAACCCTAGGCTGCTCTCCGGATTTGGACTACAAACACCTTCTCCTCATTAACATTAATTAGGAACAATGTTTTTTCTAGTTTACAAAAGATAGCTGGGAAATCTGGGAGCTGGGAGATTTCAGTTCAGTACATAGGAAGTTACATAGGAAGTTACAGAATATAGAAGTTACAGAATATAGAAGTTACAGATACTAGAATACTTTCAGGATCAGCAGGTAATTTTCTGGAATTGCAGAAAATATACAGAGGCAGCCGCCACATTTAAAGAAGAATGGAAGAAATAGAACGCTGGATAGCCGCACTACAAAAAAGTTCACCTTTATTAAAAAATAGGATATCAAAGCATCACAGGGTAATACAGACTAACCGCACAGCTGCTGACACGTTTCACACCAGATATGGTGCTTAGTCATAGCCCTGTGATGCAGAACCGCAGAGGTGATCAAATACCACCAAAAGAAAGCTCTATTTGTGGGAAAAAAAGGACGTCAATTTTGTTTGGGAGTCATGTCGCACGACCGCGCAATTGTCAGTTAAAGCGACGCAGTGCAGAATTGCAAAAAGTGCTCTGGTCAGGAAGGGGTTAAATTCTTCCGGGGCTGAAGTGGTTAACATACATTGTGTTAAAGTAGAATTCCAGGCTTAAGCCCCATACACACTATCAGATTTTCTGCTGATTTTTGTCTTCATATTTACCAAAACCATGTAGTGCAAGGGCCTGCCTGATTGCATACAAATTGAAACTCCTAAGGTTTGACCTCATATTATATGGTTTTGGTAAATCTGAAGGAAAAAATCAGCAGAAAATCTGATGGTGTGTACGGGGCTTTAAATTAACTAATCTTAGAACTGCTCCCACCCCCCTTCTAACACCTATACTAACTACCCTGTGGAAGAAAGATCTGTATACTTACCTATTCTCAGGCCGCTCTGGTCAAGTGATCTCCATTGTGCCAACCAGCTACAGGGGAGAGGAGAGAGCGCTCCGACAATGGCTGGAATGCCTGAGTAGTGATGTCACCCATAGACTTAGTATGGACCATCTGTTGTCGGAGCTTCCTCCTCTCCCCTGAAGACTCGCTAACGGGGGAGAGCTGATCACATGACTGGACCAGAGCTGCCTGAGAGGGGGGTGGGAGCAGTTTTAAGATTAGTTAGTATACGCCCAAAATTCTCCTTTAAAACAGCCCACTCAAATAAATGGACTGCCAATCAACCAGAACGAATAAAAACTCAGATATGCACCATTTTTTCTTATAAAGTACACCGCAATTTCCACACTTTTTTGTTCTATAAAATACGTATTACCTTTTTCTTCATCTTTTCTTGCATCTCAGTGCTGCTGACCTTTTCCAGCCTCCTTCAACCGCTTCTTGTCTATATGTTTCTATTCCAGCGATTGCTCTACTTTTTTTTTTGCAAATATAATTTTTATTGAGAGTTTTGAAACAGAAAAAAGAAAGAAATACCGTAAAGGTATAATACAACAGTGCTCTATTTCAACATTCTGACAGTTATAACAATTATATACGTTTTCCATAAGGTGTTCCCACTCTATCTGCAGAGAAGATAATCTATTACATCACATAGCCTCATTTAATTCGTAAGCCTATCTTTGTGACCTGTAAATATATCAACGGCCATGCAGTATTGCTACACAACATAAATAACATATTCCAAATAGTTGTTTACCTCTGCATAGTTCCAACATGACTGGTGTGAATGGAAAACCGTCTATTACCTGAGTATTAGACCACTGATTGAGAAAGAAAAAAGAGATACATAAAACATATAGACAGAATAGAGGGGGTAAGGGGAGGGGGAGGGGTACAAGTTTGACGCGAGCGCGATGGACCGAGCCAGGATCCTGTCCTGCAACAAAGATTGCTCTACTTTATGTTCCTGGTAGAATGTGCATTGGCATGGTTGCTTGTAATCTCCATTGTGCATGTGACAGGGTGACAATGCAGAAGCACAAATGAAAGGCAGTTGTCACTCCACAGGTAACCCCTTAGGTACACTCTAAGGTACCTGAAAAAGGTTCTTCAGGCAGGATCATCAAGTATTATTTTAATGAAATTTCTTAAACATATACTGTATGTATGAACAATACTTAAAGTCAAACTCGGGTCTTTTTATTTTGTAGTTTTGTAAAGGGTTAAGGAGGGTTAGAACCACAGCTATGTATTACTTTTGTTTGCATTGAGAAAATTCACCCATTAATTCCATAATTTTGTGATACTGGAAGAGAAACCAAGGAGAAATCAATCATTGTCATCACAGCTAAAGTGGAGAAAAGTCTGTTTCTGTGGTAATCGATCGCGAAAGGTGGGTGTTTCCTTCACTTTTGTTGGAACCTATTCTCACTTATTTGTAATGTAAAGCTTCCACTCGCCTGTTCGCATTTAACGAGTGTAAATGAGCTGAGGGCGAATGTAAAGCAGGGGGGAACTGGACAGACAGTTTACTGACTGATTGCCCCCCCAGCCACTCTGATGCCCTGTAAAAAATGCTGCACCACATCTGCCAGAAGTGATCAGCCAGGAAACTGGCAGGAGGAGTGCCAGTCGGATCACACAGAGCAGGGATCTCCCACTGTGACACAGCTTGGAGATTAAACACCGGCCGCTGTCATACAAAGTCCCACCTTTTGGACCAGCTCCCATGATAGACAGCACACTGGTCCAATGCAGGTCCAGGAGGCGGGACTTTGTTTGACAGCGGCGGCGTTTCATCTCTAAGCTGTGTTACAGTGGGAGATCTGTGTGATCCGGCCAGCAATCCTCCTGATTCCTTCCTGTGATCCCTGCTGCATTGCACTGATAGGCTGCACTGATGGGCACTGATAGCCTGTATTGAAGGGCACTGATGAGGCTGCAGTAATGGGCACTGATAGGCTGCATTGATGGGCACTGATGAGGCTGTACTGATGGGCACAGCTAGGCTGCACTGATAGACACTGATAGGCTGCATTGATGGACACTGATAGGCTGCACTGATGGGCACTGATGAGGCTGCACTGATGGGCACCGATAAGGCTGCACTGATGGGCACTGATGAGGCTTCACTGATGGGCACTGTTAGACTGTATTGATGGGCACTGATAAGGCTGCACTGATGAGGCTGCACTGATGGCCACTGATAAGGCGGCACTGATAAGCTGCACTGATGAGGCTGCACTGATAAGACAGCACTGATATGCTGCACTGATGGGCACTAATAGGCTGCACTGATGGACACTAATAGGCTGCACTGATGGCCACTGATAAGGCTGCACTGATGGTCACTGATGAGGCGGTACTGATGGCCACTGATAAGGTGGCAATGATGGGCACTCATAAGCTGCACTGATGGGCACTGATGAAGCTGCACTGCTAAGGAAGCACTGATATGCTGCACTGATGGGCACTGATGTACACTAATGAGCCTGCACTGATGGGCACTGATGAAGCTGCACTGCTAAGGAAGCACTGATATGCTGCACTGATGGGCACTGATGTACACTGATGAACCTGCACTAATGGGCACTGATGAGCCTGCACTGATGGGCACTTATGAGGCTGCACTGATGGGCACCGATAAGGCTGCACTGATGGGCACTGATGAGGCTTCACTGATGGGCACTGATAGACTGTATTGATGGGCACTGATAAGGCTGCACTGATGAGGCTGCACTGATGGCCACTGATAAGGCTGCACTGATAAGCTGCACTGATGGGGCTGCACTGATAAGACAGCACTGATATGCTGTACTGATGGGCACTAATAGGCTGCACTGATGGACACTAATAGGCTGCACTGATGCCAACTGATAAGGCTGCACTGATGGTCACTGATGAGGCGGTACTGATGGCCACTGATAAGGTGGCAATGATGGGCACTCATAAGCTGCACTGATGGGCACTGATGAAGCTGCACTGCTAAGGAAGCACTGATATGCTGCACTGATGGCCACTGATAAGGCTGCACTGATGGTCACTGATGAGGCGGTACTGATGGCCACTGATAAGGTGGCAATGATGGGCACTCATAAGCTGCACTGATGGGCACTGATGAAGCTGCACTGCTAAGGAAGCACTGATATGCTGCACTGATGGGCACTGATGTACACTAATGAGCCTGCACTGATGGGCACTGATGAAGCTGCACTGCTAAGGAAGCACTGATATGCTGCACTGATGGGCACTGATGTACACTGATGAACCTGCACTGATGGGCACTGATGAGCCTGCACTGATGGGCACTGATGAGGCTGCACTAATGGGCACTGATAGGCTGCACTGATGGGCACTGATGAGGCTGCACTGATGGGTACTGATATGCTGCAGTGATTGGGCTGCACTGATGGGCACTGATAGGCTGCACTGATGGGCAATGATAAGGCTGTACTGATGGGCACTGATAAGGCTGCACTGATGGGCACTGATGAAGCTGCATTGATGGGCACTGATGAAGCTGCACTGATGGGTACTGATATGCTTTATGTTAATTTGGTAAAGTTGTTGTTAATACTTATTTTTGTGGCGAGTAACTCTTAAGGCCTGGCTAGTAGCTGAGGACTCGAAATTTTGAGCCCTGATTATAGGATGGGAAATGTAGGGACGGAGACACAGACAGCAATACATCTCAGAGAGAATCTAACTATTATCCAAAGCCGAAGAAAATGTTTTAGCTGGAGATTCACTTAAAAAAAAAAAGCAATACTCTTTGATAGATATGAGTTTTATCATTATAGATAAATTTACTACATAATACAAAACTGAAATTAATTTGCTGTCTTCCTATTGCTGCCAGGAAATAATCCTCAGTCTTCGCTGGCAAGTAATTCATTATAATGTTGTTCTGGTTTATGAAGCAGGATAGGTTACTACTGTTGTGAACAACGTAGAGCCAAGAAGATGTATTACCAGATGTGATGAATTCATTCAGCCTGTTCAGCTTTTGCCAGCTCGGCGGATTAGTGAATAAAGCACGCTGGCCAAACCTGAGATATGAATGCATTTCTTGGAGGGTTGTAAGCCGAGATGACCTTACCTGAGTGAGACAGGAATGAGCCTGATATCTCTGCTTGGAACTGAGATACTTCCCCAAGACTCCATTGCACAAAGGGGTCTTTGATCAACAGTATAATACAGGATATGAGGCCTTCCCTGGCCAGCTCAACTATCCTCTATAAAGAGCCATGCTGGTCAAATCGAGCGTGTTATTGGTTTGAAAGCATCTTGTTCAATTAATTTCCTAAAGCTCGACAAATCCAAAAATACACAGATAGCAGCAAAGTTAGTTTGCCGAATGTGTCAACATGCTTATGTTCTGGAGAACAGCAGAAAATATGAAAAGTTGAAGCGTTGTCGGATAAGCAGTGGACTGGAAAACACAGCTTTCGAGGATTTAGAGGAAGTGCGATTGGAGAAAGAAAGGATTAGGTGAGATATCATTATACGATTGTGCTCTGCACATGCAGAAATGCCATGCACAAAGGAGTCAAAGGGAGCTTGTTAGCACAGGACAAACAGGCGGGTTGGCGAGAAGGAATGTCCTGTCACATATTATGCCTTCTCAGGATCTGTGCATTTAAGGGCTTGTCTTTCTCCAAAATTGTGTTCCCAAATACAACAAAATATTGAGGAACTCCAGATATAAAGTAAAAAAAATTGTAGAGGTATACACAGTAAAAGTGTAAGTGGTAAGGAATATATCTCATGTGATGACGATTATAATATATATAAATATATATTTTTCTACAGAAAAAATCTGTGTTGCTAAGCCGTTGATTTTATGTAAAATTCAGAAAAGTGATTTGGATTGTGAAGAATAATTCTATGGCTCTCTTAATCATCAGTCCACAACAGGTTTTACATTTTCAAAGTTGAGGTGGATTTTGGTGGATTTGTGGCTAGGATTAAATGGGAAACTACAAAAGTTTTAGGGTAAATTTTATACATTTTTTAAAATTGTGCTTTTAATTTTTTATTAATGTTTATTGTTTACCAATAATATAAAAAAAACCTTTTATTATAATTTTTTTCTTTACTTTACAAACAAACATTTTATGCATATATTAGACAAGATTTACACTTCAGCACCTATGGTAATGCACATGTGTAGATTGGGAATTATCATGCAGCAAAATACAAGATTTTTGCTGCATCAAAATGGACAAGTGTACATATGCGCTCACAAAACATTAGGATTTTGTCAACAGAGAGAACAGCAGAAGCTACTTTCTTTTCGATTCTTTCTCTGGTTGAAACTTTATACGGCTCCATCTGAAGAGAACAGATAGGGGCAAGGTGATTTTCTGCTCTAAATAAATTTCAGGTATTAATTGCTGTATACATCAGGCTTTGTTTTCAACAAAATTTACATCTGCTAGAGCAGTGGTCTTCAAACTGCAGGTGGGGCCGGGTGTGGCCCTTTGCTTGCTTTTATCAGGCCCTTGGGACACTATTTCTATAACTAACATGAGTCACAATTCCTCCCACTGACACCAATGATATGGAACTATTCTTCCACTGACACCAATGATGAGGCACTATTCCTTCACTAGCACCAAAGAGGGGACATTATTCTTCTCACTGACATCATCGATGAGGAACTATTCCTCCATTGACACCAATGTTGAAGCACCATTTCTTCACTAGCACCAAAGATGGGACATTATTCTTCTCACTGACACTATCGATGGGGCATTATTCTTTTCACCAAAATCATTTTCTACTCCCACGGGCCACAGTCTGGCCCCCTTAAGGTCTAATGGGCAGTAAACTGGCCCTTTGTTTAGAAAGTTTGGAACCCCCCGTGCTAGAGGTAAGACAAGGCACATTTTTATTTATTTCTTTAAATATTTTGGAAGAAATTTTTTTCTTTAACTGTTTTTAACTGTTTGCTGCTACAAATTTGAACTATGAACTTAAAAAAGTATTAAGCCCCCCCAAAAAATTCAGAAATTACAATTCACCAATCCTTAGTTGTGGTGGCTCCATTAGCTTTTTTTAGGCTTTCTCTCCTTTTTTTTTACCTTGTAAAAATATTTCCTGTCTAAGGTCTCATCAGTGTTGCCATCCTACCAGATTGAAATTTACTGGCACAACACACAAAATTTACTGGCACAGCCAAGTTTTTACTGACATTTCCAAAAATTACGGTTTTAAGTGCAAATTTTAGTATTTAGGCTACAAACAAGTACAATATGCAATTAGCAATATGATTTAAGGTAGATATTAGGGCAAAAAACATATTTATTTTTTTATTTTCGATATAGTAAGTCAGTAGCTCAGGGACAGGACTCAGGAGGGCAAGAAATTAGAATAGGAAGGCACACACACACATGAAATTCTCACAGTGACAATGACAGAAGTATGCAGCAGCACAGATGATGCTGACTTCTCACTGACACGACATGTCCCCATCCTGAGTCACAGTGACAGTCTCTTTCCAAGCCAGGTGGTCCCTTCAGTCATTCCAGTCTAAACAGCACTGACAGTCCCACTCCTGACCTCCCCTGCTTCTTTCCTGCAGACCCACACACGAGGCTCTGGCCGCTCTACTTGGCTCCCTTGCACCATGACATCACACGACACGATCGGGCACCGCCTCCACCAGAGCTGCCCGAACACACTGTAGCAGGCACTTGGATGGTCTTGGCCGGCTCTGGACCGGGCCGAACATCACAGCCATATTTTTTACTGGCAACTTTTTCCTTTTACTGGCATTTACTGGCAGGAGAAAATTGCCTGTTTTTTACTGGCTGCCAGTAAAAATACTGACGGTTGGCAACACTGGGTCTCATGCACATTGGGTGTTTGCCCAACTCCTCTCAATGTCTTTTCTCCTGGCAGGAGAAAAGCAGCTTAAAAAATCTGCCTAAAGCCGCGTTTTGCAAACACGTTCAGTTACGTTTAGGCACGTCAAGCGGCATTCATTTGTTCTATTGACCAGAATATTCATTATTTTCTGGCCATCGAAATGAATGAATGCCCAAGTGCTAAATGCACCTAGCATTTAGGCGCGTTTACACGTGCTTAGGCACTCTGCCTGTTTTTTCTGCTCAACCACTCCTATCTTGAATGCACAAGTTCTATATTTTTTTTTTCAACCTTTAAATGCTCCTCTTCTAATTCACTGCAAATGTCTATATGTGCATGGCTACATAGGCTAGCATAGAGGGGTGTTTAGAGGCTGGAAAAAAAGTAAAACGCCCATAAAAGCGGTATTTTTTTATGCCCAGCGTGTATGAGGCCTTAGGGTGTCTCCACTCTATGGAGGGACAACAAAGTCACCACTGGCGGCTGGTGCTCAAAATTTTTGGGAGGGGCGCAAAAAATTTTTGAATCATCAATTGCAGCCACTGCGCCCATCAAATGCTGCCACTGTGCCCATCAAATGCTGCCACTGTGCCCATCAAACGCAGCCACTGTGCTCTCAAACACTGCCACTGTGCCATCAATTGCAGCCACTGTGCCCAAACGCTGCCATTGTGCCATCAAATGCTGCTACTGTGCCCATTAAATGCTGCCACTGTGCCATCAAACGCTGCCACTTTGCCCATCAAACACTGCCACTGTGCCCTGAAATGCTGCCTCTGCGCCCTGAAATGCTGCCACTGCGCCCTCAAATGCTGCCACTGTGCCATCAATTGCAGCCACTGTGCCCATCAAACGCTGCCACTGTGCCATCAAATGCTGACACTGTGCCCAAACGCTGACACTGTGCCATCAAATGCTGCCACTGTGCCCATTAAACGCTGCCACTGTGCCCATTAAACGCTGCCACTGTGCCATCAAACACTGCCAGTGTGCCCATCGAATGCTGCCAGTCTGCCCATCATATGTTGCCAGTGTGTCCATCAAATGCTGCCAGTGTGCCCATCATATGCTGCCAGTGTGCCCATCAAATGCTGCCAGTGTGCCCGTCATATGCTGCCAGTGTGCCCATCAAATGCTGCCAGTGTGCCCATCATATGCTGCCAGTGTTACTCCCAGGACACCCCGCTCACAATCCCCCCCGCCGGACACCCCGCTCCCACCCCCCTGGATGGATCGCAGGGTACCCCGCTCCCAACCCCCCCTGCAAATGGAACGCAGGACACCCTGGCCTGCTCACACCCCCCATGGATTGATCGCGGGACACCCCGTGCAGGAGGACCGACGCATACCTTGGTAAGCTGTCCTCTTCTCCGGCGTCTCCTCTCCTCTTTTCAGCTTCCTCCGCTCTGTCCCACTTCCGCCAAAGCGCTGAGCATCCAATAGGGACGCCTGGCGCTTTGGCCAATCAGGAAACAGGTCTCACTGACCTGCCTCCAGATTGGTGGGGAGGCAATGTCGTGTGAAAATAGCGGATATTTATTCGCTATGGTCACACAATTGGGTGGGATCAGGGTGCTCTCTCTGTGCCCTGAGCCCACCCTTTTTTGAAGCCTATTGGAGCCTCTGGCTCTAATCGGGTGCTTCAAAAAAATACACCCCCTTCTTCCCCCGCCATAGGAGTCCATGCGTCCGGCGCATGCTTAGGGAGGCAGCAGCAGGGCTGGGGGGGCGGCGCCCGTGCGCCCACAATGCACGGGCCGTCACTGAAAATCACCTTTAGAGAGCAGCATTTTCAGTCTGGGGAGAGGGTAGTGTTGGATGTACTAGCAGATTTAGATAGAATTGACTAACATATTGGATTCAAACTCCAATTAACTTTTTTAAGCAGTTACAGTAGCAGTTTCTTTTTTCCTTTTGGGGTAAAGTTTTTACAGAAACAAATAAAAGTTGACCATTGTAAGAACCCTGTCAGTGTTAAAATGTTTATCTCAATCCTCTAACTACCACTTTTGCTGGATTGCTTTGTCTGTTAAAGGAAGTTAAAAAATAAGACTTACTGGGCAGATCACCAGGTGAAAATAAAGGGAAAAAAGCCTAAAAAAATTAAATTTATGCAGCTATAATGTTTTTGTTTTTTTGATTTTAAAGACAAATAAACTTAGAAAAACTTTAGGCCCAACGCAGTACACAAAAAAGAATTGTGCACTCAACAAACAATAAGCATTAGTAAAATTACATCACACACATCTCACGTGATATTAAATACACAGTTATAGCAAATTATATAGACAACTAAATTTCAAGCCAGGTAAGCAGTGGTCGAAATAAATTGGGAGGCAAGCATAACCAAAGAAAAGTAAAGAGCTATCATATTGACATTGGAGTAAAAGTCAAAGGACTAGATATCCATCTGTCCCAAATTGTGTGAAATGTTTTTTCTCTTTATCGAGTCTCAAATGTGAGTTTTTACAAAGCTAGAGAACCATTGACTAGTTTCAACCAGAGGGATTTTGTTGGGGACTGTGATCCCTTCCATGATAATAGAATGGACTTCCTTGCATAGAAATACAAGATGCAAAGCAGTCTCTTGGCATGTGAGGGGATAGGCAGATCACCAAAAATGCCTAATGTTTGGCAGGCCCAGTGCAGAGGAAACAAATTAGTCTATAACTATCTAGAAGTCCTGGACTATGGGACAGGTCCAGAAGCAATGTAAATAATCAGCAGGGTAGCCACAGCCTCTAAAACACTCAGCTAAGGGGGGAAAACCACATTTTAAATAGCCTGGCAGGAGTAAGGTGGGGGTGGTGAAAAATCTTGAGTTGTATAATGCGGTCCCGAGAGCATATGACTGAGGATTTAGACGTGTCACTAAATTTAGACCAGGCCACCGTGAAAGAAATATCCAAGGAGGCCCACTTCGTCTCAGCAACCCGGAACCTGGGGTTGCAGTCTGTGGTAAGGGCAGCATAATATGTGCAGATAAGTTTGGTAGGATCAGGGTGCCTTAACATTTTCTCCAGAGACAGCACTCTGATTAGATTGTCCAGAGAACCAAACTGAGCAAGGACAGCATGTCTGAGCTGGTAGTAGTAAAACAGGTATGTAACTGGTAAGTCAAAGTCCATGCGCAGTTGATAAAAGAACTTAAAACCTTGTGTGGTATATAAGTGGCAGAGATATTTAATACCCTTAGAATACCATCTCTGTGGGTCAAGCAGGGAGTATAGTTCCTGATGGTTAGGGTTGAACCACAGGGGGTTGTTGGGAGATGTCAACCAAGAGTCTTTTCAGAGTTTCGTAATAATTAATTAAAATAAGGAGAGGGAGGTGCATAGTATAGATGTGCCTGGGCGAGCCGGAACACGCCTCCTATAGATAACATTGTGGAGGGCAGTTGCCAGGTAGTACAAATAAAAGTTAGGAAACGCCAGCCTCACCAGGTGTGGTGGGAGCCGCAACGTTTTGAGTGCCACCCTAGTGGGACGGCTGTTCCACAAGAACGCCATGCATATCGCGTCGATGTGCCTAAAAATATATTTGGCAATTTTGCAGGGGGAATTGGCCATAATATAGAGCAGCTTAGGTAAATAGATCATTTTAATAACATTGGCCCTTCCCATGAGGTCCAGGGGTGGATCCATCCATTGCTTAGTCTGTACTTGCAACTGAGACAACAGGGGGCACAAATTGTTATTATTGTAAGAAGACAAGTTTAATTGAACTATAACACCTAGGTATATAAAGTAAGGCAATTTGCAGTTTGGAGTCTGGGTGAACAACCTGTTGCTTTCCGTCCGGGTGAATCACAGACAATGCAGCCTGAACAAAAGGGAAAAGACTGGATTTGTCCCAGTTCACCCTGAAGCCAGAGCAATCGCCAAAAGTGTCAATTTCGGAGAGAAGAGATTTCAAGGAGTTATGAGTATCAGCCAGGTAGACTAAGGTGTCATCCGTGTAAAGCGAAACATGCTCCTCTATAGTACCAATAGCGAGGCCCTTAATCATAGGAGAATAACGGATACATATAGCAAGGGGCCCCATAGTACCTGCCTAGTACCCCTGGTTATTGGGAAGGAATCGCTAACATGAGAATTAACTTATATACGGGCTAATGGTGAGTCTTATCCATACTATAATACGGGGGACAAATCCGTAAAGCTGTAATACTCGGAACAGGTAGGGCCATTCCATGCTATCAAAGGCTTTACATGTATCTAAAGATACCATAGCACGAGTGGGGGAGCAATCATGGGGATATTGTAAATTGTGGAATAATCTACAAATATTCATCCTTGTGGACTGACCAGGTATAAAGCCTCCATGATCGCTCCCTACCAGTTTTGTAACCACAGTATTTAGATGATTGGCCAATACTTCAGCTAGGATCTTAACATCCACATTGATAAGAGAAATGGGGCGATAAGAATCACATTTAAGTGGATCTTTACAAGGTTTTAATAGTAGGATAATCAAAGCCTTGTGCATAGTGGGTGGGAGAATTCCATCTTCCAAAGCCTTATTATATGTATGAAGAAGGAATGGGCACAGTAAATAGCAAAAGTGAGTATACCATTCAGCCGGGAAGCCATCCAGGCCTAAAGTCTTAAGTGCTGGTAGTTGCGAAATGGTCAGGACGAGCAAAACACCAGTAATTGACATAAACGTGCCCCATAGTCCTAAAGGCCTCCCATTCTGCTAATGAGTCAGCCATGCCCAGGTTTGTGTTCCAGTAGTTGGCAATACCCTGCTTACATTCCCCCTGCACCACCTCATCCTCTAACCACTGGGAATTCAGGCGACAAATAGAGGTACCCGAGCCCGGGAGGAGGAGAAGGTCCACAGAAAGGGGCGCATGGTCTGACACGCCTCTAAGTAAGCAAGACACACTCAAAACAATAGGAAGCATTACATCTGAGGCAAATGGCATGTCTTTACAAGACATAGTGTGGAAGGAAAACTGACAAACATCCAGATGCTTCTAAGTGCCATATCTCAGTAAGACCATATACCTGCACCCAATCCGTAAATGAAGTGAAGAATCTGCCACCACCCCCCAAGTGGTCCATACTCGGGTCCAAGACAGCAATGAAGTCCCCCACGTAAAGAAGCAACAATCCTTTACTTCTCTTTTAAACTGTAGACAAAAACCTGGACTTGCCTTACTCAGTTTTGTATGTACTATTGTTTCTGCTTCCCATTTAATGCTGCACTCACAGAGGGAAAAACAGAAATGATAGCTAGAACAGAAACAATGGATGGATAGGAGGATATATAGACCTTTACAGTAAATAGACAGACAATGTAGGATGATTTTCAAAGAATTTAAAGGGAAAATCTTGCGAATAGGGCACAGACAGCTATTAGAATCTAACATTCGTTGTAATATTTCACTGCTCTAAAAATTTTTTTTAAAAATAATATATATATATATATATGTATGTATATATACAGTGGGGACGGAAAGTATTCAGACCCCCTTAAATTTTTCACTCTTTGTTATATTGTAGCCATTTGCTAAAATCATTTAAGTTCATTTCTTTTCCTCATTAATGTACACACAGCACCCCATATTGACAGAAAAACACAGAATTGTTGACATTTTTGCTGATTTAATAAAAAAGAAAAACTGAAATATCACATGGTCCTAAGTATTCAGACCCTTTTCTCAGTATTTAGTAGAAGCACCATTTTGATCTAATACAGCCATGAGTCTTTTTGGGAAAGATGCAACAAGTTTTTCACACCTGGATTTGGGGATCCTCTGCCATTCCTCCTTGCAGATCCTCTCCAGTTCTGTCAGGTTGGATGGTAAACATTGGTGGACAGCCATTTTTAGGTCTCTCCAGCAATGCTCAATTGGGTTTAAGTCAGGGCTCTGGCTGGGCCATTCAAGAACAGTCACTGAGTTTTTGTGAAGCCACTCCTATGTTATTTTAGCTGTATGCTTAGGGTCATTGTCTTGTTGGAATGTAAACCTTCGGCCCAGTCTGAGGTTCTGAGCACTCTGGAGAAGGTTTTCATCCAGGATATCCCTATACTCGGCCACATTAATCTTTCCCTCGATTGCAACCAGTGGTCCTGTCTCTGCAGCTGAAAAACACCCCCATAGCATGATGCTGCCACCACCATGCTTCAATGTTGGGACTGTATTGGACAGATGATCAGCAGTGCCTGCTTTTCTCCAGACATACCACTTAGAATTAAGGCCAAAAAGTTCTATCTTGGTCTTATCAGACCAGAGAATCTTATTTCTCACCATCTTGGAGTGACAGGTGATGAGCAGTGCCTGGTTTTCTCCACACAGAAAATTAGAATTAGAATTAAGGCCAAAAAGTTCTATCTTGGTCTCAGCAAACCAGAGAATCTTATTTCTCACCATCTTGGAGTCCTTCAGGTGTTTTTTAGCAAACTCCATGCAGGCTTTCATGTGTCTTGCACTGAGGAGAGGCTTCCGTCGGGCCACTCTGCCATAAAGCCCTGACTGGTGGAGGGCTGCAGTGATGGTTGACTTTCTACAACTTTCTCCCATCTCTCGACTGCATCTCTGGAGCTCAGCCACAGTGTTCTTTGGGTTCTTCTTTACCTCTCTCCCCAAGGTTCTTCTCCCCCGATAGCTCAGTTTGTCTGGATGGCCAGCTCTAGGAAGGGTTTTGGTCGTCCCAAATGTCTTCCATTTAAAGATTATGGAGGCCACTGTGCTCTTAGGAACCTTAAGTGCAGCAGAAATTTTTTTGTAACCTTGGCCAGATCTGTGCCTTGCCACAATTCTGTCTCTGAGCTCTTCAGGCAGTTCCTTTGACTTCATGATTCTCATTTACTCTGACATGCACTGTGTAGGGTTGCCACCTGTCCGGGATTCACCCGGACAGTACGGGTTTTGAAACATGTGCCCGGGTCTCTGCCCGCCTGAGACCCGGGCACATTATTCATCTCAGACCCGTGGCTCCCTGTGCCGAAGCTGTGTCATCAGTGCGGCCGTGGAGTTCCGTTCCGTAGCGCCGCCTTAGCGCTGCTTGATTTCTGCTCCTGCTCAGCTGTCTGAGTGCAGGACGGAGTCGGGACACAGAGGCGGAGCCTCCATGTTACCGGCCGGTGCTCTCCTCCAATCCTCTGGCTGCCAGCAGAAGGGACAAGGAGGTGGGCAGAGCCTCCCCATTCCCTGCTGGAATGTGTGCACAGATCGCGCTGGGACTGGAGCCCAGCTTGTAAGGTAAGTTTTTACCATCCATGTCAGGATTTCAAAGTACTCTCACCTCTCCCCCCCACCATACACTATACATACATATATACATACACCCCCCCTCCCCCCACCATACACTATACATACACCCCCCTCCCCCCACCATACACTATACATACACCCCCCCTCCCCCCACCATACACTATACATACACCCCCCCTCCCCCCACCATACACTATACATACACCCCCCTCCCCCCACCATACACTATACATACATATATAAATACACCCCCCACCATACACTGTACAAACATATATACATACACCCCCCCTCCCCCACCATACACTATACAAACATATATAAATACACCCCCTCCCCCACCATACACTATACATACATATATACATACACCCCCCACCATACATTATACAAACATATATACATACACCCCCCTCCCCCCACCATACACTATACAAACATATATAAATACACCCCCTCCCCCACCATACACTATACATACATATATACATACACCCCCCTCCCCCCACCATACACTATACATACATATATACATACACCCCCCTCCCCCCACCATACACTATACATACACCCCCCTCCCCCCACCATACACTATACATACATATATAAATACACCCCCCCACCATACACTATACAAACATATATACATACACCCCCCTCCCCCCACCATACACTATACATACATATATAAATACACCCCCCACCATACACTATACATACATATATAAATACACCCCCCTCCCCCCACTATACACTATACATACATATATACATACACCCCCCCTCCCCCCACCATACACTATACATACACCCCTCTCCCCCACCATACACTATACATACATATATAAATACACCCCCCTCCCCCCACCATACACTATACATACACCCCCCACCATACACTATACATACACCCCCCTCCCCCCACCATACACTATACATACACCCCCCCTCCCCCCACCATACACTATATATACATACACCCCCCACCATACACTATACATACATATATACACCCCCCACCATACACTATACATACATATATATATATACACCCCCCCACCATACACTATACATACATATATACATACACCCCCCTCCCCCCACCATACACTATACATACATATATACATACACCCCCCTCCCCCCACCATACACTATACATACATATATACATACACCCCCCTCCCCCCACTATACACTATACATACATATATACATACACCCCCCTCCCCCCACCATACAATATACATACATATATACATACACCCCCCTCCCCCCACTATACACTATACATACATACAGGGGCGGACTGACCATTGAGCCACTCGGGCACTGCCTGAGGGCCCTGGGCCACTAGGGGGCCCCATCAGGGTTTCAAGCCTCAGTAAAACCAGGGACAGTATGGACCAGGGACAGCAAATAGACAGTATGGACCAGGGACACTGTGTATACTGTGTGTACATGTATGTGTATACTGTGTGATTGTATACTGTGTGTGTGTATACTATGTGGCCCCATAATCTCCTATTGCCTGGGGGCCCCATAATCTCCTATTGCCCGGGGGCCCCATGAGTTGTCAGTCCGCCCGTGCATACATATATACGTACACCCCCCTCCACCCACCATACACTATATATACAGTTCTGCCGGCCCCCTCCCATATACCATCCATCCATATAGTTCTCTCTCTCCTCCTCATACACCATCCATATATACATTTCCCCCCATATATACAGTCCACCCCCATACACCATCCATATATACAGTCCCCCCCATATATACAGTTCTCCCCCCCATACACCATCCATATATACAGTCCCCCTAATATATATAGTCCTCCCCCCATACACCATCCATATATACAGTCCCCCCCATATATACAGTCCCCCCATATACACAGTCCCCATATATACAGTCCTCTCCCTATACACCATCCATATATACAGTCCCCCCATATACACAGTCCTCTCCCCATACAAAATCTATATATACAGTTCTCACTGGGTGACACAGGCCACTGCTCTACTGACACTGTCCTCTGCCCTACTGACACCATCCACTGCCCTACTGACACCGTCCACTGCCCTACTGACACCGTCCACTGCTCTGCTGATACCGTCCTCTGCCCTACTGACACCGTCCTCTGCCCTACTGACACCATCCACTGCCCTACTGACACCGTCCACTGCCCTACTGACACCGTCCACTGCCCTACTGACACCGTCCACTGCTCTGCTGATACCGTCCTCTGCCCTACTGACACCGTCCTCTGCCCTACTGACACCGTCCACTGCCCTACTGACACCGTCCACTGCTCTACTGATACCGTCCACTGCCCTACTGACACCGTCCTCTGCCCTACTGATACCGTCCTCTGCCCTACTGACACCGTCCACTGCCCTACTGACACCGTCCACTGCCCTACTGACACCGTCCACTGCTCTACTGACACAGTCCACTGCCCTACTGACACCGTCCACTGCCCTACTGACACCGTCCACTGCCCTACTGACACCGTCCACTGCTCTACTGATACAGTCCACTGCCCTACTGACACCGTCCTCTGCCCTACTGACACCATCCACTGCTCTACTGACACCGTCCTCTGCTCTACTGATACCGTCCTCTGCCCTACTGACACAGTCCACTGCTCTACTGATACAGTCCATTGCTCTACTGATACAGTCCTCTGCCCTACTGACACCGTCCTCTGCCCTACTGACACCGTCCTCTGCCCTACTGACACTGTCCACTGCACTGCTCTACTGATACCGTCCTCTGCTCTACTGATACCGTCCCCTGCTCTACTGACACCGTCCTCTGCCCTACTGACATCGTCCACTGCCCTACTGACACCGTCCACTGCCCTACTGATACAGTCCACTGCCCTACTGACACCGTCCACTGCTCTACTGACACCATCCTCTGCTCTACTGATACCGTCCGCTGCCCTACTGACACCGTCCTCTGCCCTACTGACACCGTCCTCTGCCCTACTGACACCGTCCTCTGCCCTACTGACACCATCCACTGCCCTACTGACACAGTCCACTGCTCTACTGATACAGTCCACTGCCCTACTGACAACGTCCTCTGCCCTACTGACACCGTCCTCTGCCCTACTGACACCGTCCTCTGTCCTACTGACACCGTCCACTGCACTGCTCTACTGATACCGTCCTCTGCTCTACTGATACCGTCCACTGCCCTACTGACACCGTCCACTGCTCTACTGATACAGTCCACTGCCCTACTGACACTGTCCACTGCCCTACTGACACCGTCCTCTGCCCTACTGACACCGTCCTCTGCCCTACTGACACCGTCCTCTGCTCTACTGACACCGTCCTCTGCCCCACTGACACTGTTCACTGCCCTACTGACACCGTCCACTGCTCTACTCACACCGTCCTCTGCCCCACTGACACCGTCCTCTGCTCTACTCACACACCGTCCACTGCCCTACTGATACCGTCCTCTGCCCTACTGACACCATCCATTGCTCTACTGACACCGTCCTCTGCTCTACTGACACCGTCCACTGCCCTACTGACACTGTCCACTGCTCTACTGACACCGTCCACTGCCCTACTGACACCGTCCTCTGCTCTACTGACACCGTCCTCTGCTCTACTGACACCGTCCTCTGCCCTACTGATACCGTCCTCTGCTCTACTCACACCATCCACTCTACTGACACCATCCACTGCCCTACTGACACCTTCCACTGCCCTACTGACACCATCCACTGCTCTACTGACACCATCCACTGCTCTACTGACACCGTCCTCTGCTCTACTGACACCGTCCTCTGCCCCACTGACACCGTCCTCTGCTCTACTCACACCGTCCACTGCCCTACTGATACCGTCCTCTGCTCTACTGACACCATCCACTGCCCTACTGACACCATCCACTGCCCTACTGACACCTTCCACTGCCCTACTGACACCTTCCACTGCCCTACTGACACCATCCACTGCTCTACTGACACAGTCCTCTGCCATACTGACACCATCCACTGCTCTACTGACACCGTCCACTGCCCTACTGACACCGTCCACTGCTCTACTGACACCGTCCACTGCTCTACTGACACCGTCCTCTGCCCTTCTGACACCGTCCACTG